>NC_138582.1:63373062-63973062 GCF_964289735.1 Phaethon aethereus | reverse complement strand
CGTGTGACAGGGACTGACTGGAAGCTGTCATAACACGGACAGTTGCATGGTTTCTTATACAGTAGAAGTTAGATAATTTGTAAGTCGTTAAGATGAGAAACAGGCATTTTTCCTCATGTACCGTATTTGTTTTCAGATTCACGACCTCTCCTTGGAAGATATGAGATAAAGATAAGGAAATTAAATCTAACTGAACTAAGCCTTTCCTTCTACACTAACAAAATAGTTACACAGCTCATCTGCAGCTATATACTGTGCTATCTGCTTCAGACATTCCCCAATACCCATATGATATTATTTTTAGTCATATAAACTGTAGTAGTTATGTCTTGTTTCACTGTGTCACTTGCACAAAATGGAAAAGTAAGCACTAATCCTCTATAAAAGGGAGATCAAATTAAAAGGGTTAATTTGCAGACAGGAGAGAGAGAGTCAAAATTAAAGAATAATCACAAACACCTTCGGTATAAGGAAGTAATTTGAAACCAGCTTCCAGACAGGCTGGGTGGGGAGCTCTAGGGCAGAAGACTGGAGATCAAAGAAACTTCTCCTGAGTACCATCACACAGTGCTCCAGATCCAGCAAAGGACAGAGGTATATATTAGATACAGTGGAGGAACTGTAAATTTTAACCAAGGATGAAGCTTATATAAAGCAGAGAGAAATCATTAAAAACCTCTTGTTTGAAAGGCAGGCATTGGCACAGGAAAATCAAATTACTTTTCTCATCTGAAACATCGTTATGTTCTCACAGAGCAGATTAAAATTCTATCTGCCTCTCCTGACTTTGTGTTTCAGAGCCCATTTTCTCTAAGCTTTGCAATGTGGTAACAAACTGTTACTTTCAAAGCAGAGCAATATTATAGAAGAATTTTCCAAAACAAGATAGATCTCTACAGTAGAATACAAAAAAAAACAGACAAAAAAATATTAACCTCTAAAGCCATTAAATATATATCTACATTTGTGTCTGCAGTGTACATGTATGAAATGTATCTATATATATGTATATCAATGTACGTACATGTGTATATATATGCAGATAGATGCAGATATAGTTATATCTATGCAGATATGGCTATGGCTATAAATATAGAGATGTGTGTGCATGCACATATTATAAAAAAAAGAGAAGAATTCAATATTTCACCAGTATATTCTGCACCTTGCAGAAACCGAAACTGCAAAACATCTTGATGTAGGAACACCAGACACCAGTGGGACACAGCTTGAGAGGGGGTTCAGCCAGGACAAAAGCCCAACACACATGAGTGCTCCTCACAGCAACCGGCTGCATTCATGCTGCTGCTACCAGAGCAAGCTGATCAGCTGTATGTAGCAGACACTAGGAAGATTTTTTTTTTAATTAAATTCTACAAAAGAATGAAAAACGGCAGCTGCAGAATCTTAGTAACTCAGCTGAGATGCTCTGCCTCTTCCTGTGCTTTTTCTGCTAGTGTGCAAAAAATACAGCGTAAAATTTTCTCACTTAAAGAGATCTTTTTACTATTTTGAGAATTAGAAATTGCCAGGCCATTTTAAAACACCAGTCTGTTTATTCTGGTTTCTTTGAGTTTTCATTTCTTCTTCTTTCACAGCGGCTAGTCTCAAGGAATTCGGAGGAATATGCACATCCTTCTAAAGGATAATTATGCTGCCATGAGGTGACTATGTGACTGCTTTATATCCTGCAGTATAGACAGTCTTATTCTACGTACATTTTTAGCTTAGTTTTCACAGTGAGGACGTTAGATTTACTATTTACTGTTACAAACTATGGAGAATTTTGACCCAGTGGTAGTTTGGAGCACTTAAAGCTCTTGCTGAGAACAAAGGGAGGATCACAGAACGAGCAAGAATTACAGTCCATAAATGTTGTAAATGTTCTGAGCAAACTTTACTGCTGGTTCGACAGGCTTTGCCCCTCGTAAGTAACATTATGGCTACTGAGAAACCTAATTGCCACTAGGAACAAAATAATATTCCTCCTCACTATCCATTGCTCTTGATAGCACAAAGCAAACTTGAAATGAAGGTCAAATCATTAATAGCCTTGCCAAGTCAAATTTGTGCAATGGCTGCAAAGCAGCTGGAGCCAAGGCATTTTAGGAATGTCTGAAGATCACTATTGGAGCAAGCAGAATATTCATTTTTCATTCTTACTTTATAATCCCAAGGATCACAGCAGTTGATCAAGTCCTCAGAAAGACCTTCATTAGTTGCACTCCTGACAGGCAGAATAAGCTTGGACTGTAAAAGCCTAAAAAATCCTGCACAGAAGAATCAAAGTTCTTTATTTTAATCTTTTCTGACATTTTGCCTAATAAACAGTTGTTAAAAAAAAATTATTTTTTAAGGTCAGTCATTGATGCTTCTTACCTTTCATCTAAAGTTTCCAATAATACAATAGCATTTTTTCATTTATCCTACTTGCTTTATCAATTCAAGAGATTGGGAGGTTTTTTTCTATATGCTTTAAGAAACATGTATTGCTGGACCAGCGTTGACACTTAACTGCAAAGCCTGTATACAGAAAGCCATGCAGCAGTAGGATGGAGCGAAAGACGGGTGTAGCGTCCAAATGGTTAAGGCATGGGGATTTTAAGGTGGCCACTGAAAAATGCATACACAGAAAACTGCAGTTTACTTTCCTCAGAAGAGTGAAGGACTGACTCAGCCATGAAATAATTTGAGATCTGGCATCATGGAGACTCATGTCTTTGAAGCAACCCTTCCAACCACCAGCACAACCTCTTTGCCTGGAAAAGGAAAACTTACCAATCCACTGAGTAAAATTTCTCTGAACAAAAATTAAAAAACATTGTCAAAGAAAAAAAAAGGCAGTCATAGACTCTTACATTAATTAGGGATGGAAGGGTCCTGCTGAGGTTTCCTGCTCACTCCCTCAGCTGAAACAGGGCCAAACACAGATTTAAACTGAGATGCTCAGGGTCTTGGTAATAAACTGCCTTGCTCAATTGTAACAAATTGCAGTAGGTGCAAACATGATTATTGTGAAAGATCGTATGCTCCTGTGCAATGTAACTGAATGAACCTCTCACGCTGAAAGCATTTTTATTGAGATTGATTTGGCAGTACATTGGCTACATAGCAGAACTACAGAAAAAGGGCAACAGGTTTTCTGTAATTTGTATTGCTGCAGCACCTATTGACCTTTTTCATGGAACATCCCAAGCACAGACATAACATAAAAACTTAATTCCTGTCCCACAGAGCCCAGTATCTGCATATAAGACAAGACACAGTGGATCAATACAGACAGATTAGGGAACAACAA
Source organism: Phaethon aethereus (assembly GCF_964289735.1). Classification (NCBI taxonomy): domain Eukaryota; kingdom Metazoa; phylum Chordata; class Aves; order Phaethontiformes; family Phaethontidae; genus Phaethon; species Phaethon aethereus. The sequence goes on along the minus strand of NC_138582.1, from coordinate 63,969,764 downwards.
CAGGGCAGTACTGGCCAGCATGACAGGCAAGAATCACAGCACGCCGGGAGCTTAACCTGTTGTCAGGTTTTTTGTAGACATCAATGTATCATAAGCTTGTTACAAGAGATTTGAGGAAGGTCAATGCTTTGCACAGGTTTATAAAGTGTCTCACAGACATCCCAGCAAGGTTTTTCTTTCAAGGACTCCAGAAAACTTTGAAGAATATAATCTCTTTTTCTCTCAACATAATTTCCAATTGTTAAAAATAACAATGATGATGAGAATCATCATCATCAAGACCAGTAGTGATGTAGTGTTTATTCCAGAATCTGACTTCTTTACCTAAGAGTATACTCAGAGCCTCTTACATTTTCCCTACTGTCCAAAACACCTTATGAAAATTACCTGTTTGATAGATCTTTCTTATTTCCATGACTATTTGCCCAAACTGTCACAAAAAAGGCTTCCCTCTATCAGCTGGTCTGTCATCAGGACTGGTTCAGGAGGGGAGTACATAAGTGTTGATGGATGATGGATGGTCACAAATTCAGATGTTTTAAGACTTTTTTTTATAATTCCTAAGTCACGTGCAAAGACATCAGTTTCATGAGAATCAAATTGGTACTAACTGGAAAGGAAAAAAATTAAAACAGTTCTTAATTTTGCTCTACCAATGACTGGTAGCCATAGTTTTGAGATTTTAGAGGTGTTTTTAGCAGGAATTATGATCAGTAATGCTGCAGCTTTTGAAAGGACCACTCTAGGAGACCTATGGTTAATCATCCATATTTGACTTATCTTGTGTCTTGAATTTTAGAGCTGAGACAGTGAAATCAGAAAGATCTGCGGGCAGTGCGCTCTTCTGAAAATGAAACTACCTGGCTGTGAGTCCTGTAAGAACAAGGAATTTGTTGCAGAACCCACGTTGCCACAGCTGAGCAACTCCCTCCGCATTCCCGGTTGCTGTATGTTGCCTGGCTCAAATGTAACATAAAAACTACATATACAAACCAGATGAGAGATGTAGCAAGCTACAGCAGAGGCCATATCTAGAAAAACAAGGGGGTAAAAGCCCAGAGTAATGACTAATTTTCTCAAGCAGTAAAAACAAATATAACCAATAGCATGTTCTTAGGAAAAAAAAAACATAAACCTTTATCAAACACAGGAAGTAAATTTCTGCTCTATGCAACAACCTCTCCCGAGGTACTGTGTTCAGTTTACGTACAATGTTACAATAAAGATATGAACCACTTGAAAGGTATCTAACAGCAATGTCTAGAAAACATTTCTTATAAGAAAAAAAAAAAGAATAAATTGAAATTGTTCAAGTTTGTAGAAGGAAACACAAAGCAAGTTTACAAAAACAGTCTTCAATTCTTAATGAAGTAGCTGCAAAGAAAGAGAATGAACTACTCTCTGTATCTGGGAAGGACAGAACAAGAACAAGTACATTTCCATTGCAAGTAAGGAAAGAAAAGAATGTCATAGCTTTTTAAAGTTAAGAATAATAGTATCTGGAAAGTAGTTAGTGATGGCAAACTGGATTTTCTGACACTGAAGTTCCAAGAACAGTTTAGACATATCAGAAATGGGTTAGTTGTAGTTGATCCTGCCTAAGAGTAGCCAGATGGATTAGACTTTTTAAGGTCACCTTGAGCCTTAGAATCCTGTGATTGTGATCATTATTTTGAGTCAGTTTCGGGCATAAATTTTTGGTTACCAAAAGTTACTTTCCTACATCTGACCTAACTTCCAATTAAAATTGATCTTTGAGTAGTCCAAAGATGTTTTCCACCGCCAATCATACATCTCAGCATGACCACAATTTTACCTTTAAGAAACATCATATCATGCTGAATTCTACATTTAGCTCCTGTCCTACTTTCAAAGTTGGTACAACTTCTTCTTTACAGTTTTATATTTCTGCAGGTTAAAGTTACATTGTTTTAAATTCAAAATTTGAGGTTGAAACTCTTTCATTACAGAGCTAAAACTCATTGGTTTACCAGCTTGATTTCCTATGTTTCCAGGTAGAGAGTTCTCAGTTTGCACCCTCCTACAGTAACAGCATTATCTTAAAATATTCAACAAGGATTTTAACAAACTGCAATCACTACTTGCTAAAAGGCACTCTGTACATGACTCTGTCAGTCCCATTACAAGAGAAGCTCTTTTGTTGAAAGAAATACTACTACTGACACAAACATTGCTCTTGATCACTTTTCTACTTTTCATGGGAAAAATGTTTTTAGAATTTTTTATGCTGTTGAGAACTTGAAGAAACTGAGAGTTTGCTTAGACTAGAAGTGACTGTATAGTTCCCTTGTAATATCAGGGAACCATGGGGCTGCTCTACAGGCCCTGTTTACCACAAGCCACAAACTCCCTGGTACCTTCTGACAGAGTGAGGGCCTTTGAAACTACATCACATTTACAGGAAGAGAGAAGAGAGTTGAGTCTTCAAAGTTCCCTGTAGTAGCAAGTTACAACTGGAAGTTGCAAGTCCTACAGTTTTTGTCACTAAGTCAACTAGGGTTCCATTTAAGGTTGGTGAAACTCATCTTTCTGGATGAAAGATCCTGCCTCTCGATCAATCCTGACACAGGGGAACCCCAGCTGAAATCTCATCTCTACTGGAGAGACTTAAACTACATTAGAGGGAAGTGCAGAGATGTCCATGTTATGAAGCACTCTGAAATAAAACATTCTCAGTTTCTGCTGTTGGCCTTCTTTCACTGTATTCACACAAATGGAATTGTGGGAACTTCGTAGGAAATTAGACCCTTGAGAGGTCCACTTAATTAGAAGGCATGAAAGTGACTAAATTATGTTATCATTTCTTTGTTAGGAGAAAGCCTTAGTTAATTGAGAACTGGGGAAAAAATGTAATAACATGTTTGACATTAATGTATAGACCTAGAACTTGTTTAAAATCAGATATTTTTAATAAACCACCTGGTTCAGTTGCAATAGAAGGATAACCGATTACTGTTAATGTAGACTTGGCATAAACTTGAATAATTTATAAAGGAAACAAACTTGATATGCTAATACAGTAGAAAATTCAGAATTATTTTGAGAAATTCTGGGGATATTAACATATAAGTAAAATAGGAGACAAAGGTAGGTATTGGTGCTTCTTTGGAACTTTTTTCTGGGGATGAGTTTTAAACATTTCTCTGCCATTTGCCTGACATGTAAGCAAGGGTTTTAATGCTCTGTATTCTTACAGCTCTGTATTGTACCTGAAATTATGCTGAAGTAATTCAATGCCTAGGACATGAAGGCAGCAAAATGAAATTCTTAGATTTGTATGGAATATTTTGCATAAAATAAATAAAGGGGACATTTCAGCAAGATGAAGTAATTGTAAATCCAATTCAAAGCATTCTAAACTAAACGAATATTTGGGCTTTGTTCTGCTTTATTTCCTGTTTGGCAAATGGAGAAATGTGTTATTTGCACAGGGCAATCTGGTGACAGTAACTTTCTGTAGTGACATCGAAACAAAATTCAAATTAAAATTCCAGTTCTGTTCTAGAGTGCCCACAATTATTTTTTGCATCACAGTGCATGAATTAGTCCAGCTAAGCAGTACAGCATGGGAAAATGAAGGTATCCATAATAAGGAGTAATGCAAATGTATTTTTTCTTTTACGCAGCTGCCTGTGAATGATCAACTAAAATCTAGCTGCCACTTGGCTATGGCAGACTGAAATACCAGATAATGGCTAGAAGTGAGATGTACTCCTTCACCATATCACTAGCTGAATTTCTAACAACTTCCATTTTCCTAAATTCAGATGTTTTGGAAAAAGAATCCAGACACAACTTTTTTTTCCACTTTAGGCTCACATTTTATCTCTTCTGTCCCACCTTGGATAGCTTTTTTATTCTTCTGTCTGAGTATCTGATGCTTAATTCTGATATAAACAGCATTCAGTGGGAAATAGCTATTTTCTATTTAGTTCTTACTTTTTTTTTTTTAATCTACACGGCTAAACAAAATTTAGAGTCTTGTAGATAATTTCAATTGAAAAGAGAAATTGGTGTCAGATATTGAATGCAACAGCATTTGGATTTCCCCCACACCTCAGAAAATTACAATAGCCTGCCTTCTTAAACTTAGCAGACATCAGTCTAGAAGAGATTGTTTTCTTGCTTACAGCTATGAGCTTCTTTTAGCCACCATCAATCAAAAGTAATCAAAAGTGATAACTGACATATTTTGGGATGCCATTCTGTCTTTGTGTTTTTGTGTGCTGCTTTTCCCAACTTGGCCCACTCTTTCCTAGCAACACTGTCAAAGCCTCATTGTCAAGAGTTCTCTATTTCTGAGCAACTTGATATTTCCCTTTCATTTTCAGGAATGTGAGAAGGAAGTACTTGATGGACTATTACAATTATGTTAAATGAAGATCAGTACCTAAACCCCCAGGCTCTGCACTCTTAAAAAGTAAACTAGCTGTGGGAAATTGAGTCTCTGTGATAACAGTTCCCATATTTATTGCACAGTTTGGGTGCTTCGGCCCAGTACATCTGATCCCATTTGCCAAGAAAAAGAGATCCTTACCACCTATGGAGGAGTCCAAGAGGCACCTGAAATACTAGGGATAGTTTAACCACTTACATTGGTGCCCTGATTGCCGATACCATCCTGGGTGTCCAGAGAAGGGTGTCACCCAGCCATTACACCACCACCCCTACATGGAGCAAGTGGACTGCACTGACTGCCCAGTGAATTCTTCCGGGAAGTAAAGTATACCCCAGCACTGGTAGATAAACCATTAATTTTTTCAAGGAAGAAGAACTATGAACCAAACCCCTGGCCAAAACACAGCCACCGAAGCACCGCCCTATGATGGACTCATATAATGACCAAAAGTACACCCTCTTCACTGGTGGATCCTGCAGACTCCAAAGGGGACAAAGGCTGTGGAAATCAGCATTGCAGAGTCCCCTCACTCGCTGCACAGCTAAGTTGAGTGGAAGTACCCAGTCAGTCTGCAGAAGTAAGAGCTATGCGGATATTGTTAGAAGGGGATGAAGTGGCCTACAGGGCATGTCTGTACCTATTCCTGAATGGTAACCACAAGGCTGTGTGAGAATGGATGGAACAATGGAAAATAATATTAGGATAAATACATCAGGATAGCTGAGGCATGGCAACAGGTAGCTCATCAAATACAATGAAGACCGAAGCAAGTTTATCATGTGAACATACCCATCCCAAACAACAGAGCCGCAAGAGAACAGCAGAACACAGGGCCAGTCGGTGTGCCAAGGAGAATAGTGCAGTCCTGGCTGAAACTAGAGACTTAGACTTGGAGCATTACCGAGAACCTGGGTTACTTCCTCTGTGTATGATGTATAGTGCAAACATGTGCTTACCACCTGCAAATTGCTGGAAAACGACTGTGGGAAAAATTTGCATTGTGGTGCAAGTATAATGACACATGTATAACAACCTGTGGGCAAGCACCAACTGGCTAGCAGTGCCTTCTGCTGAAGCCCAAATGCTGACTCTAGTATGCTGTACTTGACCCTAGCACCTCCAGCACTGAAAATGATACGGGTGTTACAGGTAAGGGACTGATCTGTATGAACAGCTATAGGACTCTATACAGATGAAGGGCAGCGGCATGGCTGGGCCTGGCTGGCAGCAGTGCCAGGATGTGAGCCCCAGGTAGCCCCGCTGTAGAGGAGAGCAGCCCCATTACAAGAACTGCAAAGCACCTCACATGCAATCAGCCACCACCATGCCCCAAGCAGCCGTGGCCGTAGCCACAGGCAGTGGCAGGACACAGAGAGGGTTTGAATGGGCAATCCCAACTGGGTATTGCCTGTGGATCCAGTAACTGACAGGGTCAACGTCACTCATGGTACATGGGGCAGAGATCCCAGGGGTGTGTGGGGGGACATCCCAGTGTTATATGAGGGAAGAGTCTACTTGGGTATGTGGGGAGGATCCTGAGAGGGAACCAGAGAGACACCCAGGGCCCGCTCACAGACTGTGCATCATGCAGCTGAGACTGCTGCTTTGACCTGCCTGACTCTTCTTCTGACTGCAACATGTTTCCCAAAACTCAGGAAAGTCATATAGCTCATAAAATTGCATTTATCTGTGATTAAGGTATTTTGGTATCCAAATCCATTTAACCTCCATACCGTCATTTGTTCAGCAACGAACATGTAAATAAACAGTCTCTGGAGAAAGCCAGCATGCAGGGAAACTCTGACTTGTTGGCCTTCTGGAGACCTTTGAGTGTATCAATAGGCATGTGGATAAAAGAAATCTAGCAGACATACTTTTCACAGATTTTTAGAAAGCCTTTTATTTTTAAAGAAAACAGTTGCCACAGGACTGGAGGGAAAAAATAATTCTTTCACAGCTTAAATAATATGAATCAAAACCCAAGGACATCAACAGAAATGTGTTGAGAGCAGGACAGAAGCCATCACTGTGACATTTTAAGAAACTTTGGCATGCCTACACTGGGACTGCTATGCCCAGTTCTGGTCTCTGCATCTGAGGAAGGAGACAGAGCTAGAGAAGGTACAGAGAAGGGCAACTAGATGATCAAGGAGCTAGAGAGATGCCTTATGAGAAGAGATGAGAAAGGTTGTGACTCTTCAGTATGGGGCTGAAGAAGCCTTACAGAATCATGAAGGCCATGGAAAAGTTGAGCACAGAACTGTTGTTCACCAAATCCTGCAATAAAAGAACTAGGCAGTGCTTGTTGAAACACTAGTAGGAAACCGACTGAAAAGAAACAAAATACTTCTTCACCCAGTGGGTATTAAACTTACGGAAGACAGGAGATAGGTGAAGCAGATAGTATCATCACACACAAAAACCTCTATATAGATTCAGGACATGGTTTAGTGGGCATGGTGGTGTTGGGTTGGTGGTTGGACTTGATCTTAAAGGTTTTTTCCAACCCTAATGATTCTGTGATTCTGCGTGATTCAAGGACCACAAGACCATACTAAAAAGAGAGGTCAGGGATGTACCTTCTGACATTCCTAATACAATGATAAGGGGTGCTAGGACAGTAAAAAAGGAGTGTATGCTAAAAGTGACAAACAAACTGGGTCTCCCTTGTGCTCTGTAAAATAAAAGAAATATGAATATAGTCAGTTTTTTAGAGTCTTAAAGGTAGATCATCCAGTATTAATCAACTAACAGATAAGACACTTGTCTAAAGCTGTAATACAAATTCCTTTTCTGATCCCATTCCTTTTCTTCATCAACTCTCTAGTGGCATCTGTCTTAATTTTGACACCAGTTATATGTACCCTGAAACGCCTTCTTGACTGCTTCAGGGCTGGTAGTTTTTGATCTACTACTAATAGAAAGGGAAATAAAAAACTCTTTAAAATATTTTCAAATAAATTACAACAGCACACAATGAGGCTGTCCATCTTAACTCAGAAGAGTAAAATTGATTTCAGTAGAATCGGTTGGCATTTGCTCAACTCCAAATTGTCAGGAAGTGTTTAAGTGCTCCACACCATACTGAAACTGAAAATCTGAAGATGTCATCCCCAGAGATGTCAGCAAAAGGGAAAGAAACAGGAGCTACTCAGTCTCAAACACAGAGGGCAGAAACACAGCCTTTGCAAATTCAGTCTCTTCTACACTAGTCTAGAAACTCTTACACACACCAGCGCCATTTCAACTCTGCCCATCACCTTAGTTACGTTTAAAATAGTTTGCTTAGAGTAGAGGAGGAAAGCACATGGAATGAGGTGAGAAATTAAGAACTCCGAGACTATAATGAGACCCTAGGGCACACACTTGCTGACACTGGACTGCTGTTTTGAGCTTTGCCATATGACAGGCGCAGAGACTTCACAGGACACCCGAATGGGGAGCCCTTCCTGTACAGACGTCTAGTTCTCTGTGCGAAGTGTACAAAACAGTCACATACATACATGAAAATCAGATGTGTCAGGGAACACATGAGGCCCATGGCTACTCTGTTACCCATCAAATCTCTTAGACATAACCACAGGTCTCCTGGTGGAGAGGAGAAGAGAGACGGTTGGTTGTACGGTTTTATAGACCCTGACAAACTGTAACATGACGTACACAGTAGCAATAGAGACCAACTATTGTAACTTCATTTCCATTTCCCCCAATTAATAGAATAATCTTCTTTTTCTTTTATATCTTCCTTTGGTCAGATGAAAGAAACAGAGATTCATACTTACAGGTTTTGATTTTTTTACTGTCTAAATTATGTTGCAGGTTTATGTATGTGCTGTCGGTTTTCAACACATGAATTCATTTTGATTGGAAATTAACTAGGTTCAGTAGAGAAGCCTCAGTGAAAAACAGTGGAATTCAGTCTCCTGAGTCACTCAAGTCTTTTTTTAAGTGTTTTTAGGTGTTGCCTAACAAAGTAACATTAAATTATTAATTGTTTCAGGCATCACTGCCTAAAATGTTTAATTATGCTAATATTTAAATGAAGTAAAATGTAAATGCACAGCAGCACAATCTCAACACAACTTTGAAAAAGTTCATGTTAGGTACAGATTTTCAGTTTAAGTCAAGTCATTCTTGTGTTTAACTTTCTGCTACAATGTCATGAAAACAAATAATAATCAAGGGGTTCATGTCTGAGAACTAAAAATGAGTCTGTTTTAAAATTCCCATCTTTGTATTTTAATTCCCCTACCAACATTCATTAAGCAAACCAGATACATGATTCAAGAAATTGTATTTTTGTCCATCCCGTCATTATTTTCCCCTTTAAAATAATTTTGAAAATTTAACAGGCAAGACCTATAAATATTTTTTTTCACAGAATTTATCTTTTTTAAGGCATCACCAGTTTCTTGATCTGCTAATCTATGTAAACAAATCTATCAAATTACTTCTTTTGTATAAGTCTGATAAGAAAATAAATATCACCGCTAGGGGATGCTGATAGTAAACCAACAGAACTCTTTTACCTAATCCTAGTGTCTGCACTTTATTATTTTCTGTGTAAAAACTTCTGTTTCAGATTAGAACTTTATCTCAAAAGACAACCGGCCAGAGGTATCTGGTCAAATTTGGTCACTGAAGTCCTGAAGAAAAATTATTAAAATATTCTATACCTTTACATTTAGGAGAACAAAGATGGTATGTAAATAAAAGCCCAGAAGTTTCTTAAGTGCTGGTATAATATAATGCATTTAGCACTGTTTATCATAAATTCAGATTTACATTTACATAGTTATTTGAAAAAAAGGTTTCTATTAGGTCTAGAATCTTGGTGAGTGGCATGTACAGAGGAGGAAGAAAAATGCAGAAAAGGCTTTGTGGAAAAAATGAAAAATTAAGCTTTATTTCTTCTGGTAGTTTTAGTTTTGGAAGCTCTTTAATACTAAAATTAGGTCTAAAACTAATCAATGTAACTGAAGGACATAAAGTTAAGATATCGTTTTACTGTTAACACGAAAACTCATCCACAAGAACCAAGATGTAAAATAAATGTCAAAAATCTAAATAATTTCTGTTTAATCACCAGTGTGGTTTTACAGCTTGTACATTTGTGTTGAGTTCAGGAATGGACAAACATTTCAAAAGGTTATTCCTTGGTGAAAGAGACAGAGAGGTTTTTTCTGGTTTTACCATCAAGATATTTTTCTTGGCATTCAAAAAAAAAAAAAAATCACCTATATCCCATTTATCCTAAAGTATTAGAGTCATGTACCTTTGCTGCTACAATGCTGTTTTCACATGGAGTTTATAGTCTTTGGAGGCAGGTCCTGAGAAGTGTTGAGTTGACACTGGAAATAGCAAGTCCTCACAATTTGGCCAATTTATATGTTTCCATGGCCTCTTAAAAAGAGGAGAGAAAAGACCTTTAAACTTCTAACTGTAACTTAATACTTTCACCTACCAAACATGAAAACCGTCTACTGAAATTGAATGAGCATCACATGGTACAGTGAAAGCAGAGCTCACAACTGACCTGTGGATTAGCTCTCCTACCTAGTGCCGGTGTGCGTAAGGAAGCAACAGTGTCGTAAGTCACAGCCAAAAATAAGATTATTAACATGACAAAAGCGCTTAAAATGATGCAAAGTTCAAATCATACACAAGCCCTTCTAGAAACAGGTAACGACAGCACAGTAATGGCTTAAGATTTGCAGCTTTGTACCACACTGGGCATCGTCTGTCCTGTTTCACTTGGTACACCACCTGCTGAAATGGGAGTAATACTTTCTTGGGGAAAGGAGGAGGAGGCAGGTAGGGTTTATTAATAACTGGCATGAGGGTTATATGAATATATATGATATGTATTATTTGAGAGTGTGGAAACAGACTAGTTTGGCCACTCTGGACATTTTTATTATGATTTGATAGCAGTGGATGGAAATCACTAAAAACTATTTTTTAAATATTTAAGTAATTTCTCTTCCCTACTACAAAACAGTTTGGATGTGATGTTTATAGCCTATAAGTCAGGTCCTGAGGGGTTCAGTCACACACTTGCAAGTATCTCATGTCTGGCCACTTTTGTGTACGTAGAAAGTGTCCAGTTCTGCAAGTCTTGTGAAGTTGAAGTCCCTGCTGGGAGTTGCTTGACAGCTGCTTTTAAGGATGAAAGGCATGCAAGTTAGATTGGGCTAGTCTTTCTCTCTTGTGTGTTTGTAACTTCCTGTGGAAAGAGAGCTTAAGGCTTTAGAGTTGTATCTAAAATATCGCACATTTCTAAAGCTATCATTCCATAATAAATTTTTTATCGTATTCTTATATATGTGTCATATTCATATAGATTTGCATCAGACTGGTTCTCTTGACTAAAATCAACTGAACTGATTGAATTAACAGCCCAGAGAGATCAGCAGTGGTTGAGAAGTTGCTATTCACAACTTAGTCCTCATTTCAGGCTGCTCAAAACAAAGCTACAAAATTTTGATGTCAGCTAGCCTGATGGGAAATAGTAATGAATCTGATATTCTTATATGCAGAAGGATACACAATATACATATACACATACTTGTAGTCTTATTTATATGTGTGCATTAAAACTAAACCTATAGCCTGTAACTACAATGATGTATTGTGGGCAACACCACCTGAATTACTTACAATACTGAAAACAGAACAGTATAATGATTCCTTATGTACCTTTGCACAGCTGATGTGTGTGGAAACAGAGGTCTTTCACTTCCTTTCCTCTCCTCTTCCAACCTGCCCTTTCCAGTCTGCCCCCATCAGGGAGGTATTCCAAGGGCTACAAACTGTCTCCATCATCACTCTAGGTTTTGGGACCTCTTACCCTGGCACAGTTCCTTCCATTGCCCAGTCCCATACTGGTATTTGCAGGCTACCAATAGCCCCACATGTACTGTAGCTCTGCTCCAGCCTGCTCCAGGGTTTTCTTGGGAAGGCGTAGGAATGCGTTTGCCAAAAAGGAGCCAAAGGGGGATACAGCCCCACAACTCCCTCCTCTACGCTGCTGCTCCAGCAGCAATCGGGGGTGAGGAAGAGGGAAGGGGATGCTGGACAGAAGCAAAAGCAATACAGGTTTTTGCAACTCTGTGTGAAGTAGTACCAATAATGTCAACGTTAATGCTGGCTTTTCTTCAATATAATCTGCATTGGGAACAGTGAAACTACAGACTGAGCATCAACAGAATAATGTAGTTTTAAATAGCCACACATGAGGAAATCCAGAAATTCAAATCACCTTTTTTTCTCATTCCAATACATTTCCATGTTTGAAATTTATGCTCTGTACACTTCTGTAGCACTCCTGAGAAGGTATAGGGGACAACTGCAAAATGAGGAAAGAAAACATACCCTCCATGTGTAATAGAGCTGATCATAACCATCATTTCTTTTGCTCCATCCCATCAATAAATGGGATTCCAAACTGATCCCTTTAGCACAATTCTATTTGTCAATACATACATATGCCTCCTAAGGAAGGATGTATTTCACTGTCCCTTTAAGCTGCTTCCCTTAGCCTGTCAGTGTTTCCCACTTACATCTCAGTTGAATCTCAGACAGGCAAGTCTCAATTTAGTCAATATTCTGTTAGTTCTCTAATTTTTTTTAACTTGTAAGGTGAAATAGAAGAATAAGCAATATTGTTTGTGTAATTCAATCAAAAGCAAAATAAAACAAACTCTTTTATTCGAGATACATAACAATTTATTGTACAGTTGTATTAAATTAAATAGTAAGTAACATTGTTTATTTTCCAGCATGCACCTCAATAGGAATTTTTCTGATTCTTTCTTCTAGGGCTGAATATATCCACAACAGTGATATGGGAGTGACATGGCAACAAGCATAATTCTCCTTACCTGGTGAGTAACATACACAGTTCAGGCCACACTAAGCAAAAAAATCACATTGACTTCAGACTGTTAGAACCTTTCGACTCCAAAGCAGGGTCAATGCAATTTTTGGGAGACTTCTTAATTTTCTTTTCCTATGTAAACTAAATTATGGCCAGAAGTTACCTCCTTGATTTCCACCAATAAACTATGACAGATGCAGCCAGATCACTAAAAATACTTCCAAACCACAGCATCATCCTGATCCAGCCCACCTGAATTACCCATAACTGCCTTAGAGGGACAGGTCAGAAAGACATCTTGAGAAAAGCAAGCCAGTAAACCTGAAAGAGAAATATTTGAGGGAGGGGAAGGGGAAGGGGAAGGGGAAGGGGAAGGGGAAGGGGAAGGAGAAGGGGAAGGGGAAGGGGAAGGGGAAGGGGAAGGGGAGACCAACCAAAAAAACCAAACCCAAAACCCTAAAACCAGCCCAAAAGAGAATCTTGACTGGGGCCTCAGTTGTGAAAAATGTGGTATAGGTGGCCACACTTCATATACATAGACTGGTTTGCCAGTCACGCCTGCACACCACAAACTCCTCCAGATTGTGAAACTGCATTCCTTCTTATGAAAACAAGGAGTTAAGATGCCTGCATGGCCCCACTCTCAGAAGGACTTTTAGATCCTTCTGATTAGGACCAGATTTTGTAGTTAGTCTTAATAAGTGGGGAGCATAATCCTCGACTGTGCCAAAACAAGAAAATTAAGACATATCGTGAGAAGTTCTCCTTTGAAATTATTAATATGGGCCTAATTAAACAATTAAGGATGATTTTAGGGACAGAGATTTTATATGAATGGTGAAAAAGAATTAAAGATGGAAAGGTCACATGTGTAAAACCTAAAGATACTAACAAAAATGAAGGAAAAATGAAACAGTGAGAAAACTTGTACCGGTAACAGCTGCCAGACCTTGCAAACACATGGAATTTCGCAACAAAATCACTACGTATTACCTGGAAGTAGTGTATTTCACTTGAAGTACTATTGTTCATACACTATGGTCTTGCAAGAAGAGCTCTCTGAATTTTGACTCAAAGTACTCTTACCTTGACTGACAGCTTCACCTAAATTATACCTATTCCAATGCAACTTTCATCCTTCTCCAACTTGCTAAATTTACCCCAAATTCGGGTATCTTACTAAACCATCACATCTGGAGATTTAAGTGAATAAAAACCATTTGGAGTATGTGGATAGTTTTATTCCTTGTGGCTCTACCTTGCCAGAGGCGGTGAGGCACAGTTATATAAAGAGTGTTCTCAAGTGTGAAATAATGTCCTCAGCCACCAGTTCAGGCTGCATCTAAACAGCAGTCTCCCAAAGTTATAGCACTATGGCTAAACTGGTGAAAACAGACTAGATACTCATCCACAAAGAAACTTTTTGAAACTGAAAATTAAAAAAAAAAAAATGCAACTGAGAATAGAAAAGGCATAAATTGTTTTCTGATTAAATGTTTTTGAAGTTAATGGAGAATTTTTCCCAGCAGCCAAGGACTGGAAATATCATCCCAAATATATTTTTTTTCCTTAGTCTTTATTCTTGCTAGCTCTTTACAGAGAGTGACAAGAAAATATAGAAGTTTTTCCAATAATGAATTTGTCTTCCTTTGTTAATACAGTTTCTATGAGCAGTTAATATCCTTGAACATATCCATTTAATTAAAAGTATTTATTACTTTAATTTACTCAACAGAAGCTGGCAAGAATTATTTCATTTAATCTCTAGGCTGCACACCCACACACACTTTGCTGCAAGAATTCTAGATTTAATGTTTGAAACCTGAGATCTTTTTAAATGCAGAGGGTCATGAATATTGTTTCTCCCCTTTAACTGGCTCCCGTTATCAAAGAAGTGTTAAGGGAAGCAGCTGGGACTGGGAATCTCTCCAGAAAAGAAAAGGAGTACTAGGGAATTGCAGTAAATTTACATCTCTGGTCATTTGGAGGTAATAAAGACCTTCCTAGGAAGCTGAGCCCACTTTAAGTTTGCAGGCATACATAGCTGCATCCAGAATTTGATTTTTGAAATTGATTTTTTCATGTCACAATCATGAGAAATTTTGACTTCTATTATTTAAAGACTCTGGCACAGGGACTGCTTCACTATTCTGATCATTTATTGCACAGATACTGTAAAGTCTGAAACATGAATTTTCTTTGTGTTCCTGAATATCATCTTTAGTCACTTACTTAAAAATTGAACCAATCAATGCTGTTCCACTTTGCAGGTTTGAGATTTTTTAAGATTGTTTATTAGAACTTTTCTACGTGTGTTTATGTTCATTAATTAATTAGTTTGACTCTGCCCATACCATGGCATTTTAACAGCCTGTTTTGCAAATCTGTGATGTTGCATTATTGCCTGATATTTCTAGCAGTTGTAGAAAACTTACAGTAATCCTCAGGTAATTTTTAAATACACTTGCTAAAATCCTTCATTTATTTGTAATTTAGGTGATTGATTTGCAGCTGACAATAAGACAGGGCAGGTAACTGCAAATGTGTAATAAATATCCTTATGGCTCCCAGGGGAAGATCCTTTAGCACTGAACCTTAAGAAGGAACATTCGAAGGGCACTGACGGTGACCTAGGATGAACCTCACCAGGCTGCGCTCTGGTTAGTGCATGAGCACAGCTGCTCCTGGGAGGCTATGGAGTAAGCTTAAGAGAGACATAAAAATATAAGCATCAGTTTTTCTTCTCCCATGGGAATTCACAATGGCCCATCGGATCAAAGTGCCTAAAGAGAGTCCATGGGACTGCTGCTTCTTATGAGAGGAATGTAGGCAATGAAGGGGTTACCACGTCATATTTTTTCCCCAATTGCTATAAATGTGACTGGCTAAGGATTCAGGAAATATTTGCTATAGTTCTATGTCAGCACCTGATCGTGAAAGTCTGATTAGATTGAATTACTGAATGTATTGTCTGGTTTGCATAATAGAACAAAGAAAGGACACACCCTCCTCCTAATCCTATACACGGTTCTGGGGTAGTGTTGCATTTCCACACTGAATAGATTTTCAGGTTTCCTACTTTCAATTTCTATCCTTATTTGGTGTAAATATAGGTTGTACTTAAAAAGTGTGTCATGACATTTTAAGTACGACTCTTGTTTTTGTGCTGTCTTCTTCTAGCCAACCCCATGGTTATCTCTCCCCAAGCTAGCATGTTTTTACACACCAATGCACAATTTTCCAGGACATGGTATTTGTTAACCTATATTAATGAACAGTGTAAAACATCATTCTCCCAGCCTAGACAAGCCCACAGCAATAGTCCAAGAACACCTAACTAAACCTCAGCCTGGATTTGTTTTACTGTGATAATACTAAATATAGCTCAATAAGGGATTTGAGCTTTACCGAGTATGGGGAAGTCAGAAATAAAACATGAAACATTCAAAAGACTTTATTTTCCACTGGTTGGTTTCAGTCTCTCATTCTCTCTTGCGTGAGCACAGTTGGAACATGTTTTCACAGATGGGTTTTCTATTTGGATTCAGATACCTGTGAATATACTGCACCAGCGATTACAGACACATCTCTCATGCCCCAGTGAGCTGGGCTATGGATTAAAAATGGTGCTTTTTGGGACATAAACCTATCAGCTATTTGATGATTAAACTGAGCCTGGTAGTGCATCTTGTTGCAGTTTCTGCTGCAAAGTGCAATGCTGCCTCAGTGGAGCTGCTACTTTTGTCCCTCTCATTTGTTTAATGTTTCTTGCTTCCTGTCTCATAAAGACAGAGCTGTGTCTGCTGTGATAACACAGATCAAACATTTTTGAAACAATGAAGAAACCTAAATGTGTTATGATTTATTTTCAATATATGCGATTCATAATCAGAACATTAGGAAGTGGCAGGTACAAGCACTAAACTGTAAGATTTGAAGGGTACTCTGCTTTATGTACATTGAACAAAAATGACATTTGTCATTTGAAGCTGGGAAGCTCCAGCATCCTGGAGTAAGTACCACAGAACCAGCCATTTCTAGAAGACAGCAGCAAAAAGCAGGAATGAATGAAGACAGGAACAAAATCCACTGATGTGAACAGAAAATTGATGTGTTTTGGGGCAGTGAGGTCATTTTATCAGTTCAACAGCACAGAATCACACCAGCATGAGAAAACTTGCAGGAAAGCTGTCATAACTTTAAAAATAGGAGCTCCTGTAATGAAGACTGATATAGTCCAAATTACATCAGGGAAGGAGGAAAGCAAATGGCATTGGTGTAATCTGCCATCAGTCAGCTCTACAATAATTTGTTTTTTCAATTTTTTTTTTTTGTAGGGACTGCAATTTAAAACAACCACACAGGGGATGACATCCTTCGAGATAATACAGAATCAGAGAATCACAAAATAATTAAGGTTGGAAAAGCCCTTCAAGATCATCAAGTCCAACCATCAAACCAACACCACCATGCCCCCTAAACCATATCCTGAAGTGCCACGTCTACATGATTTTTGAACACTTCCAGTGATGGCGACTCCACTACCTCCCTGGGCAGCCTGTTCCAATGTTTGACCACCCTCTTGGTAAAGAAATTTTTCCTAATATCAAGTCTAAACCTCCCCTGGTGCAGCTTGAGGCCATTTCCTCTTGTCCTATCGCTTGTTACTTTGGAGAAGAGACCAACACCCACCTCACCACAACCCCCTTTCAGGTAGTTGTAGAGAGCAATAAGGTCTCCCCTCAGCCTCCTCTTCTCCAGACTAAACAACCCCAGTTCCCTCAGCCGCTCCTTGTAAGATTTGTGCTCCAGACCCCTCACCAGCATTCTTGCCCTTCTGTGGACAAGCTCCAGCACCAAAACGTCCTTCTTGTAGTGAGGGGCCCAAAACTGAACACAGGATTCAAGGTGCGGCCTCACCAGTGCTGAGTACAGGGGCACGATCACTTCCCTACTCCTACTGGCCACACTATTTCTGATACAGGCCAGGATGCTGTTGGCCATCTTGGCCACCTGGGCATACTGCTGGCTCATGTTCAGCCAGCACCCCCAGGTCCTTTTCCGCCGGGCAGCTCTCCAGCCACTCTTCCCCAAGCCTGTAGGGTTGCATGGGGTTGTTGTGACTGAAATGCAGGACCCGGCACTTGGCTTTTTCAAAACTCATACAACTGACCTCGGCCCATCGATCCAGCTTGTCCAGATCCCTCTGCAGAGTCTTCCTACCCTCCAGTAGATCAACACTCCCACCCAACTTGGTGTCATCTGCAAACTTACTGAGGGAGCACTCGATTCCCTCATCCAGATCATCTATAAAGATATTGAACAAGACTGGCCCCAGAACCAAGCCCTGGGCCGCTTGTGACCGGCCACCAGCTGGATTTAATGCCGTTCACCACAACTCTCTGGGCTCGGTCATCCAGCCAGTTCCTCACCCAGCGAAGAGTAAACCCGTCCAAGCCACAAGCTGCCAGTTTCTACAGGAGAATGCTGTGGGAGACACTGTCAAAGGCTTTACTGAAGTCCAGGTAGACAACATCCAAAGCCTTTCCCTCATCCACTAGGCAGGTCACCTGGTCATAGAAGGAGATCAGGTTGGTCAAGCAGGACCCACCTTTCATGAAGCTGTGCTGGCTGGGCCTGATCCCTTGGTTGTCCTGCAGATGCCCTCTGAGCACCCTCAAGATGAACCGCTCCATAATCTTTCCCGGTATGGAGGTCAGGCTGACAGGCCTGTAGTTCCCCAGATCCTCCTTCCAGGCATCCTTGTAGAAAGGTATCACACTAGCAAGCCTCCAGTCATCTGGGACCTCCCCTGTTAACCAGGATGGCTGATAAATGATGGACAGTGTCTTGGCAAGCTCCTCTGCCAGCTCCCTCAGCACTCTTGGGTGGATCCCATCAGGCCCCATAGACTTGTGGGTGTCCAGGTGGCATAGCAGGTCCTTAACTGCTTCTTCCTGCATTATGGGGAGTTTATTGTGCTCTCCATCCCTGTCTTCCAGCTCAGGGGGCTGAATACCCTGCGGATACCTGGTCTGGCTATTAAAGACTGGGGCAAAGACGGCATTAAGTACCTCAGCCTTACCCTCATCCTTACTGACAATGTTCCCTCCCCCCATTCAATAAAGGATGGAGATTCTCCTTGCCTCTCTTTTTGTTGTTAATGTATTTGTAAAAACATTTTTTGTTGTCCCTTATGATCATGGACAGATTGAGTTCTAGCTGGGCTTTTGCCTTTCAAATTTTCTCTCTGCATGACCTAATGAGATCCTTGTAGTGTCCCTGGGTTTCCTTCCCCTTCTTCCAAAGGTGATAAACTCTCCTGTTTTTCCCTGAGTCCCAGCAAAATCTCCCTGTTCAGCCAGGCTGGTCGCCTTTCCTGCCAGCTCGTCTTATGTCACATGGGAACCGCCTGCTCCTGTGCCTTTAAGGTTTCCTTCTTGAAGACTGTCCAGCCTTCCTGGACCTCTTTGTCCTTCAGGACTGTCTCCCAAGGGACTCTCTCAACCAGTGACCTGAACAGGCTGAAGTCTGCCCTCTGGAACTCCATGGTAGCGGTTTTACTAACCCCTCTCCTTACTTCACCAAGAATTGAGAACTCTATCATTTCATGGTCACTAAGCCCAAGACGGCCTCCGACCACATCTCCCACCAGTCCTTCCCTGTTCCTAAACAGCAGGTCAAGAGGGGCAATGCTCACTTACCAGTTGCATTAGGAAGTTATCTTCTACAAACTCCAGGAAATTCCTGGACTGTTTCCTCTCTGCTGTGTTGTATTTCCAGCAGACATCTGGTAAATTGAAGTCCCCCATGAGAAAAAGGGCTAGCGATTGTGAGACTTCCACCAGTCACCTGTAGAATGCTTCGTCTGCCTCTCATCCTGGTTGAGTGGTCTATAACAGACTCTCATCAGGATATCTGCCTCATTGGCCTTCCCCCTCATCCTTACCCATAAGCACTCGACTTGGTCTTCACAATCATTGATTTCTATACAACAAAACACTCCCTAACATACAGAACCACCTCTCCTTCCATGCCTATCCCTTCTGAGGAGCTTATAGCCATCCATTGCAGCACTCCAGTCATGACAGTCATCCCACCATGTTTCTGTGATGGTGACTAAGTCATAGCTGTCCTGCTGCACAATGGCTTCCAGCTCCTCCTGTTTGGTGTCCATGCTGCATGCATTGGTGTAGATGCACTTGAGCTGGGCTATTGATTTCACCCCCAACATCAACATGCCACCCCTAGGCTCATCTCTAGCAAGCCTGGTTTTATCCCCTTCCCCCTCCAAATCTAGTTTAAAGCCCTCTCAGTGGGGCCTGCCAGCTCATCAGCGAGAATCCTTTTCCCCCTTGGAGACAGTTGTACTCCATCTGCTGCCAGCAGGTCCAGTGCTGTGTAAACCACCCCATGGTCAAAAACCACAGAGTTCTGCCAATGGCACCAGCCCCTGAGCCATGTGTTAACCATGTGTGTTTTCCTGTTCCTTTCAGTGTTCCTCCCTGCCACCGAAGGGATTGACGAAAGCACTACCTGTGCTCCTGATCTGTCAACCAGTCACCCCAGCGCTCTGAAGTCCCTTTTAACCACTGTAGTCCATGGTCATAATTTCTGAGTTACCATATAACACTCATTTTAAGGTCCAAACCGATAACTTTCAGGATAAGCAGCTTCTAACATCCTGTTGCAAAGCTTGTAAGGGTACAGGAGTGTTCATGAGATCAGATTAATCAAACCTGTGAGGAATCACAGAATTATTCAGGTTGAAAGGGACCTCTGAAAGCCATGTAGCTCAACTCCTTGTTCAAAATAGGTCCACCTAAAGCAGATTGCTCATGTTCTTGTCTAGCTGAGTTTTCAATCTTTCAAAAAAATGGATATTCCACAGATGCTTTGGCCAACTTGTTCCAGTGTTTTACCACCTTCATGATTAACAATAAATAATTTTCTTAGATCTAGAAGGAATTTTTCATGTACTAACTTGTGCCTTTCATGTCATAACCATGCATCTCCAAAAGGACTCTCACTCCATCTTCTCCCACTAGGTAGCTCTGGACAACAGTAAGAGCTCCCTCTCAGCATTTTCTTCTCAAAGCTTTCAGCTCAAGCCCAGTCCCCTCAGCTTCTCCTCATACATCTTATCCTCCAGCCCCTTAAGCATCTCACTGGTGAGGCCAAAGAACAGATTTCACAAGTGCCTGATGGGGGGAAAGAGCCACATAGCCAGCACTTTGATTTGCTGGCTACAGCACAGGATGCAGCTCACCTTCTTCAGTGCGAAGACACGCTGCTGGTTGATGGTCAATTTGTTGTTCACCACAATTCCCAGTGCCTTTCCTCCAAAGCTGTATTCCAGCCCCAAACTGTGCTGGTGCACAGAGTTATTCCATCTCATATGCAGGACTGCACTCAACTGTGTTTGACTTCAGGCGGTACCTGCAAGCCCATTTCTCCAGCCTGCCAAGAACTTTCTGAACAGCAGCCCTTCCCACTATCATCTGCTGAGAACACAGCAATGTCCCATCTCTGTCTCATCATTCAGTTCATTAAGTCCATATTACACATGGCCTTAGAACTGACCCCCAAAGGACATGGTTAATAAGCAGCTGCCAGATGGATTTTGTCCCATCAATCCCTCTGAGACCAGAATGACATGCCTAAATGAAAAAATGGACAATTATGACTTTTTAACTGCCTGTGACTTGTGAGACCACATGATCGCATTGATGGCTTGTAACACTGACAGCAGCAGGCAGTCCTAGTCCAAGTCCCTGGCTGTGCGAGAGAATGAATCCACCAAGAATGACAAGACCCACACTAGTCATTCATATGAAGCCACACTATTAATCCAACAAAACTAGCCACAGATGAAGCAATGAAGCTTTCTGCGAGCCATTATCACCTCCCATCTGAGACCCACTTCTGAGAAGTATTGTATAATGCAGCCCTGGTAGCAGAAAGGGTGGTTGTCTCAGACCAAAAGAGTGTACTAAAAGCACTGTCATTTCAGTGGAATTCTGGGTGAGCACTGGTGTGGCAACACCGACTGCAGGAGAAGGGGTACATCAGTAATGGAAATACAGTGCCATGAACATCCACATCCTAGGGCTATACACAGCGAAAGCGACCATGTTTTATACAAAATGGCCTTACAAGACTCTGGACAGAGGCCACCTGAGGAGGAGCTAGATGGTGCCTGTGTGTAACCATTCCTTATTCATGCTAAAGTCTTGCACTTCAGAGACATGCTTGTGCATTGCAACACATTTAATCTGTCTCAAAACCAGTGAAACACTGGATGGGCTGTAGGACCAAATCCTTCATTGTATGAAGGAGAGAGGATTGTTTTGTTACAGCAGACCCACAAAACAGGAAGTCTGGGTTCTGTTCCCAGTTTTACAGCAGACTTCCTCTGTAACATTAACCAAGCCTCTTTTGAGTCTTATACTCTGTTAAAACCTATCTAAGAATTTTATCATGACCTTACTGAGAACTTCACACAGTGAAGTTATAATAGAAAATAGGATTACTTCTTTCACTGCCTGTTCCGCATGTATTAAATACTATTTATTCTTATTAGTGAACACTTACAAGTCTAATGGTATTTGCAATGGGTTTGAGATATTCGGTGGAAAATGCAAAGTGTTGCTATTGTTTCTTATTCAAGTACTGTGTCACTTCTTTCATAGTGTATTTAGATCCAGGCGTTGACAAATCTCTAAACCAACTTCCTCCACACCCCAGCTCTTCCCCTGATGGTGCAGGGCTTACAGTGCTCCCATCAACTAGGCGGATCCTCTCACCAATAGTACAAGTGAAGCCACCCAAAGCTTCACTTTGAAAAAGGAAATGCATTTTCCTGAATATGTGCCAGATTCTACTCCACCCCTAACTCTCTGCACTGCTGTTACACATACGTCTAATGGCATGAAAGCTGCAGAATTAGTTATCCGTTACTACTCTATCACTGCCTTTTCAGTGAAAATGACTCACTTTATTGCATTATAAATGAAAGTATGACTGAAAAAGTGTGCAGCAGTGAACTGTGTACAGAAATTAGCCCATGAATCCTAGGAGATTCTAAAATTTTCTTTGGCACCTGAAAAATAGAGAACCAATAGCTGAAATAAGATAGGCTGTGCTTTAAATATCAAGTATTTAAAATAATGTGTGGAAGAACCACAGAAAACCTATTCCATATATATGTATATTAAAAGAGAGAGAGGTTATCTATGACAATAGCTTTCTAAGTTCTACAACACTAAATTAGTAGACACAGCAAATAAGATAAAGACCATTATATCCAAGGTAGTCCCTGTAAATGGCATACAGCAATGTAGTATTTATAAAAGATCCATGATAACATACAGTAAATATGAGAGGCATAGCTACACCAGTTATAATTCCCCTATGTTAGCAGCCTTCAAAAAAAACCTCACAAGAATAAATCTGGGGGAGTCATCTAAAGAAAACGGAAGAATAGGTGGAAAAGAAAGTTACCACCATTTCTGAATTGTGTTCTTGATAACCTCACATCTTAGCCAGAATCTTTCCGAAAATATCAATTATTTGTACAACAAGTGTAATTGTCAGTAATATCATTGATGACCACATCTCACTTCACATCAATCCAAAGTGAATATTCATCCTCATTATTTCAGGATGATTGAAAAAAGAATACTTCCCTAAACATTACATTTAATGTGCTATTCACCCTATTCTTTCGGTACTATTTAATACCAAACTAAGTTTCAAATTGAGACGGTGAAAAAATTCACTTCAAGAAGAGTGACATAAAATATTTTTATATGCTGAATTTCTTCCCCTCTGCCACAGTATTTTTTAGATAAAACTACATGCCAGATTCAGAATTCCTGAAAATACAGCCAGAACTCTTGTACCATCTGGTTTTTGCCCCTCTACTGAGGTATCATCCTTTATGCAAATTTATGTCAGCAAAGATGGTGTTAAGACAAATGCTGAAAAATATAAGAGCTAATTTTTCAGAGACACTAATCCTTAAAATATTTAGGAATATGAGTAAATTTAAGTTAAAAGAGGTAGTTTGGATTTGAGCTCTCCATAGAAATATAAACACCCTTGTATGGCAATATCCAGCAGGTGCATCATTGTGAAATTTCACTGATTCAGTGTTAGGCACATCACGTTACGAGCTGAATATTTCCTCATATAAGCAAGGTTTCTAAAGAATAATTGCAGGGGAAGAAAATAACAGTGTGATAGAATGGCATTTTTAGTAAAATAACCTTTAACTATGTTCACACCAAAAGGTTAGCTGTGTTTGTATCTTAGATATATTTTAAATTACAAAAATTAATTCCATTTTTTCCTACCAAGTTCTAATGATTTCAAAAAACTTGCTATTGACTGAAAAACTATAATCTCTAGGTTTTATCACAAGATGCATAAGTATCCCTTATCTTAAAGCTACATGATTTCAGCAGGAACTGCATGTAACATGCTTCACAGAAGTAATTAATCAGTGATTAATTTTGTAATTCAAGACTTAATCTCAGTAATCCTTAACACAATAGTATCTAAAAGAAGGCACTTGAAAATGAATTTTTTGCTTAGAGGGCACCTGAATTTATTGCACTGTTCAGCATCACTTTTTGTTGAAGAAAGATTAGGAGGTTTCATCTAAATTTTGCTGAGTACTCACCTGTGCATTTTCATGCACAGAAGTTTTGCTCATAACTTGAAGATTCTGGAAAATAAGGAGGTGATTGGTCATGGCCAACATGGTTTCACTAAGGGCAAATCGTACCTCACAAGTTTGGTGGCCCTCTATGATGGAGTTACAGTGTTGGTGGATAAGGGACAAGTGACTGATGCCATCTACGTGGACTTGTGTAAAGCCTTCAATACTGTCCTGCATGACATCCTTCTCTCTAAATTGAAGAGACATGGATGACGGATGGACTACTCAGTGGTTAAGAAATTTGCAGGATGATCACACTCAGAGTTGCAGTCGACGGCTCAACATCCAAGTGGAGACCAGTGATGAGTGGCATTACTCAGGGGTCAGTACTGGGACCAGCTCTGTTTAACATTTTGTCGGTAACACGGACAGTGGGATTGAGTGCACTCTTGGCAAGTTTGCTGACAACACCAAGCTGTGTGGTGCAGTCAACATGCTGGAGGGAAGGGATGCCATCCAGAGGGACCTTGACAGACTTGAGAAGTGGGCCTATGTGAACCTCACGAAGTTCAACAAGGACAAGCGCAGGGTCCTGCACCTGGGTCGGGGCAATCCCAAGCACAGATACAGGCTGGGCAGAGAATGGATTGAGAGCAGCCCTGACAAGAAGGACTCGGGAAGTACTGGTGGATGAAAAGCTGGACATGACCCAGCAATGTGCACTTGCAGCCCAGAAGGCCAACTGTATCCTGGGCTGCATCAAAAGAAGTATGGCCAGCAGGTCGAGGTTCTCCCCCTCTGTTCTGCTCTTGTGCAACCCCATGTCACATGGGACTGGAGTTTTCAAGTGGTTTAACTTTCTTTAAGCTCCTGGACAACATCCTGCTTTCAATTATGTGGGCGTGGATACAACAAAACTTCATTGATTTTCTCTTTCATTCAGAAGATACTAGGCTACTACTACCTATTTGGGTTTCCTCAGATGTGTCCTCTTCTGTCCTTAGGGAGTTTCAGGAATCTGGACATTCTTTGAGTATTTTTTTTGGCATCCCGTAATGCCATCATATCACATGTTTGAAAAATCATAGAATATCTCTTAGATCAGCCCTGCTACAGTGAAAATCTGCCCATGTTTATATCTTTGGAAGCAGACATTCTCAGTGATTCAGGTTACAGTTAACACAAATCAGCTCACAACTGAAAGTAGTAAAATTTTATGTACATGGCAGTGGGCTGCATGGGCTTTGCACAGACCTTGTATTTTCTAAATTTCATTCACATGGGTTTGTATTATCTGTGCTTTTCTCTTGGGCACCAAAATCCTCCACTACCCAGAAAACTGAGAGTTAATTACAATTGGTTCTCAAAGGAGATTTGGTTTTCAAGCTCACAGGCACACTACAGGCAGAGCACTGCCTTCATCTCCCAGAGCCTTCATCCTCTCTGACCCTCACATCTCAGAGTTCCTAACTAAGCACCAATTTACTTGAACTTTTTCATCCCAAAACGACTTATAAATTTGATCTCAATGCTGCAAATTCTTGCACATTTAGATCATTTCACATTTCTTATTACGTTTGAGGAAATTCATAGCGGTGGTATGACATGTCCCCAGGAGTACAGACAAGGCCTGAGTGATGCCAAGATCCAGCTACCCCAGATAACGAGGCAACTCTGAAAGTAACTGAAAGCAGTACTAGTATTCAGAGTACTGAATACCAAGCAGTTACTAATATAAAAAAAAAAAAAGCATGTGGTTTACTATAACTGCAGGACTTCTGCCACATAAAAACATTTGCTGTTCTTCTCATGTCACCAATAACAGGAGACATGCATATGACAGTACTTGCCACTCTGGTTGAGGGGACAAGTAAGCAGAGGAAAAGGGAAGAAAGAGGAGAGATATTGTGCAAAAAACATAGCAATGGAGGCAATGCTTGAAAGAGCTAGAACTAGAATGCTCTTCTTTCTCACAATTTATCATCTTTGCTTAGAAGAAAAAATAGTAGCAGCAAACAAATGTAAACCACCTCACAGCCAAGTACTTTCCTTCTAGTTTTGCACTTCTCCTCTTACCCTTCTGTACTCACTGTGAATAAAACCTATTTAAAAACTCCAAGAAACACTAATCGCAGTCTTTGATGGATGCAGTTATGAATTATAATGAATAATTATGAAGCAGTCTAGATTTGAAGGTTTTATGCACACAATCACAGCAGAATACCAACAAGGTCATTATTAAGGTCCTATTTCATTTGATGTTTTCATTAAGAACTTCACAGGGAGAGAGCAACCCATACACATTTAGGGTTAGCTAAAGGGCCACTTATGAAAAATTCTGCAAACACTGATCCAAATAGTAGAAGTGACATTTTTTCCAAAGAAGGAGTGAGAAACAATTCTGTTGAGCAAATATAAAGTTACCCAAACCTTCTGTGCCCCTTGCCTGATTTGAACCTCAGCAAGTCAAACAGCTGCTGTCCTACCTTCATACTCCTTATCAGGATATCCCAAAGGCTGCCTGTGCAACTCCTGCAGCTCTCAGAACAGCTGTCGTTATTTCGTATGGTAAGTACGTAAATTTGTCAGGTATTTTCTTTTTTTGCGTGGGACATACCCACTCTTGGAAACACTGTCAGTGTTCAACAAACATTAAGAATCTCAGCAAAGCTAGTCTTTTCCAAAATGTAAACACTGGCAAATTATATTGTTTCAGCAAAACTAAATTGTTAAACCCAGAGATGTCTCATTGTAAAAGGACTTTACTTCTTCTAAATATATTATTTTCATTTCAGTAATAGTTTAGATACCAGAGACACCAATTTCTTTAAGGTTTAGCCACTGGATAATGGCCTAATATATGAGAGACAGGTATCCACATCCCAGTGATTAAAAATGATCAAAAATGAAAAATCTCTCTACAAAATAGTGACAGATCAAATCAGTATCCTAGATATCAGGAGAGAAAAAACACTTGCATGTAGTCTTAAAGGCATTCAGTAGATTTTATATATGTTTGACTACCATGGGAGCGACACTTGAGAACACCCCAAATTGTCACGAAACTACATTTTCACTTGTTGGTTCTTTAACTGAGATATAACACAAAGTTGATATTTTTATGGATGCATCACACAAGACATGACTGGAAAACTAAAATTCAGGCATTCTTTTACAATAAGGGCAAAATGACTCTTATTTGCTTACTCAGGTAAATAAATGTATACAATTCACGTGATTTTCACCATCAGCCACCAGTTAAATATCCCAGCTACTGGCTAGTATGTACTACAACGTTGCTTTCATTGTGGATCTAGCTCAGTCTACTACAGACAGTCTTTATACTTG
The DNA here is from genome assembly GCF_964289735.1 of Phaethon aethereus. Classification (NCBI taxonomy): domain Eukaryota; kingdom Metazoa; phylum Chordata; class Aves; order Phaethontiformes; family Phaethontidae; genus Phaethon; species Phaethon aethereus. The sequence goes on along the minus strand of NC_138582.1, from coordinate 63,942,452 downwards.
TCTAAATTACAATCCACTTTGTAATCTTCATTTTAGTGCCATGAATCTTATTTCTATTGAAATTTCTTAATTTTGCATATTTTTTTAAGCTATAATAATTTTATTTTCTATAAAGAACAGGGTCAACCTACCTTCTTTATGTTTCTTTCTAACAGATTTTTGATATTTGCATGCAGTCACATTAGGGACACACATAACGTTTTCCCCTAAACTTCATAGGGACAATGTAAGAACAAACAGAAGTTTACGCTGCATCTTTGTCAAATCTTTTCCATATGATGCAAATAAATAGTCAGAATACCACAATCCCCTACTGTGTTCTGCCAGCATCCAGAGATGTTAATAGTTAGGGGAAGAATGCTAAAGGAGCCAGGTTTAATCTTCTCTCTGATATAAAGGAAGTTTTATTCTGATTTTTCATTGTACTTAATTTACCAGTAGAGACATTGTCATGTTCAGCCACTTAATGCCATGACTGGTCTCAATTACCTTTCACAAAGCTTTAGGTGTGTCCCCTAAGCCTGGTTATTCTACTCCTGTACACAGTGTATGAAGAACTTGCACATTTCATTAAAAATTTAACAAATCCCTCTTAGTTGCCACTTCAACTGATTCCTGCCTGGTGATACTCCTCTTCCATCCACAGCCCATGCCAGTGCAGTACCTAAATTTTTTTAAAGATATGCTTGTAAACTTTAAAATAAAAGAAAAAAGAAAAAATTCATTTTCCTCAGAGAGCACTGGTTGTTGTATTGCTGTGTCAGCAGGTACTTGCTTGCTTCCCATGATCACCAGGGCAGGAGCAGCAGCCACAGGCAGAGTCCTTCCCAAAATCAATGACCAGTCAAGCTGGTGGTTAGGATCTGGTTTGGCTGGTTTTAAACTGAGACAAGAACTGAGTTGAGATTTAAATAAGAACCGGTAACAAAAAATGTGGAAGATCAAAGGGGGATGGGAATAGATTCAAATACTTGGGGACTGCTATAATAGCTTTCATTGTAGTGTGTATTGAAAAATACCAGGCCAGCTGATAACAAGAAAATATATTCTAATCTTATTGTTGCTGAATATTGAAGTAGGAATAAACTAGGTAAGCCTGTCTCAACCTTCCCATTCTGTGTCATGTTAATATGTCAGAGACAGAAGAATTAAAGGCTCATCCTTGAATAAATTACCTCTTCTACACATACAGAAATGCTGTATAGGTTAGTGTCTCGCTCATTTTCTCTTCCAACTGTCCTCCACCACAATCACAAACCTATGGATAATTGTCAAATGGCATCCTCCATGAGTAATTAAGTTTAACTATCAGGGAAGCTAATATTCCCAGAAATAAAATGTTTGATGGGGTGTTTCCCTCTATCTCACATTCATAGCCTGTTATAAATTGATGATATCACAGCTGACTTTTCCTTGAAATGCCAAAGCTTTTCCTATGCAATAGCATGTGAATTCTAAGTAGGAAGATATTATCCTTTATGAACTGTTTCACTGCAACACCATAAATCACTTCTAAATAATTTCTCCATGTTACATGAGCAAAGTGCTGAACCTATCAATCCCTCTTGCTTTATGAGTCTTGGAACAGCACAAAGGCGTGAAAGCTGAAAGAGTATATAATAATCCTTCTGAAAAGTCAGGACTCAGCTAATCTAAAGAAGCAAGTATGACTGACATTGCTCATTTAAAAGCCACAAAACTAATAAGTCAAACGTATTGCTGGCACGTTCTCACAAAGAAACATAACAAATGGCAGTCTACTGAGTGTATATCACCAAGATCCGATAATGCTAGTAAATACATCTACCTTAATGTATTTAAATGGGAACTCTTGTTTTGCTCTTTCTGCTAACTGGTGACTGTACACTGCTGTCAGGCTTTACAGTATTTGCAAAAAATTATTAAATTAAGATTTTAAAAATATTAAAATTATAGCAGTATTACTAAAATTGAAGTGATTATCCCATAAATTCCTTACTATAGTAAAATGATGATGATACAAATATGCGTTCATTAACAATAACCTTTTACAGTGACTAGCCTCAAGGCTTTGGGCCAGCAGATGGTTTCAGAGGTGAAAGAAGGAGATGGATACCCCACAACAGCACCTTTGCCTTACTGGGGAATCTTGTCTGAACCTCTTGTTGGGGTTTCAGGGATACCCCTGGGTTATTAGCCACACCAGAAACAAGTGTCAGTAGCGGCAACCAACCGGCAACTGTTAACGGTTAACATCTTTTAAAATTGATTTTAAATATGTCCCTACCTTCCTCCACAGAGCACCCAAGGTTGGGTGAAAGATTTTGCTTTTAAAAGATAATATCTTTAATGTGCTAAGGCGTGGAATCAGCGTGACTGCTGACCAGCTTCACAGAGCAGTCCCACTGACATGCACATCACTGCTAGATGAATAAGACATTCTGACACTTCTAACTTCTTTTAAGATTAAAAGAATCACGATCCTGGCATCACTTGCCTCAAAGAAATACATGACAGAGCTCACATCTAGTTTGATTGTGTTTCACTAAATTTAATAAAATAAACAGACAGATAAATTAATAAAGCAGTGCCATGTTGTTGAACAGAGATTCCTCTTGGTATGTAAGTAAAGCTAAATAGAGTACTCCACAGCCACGTAAATGACTGACATCCTTGGGATGGCAGCAGCTTTGTTTGAAGAGTTTAATTCCAAATTGGAAGAGTGATTCCATGTATCTACTGATCAATAATGATCTGATAATCTGTTAAAGTACCTGCCCATATGATAATGCCTCCTTTGCCACAGGAGCTATTCCAGCTACAAAATTATGTAATAAAAATAAATAGAGTGTATTGTGAAATTCGCAAAAATTCAGTGCTATTCTAACACCTCCAAAGGCAACATGCTTTTGATTTCAATGGAAGCAGAAGGTGAATTCTCTCCAAACTGCTTTCCAAGAACACACAAAACTTATGACACCATGAAGTAATCAATTCAGATACAAAATAATCTGTTTATCAGACAATTTCTAAACCGTAGTCTCAATTACCATCTGCACCATGACAAATTTTGAAACTTCTAGTAAGGGACACTTCTTAATTTTTATTTTCAGCAACCAGGAAAAGCTAAAATGATAGACATAATTTTCATATCTTAAAACACACAAATTAGTGCGTTGTTCATTGCTTTTCTTTTCACCTCCAGATCACCACTAAAATAATCATCAAGCTACTTAGAGAAATGAGAGTTGACAGAACCTAAGAGACAAGTAAGCCTAGCAATATGAAGAAAAGCATAATTTGATATTTAAATTTCTTAATAAATCCAAGTTCCCTAAAACAAGTCGATATCTACCCGCTTGGGAATGTTATTTAAATAAAAACCTCACGACACAGACACAAGTAGTTTCTTATACCCTCTGATGAATTAGCACTTCTGTTTGGTTGGCAAAACCATTTGGCTTGATTAATTTCCTTGAAATGTCTCCATTAGTTTGATGTCTATGGCTGAACAAACTTCTACCAACATCCACAGAAGCATAACTGCCCCCAAAATCTTGACTAACAACAGCCTCTGAACTCCGCAGAGCCTCATCAATGTTTGGCAGCTTATATTGGCTTTCTAAAGCAATGTCATAATTTTCAGTGAGAACATTTGTCATGATATGAATTGCTTCTGATTTTCTAGCCAGAAAGGTCAAGTGGAACCGCCTGTCTATATTTATGGTTCAAATTCATTTTAATGGTATTTATACAATGCAAAAGAATAAGAGTACGCTTTGGTCACAGATCATGAATTCATTAACACTTTTGTTTTTTATTCTTCTTAAAGTTAGAATATGAAATACAGGCCCAGAAGATACTATTGTCTAAATTAGTTTACAAGAAAAAGCAGAAGACGTTCCATTCATTTACAGAGCTCTGGGAATCATCTTTTAAGCAATGTGTATTTCATATCATTTAGCCAAAACTTTAACTTTGGCAGTAAGCTACCTGGCTTCAATTTCCAACTGCAGTTTCTTACCCTGAGCCTACTTAACACAAGAGAGAGCATTTGGAGCATTTGGAGCTTAGAACAAAACAAAAATCAAACAAGTCCCTTCCTTTAATTCCAAGTAAACCTTCAGTAATACATGCCATGCAGAAATGCCCTCTGTTTTACTGCTCCAGATTGTGCTTTCATATTTATTCATATATATGTGATTACAGAGATTTCCGTGCAAAGTAAATATTTGTCTACACGTTACCACGTTGCTTGTCATGGCATAACAGGAATTCACAAGTGCATACACAAGGCCTTAAATACTCTTTTGAACTGTCTGAACTTCTTCAGTGTCCTTTGTCACTCAGTCATATGTATGTGCACAACCATATATACACAGAAATGGACAGACATTTTATGTATTCAGATAAATAACTCCGTGGGATTTTTCCTTTGAGTAGGTTAACTACTTGAATAGGTTAGATGATCTCTTTGGAATCTGCATCCAGTCTATTGCTTGCTTCATCCCCTCCCCTCAGATTTCTCACCTCAAAGCACAGTGCGTTGTGTAAAATTTATTTTCCTTTCTCATCTGTTTTATCCAGTGATCTGCTGTTCTTGTCCAGTTGTTCTGCCAAATTTGCTGAGGCTCAGAGAAATGAAACAACTGGTACAAAGTCACATAAGTCTCAGCACAGCCAAAACCAGCATCAATAATTAAAACCAGACATATGAGATATATATCATACAAAATAGGGGGAAAAAGGTGAAACGGTCAACATTTTGAGGGTTGTTGTGGGGTTTTTTTCCTACAAATAAGTTTAAGTCAATTTTGGACCTATCAAGAAGAGATTCTCTTCTCTCCTTCATCCTAGTAGATCCTTGGTTGTGCCACACAACTATCTGTTCACACAGAAGGAACAGGGTTCATCACAGTTTTTCTCCTTTTGTACTAACCCTGAGGGACGGGACATAGAAATGGGCAATGCTACATCCAATTTTTAAAAAGAGAAAGGCATATGTAGCTACTGGTAGCTACATTAAACCCTGTGCTAGACAACAGAGACCCACTATTTGCTGTTTTCTTCCTTGGAAGCTGAGAGAAAAACAGGACACTAGTCCTTTTAAGTGAAGAAAATTAGCTCCTTTTTCTGTCCTGATTTTTAGACTTTCACGCTTTATGCCTGCAAATAACTGCATTTAAGATAATTGTGTGACATATAATAACAAGAGAAAAGATTTTATGCGGTAATAAAATATTGTCTTTACTAATATTACTGTATGCCTAAGAAAAGAAGTAATAAATCTGAAAAAAATGCAAGTAGGATCAGTGTGTGAGGCATGGAAAAGTTTCAGATTAGCTCAGAAGGTGTTAAGATATAGTTCCAAAATAAAGCATGCATTAGTATTAAGAATACATGAGGATATAATAATGTACTAACTTACTACTAAAGATAGATGAGATTTTAATAATCTATAACCTCTATATATTATATAAACATGTTTAGCTCTTGCCATCCTCCCACGTGGTGTGCCAAACGCATAACGATTATTTAAAGTATGTATGTTTTTAAGTCTAAGATTTGAAACTTGTAAAAGGTCTGCAGAGAAAAATTTTGTGTTCATCCTTTTTTTTTTTCTGTATTTCCCCAGCCCCCCCAAATAATTTTTCTTTAAAATGAAACACTGACTATCACCTTCTATCAAAAGCATAAGCATCTGTTCCCAACAGATCCCTAGAGAAAGGCAAGAATTTCAGTTGACTGCCACATTTTCACAATATCCACCCTCTCTAATTAGAATTTTAGATTTAAAAAATAATAATATTTCCTTCACTATATAAAAGATACCTGATTTTTCTTCCTGTAATACTATCAACAGGCTCAGTTCCAAATATGGAACATTTTCAATTTCAGCCTTGAAAGGGAACAGGTGATGCACAAGCATTTATGGTTCTACATGCATGAGGCCCCAAATTTTCTTGTACCTCCCAGTGTTGCTAATCCTTCTAATATCCTTTTAGAGTTAGGAAATCACTCAAATTAATTATTTCCCACCATTTAAAAAAAAATCTTTGATCAAATTCCTTGGTGGTTTTCAGCTTCTCTCCTAGAGAAAAAAACTTACAGTATTTGTCATGCCCTTCAGCATTAGTACTTTTGGAATAAAATACATCTTCCTTTTGTTCGTTATCAAAATCTATTTATATATTTCCATTGGGAAATATCTGAGACTCATAAAGCAATGAGAAGAAGCACTAATCCATTCATTAGCTGAGCATTTGATCTTTTCCAAGACTATCCAGGACAGAAAAATTAGACTTTGCTATTTTTCTCCTACAGCAATGTAATCTTTAAGAGAAAATTAAGGGGGGGGGAAGCATTCTTCTGATAGGTCATTGAAAACATAATCGCTGAAAAATCTCCAGAAGCAAGCCACAAAATGCTTCAGAGAAGAAATAGATACATGGGCATCAAATTATGAAGCTTAGACATTATTTACAGGGGTAGCTCAATCATCAAATAAGCTCAGCCACACACACACACTTGCGCAAAAAAAAAAAAAAAAAGGCAAAACCCCTGTAATGTAGTGCTGACAGTCACTTTACCAAGATGTCTCCAACCCCTCTAGTGGTATTTCTTCTCTTTTTTACTTGCATATAAAAACAAAAGGACAAATTATTTTTTCCTCATTTCCCCCATTTTTCTATTAATTTCCCCCTAGCTATTCTATCACCTCTGCAACTTAAAAACAAACCAACCAACCTACAATATAACAATTATAATATGACATTAAATAAATATGTCAATATGCTTCAAATCAATCATAAGGACAAGCAGTCCAGATTTTCTTCTGATACAGACTGATACACAGATATTTCAACCACTTTCTGTGCAGCTCAATACGCTCATGGAAGCACTGCTTTGGCAAGCACAGGAGAAAACTTAATTTCAGATTTGCTCTTGTTCTTCTTATGCGCTGAAATATTTATACTACACAGATTTTATGTTGGTTCAAATACAAATCTCTCTTGGATATGATGTTTTTTGAAGCTTTCAGTGCTAGAATGAATCTGAAGCAGATCTTGAATTAATTTTAACACTGGCTTTGCACTAAAAAAAAAGTACAGAAGAGCTTCATGAAAAATATGTTAGATGTTCCAGCTGGGAGCAATCCTTTGCCTTACAAATGCCAAATTATTTACTGTTCTGTTTAATGTTTCCTTAAAAAAAAGTAACACTTTCCACAATGATCAAGAATGTACTCATCCTTAAAATTCCTATTGACCCTAAAAAATAGAAACAAAAACTGTTAGACAGGATTTTAAGATTTAAAGTTTCTCATCTGATGTAAAAATGTAAGCACAGATATAGTCAGACCAAAGACCCTCACAGCTCCGTATTGTGTTTGCCCAGTTTGAAGCCAGTTCTGGAAAAGACGACCAGAACAGGACCAGCATAAATTATCTGCCCTTCAGATGCCCACACCTATCTGAACAGAGCATATAGCAATGTCTTTGCATTTCTAACACATTAACTTACCACGTTCTTGCCCACACACATTCTTAGCACCTAAAACATCCCATGAAAAGGAGCTTCGCACCTTAAGATCAGCCGTATGAAGTCTCCTCCTCTTCTTTCTTTTGAACCTGTCCCTCCTATTTTCACTTTTTCCACCTAGATCTTGTTTTGGGAATACAATGAATCATGGATCCCTGTTCACACACAGTACATCGGCCACCTGAAATGATTTCGTTGCCCCTGGCCAGCAACCTGCATGTTACTTCAACAGTGGGCTGGTTACATTGACCCTGAGTAGTTGCAGGTCATACTCAGGGCAGGCAAAACGCGATTAGCAGCATCGGCTATAAATGGAAGCTCATTTCTCTGCCATATTATTCTTATGACAACTTTTGAGAATGCCTGTCTTAAATCACGAAAAGCCTCAGGCACTAATACAGATGTGGAAGATTCCTGCAGAGACATCTAGAAACAAATACTTTATCTGCTCTCGCTCACTTCGGAAAACTTCCTTCAAGTTGTCAAGCAACAACCATCACCACATTGCTGAAGCCAACGATTTTCCCCAGCGGCTTTGCACGGAGCCCTCTCACGGGGCTGTGTGAATCCCGATGCAGCTGATGGCACATGCAACGCCAGCCAACTGAAGGGTGTTCGTGTTGTTATTTCCTCCCCCTCTCCAATATGAAAGGACAGAGTTTAATCGAGTCACGTTGCAGGTTTTAATATGAATATCCGATACAGCAAGCATGCCAGCGATGCTGCAAGGGCAGCTGGGGAAAATGACACCGAAACGAGTGATTAAAGCTTCGGGAGAGATTGAGTTGTAAATGATAAGTCTGGTTTAAGCACGGGGAGGGAGAAGTGTCAGAAGTAAGACAGGAGAACTGAGAACTGCCACCTCTACACACTCGTGTATTCCCAGGTAGGTATGCATGTGAAGAAGTGTGAGCATTTTAAGACATAATGATTATTTTTTTGAAAGAAAATCATGATTTTTAAAACATTGTTACTCTTCAAGTAGATTTCCTTATATTTAAAAACTACATTTTATGATGGAAAACAAAAATACGTAACAATACCATCTCTTTTTTTAAAAGCAAATTATAGAGCCATTTCTTCAAGTTTTTCATCTAGAAGCTCAGAGCTGTTATTTTTAAAAAATTTTTTTTTCCCTTGCATTGCATGGAACATCACATATTCTATACTACAACATATTGACAGTTTTGCAAGCACAATATTATTCCAATGACTGAACACATTACCTAAAATTTTAAAAAGGCAAATCTCTACCAAACAAACCTCAATTTCCAAACTGAGCCTATGCAAAATGTAACTTTCACATTTCTGAAGAAGAAGAGCTGACAACATCGGGAAAAAACTCAACCCCCGCTCCCACAGAAAAAAAAAAATTTAGACCCCACCACAAGTTTAATTCTCATATATATATTTATATAAAGTAACCAAATAATTTGGGTATTAACTAGGAGCCATAACTTATCCAAAAATCAGTCTTTTTTGAGTAAGATTATCATTGGTTCTTGGAGGGATAATGAATTCATTGAAAAGTTACTTGAAACTCAAAAATTCATTAAAAATTATCTTTTTAATTTCCTAATAGGTCACCTTTAGATGACAGCATCATTTGTTTGCATATTAAACAATGCCTTAGAATAATTTTTTATCTTGAGCCCTGATTTATTAGTACATAACATATGTCACTGAACTCTAACTAGATTAGCCATACTTGAATAAATCTTAAATGCTGATTATTTTGTTGCAGTTTTTTCACAAAATTTTTACATCACAGTTGTGCATGGCGTTCAGTATAAAAGGAAGGATTTGGGATTTTGGGGTAGCTGGAGGCAGGGATTTTCTTAAAAAGGGCTTTTTTTTGTCATTGAACTATGACATTAGCCATGATATTAGGAAGTTTCCACCTAATGTCTCAGCATTTCAATAGGATAGTAGTATTTAGTTCCAGTGAAAGTAGTATTTAGTTCTTGTATCACATTACAGTTGGAAAGCCTTTGGACTATATTAAAGCAATACTCTAAATTCATATATTATTGCATTCTTAGAGACAGAAAGTAGTCTTTAATGATTATGATGGCAATTACTGTTTCCGAAACATGTGTCTTTCAGTCTAACATTGTTCATTTGAAGCAGTGACAGTGCCAAAAATGTATTAGTTGGGTGGGGTTTTTTTTCACATGTAAGGAAATGCTTTCAAAAAAATAAGATTGAAGAAAAATAGAATTTAAATTTTTTCCCCAAATACCATTGTTAATTGGAGAAAAGGTAATGATCTAATTACAAGAAGCTACGACTTTCATTCTAAGTATTCAGCTATCTTCCTAAGAAACTTGGATATATGGTAAATTAAGTACCAAAAGATGATGGTGAGGTTATCTTCACTTTCAGCATTGTATTACGCCACACAAGTAGTTAATTAACTCGCAACCAAAAAGATTCTTTGATGAACGCTTCCTAACATCTAACTGGTGTGAAGATGTTAATGATGTCAATATTAAATTTCATGTAACAGCCTCTAATCAGACCAATCTCCTACTGAAAATACAGCGATAGTAACAATTTCCATCCTTCTATAATTTCTTTGATTTGGATTCATCCATTGAATAAGGAGAAGTTAGAAAACTTGAAATTGGTCATGGATCTTCACAGATGAGTGACAAAAAGAAGCAAGTTCGCCATGGACCCGCACTTTGGTATCTTTCACCTTCAATGCAGCCTAGAAAGACAGGATTTTCTCAGAGCATTGGTAGCCAGCACGATAATATCATTAGCAGCAAAATCTGAAAAAGATGTCAAAAGCTAAAAGGTAACTTGCATACGAGAGGTCGTATTGCTCATGGACTCTCTCAACACTGGCAAAAACACACCAGGAGTTGCTCCTGCCACTCTCCCTACCCTGCACACCAACCTGTCTCTTTTTCAGGAACGACAGGAGTTACATTCATCTGTCTGGGATTTGGGAATTTTCTTAACACCTCCATTGAGAAAAGCTAAGCAGAAGTTTTCATTGTGACAAGGTACAACACCTCAACAGGAATGGTTTTCATTTTACAGGTGTCCCCACCCTTTGGTGCTCCCATGCAGAAGTTCAAAACATATGTAGAAAAAGATAACGAAGAATTTCCCAGACTTTAGATTTTCCAGTCTAAATATTTTCCAAGCTTTACTCTACACTCATGAGAACTTTAGAGTATCTTGAAGTTGTTGCACAATCAAGTCTTTTAGAGGTTTCAGCATCATAAGACTGACTGAAAACACTACTTGCACAAAACAGTTCAGGTACTTTTCCATTAGCTTGAAATGGGAAGAGAAAGAGTTTCGCTTCAGACAAGATCAGGTTTGAAGAAGGTTAGAACATTCACAAGTTCATTTAGTTTCTTCTTGGAGTGATACAGTGCAGACAACTAGGGAAGAAAGGCACTCTGAAAGAAAATACAAAGTACATTTCTCAGTGGAAACCCGAGTTTGTAGCAGTAGACACAGAAAAACCTTTCGACAAACCAAACAAACTCCAACGAGAAACTGAACAACTGAGCTACTGTCTCCCGATGGAAGCAGAGCGCCGGGGCAGAGCTGGTGTGTTGAACGCGGGCGGTGGGAAGGCAACACTGCCAAAAACCTCTTCAACCAAAATACTGCCCAGGCTGATGGGACATGGTCAAATACAGAAGCATCCAGTGACAGCCTAAGAAATTTAAGAGGTGTTTTCCTTTGTTAGCTGAAAGGTGTTTAACTGAAAAGACAACACGTGTCATTAAGAAATAGATATGAGGTTGATTAATGATGATAGATGCCCTAGCTATTTCATGAAGAATTCTGGAAAATATATTTTAATTACTTCCTCCACCTAATAAAGCAATATTTCCTATTTAAACAGCTGGAATCAACAGGGCTTGCTTTTAAAAAACTGCCCTTCTTACTGCAGCAGGCTCAGCTGAGAACACGATGCCTCATCAGAGCCATGAAAATTGGAACTGCAGCTAAGGATTTTTGGACACAAGTTAAGAAAATGAGACATTTTGAAGAACAGATGAAGACATAACACACATTTAACATCACAGTTGCTCCTAAATTTTACAAAACTTGGGTGACCTTTGCTACAGCTCTTCCTTTCACGCTATGCTGATTCTTCCCCCCACAAGATGCCAGTGCCCAAACTGCACTTCAGCTGTCACTATCAGGAGTGGTCCAAGACTCTGTCACGCAACCTTCCTCCACATGCATCCAAACACACTCATTCTCACCCACCGAAAGTGAAACATGTCTCGTTTCTTTTTCCTTCCTCATTCTATGCAAGGAAACATTCCTTTCTTTTCTAAGCCTGTTTTGTGAGGGCTGGTGCCTTGCCTACCCCAACCCTCAGCAGTGCTCACCTCCAAAGCTCACACCTGAAGAGAGATTCAGTAGTCTCCTGACAGCGTGGGGAAAGTTGGCCTGAGAGAATCACAGGCTCCTGTCTCAGGAGGCAGAACACCTCCTATTTCTGAGCCATTCCTCAAAAGCAAATACATAACCATTGTCTCCAGTCCATACAATGTCCTTTTCCTACTTCATATTGTTTCAGCAGGAAAGAGTAGGTATAACCTTACTAGCAAAGACAAAGATGTGCATACTAATGTCACAAGGGATGCTAAAATGCTTGGCTGAATCTTGGCCTTTGAAAAGGAAAAAACCACAAACTGCAAGCAAACTGTATGTGCTGGGAGGAAGCAATCAAACATTGTCTCCTAAACATGAAGAATTTCTACTAGATCTTACAGGTTTCTCATCGCCAAGGTTTTCTCTTAATTGCAGAGGATGACTTAATTCACCTCCCCACCCCAAGCCCTACCTTTGTGGCTCGGTGCAGGGGTTACGTTACCAGACATATGGCAAGCTTTCTGTACCCGGCAGTGTCTTAGCGCTTCTCTGCCACTCTCACAGCTATGAAGCTGACTGAATGTAAGGTAGAAATAATTAGGATTACAGGCATCTAGATTATAAACATTTCAGCCCTGCCCAGATCATGCTAGGTGGCTGTAAAATTAACTCTTACTCACCTTTCACCACTCACGAACAAAACGTACGAAGCTAAGGTTATTTCTCCCCAAATTTTCTGGAGTGACTAGAATGAGTGTACAGAAGAGCATCGTGCAGACTTAACAACATGCCAGCAAGATCCCGCACAAACCACACACCATACTGAGCGTGCAATACTAGCCCCAGCAGTAGAAAGTACCAGGCAGCTTGCTTTCTCTTAAATGGCAAAAAACTATGAATTATTTCTGGTTATTGTTTTAGGAATTAAGTTACAGAATACATAGCAAAATACATATCAGCTGTGGACAATATGAACAATAATTACTCACTACCAAGGTTGATTTTTTTTTTTAAACAACCAACCAACCAACACCAGTTATAGCCAAGACCTAAGGAGCAAGCGGTATTTTGTTGAATTTGAGTAGTGAGGCTGTAACCCACAACTACATGAAAACATGTAAACAACTGTGCATTTCTTTCGTAATATAGAACATGTTTATCCTTGGTCTTCTGGTTTATTTGTGTGATTTCCCAGGGTTTAAAATGCCACTCACTTTTTAAAGTGAAGCTAGGACAGCATCAAGTTAATATATGAAGATCAATACCGTATTTAATTTTTTACTTTGGAACTAAGTAGGAACTATTTGCTTGCTTGGAAGCCAAGAGATGGTATATTAGCTTTGACATATATTTGGATGAAATAGAGGCTTTTGTTATGATTCTGTGATTTTTTTTTTAAAAGGAAGAAAACAACAACAATTATAAAAAAGTTAACTTACAGTATGTATGCAGATCTTTTAAAAAATTATATTCTAGTTATGTTCTGGCAATTTTTCTTCCTGCTTTGAAAAGTAAAATAATTTAAGTAAAAAAAGTAGAATTAATATAATTGGTACATATGAATGTTTTGAGAAGTCAACTAGCAGGGGTTAAAAAAAATAGAACAGTTTAAACTGTAACCATTAAAATTTAATGTTTAAGTCAGATGCCCAAATTTTACAACGTCTTTCAAGTTTTTTTGCTTTAGAACATCATTAAAGTATAGAACACTCCACAAATCTCTTTGTGAATGAAATTTTTATTTACAGACTGTATCCAGAAGCAGATACATAAATCCTTATACAATTATTTTTCAAAAATGTGCAAGAAATTACTATAATTTTGTTTACAAACCAAAACACATTAAAATCAATGGACTTTGGATAATTCACTCTGTGGCGTGCTTAGTACAAATAGTGCACACCAGGTCTGAAACAGAGAAAAGTGTAAACTACAGCAATCTGGATTGCATGTATTAATTAACTTCATGGCACTCCATCACTATAAAAATTCTTTAACCCAACATGTATTCATATAAAATTCTTTAAGAATTTTTCATTATCTGTGTAGAATTTAGAACGCTTTCCAGATACAACAATGCCATATTTCCCATATTATGAACTACTATCTAGCCCGTATTTTATTTATAAAGAATGCTTGTAATTTTTATTCTTTGCAGTCGTAAAAAGATTTTAAGAAATTAAATTGGCAATCATTAATTTATCCATAGCTTAGCTCAGAATTTGAAAGTTAAGTAACAGAGAAATACTTCTCATCAGAATCATAGCCCATATATTGCTGGTATGCTGTTTTAAATTTATAATTCCAGTATTCACATAGATGAAATGCATCAAAACAAAAACTGCACAGATTTCACTTAGCCCCGCAGTCAATATTCACAGAAAGAAATTGGCTTTAACAAAATGTAAAGTCAGCTCATCTGAGAACAAAGAGTTTGATTAATAATTGCATTTCTGATCCTTCTGACAGAAACACATTTTGATAAAAAGATGGCATTCACTATGTCAACAGCAGGATAAGTGCTATATCCTTCAAATACATCAAAGAATACAAATCACTTTCAGTTGTTTATAACACTGGCTTACAAAAAAACCCCAAAGCAAAACAGAGGAAATTGTGCAAATTTATTTTTCTATTTCCAAATAGGTGTTGTTTTACTCTTCTAACTGGTAAAACAATGTAATCAATAACATCAATAATTTCAAAAAAGAAGTTTTATTTCAAAGTTTCATTTTCAAAAACATTTTTCCACAATTCAATTACATAAAAAGCATACCTTTTGAACCCTTAAACTCTTGTGCTGAATAAATAGCCATATTTCTACTTTATAAGGATCACAGTCAGTTAGCTTTTATCCTAGTGTATCTACTTCCAAAGGTCCCCAAAATATCCTCAATCATTTTCCTTTTATTTGTCAAGGACACTTTGTTCCTCCAATTTTCTTGAAGCAGAAGTCAACACAATTTTTGTGGTTACTCTGAGTACTTGTAAATTGCCTAATAACTAAATGTTACTATCTTTCTTTTACATTAATCTTTTTTATAAGAATTGTCAGTATCTTTAATGTTTTCAAAGTAATTTTTCTGGGTTCCTTCTCCTGGCTGGCCAGTAACCTCAGCATGTAAAAATACTGTGAGGTTCTGATTAATGAAACCTGTAAAAATAAGTATTTGTGTCTACTTACTACTGATTTAAAGTATTTTGAGCTTAGTAGCAATACCACCATAATTTTTGTTTAGAAACAAAGTGCTATATGGTTCTCACATCCCAGGCCTCCTCAACCACTTTACAGTGTTCCTTTTGTGGAAGTTGGGAGGGGCGGGCAGGGGATGACAAAGTTAATGTGACCTGATTAAGTTTGCAGATGAAGAACACAGCAAGAAAGGCAATTCAAAAACTGGAAAGCTTAACAACAACAAAAAAACCCCTAAACATCAACACATATGAGTGAACCGAAATTTATAAAGGCATGGGCAAGACATTTAGCATGTGTGTTCTTGCACGTTTTTCAATTCAGCAATAAGACCAGGATATTATAGCTTCAGCTATTTAAGTTTCAATGCTATGACTGCTAAATTAATGCATATGGCATAGTATAAACATATGTTTAATGCATTCAATAGTGGTATTAAATGGCAAAGAAAATATTTAATATACTATAATCTTTCAAAGATTCTGTAGAATGCATAGGCCCTCTAGCTTGTATGGGGAAAGAATTTTTAAAGTGAAGAAAATGTCAGAGGTTTTCTTCTGAAAGTATGCACCTGAAATCCATAAAAATGATTTTCTTTTTCCTCCCCACAGACAGAATCAGAACACTGTACCATACAATAGGTTATTGTGCCTTTTTGAATAAAGTTAGTGATCCTGATTCGGGGTGGGGGGACAGGGGGGGAAGTCAGTAGAGGAAAAAAAGAAAACAGAATTCACACTTGCATACATATATCTCAATGGCAGAGCCAACAAATTATGCATATAGACTGCTCTAGATTTTTTTTTTAAGTTTAAACTTTATTAGACTAAAGAAGAAATCCTTATTCTCCCTCCCTTAAAAGCAAAGGCAGCCTTTATCTACCTTTGATTTTCTTTTTTTTTTATTTTTTAGTTAAACATTATGGTCAAAAAATAAATTAAAAAAATATAAATTTAGTCTATCAATTCAGGCAACCCAAGATGTAGTGCTATTGCACCACCTTGCAGCAATACTGTATTCATTACTAAAGACTCATTTCAAGGGACAAAAGGCAAGATTAAACAAGAAGAAGAAAATTACCTAAACAAGAAAGTTGTATCAAAGATGAACAGCCTTTTCTAAGCTGATGTTTACTGACTAGCAACTCCTACCACATATGGGAAAGATGACATTCTAAAATACAAAACAGTGGGGCAGAGGCAGGCAAAGCAAGCCTCTCTCCCAAGCCAGCCATGACCCCCTTAACAAATAACTCATAAAAGGGATAGAATCATGGGGCAAAAAAATCCTGAAACCAAACAGAAAAATGCCATGGATTAACCTTGCATGATGAAAATATTACTGTAGAATCTCTACTCCCCACTGAAAGTCTTTCTTTTCCCTACAGAAGGTTAGAATAACTGTAAGCTTTTCAAATGCCAGAATCTTTGACAGATATCACAAACATTTACTTAATTGAGTCAACATTTCATATGTCAAAACATATTTCATGACAGTAAACTGAAACATTTTCTGTGGTCAATGTATATCTAAATCTCTTTTCCCCATAATTTGAAAGGCTATGAGAATAGAGCTTTAGGGATGCATTTATAAGCATCTTCATCCAAAATGTTATCAGTCCTCTTCCCTCCTCCCCAAAGGATATCCAAAAAAACGAGGAAAATGATCCAAAGCACATTAGTGTATTACTGCATTTCTGAAGTGAAAAAAATGTAGAAAATGGTAAAATCTCAAGTAGTTTCAATATATATTGTAGAAATCATCCTATCAGAAGTTTTACTCCATCCTTAAAATGGCTTATCAACTTGTGTGCCCATATTAACAGTTCCTAGAGTCTTCCTACAAACCCAGGAAATTTCCCCCCACCCCGGTCCCCAAGAGCAGGTAGGAGGGAAAAGGACAGAAGGAGGGGACCTAGTAGGTGTTCAATTATTTAACTGATGGCGTGATTTTAAACGATAAAATTTGACAAGATCCCAATACCGCAATTTCCATATAGGTACTACACATCAACTTCCACAGACTTCTTTTTTTTAAAGGCCATTTTTAGAAGGACAAAATATTGATACAAGAAGGCGGCTGAACAAATCTTCTCAAACACAAAATAGTTTACAGACAATACAAGGCTTAGGAGAAAGGCGGTTTTTTTTCCCAAAGATATGCTGCATAACCATGTTCTTATCACACAGCTCTGTCTACAAGTTCTACATTAGGGCATATCTCTATAGAAATTTATGATTAGGATACTAGGAAATAGTTTTTAATATAGATGTAAATTCTGTAATTTAGAATATCAACATTCTTTTTATCCACGATCATTTTTTTCAAACAGGCTATTTTAAAGGGAAAAAAATTCCATTCAACAAGTTTCATTTAGCTTTTACTTATGGTTGAATACACATGAAATGTGCTTTCAATGCATAAAAATCACAGTGGATAGCAGCAAAGGACTTGGGGGAAATTAAGGAGAATTTGATCATTCACATTGTGATTAATCTGCACATTGATGAAAGATAGCTATTTCACACTTCTAAAAATAAACTTGAGATCATTCTTTCAAAAAAAAAAAAAAAAGCAGCCCCCCAAAATACACAAAACCCCCCAAAACAAACATAAATCCAAATGCATTACTTTTACACACAAAAATGAAATATTTTATGGCAGCAAAAGATTTTGATAATAATGAGAGTCTGTAAACTGTAATTCAACCTCTTTTTGTTGTTGTTGTTCCCAAAGTGCAAGATGCAAGATTCCCATAAGCTTTCAGTAGTGCTTTTCCTGTAAGTAATCCTTCATTTTGTTTGGCAAAGGCAGTTTCTGAATCAGGTCTATTCTGGTGTACTGACGTATTACAAAACGACACAGGTATTGTAAAGAACGCACCTGCATAAACCGAGATACTGGATTTGTCAGTCTCACTGGGTAAGTTGCTGATCCAGGCAGTCGGGATCTCGAATAGCAGAAAGCTCCATTTTCAGAGTCCCTGATTGAATGTTCAATTAAGTCAACTATAGATGTATGTCCCTCCACATCTGGTTGTTCGTAAAAGCTAAATCTACCATTTGAGTGTTCAATTCTAGTGTGAAGAGTTTTTCCATGGGAACGAAAACTCAAACTTAAAAGATAACGATCATCAGAACTATCTCGAACAAGAAACGAGCCATCAGGCACATTAGCTAATTTTCCCTCTGCCTCCCAACGTGTAATGGGGCCCCAGTACCATCCTTGTTTTGCAAGTTTTTTCAGTTCTTCTGTGAGACTTGTCACAACCATAGGACCACTGTTCTGTACAGAATCATAAACTCTTCCAACTCCAGGGGCAGTGTTAGGATCAAAATTCAAATGGCAGCGCATACTTTCAGCCACGTGGGCATCTGTGCCACTCAATCCATTGAAGTTCCTTTGGATTTGATTATTCTGCATTGGAGGTAGCAAAGGTGAGAGTGGAGGGACATCACTGTGATTAACTCTTGGGCTTTGCAACATGACTCCTGTGGTACCAATCAACAAACCATTCACAGTCTGGTCCACAAAGATATCTGGTGCAACGACTACATCCTGATCCACTTGGCTCTCTTCTTCATGGAAAGCATTTCCTCCCACTTGAGAGGAAACAGTTGAAACTTCCATGGGTGAGGAACTATCCAGACAGTAACTACGTGATCCTTCCAAAGGATACATTCCCTCATCTAAAGGCACAGTATACTGAATGTAGTCCTGAGGCATTAATCCAATAACTACAGGCACATGTTCATCAATATGAAGATGCAAGTCCCCATTCTGAGATTCCGTATTTTTTAATGCATTGTTTTGCTCCTGGAACACGTTGTCTGACTGCAAGTCATGGAAGTCCTTTCGAACGCCATTCAGTGCTGGGCTTGGATTAGAGGAATGGACCAAGGCCTTGACTTTCACTTCCATTTTGATGCAAGTCTCTTCTGAATTTGTAGGTCGAAGGGGCCACGGAGTTGGACTGTAATGGTGATTACGGAGAGAAGTGGACCTCAGAGGTCTTTGAGCTCTCACATCTTTGAAGGTTATTGGAGCAGATGAGGAAGAAAAAGTGTCATCATCTGCAGAGCTTACAGATGGCGTGCTGCCTTTGCCCTTCTGTTTTTGTTTTGCTGAAAGCCTCCTTTTTAACGTACCCATTAAGCTTTCACTTTTTGACCTGTTTTTGCCTCCTTTTTCATCTTCACTATTGACTTCACAGCTAGCCAAATCTTTACCATAGCAGCTGCCAAACAAGGAGTCATCTTTTCCAAATTCACTTAATGATGGCTGCTGAACCACTACAAAGTCGCTTTCATCTTTACTTTTATTTAAGTTAAAGGACTTGCGAATTGTTTTGAGGCTAATTTTCTTCATTATGACAAGTTACCAAGTCTGGCTGATCAGCAGTGCTTGTGGTGATATAGCCCTAACACACGCAGAGCAGCTTCTGCTTCATTTATGTGTTTTATCCAGCCTCATTTAACTTCAAGAGCCATTTCCTGGAAACAAATAAAAAACAATTAACTTTACAAAAGAAATATTTTTAAAATTATGCATAAGGGCTTCCCCCTCTCCAAACAAAACAGAAATTGCAGTACTTAAGTAACAGGCATCAAATAAAAGTAAATATACAGAGTTGATTTGGAAACCAAATCAGGCTCAAAAAATTAATCTGCTACATCTGCCTTAGAGATTTCCACAACTTTTTTTCTGCTGTTAGCATGTTATTTTTTAAATATACACACACATTACATCACACTCATAGGCATATATATTTAATACATATTTAATGCACATCTCTGGTG
Organism: Phaethon aethereus; assembly: GCF_964289735.1. Lineage (NCBI taxonomy): Eukaryota > Metazoa > Chordata > Aves > Phaethontiformes > Phaethontidae > Phaethon > Phaethon aethereus. The sequence goes on along the minus strand of NC_138582.1, from coordinate 63,922,583 downwards.
AAACCCCACTTGGAGTACTGAGTCCAGCTCTGGAGCCCTCAGCCCAGGAAAGACATGGACCTGTTGGAGTGGGTCCAGAAGAGGGCCACAAAAATGATCAGAGGGATGGGAACACCTCTCCTAGGAAGAAAGGCTGAGAAAGTTGGGGTTGTTCAGCCTGGAGAAGAGGGAGGGCTCCAGGAAGACCTTACTGCAGCCTTTCAGCACTTCAAGGGGGCTTATAAGAAAGATGGGGACGGACTTTTTAGCGGGGCCTCTTGCAATAGGACAAGGGGTAATGGTTTTGATCTAAAAGACAGTAGATTTCACCTAGATAAAAGGAAGAAATTTTTCACAATTAGGGTGTTGTAACACTGGCACAGGTTGCTTAGGGAGGTGGCAGATGCCCCATCCCTGGAAACATTCAAGGTCAGGTTGGCCGGGGCTCTGAGCAACCTGACCTAGTTCAAGATGTCCCTGCTCATTGCAGGTGCGGGGTTGGACTAGATGACCTTTAAAGGCCCCTTCCAACCCAAACTATTCTATGACAAAGTTTTTAAGCACAGAAGCACCCTTCTCTTTCAAAGGCTCCTACAAAAATGCCCACAAAAATAGAAGATAAAACTATAGAAGATATTGTATTCAACAGGATTCCTACTGCGATTACCCTAAAAACATGGTCTTACAAGTTCATACTTTCTTTACACAAGTTGAGCAATAATCAAATAGTTGCATAATTACAGGAAAACTAACTCCAGTCAAAAATTAAAGAGAAATTAACAGCAAAGTAACATCTGTTTAGAGCAAATCACAGAAGTCCCCTCCTGAACTTCTATGAAAGAAAAGTGATTTCCAACCTCTGTTTTAGGTATAGAGGAGGTCACATCACAGGCTCTCCTTCGCCAGTACTATTAGATCTTCTCTTCCTCCAGTACTTCTGCCAAGACTAAGTGGACACATCTGCTCAAGTCCCAGTCAACTCCTCCCTTGTAGCATCTTCCAGAGCCACATATCCATCTCATCCATAAATTTGACTTTTCAGCTTGTTTTGGGGAGGGGTTGGCTTTTTAGGTTTGGGTTGTGGTTTTTGTTTTTTTGTTTGGGTTTTTTTTAAATTTTTTATGTCAGTTAGACCTTCCAAAGCAAACAGCTCTGCAGAGAGAACAAGAAGAAGGGAAAGAGAGAGAAGTTGCTGCTGCCATGGAAGTAGATACTAGAATTAGTTGTAGCCATTTTTCCATGTACCTCCAAATACATGTTATGTGAGCAGCACAAATGGCATTAGCAGGCCTGGCTCCAGGCCAAGCATGGCAAGCTAGAGGAGTCTAAGAATCTTTCAATAAAACTTCCAAGTTTTGGGGACTGAGGGGAAACTAAAACAGAACTTATGTACGCACTTACCACTTTTCTCCCATGGTATCACAACACAAGCAACTGAGAAAAATAGTACAATGAACTGAAATAAGTTTTATCAACTAAACAATATGATTTTCTTAAATAACCATTCAAAAATTGCATAAAATCATGTAAGGAGAATGATTACTATAATCAAACAGCAGTCCTCTTGTTCAGCCTAACTTTTGTGGTCCTCAAGTACAAAAAGGCTAGAGGATCTTATCCAAAGCAAAGTAAAAGACAATGCAAGGCACCCAAGGATTATGAACTTCAAAATCCGTTGAAAAATTTTAAGTAAAGCCCTAGTGCTGAGGGGTTGAACACTGTCCTCAAACAACAAGAAACACTAAAGCTTGATTTACCTGGATTTGTACCCTAGTCCTATCTTCAAATTCCCTACACCATCTGCATCACCCTACCTCAAAGACCTGTTCTGTCTTTGCCATAACCTCCAACATTTCCCAAGTCCATCTTCAGAGTATGTTCAGCTCCTCCCACTTCCTTTTCTTAACTACCAAATTAAACAGCACTTTCCTTGCCTTTCTCTCAATGGGGAGAAACTAACAGGTTTCTCTTCTGCCTGCAAACTGATTTACTTGCCATCAGCAAAGAACAAACATGCCCAAAAAACTTGTTTCCTAAACAAAGACTAACAACCAACTCCTGCTATAAACGAATATTAGAACCTTAAATAACAGGACCAGTATTTTATGAGAAGTTAACTGCTTATTTTCCACTTTTAACATGACTCCTGTGGGACCTGGAGTCCTGACACCTTAAAAAACATATTCCACTTACACAAGTTGAAGAGGATACTGAGATGTGCTTATGTATTTTCAAAGATTGAACCACTACTTTTATTTTCCTTTTCTTATGGCAGATACATGCACAACCATAAAATGTCATGTTTTAAAATACTGACATTTAATATAAGCTCCATGTGTTTGGAATAACTGAGAAATATGGAAGTACTGAAAACCAAAAATGTATTTTATTCATTTAGTGGGTTTTATATGCCTGAAATCTGGCGTATCAGAATAACTGATGAAGTACAATGATTAAGAAAAAGCTAGACAAAGGGAGAGTTACATGTCAATTAAAAGTAAACTCGAAATGCCTTGTTGACCTTATATTCCTAAACCATTTGGATTCTGGCATCTTACCAATTTACAGTACTCTTTTCATTGTATGTAACTAGATGAACCTACAAAATGAGTGAAAAATGTAACTTCAGGATTCTACGCTGAATCTGAATGAAACTGATGAAGTCAGAGTGTTTGTTCATTTGATAAATTTAACTGTGTCTGAGTAGGTAGTACCAGAAGTCTGGGAACCCTCACATTAGCCCCACTTGTGAAATCTACAATGTTCTCCACCTGCTTCTGACTGACATCCACAAGCTGATACTATTTCCACTTTACCAGATAAGTTTCCCCATCCTTGTGGGAAGTATATCATACTGTTTGCAATTTCCAACCCTAAAAAAGCAAGCATAAAATAAACTCTGCCTTCTAAACTAGTGAGGGGAAAAAAAAAAAAAAAAAGAACATTATCACATTGATGATTGGGGCGAGAACAGGTATAGAGCCCTAAGATGTCTGGTTCACCGATTTCTTTTTTTTATTTGTGTGTTTCAAAAGAAGTAGTTACCTAAAATTAACTGAAGGAACTATGTATCTTCAGCTCCTCCGCAACTAAAAGACTAAGTAAGTCACATGAAAGAACAGGTTTTTATCACATGCTAGTCCTTCTGTATCAAAATGTGGGGTTTTTTTACAAATGAAAATCCAAAATCTAAAAATAATCTCAACAGATAAATCTCTATGGCAGCATATAGACAAGTCAAAATTTTGTACTTTCAGAGTGCCTACTGAGCCTGCTTGAGCAAAAAAAGTGTTTTACATCTGTCAGCCTACCTTAGTAGCCAGTATCATCATCAAGCAAAATGAATGATAGTCCAATGCACAACTCATTACTTCTACCACTGTAGGTTTTCATATAAAGAAATAGTAAAGGTTTGAAGTTCAAATATAAACCACAAAAACAACATGCCTATATCCAGAAGTCCAGCTCATTCATCCAGGAAAAGATGATAAAAACCTAGTGAATGACAGCTCGGGTCAAAGCTCTCTGAAGTAAACTGAACGCACCTAGAGATGAGGGCAAGCCTCTAAACAAGTCTTCCATATGCGAACCACTCTACTTTATGACATCTCCTACACATATTTTATCCAAGACAGGAGAAAGCAAATATATCCTGAAGCCAAATATCCTGAGCCAGATCCTCTTGTTTCCTTGCACATACTTAAAAAATACCAGTAATTCTGCATTGCATATTAATGTGTTTAAAAGTGCTGTAGAAACAGCCCTCAATATATGATGCACTCATACACTTGCAAATGTAGAATTTTCCACACTCTACATCTAGAAGAGCTGAAACAGAAGAGCCCAGCATGCACCCCTTCCTGGAATAAATTAAAATGAGCTACTCAACTTCTTCACAACACTCAGCACTACAACAGCTTCGCTAGTATTTTGTACTAATTACGGCGTCACCAAAGTCTCCCACTGACGTGCTCCTCCAATGCCATCTGCTGTACAGCAAATTTAGACAGCCTAACTAGAGACACCTATAGAAATTCTGCTGGAAGGTATTTGCGACTGTAAACAGACTCTGAATTATACCAATGTACTCCCAAAGCCTGGTGGCTATGTATGCAGAAATACCTGGAACACACAGACTGAAAATGAGAGATTAATCAGACTCAAAAAGAGAATGAGATATGAACACACAGAATAAAGACTTCTTTTTTGACTTATGAACTTTCATCACAAATTCTGCATCTTGGAATTATTAAAATTATGCAGGTTGACAAAACACAGGGCTCCTGACAAAAGCTACCTGGACTACTAGATTGCTACCCAGCAAATACCATGTTCCCCTTTGTGTTTATAAAAAAATAATCAAAACTAAACTTGCATGCCTCATTTTGAAGTGAAGAACAACATGTATTAATCACATACAAATGTGAAATTATTAGTGAACAGATTTAAAGCTAAAACTTTACAGGCTGCTTCTCAGAAGTTTGAAGAGCAGGTCATGCAAACAATGTATTAACTGTTATTACGGTGGCCACCACCTATTTACAAAAAACTATGAAAGCTAAAAAAAAAAAAAAAAAGTTGTGCAAATCTAGTTTTAATATACAACACTTCAGTCGTATCAGTTTCATGCTACAAAATGGTTTCAATGGACTATAATCACATAGCTATTTCAATGCAGTGTTTGCAAAAGTACACCAACAGAAAACTTTGTTATTTATATTTATATGGTCTTTATTAATTTCTTATCTTTTCCGCACTTTTAGGTTAGGTGCGCTCCTTTAGAGAAACAAACACTATAAACAATGTTGCCAGAATACACTACCACAGAAACAAAACAGCATTAACTTTTAAGAGTTGGGATAGAAATCATACTGGAAACAGAGCAAAATACAACTCACGGTTGAATGAAGAAATGGCTTCTAAAAATTTTTAATTAAAATACCATCACAAAAAAGGCTTGGAACTATTAATCACTGCTTTAGATAACTTAAACTTTCCTAAAATAAATGTTAATCTGCTCATTTATTTCCATAAAGTAAAACAGTGGAGCATTAAACTTGATTTTTTTGAACTCACAGCTGTATTATTCCTGAGAAGTCTGGCTATCCATTAGAAATATATAGTATTTATTCTTATACTGAATCATAGTAGGACTTAAATAATTTACAACTTCAAGCTACGGAAATCTTCATTGAGCTAAACTGAAGAGAATAGTGTAGACAGTTGAGGAACAATTGTGAAAAATATGTACCTGGACATTTAGAAGTTCCAACTTGACAAAAAGAAAAAGTTTTTTCACTATAAGAACAGTCAGGCAGTAGAAGACATTCCCCAGAGAAGTTGTGTAGTCTCCATCCTTGTAACTTTCTAGTCTCCATCCTTGTAACTTTCTAAGACCCAACCACATAAGGCCCCAAGAAATCTTGTCTGATCTCTGCTGAGAGAAGGCTGAACCTGAGACATACTGAGGTCCTTTTCAAACTCAATTATTCTATAATTCTATGATGTTAAACATTGGGACCTGTCCATATTTTAGATTTCTTTTTATAAAAATTCTTGTTTGAAAATATCTAGGAACTTCATTTCCAATTTCAATGCAGTACTACAGATTTGTTAACTATTTCTACTGTTTTGAAGAAGAACATTCAGCTTATAAAAAAAAAGTAAAAGCTAGAATTAACTGCAAATGTTGTACTACAGAGTGGTTTTCATGGAGTCATAGCACATATATTTAAAAGTTTTTGTATTTTTAACATAATGATTTGTATTAAGAAAATAACTAAAAATACCTTGAAACTGAAAAAAGTTTCTGCATTCCTGAAGCATGACAAGCATGAGGTTTTCATTACAGTCAGATAATGAAGCCTAGTCTAATTACCTGCAGAAGTATGAGGTGGTGTTCCCCTGCTGCCCCCAAACTCTTGCTGAAATATATTCATGCATTACTTGGGTGTTTCAACAGCATCTTAAGATAACACAGATTTCAAGTGCTGTATTTTGGAAATTCCTAAATATCTAAATTTATTCCAGAATTCCTAAATCTATTGATGTAAATTACCAAGAAGTTGTTCTCCATACCCATTTCCATGAATTTTACTTTAATAATAAAATCTATATCACTAGAAGTTATTTCTTCAAACCAGTAACAGAAAATATTTACTCAAGATACTTCCCTCTATGTACTTGTAGTTTCAGTCTATATGAGCACAGAAACTACACATAAAATACTCATTAAGTAAAAACAGATTAAATACCTATTTCAAACACCACCAGTTTCTGATAGAACACATACACTACATGGCAGCTTTCAGCTTTCTCATTATATATGCCATTAGCATACTGAAGATGGTAAGGTTTTTTCCCTTCTCTGAACTTCAAATAAACTCCTACATTGTAATACCCTGTAATATGACGAGTCTTTAAATGAAGTAATCTAAATTCCATTGCATACTCTTATATCTTGAAAACAACAAAAAAGGTAGATGGTTTTAGTAGTGGCTTACTTGGTAATGGATGAACATTGTTTTAATATAAGATTGCAAATTTTATAAAAGCCCATCCTCTCTTGCATACCTGCTTTTCTAGTGAGGGTACAGAAGCTCAGATGCACACCTTCATATAAAATTGTAACAAAGGGGGGAAAAAAAAAAAAGGCGCTCATCTGACAGTACTTTCTACTCTTAACTAAACCCTCCTATTTTTAAGCTAACTAATCAAAGACCTGGACCCTGAGTAGATGTCATTCACCACAAATTTAAACTTCCACCCTCTAAGATTTGAACTGTCGAGGAAAGTACTGTGCAGAGACCACTATCTTTTAAATTGTAATCTGTGTAATACCTATTAAGACAAACAAAAAGAACCCAACAGTAAGTCATGTCATTTCTCCTATTTTTTTTTTCCTCCTTTCACAAAGCTTAAGGGGAAAACAGTCCATGGGCACTAATATTCTAACACCACACACAGTAATCCTAATCGCTGTTAGCAACCTTTGGCAGAGAATAAGCAAAGTATGCCTTTGGTAATAAGCAGAAAAATAAGGTAAAATAATAATGAAAACATGACACAGAGATTTTTCTTCACGACCATTAATGGAATTAATTGTATGAACAGAAGTGTTGAAGTCTGAATACCTTGACTGCTCACCTCTGGCCTGCTGTTGAAAAAGGATGTCCCTTAACATCTGGATTTCCCTGCCTTTTTTTTTTTCTTCTTCTTTAAACAGTACTTAATCCATGGCTGCTTGCAGTAAGTCCTGTTCTTCTTTCCCATATTTGGTTGCAGGACAGAATATTTCTATCTGATTGGTAGTTTTCCTCTGGGGAGTAACTGAAGAGTGTTAAATGGCATCTCTGTATTACAGTTCATCTGTATTACAGTTCATATACAGCCTTATAACTACAATAATCTCATCACTACAATAGCCAAACACAGTTACTAACATTAACAATCCTTACCCAAGGTTCCATCTCCCTTACACAAGGATCGCTGATAGGGATGTATGCCTGCTCCCAAGCTACCACAGACCACTAACCTGGTATATTAAACCGAAATCAGCACCAGTTGATATGAGCTGGTATCAGTTCAAGAAAACACACAGCATCATGAGACCAGTATTGCTGCTGGAGTAGGAAGCTCCGGGGGTGCTGGGTGGATGACAGCCAGACCAGTAACTGCTTCAGACGCTCCTGCTACATCTCTCAACAACTGGGAATGAACACCCAAACACGGAACAAAGCAGACTGTACTTTTTCTACATTTACTAAAAGACTGGCATGAGTACTACCTTTCATCACTTTCTTTTAAGCAGACATCTGATAACAAAGTATAGTACTACCAAAATTTTTCAAGCATGCTGAAAAACTACAGGGAAAAAGAAAGACACAACTTGGCTGTAAGACCCTGATGCACTAACAGTGAGGGGAAAAAGAGCAAACAAAAATAACCCAGCAGATCAATATATGCCAAGTCACTGAAAAAGAAAAAAAGTGAACCATTTTTGCTGAATCAAATGAAAGAAGTCACTAAAGAAACCTGCAGCGTGTAGTCTGTATGTATGTGTTTCATTTTAGGAAATCACATCCACCGAGTGCAAATAAACCATTTTTCACACAGCTGTGCAGAAGCAGACAAAGAATGAGGATGATGCTCAGGCACGCTCAGTTTTAATTTCTTACTATTTTACAAGACTGCAGCAGCCAGCCTTGCAGCAGGCTGTCCATCAGCAAAAATTAAGTTTAGCTTCATAAACAAACGTTCGATTTTCTAGGAGATGATATACAAGAATTCCTTTCTGAGTAATGGCCCATCCCACTTCTCCAGCCTAACAGAAGGTAGATATACCAAAATGTTTCTCCTCAGTTCTAAGGTATGTTGGTGCCTTCACCATGATAACAAGGAGGACTTTATGCTTACCTAATACATTTATGCAATCCTCTTAAACCTTAATACAGTTATGTTAGGAGTCTGAAAAAAGTTGCAAGACTGCAATGCTCTACAAATAAAATTCTCATTTAGCAATAAAGATCATGGTCTGTGAAAAAGAATAATTTTTGAAACAATTTTGCTGTAAGATTTTTCTGAAGTTACTTGTAGAAACCAGTATACAATTTGCAATAGTAAACTGCCTTTGGCAAGGAACAGATTCTGTGCCTACTTATGTGAGAACAACAAAAGAGTGTTTAAAATGAATAGTGAAAACGAAAGGAAGAATGGGAAAGATAATCAGTAAAACTAAAAAATTTGCGTTTCTGTGCTTATTTTTATGGAGAAGCACACACAAATGCCTAAATCCTGGAATATGTGTTGCAAAGAACATAAGCTATCTAATCTTATTGATGCAGGCACCAAAACCCAATTCTAACTGCAGCTCGTTTCTGAATCCCAATGCATTTCAAAACATAATTTTAGATATGCTGTCCATTCGTTTAAAGTATATGCCAGAAAGACAGAAATAATAAACCAGACCATTCTCTCAAAGTGATTTTTGTGGTCAGCAATAATCTGATCATTCTTTTAATATTAATGACTAAATAACATAATTGAGAGAAACCATTTTCCAGCCCTTCCCAAAAAAGGAAAGAAAACACTTAGCAGACATTCAGCAGCTGAATATTACCACTTCATATTGACTTCTACTGATGTTGGTTTCGCTTTCGAAGTTTATGTTGGGCTACTTCAGGCTAGTATTTCTACAGCAAGCAGAGAAACACTGTCATTGGTGCAACTTCCAAAACATTAAAAACAGCAGCTGAAAAGGGCCTGCTGCCGACATATATTTTCATAAGGAGACATAAGACAAGTACCATGAATGACCTTTCCTACAGTGCTATCTGAACAGACATTCAGCTTGTCAGGTCAAACCTCCGCCACCGGTCACCCCTATAGTACACGGGGCACGTACCAAACAGGCAATACAGAAACACACCACTCAGTTAACACATGTACATGCTTGTCTGCACCCAGGAAAGTAACAGAAAAGACAAGATGACACTGTGAGGGGAAGGAGGAAAATACAGGAAAAGTAACAGAAACAGAAGCCTCCTACCATATTTCTGCTGAAAATTATAAAGGTTTACACAGGATCACCACATAGTTCACTATATTACTTACTAGTACAAACATTTTTTTAAAATGTTGCCATTGTCCCCAAATTATGAGCTGTTAATTGTAATCGTATCTGCTTCTGCCTGTCCAGTTCATCTGATGCGAAAATGAAAAGAAAGGAAGTAGCATTTGCACACTGTAGCACCAAGCAAAAAGTATGACTGATAATAATCATGCTTCCCTTAAGGTGCAACATAGAAAACTCTCTTCTTGAGAAGCAGAAATGAAAAACCTAAGCAACACATCAAGAGAACTGTAAATTCACATTCACAAAAAAATCAAAGTTAAATCTAACTTTTATTTTAAATGCCTTACTAGCCACACTATCTAGCCAACAGGTGGCTTCATAGCACACACATTTAAAGCTGGTATCTTGACCAGCAAGTTGTAAACTGCTCACCTTCCCACTTTGATTTATGCCTATCAGACAACCAGAAACGTATAAAATTTGCCTTTGCTCCTACAAATAATATTCACCTGGCATCAAAGATATGCAAAAACAGGAAAAAAAATCTGCAGAAATTACTTCAAGGTAGTACAATTACTTCAAAAATGTCCAGAGAAGAAATACCACCTTTGTAAAAATACCCCAAAAACTTATTAATCAAATTAAGCACATGCTGTTATTCAAGCAATAATCCAAATTCCACTAATCTATTCCACTAGTAAAAAAAGAAATATTGTTAAACTCTAAAAGATATATTTACTTCATGCCGATTTGTCTAACACGTATACAAGCTGAAACAAAAGCAGCTGGAACAAGTTTTTAAAATAGAGACTGTTTTGAAAATTCCCTATAGAGAGGAACAAAAAAAAAAAAGGATTCCGCTTCTCCACCATACCAAGCACTTTCATGTTCTACAGTTGGAGGACAAGTACTTGAAGACAGACTCATTTTCCTATTTTTCAGCTTCTCGAGAAGGCCTGCACGAACGGCGATACACTGCAGTCATACACTGAGGTCTTACACCACTCCGGTGTAAGATGTAATGTTTCAATTACATCTGGTAATGTTACAAACACCTACAATTACAATGTAGGTACAGCGTAATGTACCTACCATTCTGCCTTGGATCTCACGACTGATGATGGCTGCACATGTAAGCTCCAAATTAACCTCAGCTAGGTTAGTTTCTGACTGGGGCTGAATTACCCTTTAAATTCATATGACCAGGTAGGCTCTCAGAGTTCTCTGCAACTATCACCCCTGTCATCTCTACCATACCATTTTCAACACCAATAAAAGCTTTCTTTCACTAAAAGGTAACACTCTATCCTCTCAATTTAAACTAAGATGTGGGAATCCTTCATAATGCAGTTAACCCTCTACATAAAAGGAAGGATTAAGTGGACCCACTTACGGTCTGAAGGGAAAGACAGCATAGTACCTTGATTAAAGAGAAATAAAAGTGGAAAGGTCTTTCCCACAGCATCTGTACAGCATTCACACATGGAGACAAATCTCAAAGCATGCTGAGGAGGAAGAAGCAGTTAATAAGGACATCCCTCTGAATCACGGAGGGGAAGGGACTGGCCTCTAGTTTGGGACTTTCTTCATTAAATCAGAGAGAGAAATACAATGTATTTGTTACACAGATGCCACAAAGATCCCACCATCCTCCTCCGGACCACACAAAAAGGTTTAATGTCAATACTGCACAATACTTGCCTCATGTGGTTGCCATACAATTCAAAGATTTAATAAGTTTCAAACCCAGAGAGACTCCTACTTCCATGGCTTTGCTTTTTGATGCACATTAAATCAATTGGTACCTTTAATTTCTAATAGGGGAAAATTCTGACAGAATACAAACACCGACAACTGTTATTATGCTCATTCCTCAGGTGAAATCTCATTTTTGTGAAACTCATATAGATTTCATTCATTCATTTATTAAAGACAGTGACATTTTTCAAAAGAAACAGACAATTGTTTTACTTCAAATGCACAGCATTAACGTAATATATTGAATGGGTGCATATATTTTCATAAGACGTTGAAAGATAAAGACATTCAGTGAAATATGAAGTACCTGGGATGAAAAGGCTACATTTAAATAATAATTACTTTTAGTCAATCAAGGACTTTCCAATCCTTGAAATAATAACAACTAGATAAAATACTGTAATGTAGTATCTCATGTAAAGTACAGGCTACTACTCAAGAAACCAAGTTCCCTAGTCATTTCTCAGAAGTTCAGACTTCAACTCACATTCAAAGACTACAGTTTGTTTTAGCATTACTTCCTATAGAAACAAAGTTTGATCAAGCAAAGCTCTTTCTGTCTGTATGCCCTGCAGCCCCTTTTTTTATCAAAGGGGCTGTTTTACCAAGTTTTATCAAAGAAGTTTTATCAAATAAGCAGATAAGTAGTGTCTCAACTGAGGGAGCAGCCATAGCAAAAATTCATATATTCTCACATTAAAAAAAACACAAGGCATGGACATTTCTAAATACAGGAAAATGCTTTCTCTGGAGCTCAAAAATATCTCTAGAACCAAGGAGGAAAGTGGCTTGAGACAACTCCATGCCTCAGAGACATGTTTCACAAAACTGTTTCATTGTAACAGAAAAAATGTTTATGTCCAACCTAACACCTATGTTCATTAGAAGCAAAAGTGTTTTCTTACTGCGACTTGTTTTTAATTTCTGATCAGCAGTTAAAAAAAAGAGTGATAAAGACTTAGGTGATACTTTTTATATCACTGTAGTAAGAAATCACTAGCAAAAAAAATAAAAATTAAAAACATTTTCTATGTATCATATTAATTCTGAATTTGAGAGTTCTTATTCCCGAAATTGTAAGTAAGTTCCACTAGCAATTTTACTTTCTTGAAAATTTAAAATATAATCACTAAAATAATCATAGATAACTACTATTGGTAAAATCCTTTGTGTTTTCCCTCTTGAGAAAAATCATTTCATATCCTTTATCTGAACTATTAGATAGGAAACATAGTCGATAATTTCATTGAGGTTCAAAGTTCACAAACTCAAAGTTGAGAAAAGCCAGAAGAGCTGCCTGAGCAATTCTCTTCTCTTTCTTGCCTCACATACGGGACAAAAATGTTTACATTAATTCTACTCACCATCACCCTTGGTCCCATCATTTACTTACAGTGTACTAGTTACACTCCAAATTCCAGAGCTCACAGACAGAATTATTGGCTTCATTAAGGAAATTTTTTCTGCCTCTATATCCGACACTCAAATGTTAATGCACAGGCATTCAACACACTATTCAACACTTCATGAGCCAGAACACCAAGAGCTCAATTTCCACTTTTTTAGATGAATTCATAAGCTGAGTTATATGCACCATCAAGCCAAATTAAGGTCATTTAATTCTGAAACCTGAATTCTGAATTTTCAGAATATGCAGTGATGGATGGGTTGACTTGTTGGGATTTTGAGTAAATACCTACTTAAATATGAAATCTCCCCCATCTCTCCAGGTAAGTATAACATGGCAACAGAACCAAATGAGAGTGACTCTAGTAGTTGACTGCAACAGCAAATTGTCACCCACTGAAAGAGACCAGTTAAAGCTTGTGGTCCCTTTCAGGGGTTTGCTGACAATGAAGGAATAAGCCAAAACACAAGATCTCATATTTCATCATACTGTGGAGACATACCCAACCTTGCAGGGCACCTTCTATACCTGTCCCCTATTCAGTCATGATTCATCTTCCTGACCTTCTTTAAAACTTTACAATTCAGTGGATACTTTACAAAGTCTTTTCAGCCCAACTGCTTCCTTTATCAAAGCAGTAAGCGAATGAATCACCCATCTTGTAGTACAGAGAAGTATCAGGTACCTGAATGATGAGCAGAAGATCCATCAGTAGTATATATCTACAGGAGTTAAAAAGGTGCTGGGGGGGAGGGAGGTGCAGGGGAGAGGAACAAAAAACGGAGATCAAGATACTAAAGATACAGAGGAAGGGAACAAAAAACACACAAAACCAAAACCCAATTCCTCCCCACACCCTGCCCCCCCCAACCCAAACACCCTTCAAGTTTAGTTCTAAGCCTGAAAGTACAACCTGCAAAGAAAGTAAATTTAGACTAACAAATAGGCCAGAAATATTTCTGCCCAGAGTTTAAGCTTTATATGACACAAACTGAGTCTGCTAAACCGGTGTCTCCAGCAAGGCACAGAGTATTCTCACAACCCTTACCACATTCTGCTTGAGACACAACAGATCTGAGGCTGATGGCCTGTTTTCCAAAAATACAATTCAAAGCAAAGTACATTTTGACAGACTGCAAAGGTTAAAACTACAACCAGTCTTACCTAAAATAGATAAAACATCTGATTTTAGTCCAAGTTCAGATTTTTTTTCAGTACCTAAGAATAAGCAATTCCTCCAAAAATCAACAGGAGTTCCAAGTATTCAGAGCATAACAGAAGAGTCAGGTTTCTTATGACTCCACAGACATGAGGACTTCATATTCAAAATGTTGTTCATCAAAACCCCTCTCCCTTTCACATACACAGAGCTGCTTAATCTAGGAAGTACCAAAATTTCAGAGGGATTTTTTTTTTTAATTAAAAACTACTCAGTAGCCCTTAGCCTATTTTTGCATAAAAAAGTAGAAGTACTTCAGCGTTAGCAGAACCGTATCAATGCCTACCTCGTGGTTACGCCTTCACCTACCTCCTTAGGCACATTCTAAAACTGTGCATCATCACCTCACAGAATCATGCTGAATAAAATACTCTGGCAACCACTTCTTTTTCTGGACATCGTGAGAAGTGGATGAACAAACATAGTATCCCTTCGCATCACATAAGGAGCTTGCACCAAGGGAAATCAAACTACTAATTCTAGCAACTTGGATAGTGGTCCTAGCCATCGTGGAACGGAAATTCTCACTTATTCTTGATTAAGATACCCTACTGTGCAGAAACAATTTCAGATGCAGGATGAACTGGGCCAGAAAAGCAGTCCAAGGTCTTCCCTCTCCAAGGCAGTTGCTTATGCTACTGGGATGAGAAAACATACCACCTCTAGCCTCTTCTTTCTCAGCTCTGTTAATCTTCTGTAGAACAGCTTTAAAAAAAGGAATAGAAAACTTTTCATATTAGAGCAGCCAAAAGGCTGGTGTTCACGACAGTCCTCATACAGGAAGGGTAGAAGTGCAGAATTAACTCTGTTATCTTACATTCTGAATGAGGGCTCTAGCTACTGAGCTGTTACATCCTGTATTTTACATAACTGGGAAACGCAGTCTGTACTGCTTACAGTCTGTTAAACGTGTACATGCAAATGACAAGGGAATTTTTAGCTATACATTTTTATATTTAATTTCATCTTACATTGCAGATAAATTTTGTCTATCACATGGATACTAGGCCCAACGTCCACCTATTACATGGTCACAAATAAGTAACAGTGACAATATACTTCACTCACACACACTTGGGAACCCATTTTAAAGGCAAAAGAGCACTTAATACATCAAGTGTAAGGAGCCCACTCTTACATAGTTATATTTGTATCTCTTTTCTATTCTGGATCACCTATGCTATTTAACAAGATGCAATTCAACTGAGATTAATACTGGTTTGGTCTAGGCTCTGATAATACTTAATAGAAGGGAAAACTTAATGCAAGGCAAAAAGTTTGCATAAATAATGTTATCAGAAAAATGTTATTAAGAACATCTTTCCAAGTGAATATGCTTCTCTCTCTTACTGTTAGTAGTAAGGTTTTACCCATACTTAAAAGTTACCAAATATATTAGTAACCTTCATCATGCCTTTAAGCACCTATAGTTTAAGGCTCAAAGAACCACCCCACCCAGAAAAATAAACATGTTCCACACTGCTTAAGTACCTTACACAATCTTGTTGGATATATGCAAATCATAACATTAGCGGTAAGTACTCTAAAAGGGGGTTTGAGTAACTTTTTTGTCTTTTTTAAACCAAAGTCCAATTTTTTTTCTGAAATAAAAACTTCAAGTGACTTAGTATCTCGTACTGATGAAGAAAGCATACCACTTCCCATTACTACTACACAAACCAATTTCAATGTTAAAGAGAAAAAGTAGTAAACATGGAAAGAGTCTTTCAAACAGAGGCAGTCAAAAGTTAGTACAACTCAGAAGCAAGTTAATCAGTAAAGTTAAAATAATTTAAATCCAATTTTCTGAAAAACTAATGGGAAGTGATTCATTAGGTTGGATTTATTTGGTATATTCTGAAGTAAGGAAAAAAAAAAATCACTTCTGAGGGATAGAAAACAGAATTTGAACCTTCCTTTAACAATTAATATGAAAATAAATCCAAGTATTCCATTTATTTCAAAAGTCTGTTCCCCCATTATTTGTACTTAGATAAATGCTTATCATAAAATTAGCAGCTTTGATAATATTTGATAAGTACACAAGCTCCCTATTGCCTGCATCTTCATTTGTAAGTACTCTAATCATTATTTTAAGCTCCTCTAAATACCATCAAATTTGGAAGGGCTGGCTGGGGGACAGGTGCATGTGGGTAAAAGTCTCACTCACTCTTCCGAAATGCTAAGCACTGAAATTTTTATTATTTTAACAGAGCTACTCTACATGTTCACCTTGATGAACCCATATCCAAGTAAAACAATAATACATTATTTAAAGCTTCACGACTGATTCTGAAATCCTTTTCAGAATCTTCAGAATTAGAAAGTGTGTTTCATACAAGACAGCGGCAGAAGGGTCACGTACTATCAGCTTTCTTAGGAGTACAGCTCATCAAAACACGATTGAAAAAGGCTCATAATTCTCTTCTCTTTTCCACTATTACAACTCCAAATTTTTTTTTTTGCTATCCCTATTTCAATACATGCTGTTTTCAGTATCTCCAGCATTTTATTTCCTCCCTTGGACCCTACATGATTCATAAACGAGCGGGTCAACTGCTAAACAAAGTTGAGACAGTTAGCTTTCTGAGAGGATAAATGCTTAAGAATGAGGCATTTGAAAACGATCTTACTACACTGCTGTGATTCTTTTAAGTGAATATTACTCACTTAAAGAAAGTTAGTACCTGTATCAAAACACATAGAGGAAGATTAAGTTAGGACCACCGTCAACCTCAAATCCAAGCAGTTCTATGGATTATGCAATGTCAAACAGTATTGGCTACTGAAGATCAGTTTTTCATGGTCAGTAAAAGAGATCCAGTCAACGAAACAGAAAGCAGGGTTTATTTACAACAAACGAGAAAAAAAGAAGGGGGAAAAAAGAAAAAAGGTCTTCCTTCTTTCTGTTTAAAGACTGGGGGATCTTCAGTCAGGTGGGGGCCCAAGAAGAAAGCTTCTTCCTCACAGAGTACCTCTTGTAATTAAGCAGCCGCCCCTGGAACGCACTCTCGCACCAGAACAGGGATCAGTCGAACTGAAGTTGCGCTGGAGTATGCCTGCTGGCCCCCCATGCGTTCAGTCCGGGCTGTTCCTCCCAAGTTCCTAGGACCCACTGCAGAGAGCGATCCAAACTCTGCATTTGGGAAAGTGAGAATGTAAAACACATCTTATTCAAAAGATTTCCCTTCCCATTTTCACTGGCAGGAAGCCCAATAAGAACAAAGACTAAACTAATTACCTTCTTTATGGTTTACAGCCTCTCCATATATGGGAAGCAGGAGACATGGCTGTGCTCAAAGTATTATCAAATACACAGGGTAAACACACCTGTACAGACAGTATTATCTCCATCTAATCTCACAGAATTACTTTACCATTTTGTTTCCCTTAAAACAGGAGGTGAAAACGTTAAATAGGTTTTCTAAATTGACAGCCCTTTTTAAGTCCAGGGGGTGCTTTTAAGAAGGCACACACATTAACACTGCACAACTAGCACACTGACCAGAGTGGATACAGAATATGGACTGTACGGGCAAAGCTGCTTCGCCATCTCTTTTATCAAGTCCTGATTTGTTAGAATAAAACCTTTTTACAGGACTCTACCAGTTCTGACAAAGCTTACTCTACATGCAAATCTTCTAATTTTGGGTCAAAACCAGAGAGATTCTTAGTTATTCATGATTAAGATCAGGAACTTTTTTTTTCCTCCTACACCTACACTCTAATCACCTGCAGACAGAAACATCTCACTACCCCAACCAGCACATCTGATGGAGAATATTTTAGTTAAAGTTTTTACACAGACACTGTTTTGTCCTGATGCACACTGGAAGGCTTTCAGGCTTATTTTTTTATTTGGTGGTGGGGGTCCATTTTTTTAAATAACGTTCCACGGAAGCAGAAAATAATTTTCCACACAGCGCTAAACAATCTGATTTTGCTAATATTCAGAACCAACCCAGCAAATATTAATTAACTGTGAGCAGTCATTTAAATCAATGGGACTGCTCATCATATATTATGTTTAGCTTGCACATGAAGAATTGTGGCCTTACACTGAGCAACTTCACATTGGTGTATAAATTTTCGCATGCAGGATTAAAGATGAAGTTTTCATATATGAAGTAATATGCTGTATGAGATTTACACAAACTGAAAGCCCTTATGATAGCTATCTTCAGAGCAAGGTCAAATTTCTGCAGAGCGGGGAATACAGAAGCCCTGCTGCAAAAGCTAGCTAAGCTTGAAAGTTTGAGCATGAAAAAAAGAGAGACATGTACATGCATACAGACCGTTTTTTCTCCTGTTCTCTCTGACACACATTTAAACTTACACACACTATAAATAATATGAAAAAAAAATTAGTCCAATTTTTTTAAAAAATGAGAATAGACACATACTTTCCAATTCTAATACACAGAAATTCTGTTCCTGTTTTCCATGTTAAACAACACTTAAAATACTGCAGAATCCGAAAAACATTTGTTTTTTTAACATACGGGACATCTGAGTCAGTACTGATGTAAGAACTTCCCTTCACCGTCTTCCTTTGACCATCATGGGATT
This sequence comes from Phaethon aethereus, assembly GCF_964289735.1. Classification (NCBI taxonomy): domain Eukaryota; kingdom Metazoa; phylum Chordata; class Aves; order Phaethontiformes; family Phaethontidae; genus Phaethon; species Phaethon aethereus. The sequence continues at coordinate 63,904,076 of NC_138582.1, read as the reverse complement.
AGACTGCAAGTAAGACTAGTGCATTGGTCAGTATAGACTCTCTTTTATCCCTTCAGTAAGGAACTGTGGAATATTTACATTTACATGTAATTATTCTCCCAAATAACAAGATTTTTTGCACAAAATCATCTCAAAGGCCTATGGCTAATCCTTTATTACTTCTCAACATTACTTAACACTAGCCAACAGCTCTCTTCCTTTCAAAAGCCAAGAAGAGGAGAAAAGTCAATGTTTTAGAGAGCATTGGATCAGCATTGGTTTTGCCTCTGTTTTCCACTGAAGAGGGAACAAGGAGGCACACAAAAAACCAAAAAAGCCACCCGGCATCTCCCTCACACAAACCCAGACTTAAGATCTTACACACAACCTAGCAACTCATACCTCTGAATGCACAAACCAACTATTCTGGAGCCAGTCTCCTCAGGCTGACCAAAATTCCAGCCTGGAAAACCTCCCCAAAGCAGGTTTCACCCAAACCTGTATGCCTGCACAAGCAGCTTCTGTTCAGTGAATCCAGCGAGAATTCCTCACTCGCCCAGTTCCCACCAGCTCCTGAATGAAGAGAGACGTTCTAAAGCTGCCTACCCTGTTTTTGGAGTACAGCTGTCACAAGTCTCATCCTAGAAGGCACACCTTCTGTGTAATCAAAAACCTTTGCCCTGATGCCACTTGTCTTCATTTCTCTATTCAATTATTAAACCTCCTAATCTGATATCTGATTACCAACCAAAAGGGGTTCCAAGGGTATTAAAACCCGTTACTGATGCTAAAAGCACAGTCAACATTATAGCTTGTAACTGCCCAGTCTCATAGCACTTACTGAGGCTAAGTCAGAGGAGACAGTGTTCCCTAAATCAGGTCGAACGAAAAAAGCAAGCAAGCTTGACCGCTGTATTAGACACATCTTTGGATCAAACAAACATGCTTTGGAAACGTCTGGAGTAGCCTACTAATTTGTTCTCAACCTATTTAAGGAATGCAGACTGCTCTAGAGAAGGAAAAACAATCACCTACTCAAGACTCCTACAAACTGCTGTTTTAGCACATTTACCAGAGAACGTCAAGATTAATTAAGAATAAAACTACTCAAGAAAAACAGAGATCACACACTGTAAAACCAAGCCTGACTGGAACATCATTTCCAACAATTCTGCCATCAAGAGTGGCACTCGATGCATTGTTTTAAGTAATATGGAATATCCCTGAGGAACAATACCAAAGGTATTAAGTCTGCAATCTCAAATCCTAAAATTAATCAATGTATCTGCTAGCTGCATTCACTGTATTAACTCAGGACCATCAAAACCTTAAACAAGTCCTCTTATAGATCAGTATCATATACCATGCAAGTTAAATAATACAAATACAGTTGCTGATTATACACTGCACTGGGAAGCAAAGAAAAATACCACATATACATATGATTTATCTAACAATACACAGAGGTTCATTTTCATTGTTTAAATTTTTTAACTAGAAACCCCTTAAGAAATACTGAAAAAAACATTAACATCTACTATTTATACCTTCCCTTCCAGAGAAAATGGCTCTCATCCAAAACTGTTTTACAGCAGTGTACAGCAGAATTATTTGGTGTTTATAACAAAACACCCACATACTTTACAAACCTGAGATTTTTTAAAACTGCCAACTTACTGCACTTGGCAGATTACAAAAGAATGTTTCACAGAGGACAGGAAGCCTCTTATGCCCTATATATACACAATAGGAAGCAATGTTTGGAGAGCAGCACCTGGACAGAAATGCCTATATACGGCATCCTTAGGTTGGGGTTACCTGCAAGCGAGGATTTTTTTTCTTATTCCTTCAATGGAGTTTTAAAGCCAGAGGCAGAACAAGTCAGCCAATGTATTTGCATCAAAGACTTATATTTAACTTGCATAGTTTTCTTGGTGATGTAGCAATCAAGGAACAATTTTTTAGTTAACATGTAGCTTACATCTTTTCGTAAATGAAGCCAACTCAGTTCCTCAGAGTCCAAAGTGTTATGTGAATGGTTAAGGACCCAGAAAATGGCCAATAATTTCCAGAGTATTTTACCTTAATATTTTCCAGAAGAAAATTTCATGACAGATAATAACTATTTTTTTTAAAAAACATAAGTATCTAAAGATAGGTCTTTAAATCCATGTTACAGACTCTAATGAATAGCAGTCAGATTTGCAAAGCCATATACCTCAAAACTTGCTGAAATTATCTGGAGTTGCAGATGTCATGTACAGGCATGCAAACAAGAAACAAAAGCAGGAATCAGAAGACCATGAAAACTGGTAGAAGAAAAAATTTGGAGCAACTTTTATTTAAGTGAACTTAAGAAGTCAAAGAGCTGAATTTCTAACCCTTCAATCTTCAAGTTTTAATTCTCACAGATTCTGCATCATGTTGCCTTTTCAAATTCAGTCTGTGTAGACTCTAGCAAAGTTTGTATAACCTTCTTTATATATCTGATGTATCAGATAATACTTTACATACAGTCAGCTTTCCATTTTCATCCAGGGCAATAATTCAAGGCCAGCTTGTTTTGGATTTAACCACCAGGAGAGGATGAAGTTAGGTGACATGGTTTTGTTTCAATAGCTTAAGATCATTCAGCAACAGTGGGAGAAAAACTTACCGCAACAAAAACCCTAAAGCTACAAGTTTTTAAATGTTTGTTTCAAAACCAGTGTAACTATTTCTAACACAGAAATTTATGCAATTTACATAGTACAGATTTTTAATTCAGAAATCAATTATTTCTAGAGGAAAAAGCAAAAATAACAATAAAAGGAGGAATCTACTGTGTGTCAAGAATCTTTACCCTCTGCTGTATGAGAAGCATATTTCAGTGGTACAAAGCTGTTTTTTAAACATGGACAACAAATATTCCATTACAAGCACAATCTTTTTGTTTTCTAAAAAAAAAAAAAAAAACATACTGCTGTATGTAACTTACCATCTGAAACTCTGAAAGAAAGTTTTCAGGACTTTTTTTTTTTTTTTTTTTTAAAAGGACACTTCCTTTTCTACTACTACAAATTGATTGTAAGGCACTGGGACAGAGTCTGTAAGAACTTGGGAGCTTTGCATGAAGTACATCTATTGTCTTCTGAAGACTGACATGTACTTCCAGAAAAATAAGTGTACACTAAAACAAAATGGAATTAAGATTTTGGCACAAACATAAGGATAAGGAACATTCATACATAGTGTTGTTTCTCTTTAAAAAAAAATTAAAAAGGAAACTTAAAGTTCTGTATTTCCGTTCAGTCTAATGCCTCACACTACAATATATCCAGTTAAATTGCACAAGAAATCTCTACTCTGCTTTTCAATCCAAATCCTACCCAATTTATATTCAATACATTTTAGCATTTCCATTCCTAAATTAGATTACATTTACTTTTATACTACTTGTATCTTATTTCCCTCCTTGGAGCATCACAACCACTTGAGCTACCCCCTCTGATTTGTTGCTAACACACATTAAAGCACTATCAACAAAATGCTGAGACACACACCAGCAGAGAACAGTCTCCCTTCTATCTACTTTATGTTATCACTCACCTCACTACAACATGTTGTACTACCCAAACACTACCGAAACAGTGCTATGTAGGCCCAGGAGGGCAGTAAAACAATAGCAAGTAATGCACTTGAGTAAGGGATTACCCTGGACTGTGGCCTCAGTTTTGCCACCAATAGTGCAGCAAATATGTATTGAACGCAAGGCAATGTTACTAGATGGAGACTTAGAAATGTTTATGTTCAAGATACTGTATGACTATAGAAGACTTCATAAGAAAGAGGAGAAAGAACTAACTTGCTTCCTAAGAAGAACTCTGAATTAAGAGTTCACTCCTCACTCCACCACTTCACTGCACTAGAGGTGTGTAATCTACTTGCAGAACAATGAGAAGCAGTTATCATTTCTTCAAACCGCCCCCCTCTAAGAGTAACCCAAGGTGTTTGATTGACCTACTTCACAATCTAGGATCAAAGAAATTAACAACATAGTATAACTTAATCTACATCTTTTTTAGATTTCAGTATGTCAGGTTCTCAGGAAGTTTAGGATTATCCATCATGTCTCCTGAATCCACGAAAACACTTTGATGCTGCATATACGCAGTGCGATGAAGAGACGCTCACAAAAGCTCTGGAAGCACCACAGTGCTTCTTCCTTACTACTCCATAGCCTTGCAGCTTCCCAGGGAGTTTCCAAATGCAGGTATCGCTATATAAAAGTATGAGTGGTCACGGTGTAGTGTTAAGTATTAAGGCTTAATTTCATTGAATTTTCACTTTAAAAAAAAAAAAACTACTTAAATCTCAAAACTCAGGATAGAGGGAATACGTGCTTGATTAAGTATACAACAGGTGTAAAAGCTCAGTTCCAAACACAGTACAATGCCATAAACCAAAGAAATATACACTAGGAAGTGAAGACTCCATTCAAGTACTTCTTAACACTTCATGAAAATAAGCGTTTTGGAAAAGCTGAAATTTGCCTTTCATACATTACACAGAAAACTGTGAGCTACAATTACTGTCTTACTGCAGAAGACTCCAAAAATACCTACACATTCTCCAGTGGTTTAAAGTCTTCCAGCCAAGCTAAGCAATTTATTGCATAACTATACTGAAGCTTCCATATTTTCTACAATCCAAGGACGTGTTTATGAACATGAAAAAAAATCGCGCTATTTTTTCCACCCAGAGCAGAAACGCAGATGCATTATTCCTCAAGCACTTGTGCAGACAGCAGCTTTCTAAGACAGGAGGCCCACAGCAGGCATTTTTTTTTTACAGGTGTATTAAGAGGCTGGACGTGGCGTAAACATTCCTGGCAGGTAGGAAAGAGAGGTTGTGACCTAACGGTGAAAAGGCACAAGAATTTAGTAACTAGTAGAGAAGCTTTCCCTGGCTGAAGTGTATTCTGCGACCAACCAACCTCTTTAACAGAGTAACCCACTCCACAAAAAAAACCCAAAAACAACCGTATCCCAAACTAAGGTGATTTTGAAGGCATAGGAAGACGAAAGAATAAAGGACACAGCCAAAGCACCTCACACCACAGAAGCATCATCCTCTACACTTCTTAAAAACTCAGTGTTTTGGAAAGGCTTTTTTCTTTAAGCAAACGGGTAGGTATGGGTGAGAACCAGCTGTTTTCCGAGAGAAGTGGCACCATTAGGGAAAGAGAACTTAAGAAGCAGCCTCAAGAACGATGAAGCCAGTAAAGTTTGGGGTTCTGGTGGTGTCTTTTCGTTGAAGTCTAGTTTTTCAGTGCCGCCTGTCACAGAAAGCAGCCCTTCTCTCGCTCGCCCCTTCAGGAGCCCTAGGCGCACCCCCACCTCACAGCAGCGCGACACTCGCCGCGCCGGGGTTCCCCCGCCGCACAAGCCCCGCAGCGGCAGCCCAAACCGCCACCTCCGGACACCCACCCTGTTGAAGACGGGTATCCTCCAAGCCCAAAACTGACGGCGGGTTTCAGGACGGGGTGGGCGCAAATCAGCCTAATTCAGCCGCTCCCGATAATGGCACCGGTAGGAGTGGGGTGCATCTGGGCAGCGGCCCAGGGGAGGAGGGGGGGAGGCCCGTGGCTAGTGGGGGCGAGAGGCCGGCCCCGGCGCTCTCCTGTCACGGCGAGGGTTGGCCAGCGCCTCAGCGGCCCGGGCTCGGCGCTGCTCCCGCGCCTGCCAGCCCGCCTTGCAGGCCTCGCCGCGGCCCCGGTGCCTCCACAGGGCCTGGCGCCGCCGCAGGCTCGGGGAGCCGAGCAAACAAAGGGAGAGGAGGCCGGGGCCAGGGCCGCGGCTCGGGAGAAGGGCGGCGGGCAAGCCGCGAACGGCGCCGTCCCCATCGCCCGGCTCTCCCTCCGCCCCCCAGCCCTCCGCGGCCACCGGGGGGAAGGAGGGGAAAGACGGGCAGCGGCGCGCCCGTTGCCCCGGGGACGCTCACCCAGCAGAGGCCGCGGTGTCCCGCTCCAGGCGCGGGCCTCTCCCCTGGAACCTCGGCGGCGCGGGCCGGGCCGCTCCGACATGTAGGCTCGGCGGCGAAGCAGCCTCCCGGGGCGGCGGAGCGGGACTCACCAAGGAGGAGGAGGAGCTGGCGCTGCTGTTGCTCTTGCGGGGCCCGGCCCGGCTTCGGCTCGGGCTCCCTCCCTCGCCGTGCCGCCGCCTCCCTGTTCCTGGCGCCGCCGCCGCTTCCTCCGCCTCCTTTGCCCCCACCCCTCCGTCCTCGGAGGGGCGCACGGGGGTGGCGAGCCCGCGATGGCCGTTGCCTGCTGCAGGCACGGCTATGGCTGCGGCGCCCGCGCACAGACCGGCGGGGGCCGCAGGGCCTGGGACACTTCCATTCCGTCCCTCCGCCTTCCTAGTTGCCCTGGCCGCCCCCGCCGCCAGCCACCAGCCCTCCGCGGCCCGCCTGCCACGCAGCGCCCGGCCGTGGCGGCCGGACCCCTTCCCTTCCCCGGGTCTGTGCGCCTTTCCCTGGGCTCGGCCTCGGGGGGCGACCGGCAGCCGTGCTGGGGAGGAGGCGGTGGGGCTTTGTTAGCCCTCGGCCCCTTTTCCCTCCCCCACCCCGCTCCGGCTCTTGACCGCTCTGCTTGGCTACAGAAGCTGATGCTTGAAGTTCACAGGGAGCTACTCCCCACATTTGTTTTGGCGAGGGGCATCGCCTCGCTGGTAGCGCACCGCCGGAGGGGTTCCCTTGACGCAGCCCCAGCCGCTCCCCGGGGAAGGTGCCGGGCCGGGCCTGCGGCTGCCCCAGCGGGAGGCGCCGGCGATGGGCGCTGCCCTGCAGGCCCGCGCCGTGCGGGGGAGGAAGGCGGTCTCCCCTCTTCTTCGCTTCATCTTCGCTTGCACCGCCCTTGGCGTGAACCCGATGCGCCAGGAAAGGCATTATTTGTGTGTTTAACTTTCCTTCACAGATCGCCACGAGAAAAGTGCCACTGAACTTCAGCCAAGCTGGCTGCTTGCTTGCTTGCTTGCCGGTCCCTTTCTTTAAATATGATAAAACGCTAAATCAAGAGCAACAAAACAGTTCTTAATTTAGAACGTGTGGGACTGATGGAAGCAACTAGCAGGGGGCGAAGAATTAAAATCTGTGGACAATATGGGTCTTGAGAGTTGTCACAAGTCATATTTGCTGACTGATGTGGAGCTGGTAAAATACTGCCTTCGTTTCCTGCTTGTGGGATATAACTGATGCAAATTAAGAACCTGATTTGCAAAGATATGCATAATGTAATCGCATGAGAGTCAGTGAGATTATCTGTATGACTCGTTATGCAACTACTTAACTGATTTTAAGGTTAAAAAGAAACTGATGAAACTCACAAGGTTGTGAGAAAACTCATGTACATTCTGCCTGAATTCTTCTACTGAGATCAAAGGTATCTGTGGGTTGAGGTCAATAAATTGTTTAATTGCCAAAGTTATTTGAGGTCAGAATGTGTCCTGATTGCATTTACAGTTTTATATCTTGGGCATTTATTGAGAATTAAAGGCTTTTCTTGAGTCTCATCCAAGAATTGTACGCTTCTTTATGTGTCTGATTGACTCCAGTTGCTGTCAGGCCAGGGCCATTTCAGCAGAAGGTGACTCTACTAAGAGTTGCAAAAGAAAATGTTTTGTTGTTTTTTTTTTTTAATACAAAGTTCGACTTTTCCAGATATAACATATCTAGAATGATTTGTGGTTTTGTTAAGTGTTTTATATTAAAACTGTTTGTTTTACAATTATGATTACATGTTATCAGTGGTATAACAAACAAAGCTAAGAATAGCTCCAAGTGGATGGATCATTTCAGAAACCTTATGGAGTGTAGTAGTTCTTGCTTGTAAAACCAATACTGTCGGTATGAAAAATAAGAGTGACTAAGTCGGCAGTGGTGTTCAAAGAAAGAAAGAAAATGCAATAAATAACAAAAGACCAAGTTTTTTTTTTCAACATATTAAGTTCCTCCTTTCCTAGATAAACTGTTGTGAGTTCAGAAACCTGATCCAAAAGGGGACTAAAAGAGAGACATGTAAAAAAGGAAGGCCCTAACTGGGAAAGTTTTGGTTTAATTCTCATACAGTTTCTCAAACAAGGGGGTTTTTTGTGTGTTCTTACCTTCTTTTCAGGCCTCCTTTTCCTTTGGATACAAGTATTTGAATGAGTAATTATTTTCAGGATCCAGCTGGTATTCTTGCTTGACGCATGTACGTAGTATTAATTTAAGCAGTGCTTTAGCAGCAGCTGTAGGACAATAGCAGCCGAATGTGAAGAAGCCAACTGGGCTAAAAATGTTCTTCTGCCTTCAGTCAGCTTTTACGATAGGCAACTTTTGCAGTAGACTATATTGCGTGTGAGACAAAATAAAAAATTGGTCTTAGGAATCTTACTCTACAGTCTTCCACACTATTAAAAACAGTTGGTTCTGGATGATGAAGTTTTCCAGCCTTTCCAGCCAGAAGACCAAAGGTCTTCATGTGTCTGAAACTGACACCTTGTCAGTCTGTTATGAATCAAAAGGCTTAGCTTTTTGCAGCAATGGCACTGATAGACAACCCTACTGAGCTGAAGTAATAAAAAAAACCCTTTTCCCTTAGTTTGTCTTCCATACCTTAACTTTCTTCTTACTAGGGATGATGCTAAATATGGCTTAAATTAGTATGGCTACTAAATTAGCTACTAAAAGTACCTTTCTCATTTTCTCTCTGTGTCTTCCTCCACATTCCTTTCATTTTCTTTATGGTGGCTCCAGTCTTCATTCTCTAAGCCGTGTCAGGTAGCTAAATCTCTTGAAGTTCCTTTACCTAACAATAAATCATGACATAAAATAGAATAGGAGCCTTTTTCACTCCCAGCATGTAGAAACTGTCATCTGTTGCTGTAATAGTTCACAAGAACAGCATTTTCCGATTGGTGGCATTAAGCTGTTTATGAGAAGTCAGGGTCTTTCAAGGCAGACATGCAAACTGAATAAGCAAAACCAAACAATACTTTCCAGCTGGATTAGTAGCTGATGTAGTTCAACCTGTTATCAGGTGAGTATCGTAGCCCACACAAATAGAAGAGGTAGTTTGTGCATTTGGAGGGGAGGGAGAGAAGGATTGGGGATTGCAATGGTCTCTGTAGGCTACCAAGTGTGCTGTTGGCTCACCTCAGCCTTAACATATAGCTTCATGTTCTGAAAAAGGGATAGGCTTTTTCCCATCCAAAGGTGTCAGCAAACAGCCATACCCCAGTAAGAGCAACAGTTTATCTCCAAGGGTGAACTCAGGTCCCTAAATGTGCTACCGGCATTGCAACTTGGATGGCAAATTGAGAAGGATGTTAGCAGGGTTGCTCAGTTGAATTTGCTCGTGGCTTAAAAACACATATTGAACTAAATTGGGCAGTTCAGATATCTTCTTTTAATGCTCTCTGCATATATCATGTGTTAGACTTGCCTCACAGCTGCTAGCTTTTGTTCAAAGTTATGAGGACTAGAAAATTTATTTTAGTAATACAAAATTCAGATCTTTCATATCCTGATGTCCTTGTATGTGTGAGCTTCTAAACTGCAGAGCTCCAGATCCAGTTCTAATTACTTTGACTGAGGTCTGCTTGTTGAGGAGTTCCCTGTTTTGATATGCCTGTCTTTTTTCCTCCTTTTTTAGACTCAAAAGTGTGCTTACATATTATTTCATGAATTTTGAGTTCAATCTGGGTATATACAAATCTGTATCTGAGAGAGACAGGTCACAGACCTAAATGTTGACTGTTCATTGACAACAAAGCCTATGTTATATTCATCGCATACACTTTTCTCTTACTGCTGCCCACCTGCCTGGCATACATCACCATCATCTTGTACCAACTACTCTCCTGGCTCTTTGGCCTGAATTGTGGTGGGAGGTCAATGCCTTTGTCTTCTTACTGCTCTTTGCAGGCATGTAAATGTATGTGATTGTATTTTAAGTCCACAAGTGCCTTCTTTTCCACTTCTGTTAAGTATAATTCAGTAAGTGCATTTGTCATCATTTTATTGAAAATTTCACATTATTGTAACAGTTTATAGGAACTTGATCTTTTAGATGGTAAATGTTCAGACGGCCTTGTAAAGTCATAGACTTTTAAGGAAAGCAATAGACGCAAAATGATTGTATGGTAAATTTTGATAACGGTGGCCTAATTTTCTGATTTTCTAATTCTTGTAGTCCCTTTTTATTACATATATTTTGATTATTCCTGTATTTTTATTTTGAGATATTGTATATTTATAGTCCTATATTATAATATGTATTAGCAATGTTGTATATCACATCATCACATATAGTTTTTAGACACTGTAGGCTGATTGCCCTACTTTGTTTGCTCATAGATTCTTGCACATTTTCTGTTAGCAAATTGCATTTCCATTACACCACTTAATTTATGTAAATATTTCCAAAGTTGGTGGGCGTGTCTTTTTTTGGAGGGCCTTCCTTCCACCCAGTTTGATAGTAGTATTAAAAAAACCTATCAAAACAATGTGAAGTGTGCAGGAAGTTCTTTCACATCCCCTTTTGTCTCAGATTGGGGTTAAATTTGCATTGTTTACTGGCACTGCTGAAACCAGATTAAGGTATAAATGGTGTTAGGACCTCATTATAGCTACCAAGGATAAACTATCCATAACACATCCATATAAATCATGTGTCACATTTTAATCAGAGTAGTGCTATTGCTTCTACTTCATACTGCGGTTATGTTATGATACTCTGTATCTTTATCTGTTATGTGTACGCTTAAAAAAACAGTGCTTATTTCCTTAAAATTTTTCTAATTTACACCTATTTTTGAGTGCCACTCTCAACTGTTTAATTTCAAGAGGAAACTTACTTAAAAATGATTGATGAGCACTTCTGAAATTAAGATTTTTAAATCCATTACAAAGTTTTCTGTTGATGATAGGAGTATTTGGTTTTCAGCAAGAGCACAGCTCAGTATTTTCTTAGATCAAAGTTCTCTAACAGTTATATTATGATAGACAACAGAGTATAGCAAAATAACATTCCTAGTAACAGCACAAGAAGACTAACTTCTAATCTGCTGAGTAATGGAGAAAGGGAGGAGTCATTTTAATTGTCTATGGACCAAAAGCTGAATGAAGTCAGGGTAAATTGGGCCTCAAAAATGGATTTCTGTTAAAGTCAAGGAAATAATGTATCACTTTTGTCGTTGTCAAAGACACACAATAAATCATGACAATAGTTGCTGTGGGTAGCTCTATACTGTTAGGATAGCCTATGCATCTTATTCATTGATTGTCCGTAATGCCTGTACATTTGCTTATAAACTAGCTCAGGCCTGCAGTGAGTCATGTAGATTTGCAGATGCAGAAAGATAGGCAAGGTGGAGAACTCATCCCAGCTCAGATCTCATCTGTACAAGTACTGTTGACACAACCAGTCTGAATTTCTTGTTATAGTGGGTTTTAACCTGGAGTAGGACATAGCTAACAAAGACAATATATATAAAGTCTGTACTGTCAAAGCCAATGCACTGGAGTACATATAGGCCTGTTTCATCTGTTTCTCCATACTAGTTCATCAAAACAATATATATATAAGGCTATGGTCACGTATTTTTCTGTAACAGAAAAGCAGAAACCTTACAGACTCTTCCTTCTTCAACTTGTACAGTTTATGCCCTTAAAAAGTGAAAATATATGTCCAGTAAGAATTTTTATGGATACTGGTGTCAGATCCTTTTTTAAAAAATATATTTTTATTTGGAACATTATATTCTCCTCTGTAGCCAAATTAATTCTATTTAAATTCTTTATTGTTCTTTACAATGAAGCTCATGGGCTTGACTTTGTAGCCCTTAAGTGTTCACAACTGGCCCAAGGAATATGTTGCTCACCATGAGGCAATCAGTGTGGAGACCAAGTGCCAAAGACAAGCCAAAACAACTCCAAATGGCACTTTACAATACTTAAACATTCTGAACTTTTAGTTATTGGTGTGCCATAGGTCTGGAAGACCAAGTGAGACTTGTGTGATTTCACTGGGATTGTGGGATGTGTGAGATTGTGGCAAGGACATGTCTCAGTGTCTCTGTTTCCTGGTTTCCCTCTCTGGTCAAGAAAATGTTGCACTTGAACTATTTTTTCAGGGTAGAGTCCATGACAAAAGTATTCCCCAAACTTTTCAAATATAAACCCAGTCATTTAAAAATAAACAATTCATTTGTCAGCAGTTTATTGTTCTTAAGCAGGACTGCTTAAAAGGAAAAGAATCAGTAGTTTAGAGGATGGAATAAAAAAGTGAAAAGGAATTAGAAGATGACTTAATCTTTACTTTTTCACAGGGAAATATATTTTTGAAAACTCAAGAGGCGATATTATTTTTGCATTTTTTCTTCAGCCAGCTCCTGTCAGTGTTCTTTGAGGACTAAGCACACAGCTGTAGCTAGAATTTTATTAAACTAACTAAAACTAAAAGTTGGTTAAACATCAAGTATCATACCTAGTTCATTAGACCACATAAAAAAGAGCAAAGTAAAGTGTAGCTATCAAGTCAGAATGTTCACTACAAAGGATTATATTAAATTTAAAAATGTCTAAAAACAGTAGCAGCAGGTGTGCCTAGAAATTAATGTTGTTCTACTTTCTGTGTAATGACTAATTTGGCTTTAAGTGTTGCAGCCATTTCCTTAGTTATGAAAAAGAAGGTCAAACGGGTTCTTTTCAGTCTTCTTCTTAAGAATATGCTTTAGAAGACATGCCTAAAAGCATAAAAAAATACTCAATTCATGGGCAGAAGCACATTACAAACAAAAAACCCTCTGCGCCCTAAAACGGAGGAATGGTTGCAGGAAGTCAGCAGATTTCACAATGCCAGCTGAGCAGTTCTTGTCTGGCCTTGATCAGCCTTTCCTCCCTGTTCGCAGAAAAGATCCACATTTACTTCAACACTGTAAGGCTGTGCCTGTAATGCCACGAGCAATTTCTCTTGATTTCAGAACTCCCACTGACTTCAGCTAGATCCAGGGCTGCTCCAGTATTCTTATTTCTCGGGGGCTTATCGCTACGCAATGTTCTTTCAGCTAGATCAAGAGTTGCCCCAATATTCGTGTTTCTCAAGAGTTTATCGTTAGAGAGTGTACCTGCAGCTGCTATTTTTAATTGAACATAGTTTTAAAATAATTTTAACTCCTATTTATTATACTTATAAAGCTGAAGTAAAAAAAAAAAAAAAACTTCAGGCTTTATTAGTCAAGCAATACAGTTCACAGCCTTCTGGAATAAAATTCCCTATTGTCGAAACAGTATTTAAATCTAGATGGCTCTCAGAAGTACATATGGAACTTTTCACATTTAGGTCATAAGTTCAAACATGGTCTTCATTACCTTCAAATTAAAACTATCAATAACTGACATCTGTTACATAGCCAATATAAAATGAGCTGCTTTCTAAAGTGGATAGCACAGAAGACATAATCAGTGAACTTTTTTCTAAATGTACTCTAAACATGCATGTTTAATTATAGTTCTTCTCAGAAATGAAGTTTTGTCTTTTGAAAAGAAGTCAACAGTACCAACTTCTACGAATTTGCAAAACCCTGTTTTATTACTGTTTTTCCAACAAGTAATAAAATATTGACATTAAAGGCTCTGTTGCACCTGAAACCTACTTTCTCACTGAAGTTGGAGCTTTCAACCACAGTTCTTTACATACGTACTGATCTCTCAGTAGAGGTGAAGCTGACTGGCAAGGCAGAGTGGAAAAGCCCCTGTTGCCCACACTACACGTTTTCAATAGACCTTGGTTGCAAGTCAAGATCACTGTTAAGATCCTGAAATGGCATTGCATTCATTAGGAAGTAGCCTACTGTGTCTCTGCATATCATTTTTGAGAACATCCTAAGAACATTTATGAAGACTTCTATGCAAGAGTAGGGCAACTCTGAAATATAGTCTACATTTAAATGTGAGGAGGCTTTACAATTCATTAAATTTCATTAAATTTGGGTTGTTCTTCAAAAATAAGTTTGTCAAATTCATCACAAAAAGTACCTTGAACTTTCAAAAATATAATGTAAGAGGACAAGATGATGTTTCACAGCTTCAGAAGCAAAAAAAGGTGAAAAATCTTCAGATTATGATTGGTTTTGTATGAAAAACAATCAGGAAATATTCTGTCATCTTCTCTGTCTGCTACTTGATGACCAAAGACAGAGTTGCAGTAGTAAGTGAATGATCTTTTGTATAAGCCTTCTTCCACAAAAGCTCTGCAGATCCCTTAAACATTTCTTTGCTTTTGATTTATGAAGCAGCAAATTTTGTCACTGTGACTACAGCATAGCAAAACTCTTTTTAATCATTCTAACTCTGCTCTGGATAGAAGTGACTGAAGGCATCTTTTGGAAGAAAAATAAGAAAAATACTCAATGACTACAACCTGGACATGCTGAAGATCGTATCATAACTCTCATTCATTTCATCCAGGAACTTTATCAGAGAAAACAGCAGTGCTGAATATGTCATGTGTTGTTCCAAAGTTACACATTGTCATTAATGTAAAAAAGCCCTGCAGCATCTTCTTCCCTCTCCAAATGCAGTGGATTTGAATGTGCTCCTCAATACAGCACTAAAATCTACCTTGGTAAAGACGACACTAAGAATGATATAATATTAAACCCCAGGACTGAGAGCTTTCAAATGAAAATGATAAATAAGGCTATTCATTTAGAAAAAGGAAGTTGATATGTTTGCAAAATGTACTCACATAGTGAATCACCACCACAGTCTCTTTTGTGGGTAAAAATTAGTCTTTAGCTGGATTTCAAATTTTGCTCCAGAAAAAAAAATGTTTCTTTTCATGGAAGCAATGTCATTCTACAAAGTCGCATGCATTCAGGGCAGATTTTCAAAGACATGAAGGGCACTTAGATACATCAGATAGATGCCTCGTGGATCTTTATACCTTTGAAAAAAGTTCCTCCCTTGCTCTATTAGGATTTTCTTAAAACAGAATTTATTTTCTTTTATGACTCATCTCTGTCACATCTTTGCTGTAAATAAAACATTCTCTTTGTTTTATAAATACGTTGATAGGCAGCATGGAAAACATTAATCACTGTAAAGCTGAAGGATACTTAGCAAAAGTGAAGAGCATGAATTGAGAAATGTTGATTTAAATAGTATTCAACAGCTACAAAAAATGCTATGCAATCCCACTATGATCACACCAGAAAGGCTCTTTCACCATACATGAAAAATAATAAAATCTCTATTTGTCTAATCTGAAACAAAAAGATAGTAAACCAAAGTTATTTAAAAACATATTATGTATCACTAATATTAAGTAGTTGTAGAACACATTGACAAATATAGAATACTACTTTTTTCATAATGATACCATGTTTGATAAAAAGAAGAAAATGCTTTAAAAGCTTGTAATATGTAAGTATATAGTTAGTGGGAGCAATTTTTATATACGGACAACTAACGGTAGATGCTTAATTATGAATAAGCATTTAATTTTGTATAGTGGGCAGTTTGAAACAAAGTCTATATTCCATTTAAATGCTTAGCAAAATTGCCGGTCACTTCAGGAGGACTGTGGTTTCCTCACTCTTGCTTAAATGCTAACTAGAGCAGCTGCTAATGTGTATACTACTAAATATTAAACCCTTCCTGTAATAATCTAAAGACAAAACTAATGAGTTATGAATTTTTAAACTAATAGAATATGAATTTAAAACCTTCCTGCTTCAGATTCAGAGGAGGTAAAACTACGGGGTTTTTTATTCAAAGCATCAGAATTTGCTCAATGGATCATCAAAAGCAAATTAATGTAAACAGAAGTGGCTATTTTTTGTTGTATTAGAAGAGGCAATTGCTCTTGTAAAAATGCTCTACTTAATGCTCTAAAATTTGCATCAAATTATTGCTGGCTGTTGTTCATTCTTAGTTGAATTAGTATCAATAAATACTGTTGTATAGTTCAGCTCCTTTGTCCAGAGCATCCAGGTTCATAAGAAATCTTGCATTTCCCTGTGTTCTTCAAAAAAACATAAAAGTGCTGAACTACATTGAAAATTAAAAACTATCCTTAAATATAACATTTCAATGAGATTTAATATACTCATTGTCACAACATTTTCCTTTATCTGTATTAAATCTTAATCAAAGACTTACTCAATACTAAGATAAGTGACAGCCTGTTATATTAATACTATTTTACTCAGCAGACCAACCTTTAGTCTCACGAAAAGTTTTGTTAGTTTGACCAAACCCATTTCTCATAAACTTATGATGACTGACAGTTAATTATATTTCTCTCTTTTAAGTCTTCATTATCAAAAACCATATCAGGATAGTAATTTTATAGACTTTTTCCAGTCTTACTGAACACCAAGAGAAACTTTGTGGATGATTACACCTAACATCTGGGCAGGGGGACGGGATGGGACTGTGTGTGTGGTGGGAGGAAATTTTTCAAACTTCAGTTAGTGATGAAGGCAGCATTTTAGGATTGTCTGTTTAAGTAAATGCAAACATAATTTTATATATTTGGCAAAGATAGTACCATACTTATGCCTGTATGGTCTTTGTGACACAGGGTCTGCAGCTCCTCCTTGAGCCTGGGCACATCAGGCTGGGAGGAGGGCACCCTTCAGGAGATGTGATTAATTTAACTTCCTGCCCAATCTGCACTCTGTCTAATGCAAAACCAACACTTATAAGCAGGACTGTGATTTTGAAACCAGTTATAATGCTCTGTGTGATGCAATGTATCATATTGCGTTTAAACTGGTCTAACCTGCAAACATCTCTTTGTTCCCCACTCCCAGCAAAGTGTCTCTGATGCTTCCCTTGAACTGAGCCTTGGAGATGGTGCTGCTGCAGGGGAGAACCAACTCAATCCCTTAACCATACACAGGGTCTTCCAGGGAAGGAGGTGGGTTAGTTTTCTGACAGATCAACAAGCTGATCCAACTCACATTGCTGTGTGATTGCTAGATCTGATACAAGGTCAGGTGCGAAAGGGGAAGAGCAGGATCACCCTTTTATCAGCAGCCCACAGTCATACCAGATGAGGTGTGGGCTGAAACAGCATCCTTAGGCTGAGGTTTCTCAAGTAGCAACTCTGCTGCTGCCCTACTGTGCAGCCCCTCACCTTCTCCTGGGGCTGCTCCCTCCCAGCCCTGCACAACCTCGTGGCTCTTCTAGGGCAATAGTTTATGCAGGGAACAGGTTGAGGAAATAATCTAGGTGAAAAAAATAAAAATAAAATTAAGAAAAGCTTTATTTTTTGCAGGAGTCCTGTCCCTTGCAGATCACTTTGTCAGGCTGGTTCCCAGTGCAGCTGTACTGCTTGCAGTCTAGGAGGTGACGAGAGAAGAGGCAGCCGTTCCTTAAAACACAGTCTTATGTGTATTATAGGTAGTCCCACCTCTGCAACAGTAAGAATTGGGGTTTTAGGACTTCCCAGCCTGCTAGCCATTTCCTCTTACCACCTTTACTCTTACTTTGCAGCCATAGAAAGACCAGTTTCCCATTACTTTGCCCTTCTTCATCTTTTACCTGGGCTGCAACTTGCCCATTCTATGCGCAAATGTCTGTCTATTCTGCCTGTCCTCTCCTGGTCCATTATTGGACTTGTCCTTCTCTGCCTGTCCCAGAAGGCCATATTCCAGTGGCAGAAGGAGGGAGAGCAGGACAGAGATGGGCTAAGTCAAGGTGGAATAGCGGAGATGCTGCTGGGGAGAAAAGGGAGAAGTAACAGCACTGTCTGCTTGGGACAATGAAATTCAGGTGAGCTGCAAACTACACTATATCTTCTAGGAAAATCATGGGATATTTTTTTGCCATCAAAGCTAGAGCTGGTCAAACATCTTAAAATGGGTTTTCAACAATACTGGTATTTTTTAAAGAATTCTCTAATTTTAAACAACTTTTTACTAAAGTTTAAAAAATGTTGGCACTTTTCAATCACTTTGTAAATAATTTAATAAATCATTGAATAAAGTACCACATTATACAGTGGGAAAAAAAACCCACTTCTTCTGCAAGTCTATGAAGTGGGATTTCCTCTGCAAAAAGTACACCCGCAAACATAGATGGGGAAATATACTTTTAATGATGCAGGCTGATGGAAGCTGAACAACGTAATTTTCTCTATATTTTCCACAAAGCAGAATGATATTTTTGACCAATCCAGAAATTCTTCTAGAAATTTCTGGAGAACTATACTGTTATGGTATGGGCAGAATAAATGAGTCACAGGCGCTTCACACCTGTGTGGGGTGTCTCAAACTAGTCACTCCATCAGTACTGAGCATTTCTGTCGTGGTACCTGTGCTCTGTCATTCCTGGTAAGAACTTGACTCCCAGAAGCTCTAACTGAGATTAAGATCTCACTGTCTTGGGCCTTGAGTGCATGAAATCCCTGATTTACAGATATTACTATGAGAATAGGCAAGACAGCTAAAAGATGAGTGGAAGGCGTTGTGCTTTGACCAAGGTTCAACAGCACTTCAGCAGCAGCAGACACACAGCTTTTCAGAGTATTCTTGTTCAGCTGACTACTGGTGTTCTGGTTCCTGAATTTATCTTCCCTACCAGGTAAGATCTCTAAAGCATTTATAGCAAAAATCCTATAAATGATCCTTGAAGGAACCTCGTTCATAAACATCAAAATAACTTTAATTACTCACTTTATACCAGGGAAGGACTCTTCTGGGAATGCTTAGCGATTTCAGATTTTCCAGTCTGCTTGTGGAGGTATGCTAAGTGGCTGATCTTTGATGAAAATTGATTATTTCAGTGAAATTACACTAATTGATACTAGTGGAAAGTCTGTTTCTAGCCAATCATTTACTAATCGGTCACTGGTGCAATAGGAAGTGAATGTAAGCCTTGCTGTGAAAACTTTCAGGTTACTGGCACATAAAATAATCACTGTGGTGACTTTATTTCCCTGTAGTAATTTATACTGCTTTACCTATGACTACCCTGTAAGCCACTAGATTCCTCCGTACCATATTGCGACTATTTATATGCAGGTAGTTCTCACCAGCTCTCTAAGGACCCCCTTCATATCAAAGTTTAATTTGTATATGATAATTTACTGTTAACGTTTCTTAGCAAAATTGTCCTAAGCAAATAGGCAATGCATCTTAAAAAGGGTCATTTTTCTCTAAGAATTAAATTTAATAGAGCATTGCTTACACCTTAGCATTCACCTAATAATCAAAACATATTTCATTCTTGTTATTTTTAGATAACATTATTTCACAGGGAAAATGTAGATGTTTCTCCAGTCTGTGACTTTCTTATGCAGATTCAAAGGACAAAAGCTGCATTGTCTGCTTCTAAGGAAAAACTGCTGGAGGCACTTCTTTTGTTTTTCTAATTAATACCATATGAAAACAGGAATGGAACAACTATTTACCTACATTCAGTGGTCCACTAGTGTCTCCTACATGTGCTACATCGTTTGCCATGACACTGAACATATTACATGACTTTTCTTCTTTCCTTTTTTTTTTTGTTGCAAAGCAATAATTTCTATATTACTTTGACCTGAATTTTTAATGATGGTTCTCTGTGTAACGGTGAATGATATTGTTATGTATAGTTTACTAGACCGAAACACATCAAAGAGCAATAATCCATAGTTTCAAATGTTACGAAGTCAGTCTTGTTCATTTCCTTAATTCAAAGTTTAAATTTACTGTTCAATAATACCACAATTTTTATTGTTCCCAGTGCTGGAACTTTCTCATTTGCCTGGTTAAAGGATGATTTGGAGAGCATGTTGGAAGAGGAATGGATATTTTTGTAGACCTTCCTGGATTAAACACCTATGGTTAGATGTGGTTTTGGTGATCAGGTAAAATGATTTACAGACTTGCCTTCCAGTCTGCGTTCCCCGCTGCATTGGATCCATACCAGGCAGTATACATTTTCCTGAGTCCACCGGCATAACAGCACTAGCCATGTTGTGAAGTGTGTCGGACCTTGGCCTCCACTGTTCCACTGCAAAACAGAGGGAAATAGTAGCTGTATGGCAGGATACTGTTAAATTTTTTTATCCCTTTACATATCTATGCAGGTGCATACAATGATAAGAATAAATGTGTTTTATAAGAGTATCTTCCAGAAAACTTTCAGCAGGTAAAATGGTTCACCGTAGTAAAACTTATTTGAGAAATAAGAATACACAGTCCAGGAGGGACAGGCTGAACAAAAGCAAAAGTGTAGAAACTTACTTGCAATTTTCCAGATTCTCTCTGGAAGTTTCAGAACAACTAACCACGATCAGCTTGACATTACCAAGCTTGCTACTGAAGATATATAGCTTTCATTCAGTGAAGAATGACCTGTAGAAAACTTGCATCAAAAGCCAATGAAGTGAGGCAATGATTTATTTATGTGCATCCCAGTATGAGAAAGTGACTTTCAAAGGTAAGAGAGGTGTTTTGAAAAAATATTGCCTCTGCTTGAAAAAAACCTAAGCTTTCTATTGAACACAATATATTAAAGTGAAATGGATAACAAATATATCTGAAAGTGATTGTGCAAATGGTCAGTTCAAAGAAATCATAGGTCACTGGTAGGATCTGATCTGTTCAAGGGCTTTTTTCCTATGAAAAGCTGGATAATTAAAAACACAGTTTGTACAGGATAGCTACAGTTATTTCCACTTAATTATAATCTGAGTTAAATATTTAGCTTCTGTTAAGTAAAAGCATTGAGATACACCTAATATTATGAAATAAGGAATAGTGCTTACCTTTTTAGAAGAGAATTGGCAGGAAAAACATTACATGAACAGTTACTTTAAGTCTTGCTTCTCCCTACTTACACTTATTCTGTCTAAGATTGTAACTAATGGTGTGACATCTGGCAACCATACTACCTCAGGCTGTGACCTTGTCAGTTCTTGTAAAAGTGTGGGAAAACTTTAACAGCGTAAGCATCAGGTTTGAATTTTTTTGACTGTCTAGAAGCACAGAATCAAATATAGATACAAGCTACTCTGCTCTTTTGTCTCTAAATAGCTAAATCTGCTTTCCTCATGACAGATTCATTCAAGAGTTGCAGTTAGGTTTTATGCAGACAAAGAAACTAAGTTGTTGGGGGCTTTTGGTGGGAAGCAGTTCCTAAAGCCTACAGGAAGTCTACTTAATGTTCCAAATTAATTTATATCATCCATCTTGAAGAAACATATAGCAAAAGAAAGCTGATTCTGCAAATATACTTCTGTGAAGTATATTACTGAAAAATTTGTAGCCAGGAAACGTTTTGCAAAATTGTGCATTTTTGCTACCCATTTGAAAAGGATGCTGATTTCATCGCTAAAGTGTTAATATTAAGAATTAAGTGCATTGTTATCTGACTAGGTTCAAGATCTGTAGTTCTAATCATAAATATCCTCTCTTCCACTTGCTGTCAAGATAGTAATAAAGAGAGACCAATGTCTTCAGCCTACTTTTTGGCTGAGGTCACTTTCTGTTAGATGACACTGTGTTACAGAGCAAGTTGCTTTGTTCAGTCTCTGGGGAGTTTGTCAAAGTATTTTCTCTGCATTTCATTGCAATCATGGCAATGATCACCACAGAGTAGAGTTTTTAATTTCAGAGATGATCATTTTGTATTAAGCATTGTGAGGAGCGGCATCTGGAGAAAGCACATCAGTGTAAAAAGGAAAGTCAGGAGGAACATTAGGAATAGCATTAGGCATGAGTATGAAATTGGGAATGGGAAAGAAGTCTTGTCTGAGTTGGTAATCTCCAGTTACCCAGACACCATCTACATTCTCTTCTCATCAGCAGGCCATTTTATAGCTTTTTTTTTCTTGAAAAAACTCCTCATGGCGTCTTCAAATTGCCAGAGAAAATTGTTCTTCTGCTGAAGAGACATATTGTCTGGTCATCCAGTATTGAAGAACTTACTAAATTTCTTTGGATATCTAAAAGTTTTTGCTAGATTTAAGAAATGGCAGAAATGTTTGCTGTTATTCCTTATTTTCAAAAAAAAAGCATAAACTGTAGAGTTGTTCTGGTTGCCATATCACCTAATGCACTATAGGATAGGTGATACTGAGCTTGCAAAATGAAACTACATGTCATCACTCAGATAATGAGTTGTGAGTTAGTAGCTATCACATCTTCTGCTACACTTATCTTGTAAAAGCATAGTGTTTGGGAGGGTATTTAACAATTATCTGCCATATCCTGATGTTTGGCCACCAGGTCAGGCTGAGTGCTACCAGAAAGAAGAAGCTTCAGACACTCTTAGGTATCCATTCTTCTCCTCTGTCATTACAAAATGTTTTAAAAAGTGTTTTTCAGTATCAGGATATTAGCTTCAAATAGTTTTCTTATTGATGAGGTGCCTAAGACATAAACTGAGGATAGAGCTTTGGAAGAATCGCAAGAGAGGATCCATCAGCCAGACAGGAGAAATCCTGTACCTCTGAACAGTTTCCTTCAGTTTTGGGAATACACTCCATGCTTTTTTCTTCTGAAAATTGGTATAAATTATGACCTTATTTATCTATGTTTGTCCTGTATCAGAGATAATATCTAAATGTTTAATGCTTTTACTTGCATCATCATCCATTTTATTGAAAATTACTGCCACAAGCTGATACTTTCAGTGCCTTTCAGCTGTGCTTTTCTTTATCTAGCAATTCTTTTCTTTGTGTCTTTGAATCACATATACATATGGAAGATAGGTCTTTAAGTGAATTTGCAACTCCCCCCATTCAGAAAGCCTACAGTTACATCCAAGTATTCTTTCGATAATGACATTGATGTTTGGAAGCTAGAAAAATGTTTCTGTGTTTTTGATATATAAAATCCCATCTAAGCTCTGCACGCCACTTTAGCTGGCATCTTAGGACTGGGTTAAGAAGCTCTAAACATTATGAAAGATGCAAGTTACTGAAATAATGTCCATATTTTGGAAATGTACACCATTTTCATGTAATGTTGAAAAAAAATCAGAAAATGTGCATCTAGAAATTGCAAATTTTCTCAGAAGACATGTATCTTAGCACAGAAGTTACCTTATCTTGAGAAATCCTAAGCCATTCCTGGATCTATGGGATCTGATTGTACAAGATCTGCAGGAGAACTCTAGTACTGTGACACTCCCGAAAGAAACCTACAATGGCAAAGTAATATCCAGCACTCCTGCAAGAAATAGTGCTTAAATAGAAGTTAATCAAATGAGTTACTGTGGACACAGTCTTCTTTGACTGCCTCTGGTGAGTTGACCTTAGCTGGCTGCTAGGTGCCCACCCAGCTGCTTTCTCACTCCCTCTCCTGAACAGGACAGGAGGAGAAAATAGGATGGAAAAGCTCATGGGCTGAGGTAAAGACAGGGAGATTGTTCACCAGTTACTGTCATGGGCAAAACAGACTCGACTTGGGCATGATTAATTTAATCGCCTGTTAAGAATAGAGTAGGGTGATGAGAAACAAAGCAAAACCAAAAACATCTTCCCCTACCCTTTCCCCCTTCTTCCCAGGCTCAGCTTTACTCCTTCAGTCCTGACTCCTCTATGTCCTTCGCTGTTTCCAGATGGGAGGTCAGTCCGTAACAGCTCCTTCTCCTTCCACACACTCTTTCCCTGCTCCAGCTTGGGGACCCTCCCATGGGATACAGTCCTTCATGAACTGCTCCAGTATGCATCCTCTCCATGGAGTACAGTCCTTCAGGAACAGATTGCTCCAACGTGGGTCCCACAGGCTGCAGTTCCTGTCAGGAGCCTGCTCCTGTGTGGGCCCTCCACGGGCTGCAGCTTCCTTCAGCGCATGTCCACCTTCTGCAGCATGGGGTCCTCCACAGGCTGCAGGGGGACAACCTGCATCTCCATGATCTTCTTGGACCATAGGGTATCTGCTCCAGTGCCTGGAGCACCTCCTCCCCCTCCTTCTTCTCTGGCGTGGGTATCTGCAGGGCTGTTTCTCTCCCATTTTCTCTCTCCTCTTTCTCACAGCTGCTGTGCAGCATTTTTATCCTTTTCTTAAATAAGCTTTCCCAGAGGTGCCACCATCTTGGCTGCTGGGCTCAGCTGTGCCCTGCAGTGGGTTCACTGGAGCCTGCTGGAACCAGCTGTGTCTGGCATGGGGCAGCCCCTGGTCTGTTCTCATAGAGGCCACCCCTGCAGCCCTCCTGCTGACAAACCTTGGCACCTAAACCCAACACACTGCCTCACAGGTCCATTGGCTGTGGACAGTGGCATCAGTGGCATTGAAAGGCGCACATGGGTGAACAGTTCAATGGTACAACTAAAACCTGAGCACCACAGCCATTGCTGGTGTCAGCCCTACAGATCTCAAACAAGTAACAAAACCACAGTGACTCCTCGTTTTGGGCATGACCGTCTTTGGATTTAAGTACTTGTGAACAGATCTTGAGACATCCCTGAACATCTCCAACCTCAGGTGAAGACAAGGGGAAGGATGTGCAGATGCTCAACACCTGAAATTCAGACCCAGAGAAACCAAGGATAATCACTCAAATGTGTGCCTCTCATTTGAAGGTACTTATAAAAATGTTGCCTTGGATGAGGTATAAAAGAGCAACAGCAAAGAGGTTCTAGCCATAACACCTCTACCTGCCACGATTCCTGCACACCTGTTTTGTGTGGCAGCGAAGCAGTCCGGAGGCCCATTCAATCTGAGCCAGAGCCTGAGCCAGCCTTTGCCTTTAACCAGTTTGTTTTCCATTCTGCATGTATAAAATAACTCTTATACCTCACTTGCCTCTCAGCACTATTGTGCAACTTAATTAGAAAGACCAGCAAATTCATCCCATGTGTCCTGCCCCTCATGATTACACAAGTGCTCAAGCATCTGCTGGAAACCTTCTCCAAAGCAATCAGTGCTTGTGGTCCAGGTATCATTTCCACTATTAAACACTGATTTATTTAATGTCAGTATCAAGTAGGCTGCTAATAGTAAAAATTTGCTCAGTCATATTTAGCACATTAGACTGAGGTAGGACTTCCCTATTGTTATCTTCCATAAATTCAAAGTGAATTTAAAATCTTCTTGGAAAAAGCAGCTTTCGTATCAAGGGACCCAAATGAGGGACAGACTTGACAAGTTTTCTCTCTCTCTCTGCTTGTCCAATCTATATTTCCTGTAGAAAATAGACTAAGGAAAGGAACGTCCACATACCTTAACATATATAATATGAAAAGCTAAAGACCACGGGAAAATCTCTGTACGAGTAATGTACAAAATAAAGTACAGTACTATCCATATGTAACAGAGACACCTGAATTTATTATCTTAAATCCAAAATCTAATCTATATAATAATACAGATGATAAGCCAGATGGTACTCTATGTCCCTTATGTGGAAAAAATAAGAGGGACTAAATCAACCATGTTAAAATTTAAATATGCAATTTTACCAGTCTTGATATTCAAACTCCAATTTTTTATAACCAGTGATTCCTATCTAACAATCAGAATAATAGCCTGTGTAATGTTTAGGAGTCTGCAACTGTAACAATTAAAAAAATTGTTAAAAAAAATGTCACCTATTTCAAGATACATTAAAAGCAATGTAACAAAATGAAGCAACTTCTTACCTACATCCAGAATCAAGAACTTCAGTGTACTTTGCCAACAAGTTCACAAACATTTGGAAATCTAAGTCTTTATTAGAATTGTCCTGAATTTAAAGTTACTCTCAGTCAACTTTGGCGTTAACTAGCTTAAAGTTACCTTTGTAAAACTTTTTAAAATTTGTCTTTTCCTCAGTGTTGATACAGCTTGATAATTATAGTTATTTCACTGGCCATAATGTCCTCTGATGTCCAAATCCACAATTCTATAAACTACAACTAGTTGGCTAGGATTTCAGGGTCCAGTTAATATCAATTCAAACTAAAAAAGATTTTCACAAAGTCCGTCTGTAGAAACTGGACAATCCTATGCAGCTGTACTGTTAATGCATTTGTTACTTCTTTCAAAGGGCACTCTTACCTTTACTCCAATAATGAAATTATACCAATAAAAGTATCCTCATCCAATGAAACAGTACTTCATATTCTTTGAAGAAGACAAACAAAACATTAATACCTTTCGTGATGCTTTAATTTTAACTTTATCTTGGATAAATGACATTTCACATTCTTGACTATTTGTAGCTTCTGAAAAAATAATTGGAACTTCCTACAACAATTTGATCTTTTTTTTTTATCTCAGCTGAGATAAAGCTTCCAAGTTAGAGCAGATCTTGGTTGCAATTTGCACCAATGTAACCAAGTTTTCAGAAAATGGCTTACAGAATAAACAAAGAAATAAAGAATCAAGTGTTCTCCATGTAACAGCAGTTTAACAATAGTTTCACTTTATGTGTAGAGCTTTTGTTTCTGGATCTGGGAACAGCGTATGGGCAATTCCTCTTACCCTCAAAGGTCAGATTCCATTATATCTGACCTCCACACTACAAATTAGCAAACAAAGCCATCTGTGAGCCTTCACTGCTTGTCATTGTTATTCATGTAAATCGGCTGCAATGTGCCGCTTAGGACGGTCATTGTTGTAACCCAACTACATGACAATGTATGCAGATAACCAGCGGACTGAGATACAAAGAAGGAAGCAAGAAGTTAGCATCGATTTTCCCCAGTTGTCCACATCTGTTGGCATTAATAGCAGGAATACCTAAAAATAAATGAGCTAGTTCTCGGTGGAGGAATGAGGGTCTTGCACCCAAGAAACAATGGAGAGAAGCCTGTAGAGAAAAAGGAAAGGGTGTGAATCCAGTTTCTCAGGGGGTTCAGAGCTGTTAAAACCCCCGGCGGGGTGGGGGGAGAAAAAAAGAAAATTTTCATTGAGAAGCAGGTTTATTTCAATCCATAAGTGTTCTTAGATGTTTATTCCTGTTTTATTTTCTCGCAAGGCATATTTAAAGGGCAGTAAATATGACTAAACTAACAGCATTGTTTGATTTCAGTGTAGCATATCCTGTAGAGTATTTTTGGTGCAGACAGTTGCTGTCAAATGTCAGGATCCTCAGAAAGGGTATGTGTTATCCCCTGAAGATGTCCCTTTAAGCTATATTAAATTGGGGGAAGCAGGGAGGAGGACACTAGTCACTTTGGAGTTGACTTAAAATAGCAAAATATTTAGGCATGACAGTTAGATCCACTTAAATGCAAAATCTGTGGTAGGGGGAATTCAGACTACATTAACTGCTCTCTTTGGTACAGTGGACTGTACTGGCGAGTGTAAAGGACAACCCTGTAACAGCCAGGAAATGGGCTCTTTGATCTTATAAATTTGTTCTGCATATAATTTACATAACTTTTTGTGACTCAGCAGTTGTTTATAAAATAGGTTTGTGTTCTATAAAAATTAATGAACTCTGCACCAAATGTCTTTGTAGCATTTGTCCCCTGGAGTTTGACTTTCAGTTACGGACATTTCCATGTAAAAGAAAAATTAATCTATTTTATTTTGTTAATCATAAAGGAAAAAACTCCAAAATTTATTGTACATTGATGTATGTATGTGGGACATGCAGCACTTTGGCATAACAAATAAGTTACATAATCTGTAAGGTAACAAATGAAGATAACTTTCTCTGTATTCCTGGCTCTTCCTGTTCCTGTGTTTTATTGTCTTTTCACTACAGGTGTATGGGAATTATTATGTGTAATACATAGCTGAGGACAGGTAGTAAGTCTCCACTGAAAGGCATATAACCCGTTTCCTTACTACCACTGTTTCCATGTCCCTTTTTCTTTGGCTTGAAAAGTTTAATTTGAAAATCACTGGGAGCATTTTCTTGTGTCAGTTATGTAAGTGTAGTTAAAGATAGTCATTAGGATTTTCTATTTAGGACTTACCCATATGTTTAGGATTTCCAACAGATATTTTACAAGCCATGAAATCTCATGGAATGCCATAGAGTAGAGTATTAATTTCTATTAAAAAATAGAAAAAGGAAGCACAAATATTGGGATGTTAGATTTTTTTTTTTAAATAATATACAGCCAATAATATAAGGAAGGGTATAATTCTGAGTATGATTGACCATATATTGATCTCATTTTCCTGTTTCATAGGTTTAATGACCAGGCCAGGCCACCCCTTCCAGTGTTTCGAGTCACATTGATTTCAGTGATGCATGGGGGTAAACCCCTCCACACAATTATAAACCTACCTCAGTGTTTTGGTAAAATGCAAATCTACAAAAGTGCTGGTTTTTTGCCTTCATTGCAGGTCTGTATCACAGCCAAGGCTCAGACCTGCTTTAAAAATTTGACCTGCTCTTCTGTATGCAAATAAAGCAGCAATTTAAGCGTAGACATTTTCTACCTGTTTTAGTTATGATTAGATAGCTCATAATTCCTTGAGAGGGTATTTTATTTTTACTGTCATTGTCATAATGTTCTAGCCAAATGAAAAGTTATACTCCATAAAGATCATATATCTGGCAATCCAGAATACCTTATTGTATCTTTCCACATTTTGCCAGAATTGTTTCCATGCCATTTGCCAGAAATAAGCACTAAAGTGCACTTCAGCATCCTGAAATGCTGCACTGTTCATTGCAGCTCTTCTGATAGCTTTAATATCAATACCTTTTCTTTCCAAAACTAGTCATATCCGGGCTCTTAAGAGTGTTTACTTCAGTTGGGCCAGTATCTCTTTTTGAAGTTATGAACAATTTTCTCAAACAAGGAAGTTCTATTAATACAAGTTTACAGGCAAGAAGCCCATATCTACGCTCTTCTCTGACTCATCTGTTATCAAAAGAATGAGTGTCGTCTTTAGAAAACTCTATTTTACAACTGCAGCCTGAAACTTCAAAACTGTTTAGAATATTTCAAAGTCAAAAATTTGCAATGTTAACATCTCAGATTGAACAAAAAGCAACAGAGAGAGAAAAACACTAGCTTTATTTGTGTCATGGAACGATACAAAGACAGGATTTATCATACCTGATCAACATCTGAGTTAACATCCTATCTAAACCTGGTAATCTATTTAAAGCTTTGTCCAGTGTGGGATGCTTCATCTGAAGAGGAAGTCTCACTACTCCCTCAAATACCAAGATAATTGTGTAATGCTGTTGAGAGCTTAGGAGATGCAACTACTTCCTAAATTGTCCAGATAATAAGCGGAGCCCCGAGGCTTCCTGAATGGAACTTTCCTGAATGGACTCTGCCTGAAACCATAACCAGCATGTGGTGACCGGCTCCATGGCATCCCCTCCCGTACGTCTTCCCTGGCAAATACATGGCTTGGTTGACAGCTGTATTTGACTCTTCTCAAGCAACTTAGAGCAATGGGAACTATGAAAATAATTCCTTAAAAAAGTGAAAACTAGAGACATGCAGTTTAGTGAAAAGCCAAACTTAAGACTGGAGGATAAGCAGAGGGTTGCTACCAAAAAGCGCCTGTGACTGTACGTGCATGTGCACCCTCACGCCTGCATGTTTTACTGAAATATCCTTCACACAGGAGGACAGAATCTTTTCTAGAAAAGGACACTTTAGTGCTGCTGGATGAGATAGCTTGCTGTGCTAACTATGAAAACTGTCACATCAATAACAAATAACTTGTGATGAAATATTTAAGTAACAGGATCTTCTTGGATTTCTAGTGGCATTCTTTCACAGAGCAATCACGACTTCACAGCTTATGAAGTCAATGGAATTTCTTTAGCAGTGAATTACTGCTCATTTTCTCAGAAAAAATTTAAAATGTAACTATGTTTTACTGTAATACATAATTTTATCTTACAAGCAGCAGAATAGTTGAGGTTATCACAGTGTCACCCTATTAAGCTCTGTTTTTTGAAGCTGTTAATTGTCAAACAATTTCAGCATCAGGGTTTATCATGTAAGACCTCAGATCTGGAAAACATTTTAAAAATTAGTTGTAAAATATTGCTTAAATCATCTCTGACTTGATCTGAATAAAATATAAAACAGAAATATTTTGGGACTGAGTAGTGCTGAGGCTTGGTAAGGGACATTTTTCTCTCTCTGATCTCAGTCCTAGTATTTTGATGTTAGAATTTGACTGTTCTTTATTTTCTGAATGGCCAGCAAAATGTTTAAGAGGAAACCTAACGTCTTAAGAGTAAAGAACTAGGTTCTTTTTTAAAAATAACCAATATATGTACACTTTAGGCTGTTCATTTGTCAATAATTTAAACTAACCCTTTGACTTGACTGCAAACACCCATGACTTAACTGGACCAAGATTTCAGCTTTTGTGTGCAATTTGTAATGGTGTCAGTGGGCTTGCATTTTTATGTTCCACAGTTTGTAAATCACACAGATTAATCCTGAATTTCTTTAGGGAAGGAAAATCTTGTATACACTAATGTATTAAGAAAATGAGTAAAAATTAATATGTATAGAAATTGCATGGGGGAAGAAGGTTTGAGACAAACACCATGCTACCCATTGATAAATATATAAAGGGTGTTAGAATCAGAGTGGTATAAATAGTCTGTTGTCTGTCAGGAATGAAAACGTAAGCATGCAAAATGGAATGCAGACAAACAAGATTAATCTTTAGTCAAAAATATATAGAGTAAGAAAAAAATGAGTTCAGAATAATTACACAAGTCAAAAGCAAGAAATCGTTTGAAACAGTCAGAATAGGCTAAATAAAGCCGTCATAAATACTAGACAGGACATTCTTCCCTTCAATGCAAACATGAGCTGGATACTTTCTAGACTTTCTTTCATTTTTAATTTCTAGATGTGGATGCTTCAAAACTGGCTAGCAACACGGAGTGCCCAGTTTCCTTGTTAACAGGAATGGGATAGCTGGCTCTCTTAGCTGCTTATGAAAACTCTGAGCCCTAATCTATCATTTTGTGGTTAAAAAGATAGTTTGTAAAAAATCTGCAGCCTTTGAGGAGCTAAAGGATGGTTCTGTCCTCTCTTTTGCTAGTGTTACAGGTCATGCATTGCTTTGTTTAGTACTTTTCTTAAGACAGTGTCCTGGTTTCAGTTGGGATAGAGTTCATTTTCTTCATAGAAGCTGGCATGAGGCTGTGTTTTGGATTTGGGATGAAAATAATGTTGATAACACACTGACATTTTCAGCTGTTGCTAAGCAGTCAGGGAGCGTCCAGCTTCTCGTGCTGGCCTGCCAGCAAGCAGGAAGGTTGGGGTTGCACGGGTGCTGGGAGGGGACACAGCCAGGACAGCTGACCCAGGCTGGGCAAAGGGATATTCCATACCATACAATGTCATGCTCAGTATATAAAGCTGGGGGGAAGAAGAAGGAAGGGAGAGATGTTGGAGTGATGGCGTCTGTCTTCCCAAGAAACCATTACGCGTGATGGAGCCCTGCTTCCCTGGAGATGGCTGAACCCCTGTCTGCCCATGAGGAGTGGTGAATGGATTCCTTGTTTTGCTCTGACTGTGTGCACAGCTTTTGCTTTCCCCATTAAACTGTCTTTATCTCAAACCATGAGTTTCCTCACTTTTACTCTTGCAATTCTCTCCCCTGTCCCACCATGAGGGAGTGAGCGAGCGGCTGCGTGGGGCTTAGTTGCTGGCGGGAGTTAAACCATGACAGACAGTTACTATACCAGTGAAGTAATTTACTTCATTAAATTTTCCCTTAATATTCCTCAAGGGGACATGCAGGAAATCAGTTTTCCTTCTGACTGCCTACGGACCATGAATAAATTCTACTCTGCTCTTTACCAGGTGTCCCAGGCTTTGCTACTTGCATCAGTGATGGCTGGGTATAGAAAGAAAAGGAGGAATCCAACAAGCTCCAGAGTATTCATCAGGTATTTTGAGATGCTATTTTGAAAAGCTGCAGGATGAATTAATGATAATTGCTGGCTTAACATATGAGATCTGAAAAATGTCTTTAAGTGATAATGACCAGCTTTTTTGGGGGATTGTTTTTTTTTTTTCCCTCCACACTGAAGACACTCAGTTGTGATAATATACATAGTGGCCAAATAGAAGTTGATAAAGATTCTTCTGCTTCTGAGTATCTTCTGGTGTCACTGCTAAATCATACTTCTATTTATAGCATATCTCGGAGAGTTTCCCATTTTCCCAGGTTGTGCGTCTGCTGCACTTCAGTCCTCAGGGCAAAGAAAAGTGGCCTTGTCTGCATCATCAAGTGCCTTGTGTAGTGGCGCAGGTTGCTCAGAGGGGTGCCTCTCCATTTTTAGAGCATTTCCTTTAAAAGAACTGAGAAAAAAATTTAAAAGATTTAATTAAACCCTTTTTCATTAGTTATCTTGCACTGTAAAGAGCATGCCAAGTGGTGGGTGTCTATAAAACACACAGCAGTGAGGCTGCAGCTGGTCTTCAGACAGAAATATGCTGCAGCTGAAGCAGATCAGGATCATGTTGTCCAGAGCGTACAGCCTATCGGGCAGCAGTTCGGGGCCAGATTGCAGTTTTGACCCTTGCTGGCAGTGAGGAAGACGAGCTCTATACTACTAACCGTTCCCAGCAATGCTCCCTGTTGCGCTGGGAGTGCGCCGGCGGCAGCTGCTGCTGCCCTCACCCCCTCCTACACCAGCCCCGCTCCGCCGGCATCCGCGTACAAACAGCATCATCGCTCACGCAGGGTCAGGGCTGCTGCCGGTCGCTAGTAAGGTTTCTGTTATCGCTTATTCTGTAATCACCTGGCGAAATACATGAAGTTCTGCAAAGATCAAAATAAGGAAGCAGAAGAATGTACTCTTCTTTATCCTCATTCCTATGCATACACTTGTGGAGAAATGCTAGCCAACAGCTTGTCACTTCACTGAGAGATGTCTGTGTAGCAGTTCAGCTTCAGACGGTTAAATGGGTGGCCTGGAGCTAAAAGAGAAATCTGGGGAGGCACAATCTGGGACCAAACCTTTCATTTTGAAACATCACCAGCTAAATGCTGTTTAATCTGTACATAGTGAGGTGGTATGAACCTGCAGTCATCTTTCTACTAAACTGTGAGCCAGTAATAGACCCCCTGACTTGAGAGAATGACAAGATTGAGAGCTAATACAGTGATTTGTGCTTCATACTGGACACTTGATTATCTAGCACTAGTGACAGAGAATCTACACGCTGCTTTCTGAAAGAGTTGCACAGCTCAAACGGATTCTTAATGAAATTAGTTTTTTTCTAATTGTAGAGTTAATTAAATTGTAAAGAGAGACCTGCTGGCACTGGAAGAAACAGTTTTCACATTCTTCAGCTACAGCCGCCTTATTTAAAGAGCCGCTGAACTACTTTAGGCTGGCTGGACCTCTGCTATAGCTGTCTAATCCAGGTTTCTTTCAGTATCAGTGGAGAAAATTTGCTTAGTGCAAACAGAGAGACAATTTCAAGGAATGTTTTTATAAGAAATGTCTGTCTTAGAGGTAAGTATACATCTGCCTCCTTCAGGCAGTGAACAAAGCAATAGATAGATACTGGGTTACCATTTCCTCTGCCCCTGACATTAGCAATTGGAAGGCACATATGGCTAGGTGGTCTTTTTGCTATGGCCTACACTCAATATATAGAATTTAAGTCACTAAAAAAAAAAAGTAAAAACCCCTTCAAGAATATCATTATGTTAGGAAACACAGACTTCTCTCCTGTAAACTGAAGAATAGAAACATTGCCCAAGAAAACAGCCATAGGACTCCTAAAGGCCACCATTATATTACTCATTTAAAAAAAGTGTAGTTTTCTTCACTAAGTATAGGGTCTTTGAACATTTAGATACTGCCTGTAAGCAGAATTACTTTTCTATGAAAAAATGAAAATTAAAACATCTTTATATTTTTATCACTGTTACAACATCCAAATATGCACAATTTGTATGAAATTTGCTACTAGTTAGATTAAGAAGAATGTGTGAACCAAGATGGTAAAGAATTCAGTACTGAATAAAAATATTTTTAGCCCAGCATGTGTCATATATCTCATTTCTTTAGGAAGCTATTAATAAAGTTTTCATACATGAAACCAGAAACAGACATTACCAGGGATTGCAAAACTACATTTTTTTGTCATTTACACTTTGAAAACCAATTAAAACTGACTCATTGATAATAGCAAAAAGCTTTCCATATTTTCATGCTTATGAATACTTCAGTTTATTTACATCCCTTAAAGGTGAATGCATGCCATCGGATAATTCACTCCTTTAGGCAGCCCTCACCAAATCAGAGGCAAAAGGAGGTGGAAAGCAGAAACAGGTGAAGAGAGACTTAGTGGAAATCTTCTCCTGGTGTTACTTACACATATATGTATATATCTATGTAAGCATATAGATATATATACACACCTGTAGTACTGGTGAAACAGGTCTTAGGTTTGTTTTGCCTTTTTAAGTACTGCTGACATCTAAGCCTCAGTGTTTTAACATATGACCTCTTCTTCACTGAGTGCGACTGAAGCTTCTGTGGTTTATATTTAGCATGTTAACCAAATGAAATTATGATCAGAAAAAAAATGTAAAAATGACGAGTTGGCAGCTCTTCTGGGTGTCTCTCTGTCAATGTCTCATTGAATTCTCTCAGGCTACACATGCCAGTACATGAACAGAGTACATTCAGCTACCTGCAAACAGACCATGTCACCTCTCCTCTGCCTATCATTCATTGCCTACCACCACTGAAGACTGGAGAGACTCAGTCTTGCTAAAAATCAGCCCTGTGGTTAATTCTGGAGGCAGAATATGGTCCATCCAGCTAGCTGCTTGGCAGCTACTCTGACTTAGCAGGGTGACATTAGCAAAAACTTATCTTTGTCAGTTCACTAAGAAAATATGACTAGGTGAAGGCATACATATGGTTACATTTTGAAACTGACTTATGAAAAATGTTCTCATGATATTTGGAAAAATGCCTGTTTTAAAGACAGAACTGAAGTTTTGTACAGAAAATAGGTTTCCCACATACACTGTGTCTGTTAAAAGTGCTATAGGTGAATTTGAGTACGAAGCTTTCGAAAAAGTGCGTATGAGATCCAAAACCAAAAAAAAAAGTAAGTGTTGCCATTCAAAACATGCCAGCTGATAGTCTTCAATTTTTAGCAATTCAAAGGAAGACATGAGGCTGGGTAGAAAAACACAGTAAGGAATACAACTGAATGACAATTATATAAAATAGTTTAGATCAATTTACAGATCAAATTGTCAGAAACAAATACTTTATCTTTAAGATTTGTTGTCATAAAAATATACATATTATTCCAAGACTGTTTAACTGTCTTAAAAAGCTCTGAAAGCTTGCCAAAAATTGAGTCTTACATTGTTCACGTTACTGTCCAAGAACATTCAGGCAACTACAGCCCTTGCAGATGTCATGATGTCAGATTTGTGGGCAATGACAAGCCATGTGACTTTTTGCTGCCTTCACAAACAGCAACTGAGAAATATGCAGTTATCAGTGTCTAAGGGTTACTGTGCCTATATAAAAGCATGCAGTACAAAATGCAACAGTAATAGCAATATTTAGAGGACAAGGAATGGTATCGCAAGACAACTGGACTCCAAGATTCAGTTTCAAAGTCTAGGAAGCCACGTGAGAAAACAAGAAATCAGATCTCTGTTAGGGACAATCTGTCTAAAAAATTAAGTCTAAATCTGGAATTCACGTATATACCACTTTGAAAGTGCATTCAAGATAGAAATATTAATATTTTTATAATTTTGAGGATTTTGACAACAGAAAAATTTCCCAGTATATTTCTTCCACTGAACATGAGATAGGTCATCTAAGTCCATTGTAAAATATTGCAGCATATGACTATTGTATTTTCAACATTTCTCCAAAAGCTAGATAACTTGAGAAACATAAAATATACAATTCCAACTGCATCTCAAGTCAAATCACCGCTGTACGAGTATCTCTTATCTCTCTTTTCAGAAATTGTGCCCTGCTCAAGCCAGGGCGCGATTTACACTACAGTACTTGCCTCCGTAATTTTCTCCCTCTTGTCCTTTCTGGCTGATGTGAATCTGCAGGTTTGGAGGATGCAAGTCCTGTGCATGAACAGCAGGCCACCTCTTATTTGTGTGATGAGAACAAGAATTTTGAAGAACTTGGTAGATTCTTGAAAAGACGGAATGGAAGCAGAATCTCATTTCCATTTTCTTTGGGGCCATTTTTAGTTATTTATGAATTCTAAGGGAAGGTTAACACTGGAGAAAATTATTAAATGGGAGACAGTCAACACTGGCTTTTCTTCTGTAACTCAGAGAGTCTGAAGTAAGCTCAATGGTTAATTAATGGCCAGACTTGTGAACATGAGTGTGTGGCTGAGATACAAATGACACAAATCATTACTCCATCAGTATTTTAAGAAGAATTATTTTGTTTTGACTTAGACTTGGTAATTTAATTACAGTTACATCAGAATAAAAATAAAAATGTCATAATGTTGGCTAAAATGGGAATATCTTCCAAATCCAAGAACTGATTACATAAATGTTTTTATCCTTTGCAATGACATACAGCATTAGTATTAGCAGAAAAGAGTAACTCCCATGACATTTTAACAGTTGTCAAGAATATATTGTTTTCTAGAATTGTAAACCATCTTGAGATGTTTAATATTATCCAAGCAATAAACTACAGAAGCAGCTCCCTTTAGAATAGACTGTCTTTTTGAAGTAAGTGCACTAAACAATGTGCTAAATAAAAGCAGTAAAGGCCTTAATACAATGCTAGATTTTTAAAATAACATCAAGGGTTTTATCAGTAGTTTGTTAATTTTAAATGATATAACTAGAATTTGTTTATAAAAGGGAAAATATATTTGGTTATTATGCATCCTGAGGCAGAACTCGTGTGTAATGCACTGTGCCCTCCAATAAAGCAAATGACTTCTGTACAGTAGGCATTGCCTTGCCAGCTCTTTCTGTGAAGTGGATGCAGATACAATTCATGGCAGTTTAATCCAGCCTTTTAATTTTGGAAAAAAAACCAAAACAACACATGCCAACATTCAGTTTAATTTGGCTTTATATTTCTGAAGGAAGAAGATGTCTACTACCTGTGAAAATGTCGTTAAAAATCTGTGGGCTATATCGCTCTTTTGAAGGGTTTGGAATGTGAACAAATGCTAAAAGCAGAAGCATCTTTTCAGAGTTGTAAAGGCTAATAATCGTATTTGTCTGCATTCTTAAAGTTGTATTCCTTTTCTGTTCCTGGTATGTTGCATTTGATGGGGTCTAAATTCACGCATCAGATGAGAGTAAGAAATATCTAACTGGGGGAGACTGATCTAGCCGTCCCCAAGTGACCACCCAAGACACTGCTGAAGGAGAGATGCTTTCCCTGGTTCGTCTGCCCCATCCTGCCCAGAGACCGCCACCACTGCCTTGGGAGGTCAGTGGGCACATCCCTGCCTTGCCTCTAGTGTCTCTCTATGGGCCTTTTTCTTTTTTCCTTTAATTTGCCTAATCTTTTTGTGGGTTTACTGGTACTACCTGCATTGACAACCTCCTGTGCTAACAAATTCTGTAAGTCCATTACCTGTGGTATAAAAATGTGGGTTTATATGTTTTAAACAAACATCATGGAAGAAAGATTTTCTCACTTAAGTTTTTTGAAGTCCTTTTGTTTTGCTGTTTCATGGTAGACATTTATCTTGATATTGACTGACCCACCAAATACAATAATCTGTATGAAATTAAATTGTCTAGCAATAATTTAGGTGCAAGTGTTTTTTGTGCACCACTCTATAAGTCAATTGCATATCTGCATATGCAATTTAGCATAGAAGATAGATCCAGTTAAGTGGAAAATAAAGGAAAACAGAGAAATTAGAAATTCTTCTCACTGGGGAAGAAAATATAAATTAATAATATCATAAATGAGTTTCCAAATTTGCATCTGCACTGCTGCAAACACAAACATTTCTAACATGTACTTAGGCTGGGTATTATGTACCTGATTTGGAAGCAGTAAAATTTGGGAATTTATATTAAAGCACCTGTTGAGATCTTGTCACAAGCTTTTAGATAACGCAATAATTTTAATGCTGTTCCTGGCTGCGGAAAGCACAAAGGAAAGGGTTTTTATACATGCAGCTCCACTTATGTTTACAGAACACCTTTACAAGTCTGCTATCATCCCACTGATTTTGAATACTAATTTCAGGAATAAACACACATCTATCCAGGTTGTCTTTACTGTGCATGTGCAGTAGGTCCAGTATGGGATGCATATATAGGTAATGAACAGTTGGGCTTTTTAATTTTAGGTATCAGTGTACATTTTTACCATTAGCAGCTACTGAACAGATGTGGTGGGCTGACCTTGGCCAAACGCCAGGTGCCTACCAAAGCTGCTGTCATTCACCTCCTCGGCTGGGCAGGTGAGAGAAAATATAACAAGAAGCTCGTGGGTCGAGATAAGGACAGGGAGAGATCACTCACCAATTGCCATCACAGGCAAAACAGACTTAACTTGGGGAAAAAACTAATTTAATTTATTACTAATCAAATCAGAGTAAAGATAATGAGAAATAAAATAACATCTTAAAACACGTTCCCCCCTCCCTTCCTTTCTTCCCAGGCTCAACTTCACTCACGATTTCTCTCCCTCCTCCCCCTGAGCAGCGCAGAGGGACGGGGAATGGGGGCTGTGGTCAGTTCATCACACGCTGTCCCTGCCGCTCCTTCCCCCTCAGGGGAGGGTCCTCACACTCTGCCCCTGCTCCAGCCTGGGTTCCCTCCTACGGGAGACAGTCCTCCACGAACTGCTCCCACGTGGGTCCTTCCCACAGGCTGCAGTTCTTCACCAACGGCTCCAGCCTGGGTCCCCCCACGGGTGCCGTCCTTCAGGAACAGGCGGCTCCAGCCTGGGTCCCCTGCGGGGTCACAAGTCCTGCCCGCAACCCTGTTCCAGCCTGGGCTCCTCTCCCCACGGGTCCCCACAGGCCCTGCCAGGAGCCGGCTCCACCGTGGGCTGCCCACGGGGTCACAGTCTCCTTCGGGCATCCCCCTGCTGCGGCGTGGGGCCCTCCCCGGGTGCGGATGGAGATCTGCTCCCTCATGGAGCTCCATGGCTCCAGGGGCACAGCCGGCCTCACCAGGGTCTTCTCCAGGGGCTGCTGGGGAACCTCTGCTCCGGCGCCTGGAGCCCCTCCTGCCCCTCCTGCTGCCCTGGCCGGGGGGTCTGCAGGGCTGTTCCTCTCACATGTCTGCACGCCTCTCTCTCCACAGCTAGTGTTCCGCACAGGATTTTTTTCCCCCTTCTTAACTCTGTTCCCCCAGAGGCGCTGCCACCATCGCTGATGGGCTCGGCCTTGGCCAGCGGTGCGTCCATCTTGGAACCAGCTGTGTTGGCTGTCAGACACAGGGGAAGCTTGTAGCAGCTTCTCACAAAAGCCACCCCTGTAGCCTCTCGCTACCAAAACCTTGCCACGCAAACCCAATACAACAGAGAAGGATAAGAAAGCTGGGAGTGACAGCTATCAAGGAAGGCCTCCGGAGCAGGAAAGGATACTTTTAAGTGGACTCTGAAATGAATTGAGAGGCAGATTGAGAAGATGGTTAATATACAGACATAATTTTCTCAGCTGGGGAATTCCTCATCTAAACTCTCTTATCCATTTCTGCCTCCTTCCATTCCCAATGTTCTCATTCTCTTTGCTTTCTCTCCTTCCTTTTTGCAATCTTCTTTCAGTTGGCAAGTCATAAGGTTCATTTTAACTACAGCAGGCAGTGAGGCTTGGGCATCGCAGTCCAATAAGGTGATCCCTTCAGAAAGGCACCTGGAATTCATGGTTTTTACATCTGACATACCCTGATGTTTCCTTGTAAGATTGCTGTTCTTTGACGTATGTGAAGAGCCAAGCAGCAGGAAATTCATGGAGAATTTTAAGTTGCAATAATTAAGCTCAGAATTACAGTAAGGATATCATCAGAAGTGGAATCAAGACCCTGTCAGTCTTTGATATGGTGATCTTCAGAGAACTCTAGGAATGTAAAAGGGCAGAACTCAAAAGCAGTAAGGAAGAAAAATGTTATGAATAGACTGTTTTGAAAAAAGAATGCAGAGACAATGACTTCATCTTGCAATGAATGACTCACAGAAATGATAAATAAAAATAAAAGGAAACTGAAAACTCTTTAAAAAAGACTCAGAAAAAGTTTTTTCAAGCTTATCTCTCTCTATGACTTTTAACTGAAGGGAAATTTCAAAGTTAAAGAGCATCCCATATAAAAGTGCTAGAAGATGGCTTTTGTCAAAAAAATCTTCACAAAACCATGAAGATTACAGTGCCATCTTCATTTGTGCAACTGCAGTTCCACGCAAATCTTCATGAGCATAGACACACAACCATGTCCACTACTTGTCCACCTATCATCAATTTAATGGGATAGAACCCAACTGATACAGAAGAGATTAAAAAAAAGTTATTGGTATTATAGAAACCAAGCTTGTGAGGAGGTGTAAGGCCCCAGAACAGAGTGCAAGACCCAAAACC
Organism: Phaethon aethereus; assembly: GCF_964289735.1. Classification (NCBI taxonomy): domain Eukaryota; kingdom Metazoa; phylum Chordata; class Aves; order Phaethontiformes; family Phaethontidae; genus Phaethon; species Phaethon aethereus. The sequence continues at coordinate 63,863,650 of NC_138582.1, read as the reverse complement.
ACTGCCAAAGCTGCTGCGAGCAATGTTTCTTGTAAGCGGCGCTTGCTGCTTGAACAAGCTATATGGTACACTTACAGGTCAGCCGCACTGTCAGCCACACAACAGGTTCTGACTTGTAGCCTGATTCTGGATCAAAACATCCCAATTGATAGCTGTGCGTAGATAACGCTATACCTTATACAAGCAGAACGCTGGCTGGAGCTCGTTGAAGGACCCACTGGCATGGTGGTACCTTCCTGGCAAAGGACGCTTGACCGTCAGCCTTAATGTCTTTTTATGATCTATCGGTTGGGTTTGCTATTGGTACAACAATAGGCTGCATCATAATTGTAGCATTCAGTGGAATGTTGCTTTGGCTATTAATAAAATGGCATTTACAACCTGCGATAGCTGAGGCTGAAATCCATTATTTGCAACTTCATGATGTGGACCACCAGACACAGGTCTGGTAGATGTCATTGTGATTGTTTATTATTTTACATTTGAGAGTTTAAATCCAAATAGAAATACCTGGGCGGTAGTAAGCCTACAGAAGAATGGGCCGCATACCGCTTCAGGGTGGGTGTTACGAAGCAGCCGTGGGAGAGAGACAGAGCCCTACACTCAGTCGACTTTACCAGGGCATAACGCCATCCCTACTAGAGGGACCAATATTACAGGTTGCGACAGGAGACAGGAGTACGCAGCTCTTTAAAGTTTATCTTATGCAGAGTGCAGTAAGGAAACAACAAGGGACAATGTAAATGAGATTCAGTGACTAATTTCCCCAGTGGTGGAACTCCTACACATTTTGACTGCAGATCAGTAAGAATATACGTGGTAGAAGAGACATCTGTGTTAAATAATGCCAATGGAGAGGAAAAAGTCAAACTGGTTTCAGAAGCAGTTATGGGAATCTGCAAGCTAATGGGAACAAGCAGGTAGGAGGGAAAGTAGAGGCACTAGTGGGAATCCAAAACAGGAGATGCAGACACACAGGGAATCAGCACTCCCAGTAATGAGGCTAGTTTTCTCCTATTTAGATGGTCTCACAATGCCAACAATAATTATTGAACCCATCCCCCATCTTTTTTCATTTTGAATATCCAGTAAAATGTGGGGTGTTTGGTTTTTTTCATTTTTCTTGAGATGAACACTTTGTCCTTAAGATATCACTCCTCTATTTGTAACAATGAAAATTTGATATACTGATGAACATCTTGAATACCAGTCTTGAGCCATGATAGCACCAAATATATGGCACCAGCTGATACAGTGTGCTCCCAGATCACTGTTTTGGGTACACAACCACCCCTTTTCTGGTCTAAAACAAGAGCAGCAAAATCGAAGCTGCATTTCAAGGTTAGTTATATTTTTTGGACTTGAAGTTAACTAGGCCTTCGGTTAAGAAAATCTGAATGAAATGCTCACGCTTACAGTCCAGAGGAGTATATTATCAATGGAGACTGCATGTGTCACCTGTGCATTAGCAAGAACTTAATGAATTGTTTGTGTAGCTACTACTTCAGACACTGAAGGCAGTGGAAGAAAACATGCCTTTTTCTAATGCTATATGGATTGACCCTATGTAAAGAGGTGAGAAGGACCTGGATTGAATACTCCTATAGATATGAATGATACATCTCCATCCTGAAGAAATGTTTTCCTTTGGCCTGTTTTGGGAAATGACTGCTTCAGCAATTCCTTCTTCCTGGACAAATAAGATACAATTCCATTCCATTATTATTGTGAATCTCATATGAGGTCTCATAAAGTTCTCACCAGTCTTATCTGGGGAAAAGTGAGCAGCCCTGTGTTAGAGCATCTGGTTAGAGCTCTTCATATTTCATTACATTAGCATATCTTGCACAACTAAAAGGAATTTTGACTCAGTTGGTGATGCTTCTTTTGTAATTGCTCTTGAAAAGCCCTGATAGATCCAGGTAAGTTCAGCCTCCTGTGGAAAAAAAAAAAAAAAAATCATTGCAGCAATCATAGTACTTTTATAATTAGTTTAATAATGCCCCTTTGTTTTATTGCTCCACAGATAGAAATATTTTCTTACAAAATAACGGAAAGTTCTGAGTTGTGATGAAGAATTTAGTACAGCCTTGATACAGCAGATGGAGGACAGTAATGTGAATTTATTGTGAAAGAATAGCACAGTAATGGACACCACGGTGGAAAAATGATTGGACATAAACTGAGAGGGCAGTGACATACATCCCTTTGGAGATTGTTTGCATATATTGTACTGCACTTTTCGTATTTTTGTTAGTGCTGATAAAATGTACTTTCTTATGCAATACATGACATAAAAAAGAAACCATGATTATTACAAGGCCGTCTGCCTTTGTGCACCTGCAGTTACACACAAAAGCTTCATGAGCATGTATACACAACAATGTCCACCATTTGCCCACCTACCATCAATTTATTTTTTCCAACTATGATGGAAAGCACAACTTTTCAAAAACAAGATCGGCCCTTTGGTCAGACAACCTATGATGTGCTATGCATCTTTACTAATTTGTTTAAGAGACCCTGCTTTGTGAAATTGCCTGGAGTGTAAGATGTATAAAGTTGTCTAAGTTGTCTAGTTGTATAAAAAAGAAAACCCAACCCCCTCGTGATTCACCTCCTACTTCACCCCATCACCCCTTTGCTTTACACGAGTCCACAAGAGCTATTTCCATCGTGCTGTCAGGCACATCAAAGAAACATTAACAAATACGCAGTTATAGTAAATAAACATAAATCATTCTCTGGCTTCCTAACTGGGGCCGTGTGTGTACTAAACGATGAAGAAACGCACCCTTCCCTTTTTAACCCCATGCCTGGACTCGGACACCACCACCACAAAAAATCTGTGCAGAAGCCGGTGTCGCGAACAGGCACGGAAGAACGACGGGGCAGAACTCAAACTCCGAAACGCCATCGTCCTTCAGGTACGTGCAGGCCTCAGTCGCAAGCTACGAGCAGGGCACCGAGGTGACGGCTCCCGCCTGGGCGGAGAACAGCGGCCGCGCGGGAGATGGTTACTCTTCTGAGCGCTGCCGTACGGGTAGCCCCTTTGGTTTTGGTGGACTAACCCCCGGGGTCGGCATTCTGAGCCATAATGCTGGGAATACGCCCGCCTTTGGCGGGCGTGCTTGGCTGAGCGCTGCCAGCCTGGGCCGGGATCCGCGCCCGGGCCGGGCCCCTCCGCCCCCGCCCAGCTCCGGCGGGCGCCGCGCACCCCAAAAGCGCCCCTCGCCGCCGGCTGCCGTAGCGGGGCGGGAGGGCTCGGCGCGGGGCCGCATGGGAGCTGTAGTTGCTTATGCTCCCGCCGGCGCAGCGCGCTTCGGGGTTCCGCAGGGGGATGAAAGCTCCCAGCGTGCGTGGCGCGCAGCAAAGGGCGGCCGGGGAAGGAAGCGGCGGGCGAAAGAGGGACGGAAGCGGACTACGTTTCCCGAGGTGCCCCGCGGCCGCCGTTGGCCAGGCGGGGCGGGCTGGCGGCGGAACCGGCGCGGCGGTTGAATGCCGGCGGGGAGCGGGGCGCGATGGAGTTGTCATCGCTCGTCAGGAAGCTGGGTAACGGCTCCTCTCTGCCTCCCGGGGCACGGGCCCGGCTGCCGACGGGCGCCGCGGCCGTCCCGACCCCTCTGCGGGGCTGCGCGCAGGGGGGCGGCGAGGGGCCTGCGCTGCGGGGGTTTCACTTGCGAAACGGGCCCGTCGGTTGCCGGTGGGAGCGCCCGGCCGCTGGCCGGGGAGCGGGGGCGCGGCGGGCTCCTCCCTTAGCACACGCGGGGCGCGGCTTCCCCTGCCCGGCCCTCGCTTCTACACGGCCGCCCCCTCCGGACCCCTTGCCGTTTTTTTGCCTTTGGCCACCTCCCTGCTGCAGACGTGGAGGGTCTCGTGGCACACGGTGGTGCTTCCCTAGGAGATGCCAGAGGCTTCCCACCTTGGCTGTGGTGCCTTCCGATTCCGTGGGCTTGGGTAGATTTTTGTCCAATTTGTGAGTCTGAGGCAGCTTTCGGTACCCGCGATCTGTTCTGGTGGAGGCTTTCAGAATTTCGTTGTAGGCTTCAAGAAAAAGGCCATCCTCATGTCTTACATTTGGCATCAGATTGTATTAGTGTATTTTTAAATATGTCACACTTTTACCAGCTTACTGCTGGTGAGCGCAATCATACTTTTTTTCCTGGTAAACATAATACTGACAACATAAAAGCTAGCATTTTTCACGGATCTTTGACAGCATTCTGGTTGTCCAAATAAGACTAAATAAGAATTAAGTTATGTCAGATGATTTCATGGTTTTTTTAATACTTTTTTGGGGGCAGGTCACGAACTGGCAGAGATAAGAGAACGATCTCTGAAGACTATTCTGCTTAAGTTAGATCATAACTTGATTTCGTATGCCGATCTGGTCCATGAAAAACTGCTTTTCCTTAATCTTTTGGAGTGGTTCAATTTTCCAGTCGTACCAATGAAAGAGGAAGTACTAAATTTTGTGAACAATTTGATCAAGGTATGACATACTAACATTTATTTATATATAAACTATACATCTTTAGAATGCTAACGCTGAATAAAACTAGTTATTATTTGGTTTTGTAGCTCCATGAAATGAGAATTTAGAGTGTTTTGCAAAGGCATGAATAATAAAGCCACTGTGTGTAAACAGAAATGAAAAAAATTTGAGTGACTTGCAATTGGTCATAGGGATAGCAGAAAAAAAAATATTATTTTCTGGGTTTCTTCTTTAGTTCCTCTGCTTCTTCAGTTTCTCATTTAGAGTTTAATTTCTTCTTTGGGACATGATTTGCAGCTAAACACTTGACTGTTCCTGAAAAGTGGAGATTTGAACAATGGTGCAGCTTATCTTAAAAATGTTAAGAAAACATTGCAGAAACTTCAGAGATCTCATAATACATTCTTTTGTTTTAATCACTAAAATCCCATCCTTGAAACTGATGGATGGCCTAAACAAAGGTGAAATCTAACTTGTTTTGATTTGGGTTCTTTCCTTTCCTCACAGCCTGCTCCCCCCCCCCCAAGTTCAAGAGACCTTGAGACTCTTCAGGATAACTTTGTCAGTTTTTTGTCTTACTGTAGCATCCACCTGCTGCCCAGAAACTGATTGGAATCGGTGCAGTGGAATTCTTATCTCAGCTTCGTCCCAATGTGGATCCAAACTTGCAGGCTGTAATTGATGGGATAGTGGATGGACTGTTTTTCCTCCCTTCTGGACTTCGTTCTAGTTCTTTATCAGTACGTTATCAAATGCGGTCTCAGCCTTCAGTAGATCAACCAGGTAAATTACATATTTTGAAGTGTGATTTTTTTTTAAAATGAAAACAAAGTGAAAAACTTCTAGGCTATGAAAAGTTGAGGTTTTCGGGCATAGTAGGTGAGTTATTCCTGAGAGATCAGTGAAGTGTATGTTAAGCAGATTCTGCCAGAGAAAGTGCCATTCCTATAATGGAATTCTCTGCACAAGAACAATCCTGTTGTTTATAATCAGACCTTCACTGTCCATTTCTTCAATATGTAACATCTGTTTGCTCTAATATAAAAACAGCATGACACGGGACATGAACTTTCAAAGACTACTTTATGGCAACAAGTGTAGTAATTTTGAACAAATCTGTAATTTAGCCATTATGCTTTGCTACTTTGCATAGCAGACTTTAACTTTGAGAGCAATTCAGATCTTAAAAAAAAAAAAAGAAAAAAAAAGGGGGGGGCAGTAAGTGATCCTAGTAGAATGGTTTTTAAAACTACATTTAGTGTTGTATGCACTATCTACTTAGTTTTGGGTAAGTATTTGCCACAGAAAAATATATGAAATTTTAAGCAAAGTTTACATGTGTGAAGTGCTATGACTTGCTTCTGTTATGTAGCTTATAATCTATCTGTTACAGTGATTTACAGTGCCTGTCATGGTTTAGCCCCAGCCGGCAACTAAGCACCACGCAGCCGCTCGCTCACTCTCCCTCCCACAGTGGGACGGGGGAGAGAATTAGGAAAAACCTCGTGGGTTGAGATAAACACGGTTTAATAGGACAGAAAGAAAGAAGGGAACAATAATGATAATACCAACAAAGGAATGTACAAGAACAAGTGAGGCCCAATACAGAAATTGCTCACCACCCCGTGATCGACAGCCCGTCCCCGAGCAGCGATTTCCGCCCCCCGGCCAACTCCAGTTTATGTACTGGGCATGACGTCGTGTGGTAGGGAATATCTCTTTGGCCAGTCTGGGTCAGCTGTCCCGGCTGTGTCCCCTCCCAGCTCCCCGTGCACCCCCAGCCTGCTCGCTGGCAGGCCAGCACAAGAAGCTGGACTGTCCTTGACTGCTCAGCAACAACCCAAAACATCAGCACATTATCAACAGTTCCTCATCCCAAATCCAAAACACAGTCTCACACTAGCTTCTGTGAGGAAAACCAGCTCTATCCTGGCTGAAACCAGGACAGTGCCTCATAGATGTAGTCAAGAAGTAAACCTGTGTGGTTCACCTCTTCTGCCTTAAAAATTTTAGCACAAAATGTAGAGAAGATTACGTGCTGTGGAGGTCCTTAATTCATCCTCCTGATTCTTGTGGGAAAGACCCTGATGTTACACTGCGTGGCGTAGTAATGGCCACACCTCTGTCACTCCTACTGTGCAATCTGAGAGAGAAAAGTAATTTTCCTGTGGTTTCTGCAGCCTGTCTAATGCTTGGAGTTTTAGTTTGCTAGAACTACATGGTGGCTGTTGATTGAATTTTTTTTTTTTAATTTTCTAATTTTTTAATTTAAAAAAAAATTTCCTACCTGTGCTCGCATAAGGGTTTAGCTAGATTTTTACCTAAGTTTGCCACTGTATAGGGAATAATATAATAATCTTTTACATATGCATTCTTAAACTACATCTTTCTGAAACTACCCAATTGAAGCATTGTACGTAATTCCTATTTATCCTGTAAATTGTATACATGTGTGGATTAAGTAATCTTAACTCTTCTAACAGGAGTGTTGTATTTTTCTTTCTATTTCAACTTCAGTTACTGGGAAAACAAGTTACAGTAAACCAATAATCTGGGCATTATCTAGTTTGACCCTTTGAACCAAATATTATGTTCTGGAGAGATTGCTTTTAATGTTACATACTTTCTGTATATTTTGCTATACAGTTTGTATATTAATTACATGTATTTAATAACATTATATATGGGTGAGCAACTTTTCAGCTGACCTGAAAAGACAGGAGTTTTGGTAGAAAAAAGTTTTAAATAGCTAATTTAAAAAGTTAATTTTATTATTACATAGGTAGATTAGAGGAAAACTTTTTTTTTGGCTGCCAGTTCTCCATCAGGCAAGACATGTTGTGTGATTGTTTTTGCTATTGCTTGTATGGTATGTGAGGTAGAGTAAGAAAATGGAAAAAAACTTTACAGTTGTAGAATATGATTGTAAAAAGTAAACATCGACACACTCTTTTTACTCCACTTCCCTGATAAACTGAGACTATTTTAAATCTGTTTCCTTAACAGGTTAGAACTCAAGGTCAAAAGGGAGGCATTTCAGGAAAAACATGAGGATAAATTGAATTTTGCTTTTGGTTGTGTTGTTGTTTGGTTCATTTTTTGTTTGTTTGTTTGTTTTTTCAAGTGTACATTTTTTAAACTTAACCTTGATTTGTTTTAGTTCTACCTCAAGAGGAATTATTCACTGGATATTTTTGTCAAGGTAGAAAGCATCTGCCGCAGGTAGAAATACCTCCCAAAAGAACAGTTGGTATGTGTAGTCATAAAATAACTATATGTTAATTACAGAAAGTGTTTAGACTTGTAATTTAGGTTTATTTCCACTACAGATACTATTATTGGCTATTCTTTTTCCTGCTGTTATTCTGTGAAATCTAGCATCACAGAAACTACAATTGTAATGCTTGTAAAAGTGACATTCCTCTTAATAGATTTTCCTTTTTTCTGGTAAATAGTGTAACACATTGGAATATGTGAAGTATGTTAAAATGTGTTGTAATTTTAAAAATTATTTAGTTTGCTAATGTTTTTCAGAAGATCTGTGTTCTGTTGTCAAAAGTGGCTGTTTAAATACCTTTTTATTTCAACAAAACTTAGTCTGAAGTACCTTTCTACTTTTCAGAAAACTAGATTAGGCACTTCAGAAATCTTTACCTTGTATCTAAATGAAAACCAGTGTTGTGCTTTTCTTTTTTGCCAGTAAAATGATATGAAATGTTTCACTGACAAACACAGACCTATATTATTTTGGCAAGTCTCTGCCTGTACCAATATACTAGTAGTAGTTCACAGGATAGTGTCATATTGAACATACAATATGATGCTGAGAACTAGATTTTAAAATACGACTTTGGAGTTACTGTGTGTAAATCACCAGATTACTTTTTTTCGCAGTGTATCTGCTGTCTTTAGAATTTCTTGACAGTTATTACAAATGTGAAGTTAAAAATAGTTTTAAAGTTATTTTAGTTGAAAAGTTATTGTGTCATAATTTAGTAAACTATAATTTATACTGCTTTAAGAGTAAAAGCATGAGGCCAATCTTCCATTTTTAGAGATCACGATAATAAATATTCTTTAGTAGCAGAACAAAATGATAATTTGATTGAAAGCATGATGTGAAGGAATGAGTACTCTTCCACAAATGCTGTGTTTTCTATTTGCTAAAACTTTCTTCAATAAACGTATTTCATTTTGGTTTGAGATAACCTTAATATTTTTTTGGTATTGCTGAGAACTGTCATTAGAAGCACTTGAGTTTGTGCGAGTCTCTATAGCATATAGTTCATAAGTTTTTGACTTTGCTATGGAAATATACAGTGTAATACTTCTATAAAATATACTGCAAAATTTATGCTCTCCTTTTTTGTAGTGAAATGCTTGAAATTTTCCACATTTCCTTGGCTAACTCTGACTTCAACAGATAGACATGTTCTTTCATCAAATGAAAGGTATAGCAATGGAAACATTATAGTTTGCCTGTAGTTTTTCTTGGGTACAAGTGGTTCTAAATTTCTGTCCTTCTGCATCATTAGACCGTTCCTGTAAATAACCTAACCCGTTAATTTTTGATAAATGATTGTAAAAGCTGCACTGAAGTTGGGCAGAGCAGGTAAACAGTGAGTTGTAATAGGACAGGTTTTCTGTTAATATTGCTCTCCATTTTTTGTGTTTAATTCAGGGTACATTTTTTTTCTTTGTGACACTTCAGTTTGTCTTCTGAATTTCTCAACTGAATCAGAGATTTCATTCAGTTAATTTAGAACAAACTGGAATAAAATAATTATTTACTTCACCCCCACAGCTGCTTGGCAGAGAAATCCATACTTTCAATAGTAGCTTAACTAGGTTTATGCCAGTAAATTTCGGTACAATGCCTTATCTAGGCATCTGAGTCATTTAGATAATCTTTCTGCAGTGATTTTTTTGTTTGTTTGTTTGTTTTTAACTTTCATTTAGAAAAACAGTGTTTCAAGTGGCCAAGGAAAAGTTCTATAGTTGGGATTCCTTATGAGCTGACACAGACCTCTGACAGATTTCTAGCATAGCCAGCAATGCAGTATCATGGACTGGACTATTTAACAAGTCTAGTCTAATTGTAAGCTTTCTTATAATAGGTTTTTGGTGGTTTTTTTTTCCTTTTGAAAGATCTCTGAAGCTGGAAAACCTCTTTAATATTTAATTTCCTTTATGCCTGAGTCTAGAAAGAGAAAACATATCCTTAAAATTGGACTTGTTTGATTTTTTTTTTTTTTTTTTGGCAGTGGTTTCTGAAACAATAAAAATAAAAGTTAAGTAGAATACCCAAAAGGTTCTTATTATTTACTAATATACATGTTAAAAGTAGCTAATAAATTCTTCCTCTATGTAACTTCCCATGTATGTAATTCAAGTGCTTTTAAGTTATCTATGAACCTTGATAATGAAAAAAACTTTCTTATTGGTAAGCATTAGATTACTTGCTGTATACCATTGAGATAATCACTAGCTTCACAGGGAATTTCCAGTCTTTTCTTAATTTCAAGTTCAGAATCAATAAAGTTATTTCTTTTCTGGGAACTTAATTTTACATGTGGTTTGATAACAGCCGGAATTGCGTTTGTTCTTTACTGTCTACAGAATTAGCATAGCTAAAGAATAATTCAAGTTTAAAAATGGTATGACAACAGATTTACAGCATTTTTTTCCTCAGATTCTGCAGTGTTGTGATTACAACTTTCTTGTAAAGACTTATTCAAGCTAATAATTACTGGCTGCTTTTTTTTAAATACATATTTAAATATGAACTGCATTTTTAGCTCTTTGAGAAGTAACAACCAAAGTTTAGTTTGGAGTACGTGTGAGCTTCTTCAGGATGTGATTATGCAAGATTTTCCTGCTGAGATCTTCCTTCAAAGGCCAAAGATTGTACAGGCAAGAATTCACATGAAGTTTAACATTTTTATTGTGTTATGGTGTAAATTGTGCCAAGTAAGAATTGGTGTAAATGGTACAATTTTTTTCTAAATAAAATAGCTACATGAAAGTTCCTTTGTGTAAACTCTAGGTGCATAGAAAAGGGGACATTAGCTATATATTGTGTTTAGAAAGTTACTTGGTTGTAATAACGTGTATTGCTAATCAGTAATGAAGTGTGATATGAAGTAATACTTTGTTTCTTATGGATAAGATAAAATTGTGTCACTGTCATATGCACATGCTCTAATGGCCTCCCATGAGGAAAGTAGTGACTTTATTGGAAATCTAATGTGCAACTCTGCTTCTTCCTTAGTACTGATAGTCTTGCATTCAGTACGAAAACAGTAGTTAAGCCTATTTATTCTTTGCTGTTATTTTTAAACACTTAGAAGCATTTTTGAACTATATTTAGTGCAAGGCTCTTGCTGGCATGGTTGTTCATGAAGGTGCATTAATGTTCAGCTACCAATGTTGATGGTTTTGTATTTTCAGAGCCTTTTGTCTCTGCTAAACCTTGCTTTTGGAGGAGATGGAAGACATCGGTTAGCTTTGCAGGCTGTGTCATGCCTGCAACAGTTGTGCATCTTCTTGAGAAGCAGACTTAACTTTCACAGAGATCCAAGCTTTTCTTCCACAGAGCAAGGTAGGTATTTTTAAATATTTGAAATACTGTTGTGTTTTTACTACAGGTAAGATTGTCTAAAATGATTTAAAAAAAAAAAAGAAGCCAATCAACAGCTTTATAGCAAATATAATCTTGTGAAACTGTTTTGCTAAATGATGGTGTTCAGTACTACTCATGTTAATAAATATTTTTGGAGTACTTGCATTATGTTAAACTACTTATTTATTTTTACAATTTCCTGTGATTCTTCATTCATCAACTTTTCCAAGTATCCAATTGTTTGTATGTCAGCAGGAGAGGGATTTTTAACTAAACCTAAATTAATCTGTAAAATAAAAGTGGGCAGAGTTTCAGACAAGTTTTCAAGCTATTAGTGCTTAACAATGTAGTTACTAACTTCATGAGCTATGTTAATTTTCTTTTTTTATTCTGATGGCTAAAAATAGTTTAATCAGTTTTGGATTTTATAATAATTAGGGCTATTTCACAATTTTCTTAATGCTTAAATTTTGTAGATTTAATAGTGTAGATTAGTTATAATGATCTTCCTGTTTCCATTTTGTCAGCTGAATTTAATCAACTTTGTTTCTGTAAATTGGCAGTCTGGTTCTCTTCATAAGATTGTCACTATATTTAGTGTCTTAATAAATTATATTGTCTGTTTCTTTGATAATTAAGTTACAACATCAATAAACCCAATAGCCTTAGTCAGACACTGTATTTGTATTTTTAAAACTCAAGGTTTGTGATTGAACTGTAATTTTCAGTGGTTTTGCCTTGGAATTGAGTTTCCAGATTCTGCTACTTGCCAGTGATAGGTTGTCCTAGCTCTCCAATATTTACTTGGTGTTTTCCATCTCCTACCTTAGGTACTTTTACCATTACCTCACTATGTAGTATCTTTCAGAATAATGGATTCCACTAATGGAAAATATGATTTGTGTTACATAAAGGCACAGCTTCCCAGAATTCATCTATATCTTACTGTCAAGAAGCAAGAGGTCCTCCTCGTTCTCAGAATCCATCACCTGGAAGTAGTAGCCCTCGGCCATCTGTGATTGGACGAACAGTTCAGCGTCCTAGAGGAGACGGACAAGATTGGGATGCAGCATCTTCCAGGTAAGTAAAACAAGGAGTAACTTACACTTCAATTAAAAAATTACTAAGATATCATTATATCATCAGCTCCTTGTCAGTGTGTGGGATGATGTGAGAATTTTGTTAACCTGTGAAAATTCAAACTAGGTTTATGAATTAAACAGTTCTTTAAGTGATGTTCAGAATACATAAGATCAGTTTTACCTGCCACATTCTGTACCCAACCAACACTTTAAAGGAAATCTCTTGGTATCAATTGCTATTGCTTGTGCATGTATTTGTAAGATGCAGAAAAGCATTTATGCAGATTTGCTGTAAAGTCAGGGATTTCTCTTTTTCTTCAGTAGGTGACCCCTTAAGTTCTTATAAGTTGAATGGCCATCCCAAAGGTAACAGTGTACAGTATTGTCAAAAATGCTATGCTGTTAAAGATTTCCATTAAAATCTTTAAACTTTGTTGTTAAATCCGACAAGAAATTTCAGTTGTATATGGTCTAAAAATTCAACTCCCAATATGAAATTATGAATTGTCCGTATACCTTCAAAATGTTGAGGTTTTTGTTTGTGTGTGGTTTTGTTACTCATCTTGACACAACTTAAAGCTGCTGTTCAAGAACCTATGTCTTTTAGTATATGGGATTTTAAAAGTTCTTGTGAATCCTTACTGTGTGCTGCTTGGTAGTGCTTTTGAGTCTCTATGGTATATTGGCTTAGTGATTGACTAATTTCTATCTATTCAAATAGGCTGTGATGTTACAGATGAGAGTAACTCACGTATTTAATTGTAAATGCATCTTGAGAGTCATATTAAAAGGTTATTTTTACTCATAAAAAGAATATATTAGACTTAATATCATGTAAGTAATATGGCACTGTAAATGAACTCCAGGCTTTAGGCATTTTAGGATCTGACCATTTTGCCCAGTTGAACGGTTTAATTAACAGTTAATAAATTAACAGTTTAATAGTAGCTGGTGTACACTGTGCAAGAGATAGGGATGGCCTGGCTATCAGTGTAGTAAGGAATTCTACATAAGGGTAAAAACCAGTTAAGGCTGTGATGAGACATCTACAAACCAGGGAGTGGTAACTAGTTAAAAGTATAAGAACATATTATGAGCTGTTCTTGACTGTACACTTTTACATTCTTGCATCCTGTGTTCTGTAATAAAGCTGCTCACTGCCCATGAATTCCATTTCTTAGAAAGATATAATTTACTCCAGTGACAGTGTAAAGAAAAACATGATGTTGAATAGAAAATTTGATAAAGGGAGACGACCATATTGTTGCTCTGACGTTGCTGATTTTGGCATGGAAGACCTGCTTTTAGTGTATCTTGTCTTTTTCAACATAATTGTAATATAAATTATTTGTTTATTGCCATTCTAGATGTAACTCTTCTTTTTCCTTGTTCTTAAATCTTGAGACTCTTCAATCTATCTGTTTGTCTGTTTCAAATTCTGCCTGGAAACGTAACCTTTCCTCCTCTGAACTGTTTTTATGATTGATACCTCTCCTTCCTTACCCTCTGGTGAGTGCAATCAGAACCACTATGTGTTGATGAACTCTTCTGTTTTGCTTATAGTCTTCCACTGACCTCTTAAAAAATCAGTTGGCTTTTAAATTCTTAATTTCTATTCTTTAGAAATCTTTTACATTAGGCAATATAATGTAACAGTCATGTCACAATTCAGTTTCTTCAGCTTGTTCAATAATAAAAAAAGCAACCAAACAAAAACCAGCTATGAAAGTCATACAGGTTTTTAAAGCAATTCAAGATTGCTAAGCGTTGAAAAAACATTAAAAAACATTCGTTCTGAGTTATATTAATTGTAAATCTGCCAATAGAATTGGATTATTTTTGAAAACAGTTGGAAAATAATAAAACTATGAACTATATATTGAGCTTATAATTTTAAATAATTATATGTAATATAATAACTACATGTATATTTTATAATATATAGTTGGTTGCACTTAAGGCTTTCTTGGAAAAGGGAATATTTTCTGTTTTACAGTGGACAAAGAAGTCCTACAGACTTAAACTTACTTAATTTTCCTTCTAAGGATCTTTGAACTAGCCACATAGAATGGTTTTAATGTAGTAGGTATAGTTCAGGCTGAAATTGAATTTAGTAAGTGGCCTTGCTTCAAGCAACAGGTAGACTTTGTTCATCAAAAATGACATTTCAAATCAACTGATTTTTCTCTTGCAATATTGTATTCATTGCATATGTATTTCTTCCAGGACACATTTCTAAGGGCATTTGAAGATGACTGCCAAAACAGTAGGCATTGTCTTGTGATGCTACCAGTTCTGACTTCTAAACCTCTTCCTGCAACACTGGTGGATTGCAGAGAAAGATTGGGATGGAAGGAAGGATGGGAGGACATTGAAATACTTGATGCAGTTTTTAACATCTATACATAGATGACTTTTCTCTTTGCAAGAGTTAACTATGTCTCTTTTTCTGTTTTTTTTTTTTTGGTTTGTTGTTTTAAGTGGAAACAGTACTCAAGCAAATGCAAACTCCAGAATCTCTCTGCATTCCCCACTTGATGCAGGACATATTGACCTACCAGATACTGAAAATGAGGACACTTTGGAATTACAGATGAAGCAGCTTAGCCTTCCTCAGTTCTGTGTTTCTGTCTTGGAAAATGCAATACCTCTTCTAAGAACAGGTGAGAAAGTTTTGAACTTTATTGCACTTTATGTATCCTTCCCACCTTTAGTACAAACCTCTTAAGAAGCTGGTATTGTGAGGTGGGTACCTCAATAAATAAGGTCCAGATGATTACTGATACACTGTAGCTAGTTACAGCAGTTCTTATCTAGGGGCTTTGTTCAGGTTGAATTTTCACGTTGATTTTCAGAATAGCTGCAGAAGTTTCACATGCTTTTTACTGATGGTGTTAAGCAGTGGCACAAAGATGTGTGTGTGTGTGGTGGAAAAAATGGTGTGGCTAAATAAAATGTCATTTAAGAAGATGAAAAAATAATGACGCTTAACAAAACATCTGATTTCCTTGAGCGTAGTTTTTCTCCTGTTCAAGAAATAATAAACAAACATTCTGGGAAAAGATTTGTTTTTATTCTTATGAATGCAGTAACAAATTATAATTATGTTTTAATAAACATAAGTAATGATAGCCTAATTGCAACTAAAGATTTGTATTTTAACTTAGAAAGCCTTTTTGAAGGACAGTCTTTTTGCTCTTAGGTTGTCTAAAATAGTATTTAGTTGTAAAGCAATGTAATTCAAAACAGGTATTGATAAACATGGTAAGATTTTCAAATATAGGAGCTGGAAATGTGTATCTATGACTAGAATACTAAAAGTTGTTTTTTTAATATGCCTGTCAACATTTCCTGAGCTGGGTAGAGGCTTTAACTTATAAGAATTGCATGAAATATGTATGAAACTTCCATTTACTATTGTTTTCATGATTGTTTATAACTTTTTATGACTTGCTGTTCTGTCACAAAATACTAATTTACTTCTGTGTTTCATAGTAACATCAGCACTCATCTGTGTGCACAGGAAAATTATTCAATCCTCATTTTTTGGTAATAAACCGAACTAAAATGAATAAAAGTTTTATTTTCCCCTTTCAGAACAGTGATATTTGAATATTAATTCTTCACAGTACATTCATGACTTCTGGCATCTTCTCTTTTATCTATAATGTGAAACTGCAGAAAATTTATTTTCTATCTTTTCCATTTCTGGCACATGTCACTTCACTATATTTTAACTCTGCAGATTTGAATTTTTCCATCTTTCAAGAGTCTTTCTTTGCATCTTATCCTAGAAGTAAAATAGTTTCATTTTCACATTAAGTTGATCTGTGTTTGTTTCTCTTGCCCTGTTTTTTTTACACTTTTTAAACTTTACTAGATCATATTTCTTCTTTCTTCCACTGTGCTGTAATGAGACATAGATTGTAAGCAAACTAATATTTTTATCCTGTTCCCATTGATCTGAAATCCTGTGCTCTGAAGGCACACTGATACTGTGAGACAATGACACAGTAACACAACTGTTTCTTGTGTGGTTATATTTTCTGAATTGTTTTCTTCAGTAAAATCAACAGGCATTCTGATTAACATTAGTATCACCTTATGTGGTAGATATGTTATAGTGTAGATTGTCTTCTAACTCTTTAAATTACTAGGTAAAGGAAAAACAGTAAGCTTACTGCAAAATTTACTTGCTTGTATTGTACAATATAATGTGTATTTCAGTTAAGCTCAATTCTGTTTCTTGACGAGATGTTCATTGGAATTATATTTCCTGTTTGCTGACCTTTCTTGTGAGTGAAGTCATTTCAGAAATCAGTAGTGATGTGGGTTGTGTGTTTTTTGGTTTTGTGGGGTTTGGTTGTTTGGGGTGGTTTTGTGGGTTGTTTTTTTTTTTTTTTTTGTGATCAGTTTTAAGTTACCATACTTGTCTGAAGTTTAGTGTTAATACTGCATGTCTTAAAGACAATTATTTAAGTCTGAACAGCAAAATATTTGTTCTACAGTCATTGATTATATCTGCTTTACTGTGCCTTCAGTAATAATGAACCCTTAGCACATACTAATTGCCACAGGTATTGGGAAATGAGTATTTTGCTGGTATATTCATGTAAGAGTATGGTGAAATGAATTTGCATGTCTGTAGATCATGACAGCTACAGCAAAGTGTTGCTGATGTTATGTTTAGTTATTAACTTAGAAATACTTTCAAAACTGTAACTAAAAGCCACTATTTTTTAATACTTGTATTATAATGGAGAAATTTATTGTCACCTTTCAAATGTTTTGAGCACAGAATTTTGATTAAGAATTTGCAAAATAATTGTGAAGAGAGAAAAAGTGCTTTTTTTGAGTTTTCAGGCATATACGCTTCAAAGTGGCAACTTTTTGCCTAAAATAGATGCAACACAGTACCTCTGTGAGATAGGAAAAAGCAAACTTTCAAAAAGGCCCTGTGCCATTCTCTGCCATATGCTCACCTCAGAGCAGATCACCTGGGCTGCAAATTGCATGAGCTGTGGTCATTCTCACTACATACATAGTCACACACATGTTTTTTCCTCAAGTATATCAACAAGGCTTCTACAGTGTATAAAATCTGCAAAAGATAGAAAAAGTGACAAAGAAATTAATATTCAATCATAACAAGTCGTAGAGCTTGCTAGGTTTTTTTTAAACAGATTTTGGAGGATGCAGAATTTTTATGGTAGTTAAAAAATAAATTGGAAATTAAATGGTGGTGGGTGAAATCTGTCCATGGTTTTTAAATAGAAACGTACCGTCAACAAGTAACTAAGCCAACAGTTGCACTAAATCGAGTATTTGGGGGAAACTGTCACCGTATGGCTCTGTAGGATGCCAGACAGTTTTGGCATCATCTGTTATACTGAGGTTGAAAATATTTGGTCTGACTCCAGATACTCTGCCTGGTTCTTCATGAAACCTTCTAGCCTTTGCTTTTCCTCTATTGTCTTATTATCTGGGGACATTACCAGGAGGTTTATATGTGTAGTAAATATAGGCTGTAAATGTTTAAGCTTGGACCAGGCTTCTTTGCAGTCCCATGTTTGAGCATAAAGTTGTATAAAGTATAAAAGTCACTAATAGAAAGACCAGATTAACCTTGTTTTTGAGATAATGATTCAGAAGGAGCAATGAAAATTAATAAATATTAGCCTAAACAGGGTGAGGGGAATTTTTATGGAGAAAAGCACAAGTGGATAAAGCTTACCTTCTCCTTACCTTTCAAAAGAAGTTCTCAAGCCAAATAAGCCATGAAGAAAGCTACTCCTGCTATACCAAAAATACAGATTAATAGGAGAAGGTGATATATATGGAAGATCTGTAACCTAGCTGTCTGGGTGACTTTGTTCTGAAATTCAAAGTTGTCCAGTAATCTGATTTACAGCTGTAATAAACTTTATGTAGTACTATAGGATTTAAGGAAATGCAGTCTTTTTTTCAAGTATATGATTGCTTTAATCTCTTCTATTGTGATTTTGGCAAGTTGATGTCTTCTGTGATTCAGTACTATTGGTGGTTGAAGGCAGTTAGCATCAGTTTAGTAAAAGTGTATAGGAAAATATCAGAATTTCAGATTTTGAATAATCCCTTCTTTAAAATGGTGTTTTCTGAATATCATAATATAATATTTTTTCTGTATTTGAATTTATCCTCTCATTTGTATTCTTAGGCAGTAGGAGAGTGACAATGGAAGTGCTTGAATTGCTTCTTGAAGATATGTTTCTTATTGGTGATGCTATTTCTGAAAATGTTTGGGAAGATGATAGCCTTTTTGCATTGGAATTGGTAAGATTCTTAAGGCTTTGATCAGCAGTATTTAACAGCCTGCTTTTACAAGCCTCTGATAATAACTCTGTAGTAATTCATATACATACCTAATCTTCTGCTGAGCTACTGTTTTCAAAATCTAAAATAGTTTATTAGTTCTGTCACTGGCACATTCTTTTTATTTTAAATGTAAGTTCTTTTACCAGATGATACTTGAAGTTTCACGTCAAGAAAATAAGTAATGAATTTTGTCTTGTAGTGAGAGGCTGTTAAGTAGCTATTGAGAGAAACACATGCAGGGAAGGGGATCTGAGGGGAAAAATACTAACTACAAATGTTGGAGACCAATTTGATGTAAATGACAACTTTCATTTTCTTTGCTCCTTATAAATTATCTGTTTAAAATTAAGGAGATAACTGTTTAGATCCAACACTGGAATTGTAAGATACATGGTATCTGTTTCCTACACAGGACCTATAGATTCCTGCACAATTTCAGCTATCCTTTACTCTGTTGCTTAGCTAGGAAAGAAAGGAGAAGGCTTTTTGGCCCAGGATAGATTCAGAGTGTTAAGGTGCTGTTGACCAAACAATTTAAATTGCTGGAAAGACATACCTGAGCACAGTTGACAGTTGCTATGTACATGAAATATCAAATTAGTGAATAACAGATGAAATAACTAAGGGCAGCTTGCTTTTCTGAAGACAACTGAAGGCTGAAACATAAACCAGCATGGTTTATGAATGTAACAAACATACCTGAGTTGCAGACTGAAACTTGTCTAAAAACTTGAGTTGTGTTATCTTAAATGCACATGACTTAAATTTGAATTTATGAAAATACCACTGAATATGAAACAATGATATTGCAATAATCATTAATTAAAATATGACTATAGGCTTCCCTACTGTCTATTTTACAAATGATAATATTTATATTATTTATAGGACCTAGCAGTGAATAAGAACTTCTTCTTTGAGTTTGGTGTACTGATCTATCAGAATCTGTTATAATTGATGAACATCAAGTCAGTACTGAAGATTGCTTGCAGAACATCTGCTCTAAGAAGCTTAATATAGTCTTCTGTCTAGTTTTTGTATGACCTGAATCAGTATATTCCATTGCATATAAATCTGTCAAACTACAGTAGAAACTGTGAGCATCATCACATGTACATCATACTGGTGGTGGTTAGTAGGATAATGTTTGTTTCCAGGCTACTAACAAGCAAAACTTTGCAATGAGACTGGGTAATTTTATACCACCATACTGACTTTTAAAATAGGGAAGGAAAAAAAAAAAGCGCTTTGCTGATATAACTGTATTCCATTGGTAGAACTTTGAGATTTATTAGTAAAATACTTTTCAGATAGAAAATTCACCTCCCATTTGAAGTTATGAATCTGCATCAATTTGTGATGCAGAGCTGGACTGTGAAGTGCCATTCAGTAAAGCTAATTTTGATAAAGGAATTGCAAGGTAGGAGATAAAAAAAGAGCTCTTCAACTTTCTTAGTGTATTCAGTAAATAAAAACAACTCAATGGACAATCTTAGGAAACAACCGTTACACTTACATTTATATTATTTAGTACTACATCAAATGAAATGTCTTTTATCAGAAGTAGACTGTATTTTTAAAGTTGTTAGGGTTCAGTGCTTAGAAAACATGCTTCCTCTTTGTGTTTTGTATTAGCTCCAAGGGAAGGAGGTCATGTGTCTCCTTTCTAGGAAACTTGAAAGCATTTCTTGCATACCTTTATTATTGCTTTATGTTTCCTTGTTTATCCATTTTTAAAACTCTTGTAAGTATCATTGTACTCATTGGAATATCTTTGTGAAAAAGACGTATTTTGGAAACCATATTCAAAGATACTTAAGTTTGTAACTGTATATATTTTATCCCTGTTTTTATGCTTCCTTCGTCCCACGTGAAGTTTTTACTGTTTTCTAGTTTTTTCATGTGTACTTAAGTACAGTTTGATTCTGCCACATCAAAAAGTTAGATGCTGAGGAGCTACAGCAATCCACAGTTTTTGTGGATCCCTAGTTTTGAGACAGTCATCCCTGTCTCAGGGAGGAATAAAGTTTTTGAATATACTGTTGATTTGACACTCCGTGGTCTTGAAGCAGAGGCTCTTCTTGCCTCTGCTACTGTAGCAGGGCAGAGAGAAACTTACTTTTTTGAACTCCTGAAGATAAAAATTAATCCCTTTCAATTTACTGTGTAATAATGTGTGTTGATAATTACTTAAAAAGACTGATTTGATTTAGCCAATTGCTTGTTGTCATTTTCTTCAGCTTCAACTATGTTGAGTCAGATATAGTGCTTAATTGCTTAACAGTGAGTATCAATTTCTGGAATTAATAAACTAAATCTCACATGTGCTATTGCATTCTTAATCATTATTTGTTCTAATGTCCTTAAGTACAAACCTGGCTTTTTCAGGTGACCAAAATTCTAGAAAAATAATTTTGTTTCATCCAGTGTCAATGTGCTGAATTTATCCAAAAGATAGTGATTTTCCAGTAGGATTTTAAATAATCTGAGAAATGTGCTGCTATTTCCTTTGAGAATGAATAGACATAAAAAATATTTGATGTTCTCAAAGTCTGGGTTGTGGTTTTTTAATTTTTTTTTTTTTTTTTAATTTTAATGTAAAGCTTTGTAAGCAGGTTCAGACCAGCTCCTAATATTCCCATATTAAAAGTGAACTTCAAAATAGTTAAAATTCCAGAAGTTTAAAAGTGTAGTGAGAAGTAATTAAGGAGGAGGGGAAAAAAAGGAGAGAGAGGGGAGAGTAACCAGTAATGGGTAATTACTAAGCAAAGTATTCAGAACTGCAAGTGAAGGTAGAGTGACATCTAGAACTAATGCACAGTTCTGTTCAGATGGCAGACAAAGTGCTGTGTTTTTAATACCATTTCTGCATTTTTGAATTATTAGATATAATTATGTTAATGATGCTATGGGTGCTGTATAAACACTGTAAAGATACAGTAATGTTTCAATTATTTCTAATGATTCTATTTATGATTTTCTTTTCAGAAAGACAAATTGCTTCTGGTCTTGGGTTTGCTTGGAGAAACTATATTATATCACAAAACCAATATAAGTGCAGAGCAGCCTGAGGTGATGTTGGTGCATCACAGAACGGCATTTATTAGCATTTCACTCTTCACTGTTAGATTGCTGCAAATACTTCTCCCTGTAGAAAAGGTATGCCATTAGTAATTTTAAGTGATTGTCTTTTGCTTTTGCATTTTAAGAGGGCAAAAAGTGATACCTTCCTCAGTGATTAATACTGGGAGAATAGCTACTGGACAGAGAAATCAGTCTGATTTACTTTGGCTGGTGTATGATCACAGAAGGCTGTTCAGTTATTGGTGCATTCTGCATAATCTTCTGCAGATTCCAAGTCTTCAAAAAAATATTTTTAGCACAGTTTTTTAATGAGTTTTTGAAATTCAATGTTCTTTTTCCTCCTATAGTGTTTTTTCTGGTATGATGCATGGTTTGCGAAGCTATGCTGCCCCCTGCTCGTTTATAGTATACATGCAGTAAGACTAGAACTAAATAATGTTTAAAATCATCAATTCTAATCTGATGGAACATAGTAAGCAATTATGTTTCATACATCATAGTGGTGTTAATTATTCTTTGCCTCCGATGTTCTTTAAAAGAAGTTCTGTTGTAGCTCTTGAGTTGTTTATTTTTTTTTTCCTATTTGTTTCAGATGGGGTTTGGAAGTTTTTGTGGGATGGAAAGTGTTAGAAGATATTTAAACCTGTATGGGTTTACATTTTTTTAGATCAGTTCTTACTGCAGTGTAGCTTTTCGTAGACATCCTTTAATCTGAGTAGCAGATTGATTTTTCAGTTACAGACTTCTTGTCACAAATCTTAAGTCTTTTACTATTAATACAAGCAGTCTCTTGTACCTGAAAATAAGTTTAGACATACTAATGTATGACTTTTGATAATTTTTGTCTTTATGTTCTTATGTACATAATATACAGAATTAAAATTTTGTATGACAAGAGTTGGAAAAAAGTTACTGTATTTGAGGTCAAAATTTTGGTTAAAGGAATACTGAATGCTTGCAGTACAAAAACCAAAACAACAACAGGAATCCCAGTCCTTACTATGTGATATTACTATGTGGAATTGTAGACAGCTTTTTATTAAATACAGAAATAACTGTGGTCTGTGTATTCTCTGCCATCTAGTGGTTAGACAGTAAATTGACTCTGGCCAGTGGTGCATGTGGTTGCTAGTGCTGTGGTGGGATCATACACAATTTTTGTGACTACTTGTAGGTCTGACATTATGACTGACATCTGTATTGGGTTTGCGTGGCAAGGTTTTGGTAGCAGGGAGCTACAGCGGTGGCTTCTGTGAGAAGCTGCTAGGAACTTCCTCTGTGTCAGACAGAGCCAGTGCCAGCCAGCTCCAGGACGGACCTGTTGCTGGCCAAGGCTGAGCCCATCAGTGACAGTGGTAGCACCTCTGGGATAACAAATTTAAGAAAGCGGGGAAAAAAACCCCTGTGCAACTGCAGCTGGAGAGAGGAGTGTGAATATGTGAGAGAAACAACTCTGCAGACATCAAGATCAGTGAAGAAGGAGGAGGTGCTCCAAGCACAGGAGCAGAGATTCCCCTGCAGTCCCTGGTGAAGCCCATGGTGAGACATGGGTGAGGTGAGGCTGTCCCCCTGCAGCCCATGGAGGTTAATGGTGGGGCAGATATCCACCTGCAGCCCGTGGAGGACCCTATGCTGGAGCAGGATGCCTGAAGGAGACTGTGACCCCGTGGGAGGCCTGTCCTGGAGCAGGCTCCTGGCAGGACCTGTGGAGAGAGGAGCCCAGGCTGGAGCAGGTTTGCTGGCAGGACTTGTGATCCCATGGGAGACCCAGGCTGGAGCAGTTTGTGAAGAACTGATGCCTGTGGGAAGGACTCCTGTTGAAGAATTTTGTGGAGGACTGTTTCCTGTGGGAGGGACCCCAGGCTGGAGCAGGGCAAGAGTGTGAGGTGTCCTCCCACTGAGGAGGAAGGAGCAGTAGAGACAATGTGTGATGAACTGACCACAACCCCCATTCCCCGTCCCCCTGTGCTGTTGTGGGGAAGGAAGTAGAGAAAATCGGGAGTGAAGTTAGGCCTGGGAAGAAGGGAGGGGAGGGGGGAATGTGTTTTTAAGATTTGGGTTTTTTTCTCATTACTCTGATTTGATTGGTAATAAATTAACCTAATTTCTCCAAGTCAAGTCTCTTTTCCCTGTGACACTAATTGCTGAGTGATCTCTCCCTGCCCTTATCTTGACCCGTGAGCCTTTTGTTATGTTTTCTCTCCCCTGTCCAGCTGAGGAGGGGAGTGATACAGTGGCTTTGGTCAGCACTTGGCATCCAGCCAAGGTCAAACCACCACAGTGAGCCCCTTTTGGATCCCAACGTTGAGCATGAGGAATTAGTGATAAAGATGGAAGTTGGGAGAGGTAATGGGCAAAACATGGACTGAACTGAGTTAGAGCACAGAATAATTGTGGTGAATTTCACTTCATGTAATTGTGGTGCAGGGATGAGGGGTGGATTGTGTGTAAATTGTCCACTTTCATTTAGGTATTGTAATGATGTGAATTTTATTTTGGTGTTGAGGATTCTTTTTTGTTGATGTGAGTGAAGTTTGTGAAGATTGTGTGATGAATGTGGATTTTAATAATTCTTAAATATGGGATTCACAGAGTTGAGGGGTAGAGTGTATTGGATTTGCTTGGCAAGGTTTTGGTTGCAGGAGGGGAGGCTGCAGGGGTGGCTGCTGTGAGAAGCTGCTAGAAGCTTCCCCTATGTCTGACAGGGCCAGTGTCAGCAGGATGCAAGATGGACCTGCCGCTGGCCAAGACCAAGCCCATCAGCGACAGTGGTAGCGCCTCTGGGATAACAGAGTCAAGAAGCGGGGAAAAAAACCCTGTGCAACTGCAGCCAGGGAAGAGAGGAGTGAGAATGTGAGAGAAATAACTCTGCAGGCACCAAGGTCAATGAAGGAGAGGGTGGAGGTGCTCCAGATGCTGGAGCAGCGATTCTCCTGCATCCCCTGGTAAAGACCATGGTGAGGCAGGCTGTCCCCCTGCAGCCCATGGAGGTCTATGGTAGAGCAGTTGGATGCCCAAAGGAGACTGTGACCCCATGGGAAACTCACACTGGAGCAGGCTCCTGGCAGGACCTGTGGAGAAAGAGAAGCCCAGGCTGGAGCAGGTTTGCTGGCAGGACTTGTGACCCTGTGGGAGACCCACGCTGGAGCAGTTTGTGAAGAACTGCAGCCTGTGGGAAGGACTCACGTTGAAGAATTTTGTGGAGGACTGTCTCCTGTGGGAGGGACCCCAGGCTGGAACAGGACAAGAGTGTGAGGAGTCCTCCCGCTGAGGAGGAAGGAACATCAGAGACGCCATGTGAAGAAGTGACTGCAACCCCCCATCCCCCTGCGCCACTGGAGGGGAAGAGGTAGAGAAAATCAGGAGTGAAAGTGTTTTTAAGAGTTGGTCTTATTTCTCATTGTCCTACTCTGATTTGATTGGTAATAAATTAAATTAATTTGCCAAAGTCGAGTCTGGCTTGCCTGTGACAGTAATTGCGGAGTGATCTTTCCCTGTCCTTACCTCAACCGATGAGCCTTCTGTTGTATTTTTCTCTCCTCTGTTTAGCTGAGGAGGAGTGATAGAGCGGCTTTGGTGGGCATCTGACATCCAGCCAGGGTCAACAGGCTACATCATCTAATGTACTCTCACTTTATAATAAAAAAAAACAACCAACAAACAAAAACAAATCCAAACTTCATACAGACCTCATTTGATATGTGTTTCTTTCTCTAATTTTTAAGTAGCATCGATAGTGAATGTACTTGTTGAATAACTGCAAATGCTGTTTTGCTGCAAATGTTGGTTTTACTGTATTTTCAGGCTGTTAATCTGACAGTTGTTTCCTTTTTCAAAGGCGAGTAAAGTTTTACAAAAGAGTTTGCTGAATGCTTTATTTCTTCTCTCTCTGGACGTGTCCTTCTCCTTGGAACACCCAAGTATTCATGAATCCATTGCAGCGTATCTGGAGCAGATGAGTACTGAGAACTATAGTATTTATAAAAAAGCTTCAGAAGCTGCATATTCAATCGAATGCACTTGTAGCTTTATGATTGAAGTTCATAAGAAGGTATGGAATTTTGTTATATAAAATATGTCCTGTAGGCAAATTTCTTTCCTCCCCTTTATCTGTGGTTAAAAACTGTAGTCTAGGATAGCCAAAGAAGATCCAAAATTATGAGTGTTCTGTACCATGCAAGATGTAGTTAATTTATATTTGTTTTCACTAGTACTACTCATAATCATAGAATCTTTAGGTCGGAAGGGACCTTTAAAGGTCATTTAGTCCAACCCCCCTGCAACAAGCAGGGACATCTTCAACTAGATCAAGTTGCTCAGAGCCCCATCCAACCTGACCTGGAATGTTTCCAGGGATGGTGCATCTACCACCTCTCTGGGCAACCTGTGCCAGTGTTTCACCACCCTCATTGTCAAAAATTTCTTCCTTCTAGCTAGTCTAAATCTACCCTCTTTTATGTCTGTAAAAATCTTTTTTTTACAAACCTAAGTAAAACCAAAGAAATAAACACTTGGAGATTGGACATAAGATCTTTTCTGGGCAAAGAAGTAAGAAAGAAGCAAATACTCACATACACATATACACACTATATATTTACGTCGTCCAGTATTTAAATAGTTCAGAAAATTTTAATTTCCAACTAATTGGCAATTGTAACTCTAATAAGCAAGTACTTCTAGACTGTGTGAGATTTATGTGTTTCAGTTTGTTATGAAGACAACTAATATACTTTGCTTTTATTAGTTGAGAGATTCTAGCACTGTACCGAAATATTCTTCTCCACTGTTCAAATGGACAAGTAATTGTGCAAAATACATGTTCTGCTGATACTAAAATAAATGAATAAAATACAGCAATATAAATGTAGTGCTATCTTAAATCTGAGTTAATCTATCCTTTATATAGGCAAGTTCTGGAGTTAATAGAAGCAATACTTTGCTCATAAAATACTGTTTACAATGAAGTTAACTCCATCAAATTGAAATGGCTCATGTTTAATGTATTTGGTAACCAAAAATATGAAGACATATATATTTAATTTAAAAAAAAAAAAAACTTGCTCTTTCATATTAATAGTGAGTTGTTAAAAGTTTAATAGCTAAATCTTTCATTATACTCTTCTCACATAAAATTGCTATTGATTTAAAAAATAATTTGATTAAAAGCATGAAGTATTCAAGGATGAGTCTGTTCTTGGGCATTTTAGAAAGTCTTTTGAATAGAGTTACAGTGTTCATGCTATGACATGTTAGACATACATTATTCCCATTGGGTTTAGTAGAAGTTTATTTGGATTCAGCAGCTGAAGGGTTTTCAACTCCCAGGAGTAGGTTTGAAAATTTATTTGTTTGAAATCTATTGAATTTGTTAATCGGGTTAATTATAAACTCCGTGAAAGGCTCAACCAAACCCTAGTTAGTAGATGTATTAAATGATGGTAAATTCTGAAAGATTATGCAATAACATTGTATACATTTAATATTACTAATGCTGATGGTTTCTTTTTCTTCATTTTACTTCTCAGGGGGACAAGAATCTTTCTGAATTAGTAGAATTGGCAGATCAGGCCTTGAGTAGCCTACCCTACCATCAACACTTTCCCTTGCTTCAGGAATGCATTCATATATGCTCAGATATGTGAGTACAGTACTAGTTACAGTTCTTAATTGAGAAAATATAATCTTTTTTTATGGATAAACTTTCTCTAGCAGAAGCTTAACTTCTTTATTCCTTGTATTTTAACAATTGTTTTCTTTTAGCCATTGAAAGGTCTCTTCTAAATAATTTGTCATTTTGTAGTGGATTTATTCTTTTCTATGTATAAGCGTTTATGAATTTTGTATATAAAGTTACTATGTGGTTTACAAAGAAACAGTCTTAAAAGGCTTTGGCCTGTCTTGCAAATTTTTTTTTTTAGTTCCTTTGTTCCAAATGTATTTGTGTAACTTACTTCCAGAAATCCTAAAAGGACTTACTTTATTGTTGATGCTGGGCTATGGCATCTCATTTATTAAACAGCATGTTTTTATTGCTTTTTAGATTTTCCATGTCTCTTAGTTAGAGAATTTAAGTTACCCTGTGGTGTCTGGGAAAGTTCTGTATCAAACACTTAATTAGAAATACAAAATCTTAATTTTATACTGATTCAGAATTTGACTTTAGGGATTTTTTCAAAGGAAACTACATTTAAGAGCTCTCTAAGAAGTGTATTCGAATGATGAAATGTGAAAATACTTTTCAGTGTTCTAGTGCTGTTAGAATTAATTATTGTTTGATTACTGTTTCAGGCAACAGGAAACTTATTTCAACTTTTTAACTAACATAAATTCACTTTGTGATAGTAAGATGGACTTTTACCTCTATAGGGAAAAAATTCTGAAACCACAGAATTTTTTTTATAATCAAATACCATGATCTAAGGAGCCTATTAAGGCTCAATAGATTTTTATGTTTTCAGATGAACAGAAATATTTGTCAGACTCCTAATTTTGATGACAGAATTTTGAAAAACTGTGGTCTTTCATTACATACATATATTAAAAAAAAAAAAGAAAAAAAGAAAAAAGATCGATACTATGATTTTGGCAAATATATTTTTGCCAAATATCATCCTGAAATTTAACAGGAAAATTGTGGCTATCTTTAAATACTGTAAGATAAGTAATAGTTAAATTAATTTTTTTTTCATTCTCAGTTGGAAGTCTGACGAGGCTAACTCATTGCTCCAGGCTGATGGTCAGAAGGTGCTTCTCCGTCTACTATCTCATCCTTTGCTGAATATAAAAACTGAAGCCTATCACTGCTGTTTGGCAGTGGTTAAGGTTAGAACTAATACTTGATGCTCTTAGTGTTGCGCTAAATAATGTGTGTTAGATGATTTCCTCATTACAAGCATTTTCAATGCAAATTGAATTTACTGTTTTATATGCTGTGAAATCTGTATAGGCCTGGGCTTGAAGTTTTCTGTTTTATTTTTGGTATTAAATCTACTTGGTGAGGTTACTTCAAGTACTGCACTTCAGAATGACAGGCTCTCTAGAGCAGGGAAAAAGAGTGACTGCCAATTTTATTTTTTAAAAGGATTCTTAAATAATGCTGGTAACTTAGTTTTCTTGCTGCTGTTACACAAAAATATTTGTATTTACTTTTACTTCTAAAAAGAATTCAAGTGTTCAGTTTTGCTTGTCTGCTGAAACGAGGTTCATGGAATCACAGATTCATTTGGGTTGTGACCTTTAAAGATCGTTTAGACCAAACCCTTTTTTCACTAGATCAGGTTGCTCAGAGCCCCATCCAACCTGACCTTGAATGTTTCCAGGGATGGAGCATCTACCACCTCTCTGGGTAACCTGTGCCCGTGTTTCACCACCCTGATAGTGAAAAATTTCTTCTTTCCATCTAGTCTGAATCTACTCTCTTTTAGATTAAAAACATTACTCTTCGTTCTATTGCAGCAGGCACTGCTGAAAAGTCTGTGCCCATCTTTCTTAGAAGCCCCCTTTAAGTACTGGAAGGCTGCAGTAAGGTATCCCTGGAGCCTTCTTTCCTCCAGGCTGAACAACCCCAACTCTTTCAGCCTGTCCTCACAAGGAGAGGTGTTCCATCCCCCTGATGATTTTTGTGGTCCTCCTCTGGACCTGATCCAACAGGTCCATCTATTTCCTGTGCTGAGGGCCCCAGAGCTGGATGCAGGACTCTAGATGGGGTCTCCCCAGAGCAGAGGAAAGGGGCAGAACCACCTCCCTTGACCTGCTGGCCATGCCTTGTTGGATGCAGCCCAGGAGACGGTTGGCCTTCTGGGCTACAAGCGCACATTGCTGGTTCATGTCCAGCTTTTCATCCACCAGTTTGCCCAAGTCCGTCTTAACAGGGCTGCTCTTAATCCATTTATCATCCAGCCTGTATTGATAATGGGGGTTGCCCAGACCCATGTGCAGGACCTTGGCCTTTTTTGAACCTGATGTGGTTCACATGGGCCCACTCCTGAATGACAGGTTCTATTCCTTTCATAGTGATTTTTCACTTCCCTTTGGTATTTTGGTTCAGGGGTTTTGGTTTTTTTTTTTGTACCTGAGCAAAAATCATTTTGAGTTGACTGATTTTCTGCTTTTTGCAAAGATATTTACTGAAGGAAAAATAAAACAACATTAATAAAATACTGACCCTTTCAGAATAAATATTTTTACCTAAATTACACTTTAATTGCTTAGACCTTATTAAAAATGTGAAAGAAAAATACCTCTTTTTTCCTATGTATAGAAGCTTGGGTTGTGTTTAAGAACATGTAAGTCCTTTTACTCATTGTTTTAAAACCTTAATTTGTTGTTGTTTTGAGGAGGATTGTTTTGGTTTTGATTTTGGTTTATATGGAAGGTTTGTCACTGCCTTAGTTTTTTATAAGGATTGCCCAAAGGATAAAGAGTGTGAACTTCCAAAAAGTACGACTATACTCTATATTAAGGATGGCAATATCATATTCATCAGTTGCTTTTAGGTATTCGTTAATAATTGGCTCAGAAAATAAAAATCTCTTTTCTCTTTTGAAATAATACTTTGTCTTAATTCTTAATTTCTATAATGGACATCAAATAAACTTACTGTGCTTATAGCACAATTCACTAATGTACAAAGATGCTGTAGCTAGTCTTTCACAATGCCCCCTCATCTCCACTGAAAGACACTTGTATCTTTCTGTGAGATTTTTACCTGCTTTTAAAATCAGTTTTAAGTTTTTCTTATTTTAATGTAATCCCAAACAACACGCACAGTTTCCTAATTTATTTCACTATTATTTAAAATAAAAACAAAATTTTGTATTTCTTAGTCCTCTGTAGCGACAGGAATTTTCAATCAGTGATCTCTAAAGCTGGTGTTTCTTCCAGGGCTGTAATGTTTAGCTTTCAGAACTGTAGTCTTCCAAACTACACTGGATGACAACTTCAGGCAGTCTGTAAAATAAGATCTAGTAGTGGAGACTATCTCAAATTTTAAAACTAACCAACTTTATTTTTACTGAAGGACTGTTTAGGTATTCATAATATTGCTAAGCCTGTGTCTTCTTCAGTCTGCCATGGAGTACATTTTCTTCTTCATCCAAAAGTTTTATATGAAATCTGTACGTTTGGCCTTCAGGAAGATAAGAATGAGGTAATGTGTTTAGTAGCACTAATTGTAAGTTGCTGTTCATGCAAAGTAAGTGTTGATATTCTCCTCTGAGGCTTATTTGAAATTTTGACTACATGTGGTTTCTTGTATATAGAAAAGCTATGCAAACAGTGAAGTTGTAGTAAATGGAAAGATATTTTTTCTATGATGAGTTCAGAGACAAAATAATGTTCTGTGCATAGGATTCTATTAAATGTAATAGACCAATGAAAAATGAAATAAGCTATGTTTTTTAATATTTTCCTGTAATATATTCAGCACTAATAAAATGTGCATATGATGAAATAGTATGTATGATGGAAAACATGAAGGCTCAAGTCTTTGTAAAGATGGGACGACCTCTGAAATGTGTGCATTGGTTGAGGAGCAAAAAGACATTTTAAATCCGCAATGTCTTTGCTATAAATATGTATTTCATCACTACAGACACATCTGTTCTTAAATTTAATTACCTGAGTATTATAGAATAGGACCAAATTTCCACTGGGTTTGTTTATATGCATGAATGCTTAATGTATATCCACTATTTCCTAGCTTACATATAAATCTAAACAGGGAATTGTGAGAGGGGGGAAAAATTACTTAGGTTATTTGTAAGTACTTTAGAGCTAATCTATAAGGTCACTACAGCTGGAGAGGAAAGAACATTGACTAACAAACTTTTATTTCTTTTTTTTCCATCTTGTCTCCTGAAATGAGATTATTTTTTTACACAGTACTGGGCACAATTCCATTTAGAAGTGATTTTTTTATATGTTAGCATTTTAAAAGGAGAACTAAAATATCTTTGATATTGTGCTATATATTTGTATTTGTACTTTGTATGTAACTTATTGTTTCCAAGGAAAGCACTTATTTTGTTTGACTGCTCACCTGGATGCCGTATTAAAAGGAATGCCAGTTTTCTTTTTTAGTTGTTGGTAAAGCATAACAAAGAGCCTTCAATTGATATTGAATTTAAATTATTGTTGTGACAGAGAATGCATGTTTACAAGATTATCTCATTTTGTTCCCTTTTACTTTATAATGCATTCTTATTATTTTTCTAACAAAATATATAATGAAGATCATATTGAAGCTTTTTTTTTTTTTTTTAACTTCTCGGGTGTATATCTGGTACTTAAATTTTAATAAAGCATCAGTTTAATCTTTCAGGCATGTGACAATGAGAAGAAATTGAGAACAACCTTTCATTCCAAGGTTGGGCTTAAGATTTGCCATGTAATTTTACAAATCCAGTCTCTTAAATAGATAGGCTAGAGTGATATTATTAAAGGCTGTTCTTGTTGCTGGGGTGAGAGGATTTTTAGCTCTGACATAAAATGCAGGTTTTTAGCTGCTAAAGGTAGGTATTTTTACACTATTAAGGAAGAGTGAATTCTGAGTTTTTTTCACTCTTTTCCTATTGTACTAATAATATTAGCCTGTAAATAATATTGCATATATTGTATGTCTCATACTAAATATAGGATACCTTAATACAGTACAAGTGCTATATCATACACCTGTTTTGAAAAAGAGCTTCGGGTGAATTAATGTACAACTTGGAATATTTGGTAGCTACCTTTGTTTGCCTCAAGAAAGTGAAATGGCTGTATAGCAGGCTTTAAGTCTTTTTTTCTTCCTGTATCTCCAGAAGCATATCATAAAAACTGGGAACGAAATGCCCCAGAAATGTAGGGTCAGGAAAGAAAAGAAACAGAATTTGTTTTACCTGCCTGATAGAGGGACCAGTAGGTGTATAAGTTGAAGTAATGATTTATTTTATATCAGAAAAGACAAACCAGAGTTCTAAGGGGAAAATGATTGGGTGCTATTTAGGCAGAACTATTTATGTGTTTTCTCTGAGGCTTTTCTAACAACCTTATGTTTGGTGTGACTGACAATTTAAAAGTAGCATTATGCAGTGACAATATTTTGTGTGTAGATCCTTTCTCTTTGAGATGTTTTTCTATAACATTCTCAATTACAGCATTGACAAACTGACCTATACACATCAGTGGTTGCATTAGGGTTTGTTTTTTTTTTGTTCCTGAGCAGGTGAACTCTACAGCCAAGTCCATTCTGATGCATCTATTCCAGGGACGATTAGTAATGGCAGTATTGACTTGGGACAAGTTTATTGAGGCCCTTTATCCCGTCATGCCTATTTTACAGGTACTTCTAAGTGCTTTAATCTGAATTTGATGTATGAAATCGTATTAACAGCAACACTTGTCATGTTAAACAACAAACAATATTCACCTAAGTAGCAGGTGGAAAACAGATTAACAGTAATATACCTACAGACTTGTTTTGTCACATGTCAAATGGAGAAATACTACAGGTCCTAATGCCTGTCAAAGTTACTGCTTTGAATTTGTAGACAAATATTAGCCTGGAATTATTAGAATGTGAAACTTTGAAATGTTGTGGTAGAATTCAGCAAGTATTGGCTGGGACTTAAACAGTTTGAAGATAATGAGTGGATAATCCAAGTATAGATTAAAACATTGCATGCTTTTTAAAAATTAGTTAATAATTATTAGAATGCCCCCCATATCTCAGACTTGAAAATTGTAACTCCTCGGTGATGATTATATAGTCTTCTGATTGACTATGCACTTAATAAATAGCAATAGGTGTAAGCTCTGTTTTCTGTATATTTTGATGTTTGTATTTTTGATTGGTTGGTTTCCAGTATTACAGATTTATGCACAGTCAGTATTAACCTTAGACTTCATGTCTAATAATGTGCAAATTTTCGTTATCTTTACTCTCGGCTTGGATCAAATGAGAACTTTTGCCTTTCTCGGTCTGGTTTTTCAGCCTAATTGCTCCATCCAAGTTCTTTATTGTTTTTTCTGTAGTGCTATAAATTCCCCTTCTATGATCTGCCTGTAGTCTTTCGGATTAGATATTTTACTGCACCTATCTGATGTCTGTTTTTCCTGATGTCTGTGTTTTTGCCTTATTTCTGTCTTTTATTTAACTTAGCTAATAGATTGAAGTATATTTTTTGTCTTTTTCTCCCTCCAAAAATATCACTCTATAATTATACTTACTTATTTGTATCACTGCTGTATATTCATTCGTTGCCTGCATCTCAGTATTACCATAAGTAGAAAAAACCTGCTTATGTAACTTAAGGCCTTACATAAACTGCACAAAAATTGAGGCAAAAATGGTGAGAAATTGCAAATAAGATGGGCCATTAGATAGAAGGCTCAGACAAAAAAATATGCAGAGGGAATACACTGAGAACTTGAAAGGAGTGGGAGAAAGGTTACTTCAGAGCTTTCTCACCCAGTAATGTTAGTTTTTCTGTGTTACCCACATACATATCTTCTATTGATATTCAAGATTAAATAGGTGGGAGTTTAGTATAAGCTGTAGGCTAAACATGTGAGAAAGAACTTATCCCTGCTCTCATTTTTGTGAGTAGAATTTTCCTCTCTTCTGTAGCCTGTAGTGGCTACGTACAATAGGTACTTGAGCAGAGCATACTGGAGGCCTATATTTACCTCGTGCACATACAATGCCTTGTATTTTACTCTACTGTTTAAATATTTGCAATGTCATTACTTGATGTAACTGATTCTGGCTTGTCTTGGTTGTATGTGAAAATGCTTTGACTAAATATCTGAAAATAGGTACGACAATGTTTTGAAGTAATTTTCTTGCACAGACTGAATTTTATTTATTGAAACGGAAACTGACCTTACAGAGCAGCATCATGTTAACAGATTGAAAGGTAAAGCTTCAGTACATTTGGGTACTTTTTACAGTACCCAAACTACCTCTGGGCCATGTAAAAATCTTCAGACTGATTGGTACACAGGATCATTTATTAATTTTTAAAAATGTTTTATGGAGGAATATTAATCTGCAGAAATTGCATGTTTTCTTAAAAGTTACTGCTTTTTGGGGGGGGATGTTGCTCCTTCCGCACCCTCCCTTAGCCCCTAAGAGGGGAATTACCTTGTCTAATTTGTTAAGTTTGTAAAGCAGATAGTTTTTAATTTTGGAAATTTTTGTTTGTTGTTTGTTTGTTTTAGGGTTATGCTGACACAAAAGATACGCTAGGTAACTGTATCCTCACTTTGAGTGAAACAACCTCTGACAAAGGAGAGGGTATTCTCCCTAGGACTACTAGACTACGGGCTGCTCTGCGTCTTCTCTTCGCAAAAAAGCAGTTGTAAGCAACACCCTGTAGCATTTCAGCATGTTTTCTAATGTTGATGACAAGAATGTCTACTCTAAAAAAACCCATTGATTATTATGCAGTGGGTTGATTTGAAGGGTAGTTTAATCAATATTGAGTTGAGTAAGTACTTTCCCTGCCCTGTTATCAGTTTTTAACTATACAGCTAAATTTTTTCAGTATGAGGACTTCATATATTTATTTTAATTGTTTACTCCTTTAGGGTTCGTTCTATAGCACTTAAACATTTAATATTCCATCTTTTGAATGAAGAAGGGGCAAACCTGAAACGCCCGCATCTGCATGGTAGTGTGCTTTCCAGCTTTTCAAACTTATTTATAATGGAAAGAGCTATTGAGCTAAAATTGGATGATAAAACAGAGTCGATACTTAAGGTGAGTAAACTCTGTCCAAATGTTGTGTCACTGATCAGCTCTTCTACCTCCCCAGTCATTGAAGTTAATACTTTTTCGAGGTTTGCAATATTTCATACAAATTCATGAAAAGAAATGCATTAATATATTCTTTCCATCTGAACTTAAACAGTAGTTTTTATGCTACCATATAAAACAATAAGAAAAGAATTCCTTCCTTCTTGCTTTTTTTTTTTTTTCCCCTTCTCTCTGCAGGTAAGTTAACAGCAAGACTTAGCTTGAGTACAAAGAGCATAGACCTGCTCTGTTTACAGTAGTTTCATTGAACGAGAGTAGAGTCTGATTTTTCTCACACAGAGCTTTTTTTTTTCTCCACAAAATCCATTTTTACTGAAACAGGCACAAATAGTTTTTAGTATGAAATATTCTAAAACAGATAACAAATTTATGTCTGTATTTTCTTAATATTGCTGCTTTGCAAAGTGAAAAAGAATTCACAAGTATTTGTCCTATGGGAAACTTTTATGTCTTTTGTTTTTCTTTTTTTAAGATCTTCTCTCCATTCTCCTTCCTTCTTCACCATCAATGCTTTCAGATTAATAAAATGTTAAACAAATGCTAAGATGCTTGCCCTCTACAAAAGAAAAATTATTTTGACCACTCATTGTACACTTGATTTACAAGTGTAAATATTCCCTTCTTCCCCTGCATCCTTCAGAAAGTTAGGACCTGAAATTTTATATGGATATGTAGGATTATTTAAATTTCTTTAACCCTGTTGCCATTAAAAAGTCCATCTTCTTCACAGACATAGAAGCAAATTCTGGCATTTCTGTGTAGTGTTGAGCTTTCTGTAGTCCTGCATAAATTAAGCATTTATTTGTTAGAAATCTGCTTTTGCTGTGAGGTAGAAACTATTGTCTTGTTATATTCCACAGGTAGTATTAGAGACTTGTTGCAAAAAGATTATAACCTAATCCTTTCTTATTACTTGCATGTGGAATTTAATCAAATACCATCTAATAAGGAATTTAGATACTTTTATTTTCTGCTTTCTGTTAGGAAATTTGGCAGGTTATCTTGTTTCTTAATAGCATACTGGATGTAAACGTAATGTAGTTTTACTTTTAGGCAGAAGCTGTTGAAAAGCTGTATGACATCTTGACTTCTGATGCTGTTGACCTAGTTTTACGCAAGTCTGCAGCCGAGCAGCTAGCTATCATTTTAGAAGGTAAAATACTTCAGAAAATTTGTATTCATGTGCAGACCATTGTGTGAGCTTGCAGTTTTGCTGCATTTTCTGTGTTTCTGCTAAGGGTACTCATTGTAATTTTTATCTATATTGTTGGACCAGAATTTTAACATTAATGTGGGTAATCTACTGAGTCAAATAAAAAGTAGTTATTTGTTGTTGCTGACCTCAAGAATAAGAAATAGTGTTCCTCCTATTTAAAAAATACAGGTCCCTTGGGTAATAGAGGATTAAGCTCTCTGAGAGCTTTTTTTCTGCTTTTCCTTTTTAATGTTCGTCAATTTGTTGATCTGTCTCAGAACTAATGATGCTTCAAATTTTTTGCTATTATGAACTCAGATCCTGAGTCTTGAGTGAGGGAGGCAATGGTCAATATAAAATATATTTATATATTTCTAGTGATGTTGTATTTTAATTAGGAAAGTGAATTTCTAGATTATATAGGCTAGCTAAAGGGATTTTAATACTTAGTGAAGAATTTCTTGTGTCATTTTGAATTTCTTCCTCCATTTTGAGTTGGCTTAAGTAGTAACTGCAGTTAAAATGGATTGAAATGTCATTTGTGTGAATGAGGGTTCAGTTCAAGCTAAGCTTCCGTTATTAGGGTATAATATCACGAGGCAGACTCCCTGTGGCATTTCTTCTAATATATTTTCAGGGGAAGTGTTCTTCCTTTTACTTTTTATGATCAGTCACTTAAATGACAACTTTGCATCACAGATGTGGGGTTTTTTTATAATTGTATTGCTCACATGGGGAAAAATTATGAATTCTGGTAAAGAAGATCCGATTGAATTAAGATGCAAGTAAGCAGTCTTTCATAGAGGATTATTTGACTCAGTGCAGGGTTATAACTGTAGAGTTTCAAACCTGGATGTTAGTACTTTATCTACTCAAACTCTGATTCAAGTATGTTTTTTCTTCAAGGGACTCAAATCCTAGTGATAGAACATAAGTTCCTCACCATAGGAAGGTGAGGTCTTAGATAATATTAAAATTAACATTTTTCTTGTCAGAAAAATGATCACAAAAATGAGGAAATGTCTGCTTTGTCTTGTAAGATACAGTTAGTCATGGCTGCCAAAGTTTTCAGATGTCAAAAGAAAATACGGAACATAGCATAGGATGAAATTATAAAGGAAATAATGCAGCTTTATCAGAACAAATTACATATGAAGGATCACTTAATAATTATTCTAAAAATAAAAAAACAACAAACCCAACAAACCCAAATGACTTAGCTTTTTTGTTGTTGAATATTCTTAAACCAGATGCTCTGAAGGATGAGATCAATGGAAATTACTGTCATAGTGATTGACTTTTTGAATTACCATTTTTAGTTCCATATTAAACTGTTGAAGACTTTTTAAATATTACAAGTGAAATCCTCGTTTGACTGAAACTGAGTTGCACTGAGGATCACTGTAATTGTGGAACATAAAGTTCTTATGGGAAGTTATGCAAGGTATTTAAGAGTCTGCTGTTCAAGAGGCTATTATAGTCGGATAACAAGACTTGTTGAGGCTTGCCTTGGTAGAGCTAGAGCTGTACTTCTGTTGATAGGCAATTTTGGAAACTTGTTCTCAACAGCAAGAGCTTGTGATCTTGCAGAAAGAAGTTTAATATTAAATTGGCACACAACCAGTGATTCTTACTATCTTTTTGTTTTTCCTACAGATGCCAAAATGCATGGCATTGTGAAAAAGTTGGGTGCGATAGAAAAGATTTTGGCTTACCTTAATGAATGTGTACATGTGGATGGCAAGGTAAAACTGTTGTTACAAGTTCTTCTGCAAGCATTGCACAGCATGACGGTAGTAAATTTGCATTTTTCTGCACTTAAAACACTAATCTTTATGCGTTAATTCTGTGCAGAATACAAATGTTTAGTAACAATTGCAATGGCAATACAAAATTTGTTTATTGTGTTTTTGTTAATGCTAAGATTCTCTTAATGAAAGAAGATTGGTTTGCCTACCTATGAGAATAGTTAGCTAGAAAACTAATTGTGTTTAGTGTGGTTCAGAACTGTACCAGAACTTCCCTGAAGTTTGTCTCAGTAGAGACCAAAAAAAAATGTTTTTAATGACCTTGAAAAAAAAAAAAAGTGTTATATTGTTTATGATAGTCTCTAAACTTAAGTCCTGAAGCAAATTATAATTAAAAATGAGATGTTACTGTAAATGGGAATCTACATGTCAGATTGAGTTTCAGGTATAGAATCACAAAAGTTGGAAAAGACCTTCAAGATCATCAAGTCCAACCATCAACCCAACGTCACCATGGCCACTGAATGTCCCAAAGTGTCACGTCCACACGTTTTTTTGAATACTTCTAGTGATGGTGACTCTACCACCTCCCTGGGCAGCCTGTTCCAATGTTTGACCATTCTCTCAGTAAAGAAATTTTTCCTAATATCTAGTGTAAACCTCCCCCGGTGCAACTTGAGGCCATTTCCTCTTGTCCTATTGCTAGTTACTTGGGAGAAGAGACCAACACCCACCTTGCCACAGCCCCCTTTCGGGTAGTTGTAGAGAGCGATAAGGTCTCCTCTCAGCCTCCTCTTCTCCAGACTCAACAACCCCAGTTCCCTCAGCCGCTCCTCATAAGACTTGTGCTCCAGACCCCTCACCAGCTTCATTGCCCTTCTCTGGACACGCTCCAGCACCTCAACATCCTTCTTGTAGTGAGGGGCCCAGAACTGAACACAGTATTCGAGGTGTGGCCTCACCAGGGCTGGGTACAGGGGCACAGTCACTTCCCTAGTCCTGCTGGCCACACTATTTCTGATACAGGTCAGGACGCTGTTGGCCTTCTTGGCCACCTGGGCACACTGCTGGCTCATGTTCAGCCGGCTGTCAACCAGCACCCCCAGGTCCTTTTCTGCCAGGCAGCTCTCCAGCCCCTCCTCCCCAAGCCTGTAGCGTTGCATGGGGTTGTTGTGACCCAAGTGCAGGACCCGGCACTTGGCCTTGTTAAACCTCATAAAACTGACCTCTGCCCATTGATCCAGCCTGTCCAGGTCCCTCTGCAGAGCCCTCCTACCCTCCAGCAGATCAACACTCCCGCGCAACTTGGTGTTGTCTGCAAACTTACTGAGGGAGCACTCGATCCCCTCATCCAGATCATCAAATAATAATATAACTTAAATATAAGTAATTTAATATTATAATGTAACTTTAATAATATAATATAGCTTAAGTATAAGTAGTTTTCTGACTAATAGAAGATCACCTCACCAGAGAGGGTTTCAGGAGATAACATCACATTTAGAGCTGAGTGTGTATTTGCTGTAGATGACCAAGCTTTCCAATTTTTGTTACATCTAATCTGATGCTTGAATTTTTCTGAAATTCATTATTTGAAATCATTTTATCCAGACTTTTTTAGGCTATGTGTTGCTTAGCATCACTTCACTGGATAAACTTTTTGCGTATTTCTTAGTTTGCTGGCTATACTATTGTTGGAGCAGTCCAAAAGTCTAAGCCTTGAGTTCTTTTAAGAAAAGATGAGAATTTTTATGTAGTATATTTTTGGGAAATAATTCATTACAAGAGAAAAGAACTGCTTGAGACTTAGTGGAATTCTTCTTATCTATGAAACTAATGAAAATTACATTCTTCATTAATGGTAATTTTTTTTCCAGATTATCAGTATCTAAGATTATTTTTTCCCCTGTAGCATTAAGGAATGTCTAGTCCAGTTTATGACAGCTTGAGTGTAAGTACTTTTGTAAACCACTGAGACCCGGTTGGAGAAATTGAAATATTGGGTTCTTCAGGGTTTTTTTTTTATTGTGGTTACTTTTTTAATGTCCGTTTTTTATGATGTTACTTTTTTTAGAGATGCAGAATAATGCAACTATTGTTTTGTTTTGGATAGTGAGTAGCTATTAGTGTAAAAACTTAATAAAACAGAATTACAAGCATGGGAGATATATTGCCTTAAGCAGATCCTTCATAGCCAGGTAAGAGTCTAGGATAAACTTTAAAGTAATGTTTTTTTATGCCCCTTGTAAACTTTAATCCAGGAAGGGTATAGGCAACAACTCTCTAGGGGCTCTGACACCTTTCTTTTGCATATATGGCTTGTGGAATGTAGGATCTTTATACTAAACAGGATGTTCAAACTTTACATGATGAAAGTTGCAGAAGTGTTTTAGAGAAATCTAAAACTGCACATGTTGAACAATGAATAGTTTAGATCAAGTCAGCAGCAGAGCATAAGCCAACAGCTCTATATGAAATTCTACTTCTTCAGGTGCTAACATGCAGAAATTTCTTTGTCAGCGCTGTGTTGGTAGAAGTTTTGGATCCCAGATGCTCTGCTCTGTAAAATAACTGTAAAATGTTTCTCTGCAAAATAACTTAGTAGTCTTACTCCTGTCTCTTAAACACAACCAGTAGAGGTTCCATCCTTAGGTCCCTCAGGCTCTGACAGTTCAAACTACTTCCCAAGAAGAGAAAATAAATGAAGTAGGAGCACTGCTTAACTCTTGTTTGATATAGCTTAGTCTAAACACAAAGTAGTGCTAGTTTCATTAGGTTAAAGACAGATCATGTAGGTTTGATTAAAGAAGTCATTAGGACACTATCCTGAAGGAATAAAGGCCAGATTCTGGTTCTCCCCTCAAATTAATTTGCATTTTATCGTAAAATCAATAGAAAAGAAAAAGAACCAACCAAACAAAAAACCCAAACAAAAAGCCTTGCATGTTCTTAGAAAAGTGGCTACCAAGCAAAGGATAAAGGATGCAGTAGATGGAAAAAGCACCATTTATATGAGGCTTTATATATAGCTGTGCAAAAGAATCTTTCCATACTAAGCAAGCAGAGTTTTTGTTTATTCAATAGTAGACTAAACTATATTTGGTGATGCAATTGACAAAACAAAATTTAAAGACAGAATATCAGACAGGCAAAGTAATGGTTCTGTGAAAGACAGATACTGTCTTCTCGTTCTTAGGAGTGGTGACTTTGGTCATATTTTTGGCCATTCACTGATACTTTAACTTTTAGCAAGCTTCTTCCCCTTCTGAAGTTTCCTGATCTAAAAGATTGTGACTCAGAAAATGAATGTGTTG
This sequence comes from Phaethon aethereus, assembly GCF_964289735.1. Classification (NCBI taxonomy): domain Eukaryota; kingdom Metazoa; phylum Chordata; class Aves; order Phaethontiformes; family Phaethontidae; genus Phaethon; species Phaethon aethereus. The sequence continues at coordinate 63,821,955 of NC_138582.1, read as the reverse complement.
CAATAAACTGTTTGCATTTTAAAGAAAATGAGTAAGCTTGTGTGGTTGTAAATATCTTGTTTTTTCTGGAAATCCTTCAGCTCACATATATGCTTCTTAAAAATATATATTTTGGGAGCAAACATTGTAATTGTGTTATGATGCCAGAGGCCAATAAAATGACCATCGATTACTAATAAAATAAACCCAAATGTGAATAAGTATTTTCTAATGAATATGCAGTTATTGTCTGGGTGAAATGTGCTTGTCTAAGAAAGTTCTAGGTTACTCTACTATAAATGATGGAATGTGTTGCTTCGTAGCTTGATTTGTATTAAGCTTCTCGTAATAGATTATCATAATTGTTATCTGTACTTAATTTTTTTCTGTTCCTGCAGCTTATGGAATCCATTGTGTTACCATGTCTAACACTCTTACGCAAACTTGTATATGCTGATCCAGTTGTTCGCCTGTCCCTAGCACAGCAATCATCTTTACTGCTTTTGTTATTCAGAGGTAAAGATTCTATTTTGACTTCAGTACATGCGTGGAAAGAAAATGTGTGAAATATGGTTACCTGTTTAACCAAAAGCCTTCTTAAGAACCTTGGATCACTTCAGAGTCTCTAATACTTAAAAGATAAATCGTTGTGTTCTAGTGTACCCATGTTGTGTCATCTGTTGAAGGTGTTGGCAAAGTGACTGTGGAAATAAGTTATTTTTAACCAATGTCCTTCTATGCATTATTAAATGTAAATATTTTCCTAACACATTTTGCAATATGTTTATTTTATTCAGTTTCCCTGCTATTCCAAAATGATCGTGCTGTTTTAACTGAAGCTACAGTATTGCTTTGTCTTCTGTTGTTTGATGAAGTAGCAAGAACAGAAATGTGGTATGAAAAACCAGTTATTTAATGGCATATTCTCTAGTCAAAATTTAAGGTTTTAATGAAAATAAGGTTTGTTTTATATATATATATCTTCAAACAAATTATGCCTCAAAGTTTTATATATCCAAAATTGCATATTTGTAGGCCAAACTAATTGTTTCAGTATTTGGGTTCTATGCTGTATAGGTCTACATGGCATATTTTTGCAGTATAAATACTTTATACCTCAGTGTTAATTTTAAGTTTACTTTAATTTTCAAAAAACCGTGATTGGTTTGTAATCCACCTTTTCCATAAATGAAAGTTGCACAAATAAATAGCTAACTGTAGGTGTGTTTTTTTTAAACTTAATTAGAATTCTCCTATTTATTTTGGCTTATAAGTGTAGCAGTTGTTGTTAAAACAATAAACCTCAGTTTATGTTATTTTATTATTTGAAATTTGCATATACTTCAGAAAAAAATAGGCTTTTAGAATTCACACACATGAAATATACTGAAAAGAATTATAATGCATACTTTTTCCCTAATAGAAAAAAGGAAACAAGCACATGCTTTGGTATGTTATCTTTAACTTCATTTTATGTGCAGTACATCTGCAAGAAGCATTCTGGATGTGTGTGATCTAAGAACTATCTTCATACTGCATAATAATGAAGAAACATATATAAAGAGCTAGCTGGAGTTAAAAATACAGCTATATCTGAATAAAAAAGAAATAATAAGTGTAGCATTAGTAGAAAATCGAAGCTTAAAACAGGGAATAATAACTATAAATTAATCTCTTGCAGGACTGATGGCATAACCATTAATGATACTGGCCTACCTGGCTTCAGTTTACCTGTTGCTGTTGTGAGGAGGTATGTGTGGTTTGGTGTTTGTGTTTTTGTTTTTCTGCTTAACTTCGCTTTCCATTTGCTGTCCTTCCTGAAGTATGGAGGTGGGAGAATGAAGGGAAACATTTGATGTTAAATACAAAGATGTTTGCATTTTTAAACATAGAGTTTTTTCTCCAAGTCTTTGTTCTCTGAAAAAGAGTTTCAAAAACTTTATTTAAAAAATTTAAAAGCTTGCTCTAATGGACCATTTAATTAAAAAAAAAACAAACGCCCTCTCCCCCCCAACAAAACAACACAAAACAACAACCAATCAAAAGCAAACGCTTTTCCAATCTCTTTTTTTTTTTTTTTTTAGGTATCATCTCCCAGTCAAGATCACTGCTCATCATGTAGTTAGCCCTAATACTGTTGTGGTGCCGTTGTCTTCTGAGTGTTTGACTATGAAACCTGTGTTAGATATGCTTAAGATGGCTTGGAATCTGTCGTGGTACCATGGGATTGAAAACCTATTGCAACTGACAAATTATGAGAAGGAAGCAGAAACGTGAGCCATTTTATCTTGATTTTAAATCCCAATATATTTCAGTTAAATCAGCCTTACATCAAGTTTAAATGGGTTTTCAACTTCAAACAGCAGTTCAAATTTTTACTGGTTTGAGAATGCTGTCCTTTTAAACAGAAAGGATCATATCCCAAGTGGCTGTAGATATGTTGTCACAGCTAATGTTTTACTTAAATTGCATTTATACATAAAGTCTAGAGCCTGATCATGGTCAGACTAATTTAGAACAATTTTAAATGGGCTCTGTGGCTATTTTTCTTGTAGCCATTGTGTTTTTTTTAGGGAGCTGCCTTTTTGCACCTTTATAGTTGCACGACTTTTTCTCTTCTCTTTCTTTCCTTGGGGATTTAAATTTCAAATAATTATTCTTTTTAGTGGTAATACTAAGAATTATGATAGATAATGAAGAAAATTGCCTTTACATCCTTTGGTTAGCTTTTGATTAAGCATCATTTCTCTCTTTGAGGCTATTTTGTGTACAGAACTCAACATCTTAAAAGATTCTCGATTCAATATGACTGAAATGCTTGTATCTATATCTCTGTCCACCTTGACAATTTTTCAGTTTTTGCTTGTGTCCTTTAAGGCATCCTACAAGTTTTATTAGTAAACAGTATGGTTCTGAGCTATTTGAAACTTCACAGTTGTTGATTTGATGAATCATATTCATTTTAAGTTCCCCTAGGCAAAAACAAAGCAATATCTTAAAAAGACAATAGTATTGTTCAAGTGGCCAACATTTACAGTAGCATGGAGGCAAAGTTCATTACAAGCAATGTGAATAGTATCTTTCAAGTAACTTTTTGAGAGGTGCCATTTTTCCGAAGAACTCAAACAGCTCAGGATTTAAATGTGGTGCATTGTTTGTTGTTGTTTGGTTTTTGTGTTTTTGGAGGAGGTGGGGGAAGGAGGAGAAGAGGGTTGGTTAGCAAAAATAAATTTTTAAGGCAATTTGTATTTTGTCGTCTCATTTGAACCGGGAAGTGAAGGAGTCAACACTCACTGAAATAGTTTGTAAAGGTACTGGCTCTTAATCATTTTTCTCTTATATCTTTTCAGATTTTTAGACTCGCTAAAACTATCCTCAGAAGACATTCTTATACTCAAAATAACTCACACAAACTATGGACTGCAGGATTGTCTTAATTCAATCATTCAGGCAGTATCCCACAGGGATGTTAGGGCTGCTCTCACTAGGCTTAGTTTTTATGCTCTGAATGACAGACTTGCATTAAAATGCAGTTCTGGGTTGTGTGGAGACACTTTGAAGAGCTTTGTTTGGCAAAAAGCAATAAACAGGTAAGCACGCTGGCTACAGAAATCCATTTATGATACTTAAATTGTAAATTTCCTAGTCTTCATATTTTCAAATTTATGGAATTGATTGTGCATGCACCTCTGATTCTGAGAGAGAGAGAGAGAGAGAGAGAGAGAGAGAGAGAGAGAGATGTAGGTAGGTAGGTATGTTCATTCCGTCTGCTGGAGAGACAGCAACAGCAGCATATAAGAAATCCAGGAGGTTCCTGGAGAGCATGAGTGACAACTTCCTGATCCAGGTGACAGAGGAGCCAATGAGGAGAGGTGCTCTGCTGGACCTCATGCTCACAAACAAGCAAGGGCTCATTAGAGATATGAAGTTCTAAGGCAGCTTTGGCTGTAGTGACCATCAGGTGGTAGAGTTCAGGATCCTGAGAGGAGGGAGGAGAGCAAAAAATAAGATCACAGCACTGGATTTCAGGACAGCAAACTTTGACCACTTCAAAGATCTCATTGCTAGTGTCTGATGGAATCAGGCCCTGGAGGGAAGAGAGATCCAGGAAAGCTGTTTAATATTGAGTGATTGCCACCTCCAAGCTGAAGAGCAGGAAGTCAGGCAAAAATGCCAGGAGGCTTGCATATATGAACAAAGAGGTCCTGGCAAGACTCAAAGATAAAATGGAAGTCTGCAGAGGGTTGAAGTAGGTACAGGTAACTTGGGAAGAATATGTAAACATTGCCCAACTGTCCAGAGGTGCTGTGAGGAAAACTGAAAGCCCACTTGGAATTGAATCTTGAGAGGGATTGTCAAAGGCAACAAGAAGGGCTTCACATAGGTGACTAAAGGAAGGCTAGGGAAAGACTGAGCTTCCTGCTGAAGAGTCCCAGTGACACAGGACATGGAAAGGGCTGAGGTCCTGAATGCCACCTTCACCTCAGTCTTTGCTAGCAAGACCAGCCTTCAGGAAACCCAGGCCCCAGAGACCGGGGGAAAGTCTGGAGCAAGGAAGACTTATCACTGGTGGAAGAGGATCAGTTTAGGGAATATGTGAGCAAACTGGACATACATAAACCCATGGGCCCTGATGGGATGCACCCCTGAGTGTATCCTGGCTGATGAAATTTCATGTCCACTTTGGTCGGTCAAGGTGATGGGGAAAGGTGCCTGAGAATGGGAGGAAAGCCAATGGCACTTCTATCTTAAGGGCAAGAAGGAGGACCCAGGGAACTTTAGGCCAGTCAACCTCACCTTGATCCCTGGGAAGGTGATGGAGCAGTCAATCCTGGAAACCATTTCTATGCATGTGAATGACAAGAAGATCATCAGGAGTTGTCTGTATGGATTCACCAAGGGAAAGTCGTGCTTGACCAGCCTGGGGAAAAGGACCTTGGGATCCTGGTGGACACCAAGCTGAATATGAGCCAGCAATGTGCCATTTTAGCAAAGAAGTCTATTAGCATCCTGGGCTGCATTAGGAAGAGTGCTGCCAGCAGGATGAGGCAGGTGATCCTTCTCCTCCACTCGGTACTCGTGAGGCCACACCTGGAGTGCTGTGTCCTGTTCTAGACTCCCCAGTACAAGAGAGACATGGACTTGCTGGAGAGAGTCCAACGGAGCACCACAAAAAGGATGAAAAACTGGAGCATTTCTCTGAGGAATGGCTGAGGGAGCTGGGACAAGTTAGTCTGGAGGAGAGAAGGCTCAGAGGGGCGATCTTATCAATGTGTACAAGTACCTGAGGGGAGGATATAAAGAAGATGGAGCCAGGCTCTTTCCAGTGGCATGACCAGAGGCAGTGGGCACAAACCAAAACACAGGAGGTTCCCTCTGAACATCAGGAACACTTCTTTATTACGAAGATGACCAACCAATGGCTCAGGTTGCCCTGAGAGGTTGTGGTGTCTCAATCTTTGGAGGTATTCAAAAGCCTGCTGGACATGGACCTGCACAACTGACACCAGATGTCCCTGCATGAGCAGGGTGGTTGGATGAGGTGACCTCCAGAGGTCCCTTCCAACCTCAATGATTATGCAGTTCTGTAATTTGCATACACAAAACTAGCAAAAAATAAGAATGCTGTATTTAAAATAAGGATTATTAAAATGAATAGTTAAGCTTTGTTATTAATTGTTAGTATTTAATATCTAATTACCTTTTTTCTTTCCTGTCTGTGGCCCTGTTCAGATTTTTTTAACTTTCACTATATGCATTTCCATGTTTACTATCTGTAAATACACTTTTAAATATACATAATAATTTTATATTGTAATAATACACAATAAACGTATAATAGTATGTAAGTATCATAACATAGTCTATGTTTTATATAAAAGTATTTAAGTATATGTAATTTAATATATCTGTAACATAATGTAATTCCATGTTTGCTATAGGTAAATATATGTAATATACATATTTATGCTATATAATTTCACACTTGTAGATAACCACTCCTATTAGGCTGAAAACTTAAGCTCTTTTTTAATGTGTTACAAGTATGAAAGTAAATATTTTTATTTGCTTTGCAGGTTTCTACAAGTGCTTCCAGCTTCTGTAGAGGATGAGAAGCTTTTAGTGGATGTCTTAAGATTTTTAAACAAATTGCTCAGAGAGCAGAGATCAAGTTTGGAGTCAGACCATCTTAAGTGGATCCTGAAATCATTGCTTAAAAATGTAAGAATATACCTAAGAAGTTAGCTGTAGACTGTAAGAAATGATGTAACTGTGAACTAGTTGGCTGGTTTGTTTCTGGTGAGTTCCTCAAGGAAAATGACTTCTCTCAACAAAAGCATGAAATAGCAGATCATGTGATGTTAATGTCTGCTACTTTGTGGTCAGTGCTACAGTTTTAGTGTTTGAGGAAGTTAACTTTGAACAGGAGTTAAGTTCTTTTCTCTCCTTGTTATATGAATTGCTTTTCAAAACTCAAATCAAAACCAAACATCATCCACCTGTGCATGCCTTGCTCTGGTGTAGTTCAGAACGGTAATATGGTTGTATAAAGCCATATAACTATAGTTAGCTATGCATAGCTCTATATGTACATATAACTATATATACTGCTATGACATAGTTAACTATGTAACTATACATACATATGTGTGTGCATACATATACACCTGTATGAGGTATGCTTAGCTACTTAACTACATATGTATTATCTATGTAACTTAAAGGATGAGGTTCCATACAGGTGTGTTGGAACCTTCTGTTTGCGGAAGAGATATAAATGAACATTATCTGTCTTTCACTAAAAGCAAGAATTGAAAGTTAGGACAGAAGTTTTGCTTGCACTGTGTTTGTCACTGGAGTTTTGATTTTAAATGGTTATAATGTGTCTAAGTAAAATATTTTAATAAGCATGAGGAAGGTATTATATGAGTGTACAGTTCAGTTGCTGTAGTTAAAATGCAGGTATAATATTGAATGTGATTTTTTTTTTCTTTTCAGTTTTTCTAGACTTCTGTGCTTTCTGTTTGAGAGATCCATTCTGTACAATTCATTTAAGATGTGTAAAATTGGAAAGTATAAAAACAAATAGGAAATTAACATCATAAATCAGTATAAAACAAGTTTTATTATATTTGTTAAAATAAAATTATTCAATCTCACTGTATAGAAAAAATAGTTAAATGCCAAAGATAAATGGATGGCAGCAGTTTTAGAAGTACTGTTCTTCACAAAGCAAGGCCCTACTGCCTGCATGGAAGATCATTCTTGGTCTTACAAGGGATATCGTATCTTAAGTAGAGTCTGCATGCACTTGCATTTTCCCGTTTTAAAATACAGTCTAAACATTTAGGAAAAAAATTCTAGTAGACTTCATTTGAATTACTTACAGAATTCAGGTACTTAAATTTATATTTGTAACTGTGGATCCTATACAATTTTGTAAGTATGGCCCATTCAGTATAGTAATACAAAATATTTATATAAAATGAATATAAGTCTTTCAAGCAACTGAGACATACAAGGTACATCTTGAACTAATATTTCTACTATGTGTTTCTTTGTTTTTGTGATCTATTTTTTTATTGCAGGTTATTGCTGTATGTAACTTTGACTTTCCTTTCATGCTTTGAAATAGACTGTATCATGGCTTAGTGCCAGGAGATTTTTAAAGGCCTTAACAGTAGATTCTTCTATGATGTTTAGTACATTCAAGTAATTAATAATTACAGGAATTTTTTACTTTGCTTTTTACAGAAATACTTCTTAGTAAAATGATAATGGAATTTGTCATTTATAATGTGTGTGATTTGCAAGCTCTCAACAGAGAAATGGCTTTAGTGCGAGTATTAAAACAGGATTTAAACAATACATTATGTGACTGTATTTTTATTCTTTACTTTTAGAAGCCAAAATCACTTTTGGGCTTCCTGGTGCAACCAGAATCCCAAGTGCAGGATGAAACAGATGAAGTACAGACTGCTGTCAGGCAGCAACTGGATAAAGAACTCCTCCGTCTTTTTAACACATTGTTATTTTGTTCCGTGTCAGTGACTGACAGGTACAGTGTAAATGGACCTGCCTGTGTAATTCTGACAGGGGTCATAATATCTACTGCTGCTGTATTTTGGTCAGAATTTGAATAGAATTACATCATGACTCAATAATTTTAAACTGTAAAAATGTAATATACTCCTCTTAAAGTGAAGGTCAATATTAGATAGGGCTTTTCAGAGTAAAATTAGGAAACTAACTGGGAAACTTGAAAAGTGGTCACTTTTCCAGCAAATGATAGTTAAACTGATTTCAGGGAGAAGATGGGCTGTTTCTTTTTCACTGCTGGAAATTTGCACAAGCAAATGATAACTTGGTTGATTTTGTAGCATTTACTTGTAGCAAAGTAAAACATTGAAATATTTGAAATGTCAACAAACGTTTATTTTCATTGAACTCTTTTTTTGGCCTAATACAGTATATCAGTGCACATTTAGTGATTATTTAGGACAACTACTTCCAGCATGAAGTACCAACCTTTTTTCTATTAATCAAGCAAACAGTTTGTTTTCTCTGAGTTTCTAATATAACATCTTCCCACACTAAATCATTCTGTCCAAGTGTATTCTGATAAATACTAACATTGCAGCTTAAGATGATATTTGTTTATTTAAGTGCCAAAACATAACTGTTTGTAAAGATACTTTCAAAATGTTACCTTCTTCATTATTCCCATACAGTTATTCATTTTCTAAAAATTTTGAGAGCTGGATAAGGGAGGATTATAGAAATACCTGCTAGTTATATCTCACATTCCTGTATTTCCTATCTATCTGAATTCTAGATTGATGGCATTTTGCAGGAAATATTTTTAAACTTGTCTCTTGACCCAGAACAAACATAAGCATAACTACTAAGACTTGCAACTTTCCTTGTTGTTATTCATTGTCTTCAATCTCTTGCTCTTTAGTTAACACACTCCTTAATAATTAGGCTTACATCTCATTTGTCCTTTTTTAGTTAAACAGCCGTGTAATAATCAGATGCAATATTATGCTTTCAGAACCTATGTGAAGCTAGAAATGTCAAATTAATGTTATTCTGTGCATAAGGCAATAGAAACTAATTGAAATGCTGGGACTCCTAGACTAACAGTAAGAAGCATGAGGCACTGGCCTCTTTGTATAATAGCTCCATGTTGACAGTTGATTTTTTTCTTTTGTCTTGTTTTTACAATTAAACCAGAGAGGGCTTGGAACTTGTTGGCTCTTTCAGAACTGAGCTGGCTCAGAAGCTGCTACAGTGCTTAAGGCTAACAGATGCACCACATTTTTATGGACTTCCTTCACTGGAGAGAACATTACAAGGAATGGTTCATGTTACTGCATTTCCAGGCTGGAGTACCTATTCAGCTGCAGTTGAACCTGTCACTATTTGTAAGAAATATTTAACAGGTCTTCTTGAGGTAAGTAGTTTATAACTTAGCTTTTGGGTTGAATGCTTGTAAAGAACTGTGTAACTAATGACACTATAATTTATAGGATGTACTTTCGGTGAATATCATCGCTAGCAATAGGTGTGGGAAAGGTGCTTTTTTCTGCTAAGTAAATAGCAAAAAATATGGAGACTATAGTGATGTGTATCTGTACTTATGATTGATTGTATTGTGTGTGCCTCCATCCCCTATTTAAGATGTAATATAAAGTGTCTATAGTTTAAGCAAGATGAAAAATAGATGAGTTTGTTGTTGTTGTTTGATAACTGGAATGCTAAGAAGAAAAATCCAAGATACTCTCCCACAGGCAAAATCCATGTGTGAAAGGGGATCTGGGGGAACAGTAACTCATTAGGCAGGTTATTAACACAGAGAAAGCAGAAAAGAGGTAATTCAGGATGCTGCAGTTGTTGGTAAGCCAAAATTTCATTCCTGTTTTTAGTGTTCTTATTTGTTTGGTAAATCCATGGATGTGATAGACAACTAGTTTTTGCTCCTAAAATTACATTGTTTCTGTTCATTACCATTTGGTATAGAAAGCTGATATGTTTATTCCAATTCAAATCACAATGAAAGGTATAAATTACCCCTTTTCTTGAACACAGAATTTTGAAAAGAAATTATATTTTTAATTCCAAACATAGCATAAAAACCTGGGTACAATAAATGGACTGTTCCATCAAAAACAAGCTTTCAGGTTTCTATTCAATATTGTGCTTGTTATTAAGCTCCACTTCATTCTTTGAACAAGCAAATAAAAAACATGGAACTTATTATGGTTTCCTATATGGTTAAACCTCTGATGACAAAATGACTCAAAAAATAAACTAATTCTTAAAATTCAGCTAAAAATCTACCATCTTTTCTTGAGTTTAAAGTAGTGTATAGGACAGTTTGTACTCTACCTGTATACTGTTTTTACAGTAAAGCTACCATGAACTTGTATCTCCACTCCTAGGTCATCTCATCGTTTTATGTTGAATGGGGAGGAAACGCTATGTCCTTCATGGGGAAAGGTGTTACGAAAAGCACAGTTCTTTGCTTGCTTCACTTATCTCATGAAATGATGACTCAAGCCAAGGATATGGTGAGTGCATTACAGTTGTCCTCATCTTGTCATTTGTGAGGGCTATGCACAGATATATTTTTCACTGCTAAAGTTAAATAATGGATTTTCATATGTGGTGGGGGAAGAAGTCTTATGGCAACAGATCGTAAAAATAATAAAAAGTATCTGGTAATCTCATTTGGCATATAATGTTAGATAAATGAATAGGATAGAGTATAGTATACAAGAAAGCTGAAGGTTTGGTTCTAACCTTACTGAAATAATTCTGCAAATAATTCTGTGGGTTTAGAAAGGTCTTCTTTCAGAATAAGCTATAATTTTCTTTTTATAAAAAATGAGAAATCACAATTTTATGGAGGATGAATAAATTTAAGGGTTTGTAACAGCATTATTTCTTCAGCCATGTATAGATAACAGGCTTTCTAACACGTTTACACATACATGTGTGTATTTTCACATGTTTCTATATATGAAAGAATATATATACATGCAAGAACAATTATCTTATAAAAGGAGCTATCATTACTTCTTGCAAAGTTAATATCTGTGCTTTGAGTCCATGTGCATATGTTGAGAGCTAAATTTTAGAGAGTTTAGAAAAAATGGCCTTCATCATTCATCAAGCAGTTAAAGCATATTCAACAATTTAGTGTAATCATTTTGGAGAATTAAAATCCACTCTTGTTAATATCTGTGATAGCCACAAGTGAAAGCCTTTCAATATGACTAAGTACACATGTAACTAGAAATAGCAGTATGGCTGCTTCACCAAATTCCAGGTTACTCTTTCTTCAGTTCTGTACTCTTTCAAGATATTAAGTGTTGACAATGTTTGTTAAAATTGGAGGGAGGGAGAATATTAAGTACACTGCAGGAGTACTGCAGCCTCCAAAGAATTAGATTGTAAATACATGGATGAAAGAGAGGACTTTTTTTTTTATGAGTCTCATAGAATAATATGTATAGTAGCGTAATGATTGTTGGCATTTTTTTGTGGCTATAAATCATAATCTGTGTGTACAACAGTGTTACTATCTAGACTGTGCTAATAATTTATAATCTAAAAGAAATTGTAAATCCTGGCTGTTGTTTACAATCATGTGACTTAGTATCAAACCTTATGAGAAGAGAAATACAAAATTAAACTTCTTCCTCTGTGCAAGCAGTGTTATACAAGCAAAACAATGGATAAATGTGATTTAAAAATAAAATAAAATTTAAAAAAGCTAACTTAAAATGCACAGTCTAATGACTTGAAATTAAAACTAGTTAAAGCAAATTTTTTTTTACTCATTAGCAATATTATGAACCATTACCATTCTTCCTTATTAGAAGAACCACCTTGTTAAATCACACATAAGATCCTTTAGCTCGTACTGATGGACAGAAGTTGCTTACAGATGTTTGTAGGAGTACGTGAGAAACAGAGCATATACTTAGGTTGTACTAGAATTGCTGCAATGTTTTGTTTGTTTGCTATAGTATCACTTCATTGGTGTTGCTTTGCTGAGCTATGTTTTGTACTTCATTTTATATTTTAATGCCCTCCCTCCCCAAATTAAAAGACTCTGAAATACTGTGCTTTTTGTGATCAGTATTGTGTGTATTGAGAAGATCCATGCAAAATATGTTGCTCCAAATGAAACATCAGTCATCTATTGTGTAGAAATATACAGGACTGACATGGTCAGAAGGCACATACCTAAAATTTTGGGTATCATGATTCATTATGAAATGAATGCATTTTTGTGCAGTGCCATGGTTAAATAGAGCACTTCACAGGTATGTGGTTTTTTTAACCTGAACTACAGAAATTAAAAGTCAAATATGATTTCATGGAATCTGCAGCTAAGTACTCTGTGGTAGTCTGTGTGACTTTATTTAATCATGTGGCAGATGCATGAAGAAAAATAATGAATTATGATGCAAAGAAATAATTGCATGTTCTTATTTGGTAGTTCTCTGCACATGTGTAATATAAAAGAGAAATACAGATTACGTTAAGAAGGAAAAATAAAAAATGTAAGGAGTAAATTTTGAATAGAAATAATTATCCGAGTATTCCAAGTACAATATTTAATCTGTTTTTAGTATTGCTGTCCTAATTCTATACAGAAGATGAGACAAATTTAATTTTTTTGAGTAGGTGAAGTTAGCAGGTTAAATATGTTTATACAGGCAGAATCAAAATATTTTTCCTGCAATATTGGTGTTGTGTTGCATTTGAAGTGTGGTAGTATGTAATTGGTAGCTCAGGCTGTTTGGTAGACTGGCATGGCATTGAAAGATTTATAAAATAATTTCTTAATTTATTTTTTGTTTTCTAATCAGGACTGGATATCTCTTTGGTCTTTGCCTTATGATAACGGTGAAGAACAAGTTCTTTCTCAGCTAGGTCTGGCATGGCTCGTTCCTTTATGGGTAGATAGAGACCCTGAGGTTAGTTAATGCAATGTTAAGTTGGTATCTTATTTTGACCCTTACGTATTTGCAAAATTTTTGCTTCATTTATTTATTTAATATTGAAACTATTGTTTTGCATTATGTAAAATGTCACTGCCTATATCCTAAGTAACAGTAAAGTAGAGAGAATGTTTCCATATAAACAACTTCTGAGAAATCCTTCCCTACATCTTCTGTCTTCCATGCTTTCATTAATCACTCATGATCATGTTTTATAGGCAGTTTTCATTGACATTGCTGTTACTTAGCTGCAAAGCAGAAACATTTACATGAACTACAAATTTAGAGCAAACGTATTTGATGCAGATCTTTTAAAACATGTTTCTTGCAACTTTTTATCAACTCTAGTTGTAAGGTTTTTCTTGTTTTCCAGTGACTAAGGAAGAGTAACTGTGATAATAATAATAGTGGCTTAGTTTCTTCCCAGCTGTGTTGCTAAATGGAACTATTTTAAAGTGGTAAAATGTGAAGAATATTGAAGACTATCTTAGTGTTTTTAAGTATTCAAAAAACTATTTTATTAATTCTGTCATTTTTACATATGCATAGTTGTGATTGTGAGTAATTGCTCAGTAATAGGGCCAGAGAAATATAGGAGAAGAGGTTGTTACTTTTTAAATGACTCCCTTTAAGCTCCCAATTCAGTTTATACAACTGAATTAAAACAAAAAAGCGTTGCTAATTACTGTAAGAAATATCACTTTGTGTTGTGCTTATATGTACTAGGTCAGATTTACAGCACTTGGAATAGGATCAGCTCTTACATCTCTTGAAATTGGATGTACTGCTTTAGCAGAAAGTTGCCAGAACATTTCAGGAGGGCTCTGGGGAACAGTGATAAACATCCTTCTGGACCAATCTGAATGTAGCATGGTACGCAGGGAGGTATGTTTCTTCTGTCCTGCTGTCTTAGATTGTGAAGGTGTTTTTTCATTAAGGAGAAAATTTTTTTTTTTGTTATTTTATTCTCTATATCTATTTTCTGTTGCTGCACAACACCTACTGCTTCGTGAGTTATATACTACCTAATTAAAATAAATGTTTAGCTTCTTATTTAGATTTGCTCAAGAAGCAATAAATACAGACAACTAGTGTAAAAGCAGAAATTACCTAAACAATAAAGTGAATGCATAAAACCTCCTAAGAATTACTCAGGCAGACAAATAGTTTGGTAAAGCATAACACATTAGCCTGGATTTTAATGGCTGTTTTGTTCCATTTATGAACACTTCGGTACGAACTCATCACCTGGTCTATAGTAAATGTCTCTTCATTGCAGACATGAAGTAATCTAATTTGCCTAGGCACTAAGGTTTATTTGTGAAAACTGAAAGTTTGTACTCTGGTAGAACAGCACATAGAACTATATAATACTATATTTAAACTGTGTACATGTTTCTTGCTACTTTCTATCAACTCTAGTTGTAAGGTTTTTCTTGTTTTCCAGTGACTAAGGAAGAATAACTGTGACTATAGTGGGTTAGTTTCTTCCCAGCTGTGTTGCTCAACTAATTACATATTCCAAAGTAGTATTTTGAATTTATTTGTGCAAAATGCTGTTGAGAATGTGTGCTTCCTTTGTTTTATTTAACTTCCCACTCATTTTAGTAGTCTCTTAAGAGTCAAAGTATTGACAGAAGATTGACAAATGACAAAAAAAGCGGTTTCAATCCACCCATATATACATGTGAAATGTGTATATTATAAATTAGAAAAACACACATGCCATGTGTTTTGACAGGTAACTGTTTGGAACATATGTGTCTCTATGTCCCAAGGTGTCCCCCACATTGTCCTAATTATTTAATTATTATTAATTATTTTATTAAAAAAAAAGTACATGAGGACAGTAGAGTTAAGGGTCATAAAGATTTACCTAGGTTTTCCTGCTCAGGGATTTTTTTCCAGTATTTCTTGTTATCTAATTCTCATTCAACAGGATTAACTGTACTGGAAGAGTGATGAAAGTATTCTATAAAAAAATACATTTGTTTCCTAATGATTTCTATTCCATCTCTTCCTTATTGTTTTTCTTACCAGTCCTCTCTTGTGCCGTGCCCTAATGACATCTGTTGTAGGTGAAGTTTGGGGGGTTTTAGGTTATATCCTTCTAATTATTTTTTTCCCAACATGAACAGGAAAATTCTTTGTGTTTCAACATATGTCTAAAGCAATGGAATAGTATGTGGTCTGTGCTGTTAAATCTCATGTGGATTTTTTTTGAACTGTGATGGCTAGATTGGCAATATCGATGCTTTCATTTCTTTCAGGCTGCTTTTGTTCTACAAAATCTCCTTGTGATCCCAATTCCTACAGAAGACGTGAAAGATTGTATTTGGCGAGTGAGTGACTATTACATTTGATGATAAAGGTCATAGTGTCACAGATAGACATTGTTTGATACAAAAACCTGTGTCAGCATACCTAGAAAATGTAAACTTAAAAAATTGCATGTCTAAGGTGACATTTTGGAAAGAGAAATACATGAATAGACAAACTTCTTTCAAACTTCCAGCAAGCTCAAAAAAGAACCAAAGTTAGTTTGTATATATGTGTTTGCATTTCATGAATGTAGTATCTTTGGGCTCCTAGGAAACTTGCTTACTTACATAGTATCATTAATGTTTTAGTATAGAAACTGGTCATTATTTTACCCACACTTGGAATGCAACATGATTTGAGGGGTGTGAGGAAGAAGAAATTCTGTGAATGTGATGTTTATAAAATGTTTTGAAAGAAATATGTAAGTGATGAGAATCACAGAATCACTAAGGTTGGAAAGGACCTTCAAGATCATCAAGTCCAACCATTAATCCAGCGCCATCATGTCCCCTAAACCATGACCTGAATCGCCACATCCACACGTTTTTTGAACACTTCCAGAGATGGTGACTCCACCAACAACCCTTTCTAAAGAAAGATGAAGCAGCTTGTTGCTTAAGTCAATTTAAATGCCTCTTAAGAACATAACCCCTTGCTCAAAGCAGGGTGAACTAAAGCAGGTTGCTCAGGGCTGTCCCCAGTTGGCTTTTGACTGTCTCCAAGGATGGAGACCCCACAACCTCTCTGAGCAACTTGTTCTAATGTTTGCCTACCCTCACAGGGAAAAAGTTTTTTTCTTAAGTTTAAATAGAATTTCCTGTATTTCGGTTTTTGCTTGTTGCCTTTTGTCCTGTCACTGAATACTAATGAGAGAAGTCTGTCTTCCATTACTTTCTCTCATCAGATATTTGTACAAACTAATAAGATTCCCTGGAGACTTTTCCAGTTCTGATCTTGAGTCAGTCATCAAGTTTGTTTCTCTGTACATAAAGATCTTTGGACCTTAGTTCCTAATTTTTCAAATTTTTGTGGCCTTGATACCTGTTCTTTCTGTCCGTCTTGGTCCTTCTGGTATGTGACATCATACCTATATGAGAACAGTGTATGGTTTTTTTGAAGAAATATGCAGATGCAACCATGTCCTGATTTATCTGTTCCTTTCTGCAAATGATCAAGTTAGTGTTGGAAGGCATTCCTCCTATTTTACTAGGATAAGTTATCTATGATTCAGCTGCACACAAAATGAATTATGCTATTTCTTGCAGAGCTGCATTTTAGAGTACAGTATTTTTCCTTTACATCTGATCATAAAGGAAGATGTTCAAGTAATCTTACGAATCTGGCCCTTGTTTCAGTCTTATTGCTTATTACTTACATTTTATCAATATAAATACTAATTCTTTAAATTCATAATAGCAGGGGATTTACAAGGGTCAGCCATCTTAACTTGTTGATATAAGCTCTATTAAAACTTGCTTTTTAGTCTTTTTTTTAAACATTTCAATGTCTATGGTGAGGTGACAGAAATTGAATCCAGTTGCAGAATTCTGGATGAATTCCAGTGCAATTAATAGAAGCTTTGAGTCAATGTGATTCTTATTAAGAATAAGTGCAATTTAATGGAAATTGCTCATCACTTACTAAGTGTTCATGCTGAAAGATACTATCAAACAATACTTTATGATAACTGGTAAATTAAAACTGTTGAAAATACAAACAACAATTAAAATTGTAAGATACCACCAGGATCAAATTCTATATTTCAGAGTTACTTTTTTTCCTTTGCACCGAATAAGATGGTTTGTCTGTTGACTTTAATGCAAGCAAGTTCAAAGGAGAGCTATTACTTGGATCTGGGTGAATAGTAGGAATAATGTACCATAGTCAAAGTAGAAAATTATAATTTTATCTTTTTTATTTTTATTATCTTATTATTATTTACCTTAGGCTGGAAAAGGAAAGGCTGTAAATAGAGTTTGTAGGCCAATATCTTCACGAGAATGTCTATAGTGTTGCTGTTATCTAGTTTATCTGCTTTATGACAATTCATACTGCTATGTTGCTTTAAAGAATGGCATAGGAAGTTTTTTGTAATGAGTGAAGTCTACTTGTGTCAATTGCAACGTACTGTGTTGGATAAAGATTGCTGAAGTCGGAGTACTTTATGAATGTAACTGATGAGTAAATCTTTCAGGGCCCTTGTTATACAATAAAGTATTGGGCATAGCTTTTCAAACTAGTGAAGATAGTTCTGGATAGTAAAATTTTGACTAAATTTAACAAAATTTCCAAAGTATGCATTGGTCATATTGATACAGTCTAAGTAGATTGCTCACAGTGTATGAGTGCAGTTTTATAATTCATTCTAAAAAGTTGACATGAAATACTACATTCTTCTTCAAACTGTCATATCTGATTCTTCATTAATTGGCATAAAAGGCAAATAGTGAAAATAGGCTGTTTATATATTACAGAAACCAAAAAGAATGAGCAGTAGCCATCTAAAACTCTGGTCATAACTTCTCCTGTATCATAAAATAGTTTTTCTGCTTCTACTTTTTGTTTTGTTTTGTGTTCTTGCACAGTTAGCTTGTATTCAGTGTAAACGGAGGGGTTGGGGAAGATCTAGAGCCTCTTGTGGACAAATAGTGGTTTTCAGATTACTTATTTGCAGTTGATCTACTTCTGCTCTCTCCTGACTGCCAAAGGAAATTTCTAATTAAATGACGAATTTTCTTTACATAATTTTAACTAGTTTCTTTTTGAAGTACTGCAATGTGCCTCTTAAAACTGCCTTGCAGAATGTAATTGGTTTGAATTTTTCTCATTCTGGGTTCTTCTGCCAATTAACACAATTTTTATGGTCACTCTGAAATAGGTTATCTTGCAGCTTAATAAAACTTGTTTTCTTCTGTTACCATAGAAAACACTAGAGAAATACTATAACAAAGGCGGTCAAATAAAACTGTTTATTTGAAATAAGTCTATGAAGTCTTTCTTTTTAGGTGTAAATCCACTTCTCTAGAAAGTTTTCCCTTAAGTCAATATTTAAAAAGAAATGACTGAAAACCATTCTTCAAAGAGAATTGCTTTCTTTTTATGTCTTGTTCTCTAAATAAACCTTTTATCATAATAGATTGACATAGCTAGATATAGTATAATGGCAGTATACTTTAGAACGGGATGACCTTTTTGGGATGTTTACTCTTAGTATGAGTGTGCTTTTTCTAAAGAAAACTTTTGCTTTAGTTGATATCTGTAAGTACAATTAAATGAGAAATTAAAATTTTAAAGTCTACTGGTACATGTACTGTCTTAAAACCACCTATATGCAGCTTTCTATGGCTTTCTACTTAGCTGTTAACAAATTTCTGGGGAGCTAAATAGCTACCTCCATTTTGCTAAATGGTTACAGTTTTTGTAAAATATTGTGATTTAGCTCAGCCTTAGTAAAATCTACATTTGACTTTTATAATCTATTAGTTACAGCCTGTAAACCAGCTATGTATATACACATACACAGAGCATTAGGCTTAATTCGTGTTTTTTTGACAGTTTATTTTATGTAAAACATGTCTGTAAAGGAATGATATTTGTGAATTTGATGTCTTCAGGGTCCCTGTGTACATGATGAAGAATCTGGCCTCTCTCAGACAGGAAAACCTGCACTGAAGGCCCTTTTGTATCACTGCAGATTCTATGAACATGTGAATCAGATGGTAAAACACTGTTACCTAGGATGTTACATGTTTGATTTGAATTCTTCCAATGAAGATGACACTATCATAGAAAAAGGTGGTATAACTGGTAAGTGATTTTAAACCTACTTAAATAACTTCTACTTTTGAATAACTTACCTCAAATAGTTCTTACTAAAAATGGAACTGAAAATGAGTATATAAACCAGGAATGGAAATATGTTGTTAAGTCAAAATGTTGCTCTGATGATTTAAGATGTAGATAAGTTACTAGTTGACCATATCTCAGAAAAAAACTGTGAGTCATTATTTACATCTTCAAAATCACAGAATCACAGAATCACTAGGTTGGAAAGGACCTTTAAGATCATCAAGTCCAACCATTAATCCAAAACCACCATGTCCCCTAAACCATGTCCTGAAGTGCCACATCCACACGTTTTTTGAACACTTCCAGGGATGGCGACTCCACCACCTCCCTGGGCAGCCTGTTCCAATGCCTGACCACCCTCTCAGTGAAGAAATTTTTCCTAATATCCAATCTAAACCTCCCCTGGCGCAACTTGAGGCCATTTCCTCTTGTCCTATCACTAGTTACTTGGGAGAAGAGACCAACACCCTCATCGCCACAACCCCCTTTCAGGTAGTTGTAGAGAGCGATAAGGTCTCCCCTCAGCCTCCTCTTCTCTAGACTAAACAACCCCAGTTCCCTCAGCCGCTCCTCATAAGACATGTGCTCCAGACCCCTCACCAGCTTTGTTGCCCTTCTCTGGACATGCTCCAGCACCTCAACATCCTTCTTGTAGTGAGGGGCCCAAAACTGAACACAGGATTCAAGGTGCGGCCTCACCAGTGCCGAGTACAGGGGCACAATCACTTCCCTGCTCCTGCTGGCCACACTATTCCTGATACAGGCCAGGACGCTGTTGGCCTTCTTGGCCACCTGGGCACACTGCCGGCTCATATTCAGCCGGCTGTCAACCAGCACCCCCAGGTCCCTTTCCGCCGGGCTGCTCTCCAGCCACTCCTCCCCAAGCCTGTAGCATTGCATGGGGTTGTTGTGGCCAAAGTGCAGGACCCTGCACTTGGCCTTATTAAACCTCATACAGTTGGCCTCTGCCCATCGATCCAGCCTGTCCAGATCCCTCTGCAGAGCCCTCCTACCCTCCAGCAGATCAACACTCCCACTCAGCTTGGTGTCATCTGCAAACTTACTGAGGGAGCACTCAATTCCCTCATCCAGATCATCTATAAAGATATTGAACAAGACCGGCCCCAGAACCGAGCCCTGGGGAACACCACTCGTGACCGGCCGCCAGCCGGATTTGACGCCATTCACCACAACTCTCTGGGCTCGGCCATCCAGCCAGTTCCTCACCCAAATGTTACAAATGGAAAAGATGTAGTTGCTTCTGCAGTACATTTTCTTGAAAAATACTGGGTGTAAAATACTTTTTACAGTTGTGACTTTGACAGACCAATACAATGAAAGTTTAATAAAAAGAAATATATAGACTGTTTCTAAGACACCTATTTCTGTTTCTTGATGTGTTCAACTTCAAAGATGTGTGAAAAGGAGTGGACTCTAATATGCTGAAATTAGCTGCATTCTAAGACATTCAGATATAATTTAATTCATAGACTGATCAAATTTAATACTCAGGTTGGATTGATTTTTTTTTTTTTTTTTTTAAAACCTGTATAACTTTGGAGTATCTCAGATCTTACTTTTATATTGACTAATTGTTTTCTGAACATTATTTGTAAGACTTACTATGATGCATTGTGGGAACCCACATTCTTGTCCAAATATATATTATGATCTAATTTCAGAGAGCTCAGTTAATTTAGGGAAAATTAATAAGTTCCTTCTTTTTGGTTTCTTTCTTTCTTTCTTGTGTGCCTAAGTTTCTGTATTTCCCTCTTATAAGCCTACAGATTTAAACAGTTCTTGTAGGTCTGCTTCTGTTAAACATGTTACAGAAGAATGAACAGAAGAGGAATGCTATTTTCCCCTAGCAAGTTACAACTTTATGACAGACTCAAGGAAAAGAAATATTCTTTGTTAACTCACTGACTTATCAGAGAAATAGCTCAGCAGTATACAAAATTCTAGCCATAAAAATCCTCAATTTCTTCTGCGGCTGCTTTATTTACTATTTACTTATAGTAAAGTGTAATTTTTTTCAGTCCAATGCATTTCACTTCTCCCATGGTCCTTTTATTTGTGCCTCTTGGTAGTTGTTAGCTGATGCAATATCAGATCTAAGGGCAACTCAAACTCCAGGATTGCAGAACTTTTCAGTGAGTAGTTCAGATACGTTTTGTCAGATCATTGAAAAGCAAATCCAAAAAAAAGTTTTTCCAGAAGCTTTGAAAGAAGGGGTAACAGTCATTTATGATATTTCAGGAACGAGAAACAAATTTTTTATTTATTTAAAAAAGGAAGACAGGACAATGTTTGCTTCCTCTCTGAAACTATAGTGCTTGAAAGGCTTGTAAGTCCTTCATTCATAGGTTCAGAATTGTGTTGTTTGTTTATAATGACCTGTTTCTGCTTTTCAGTAGGTCCCTTGTCACCTCTTAACAGAAGATCTTGCTTTGGTTTATCTTCCTGAAACTATTTTTGTCGTTTCCTTTCCCCTATGTATTTTCCTCACATTTTTCAGGAATATAAAAAAGCCCTCATTTGCAAAGTTATGTCAAAAATAAAAATTACTTAGCTGAGTTTAGTCATTAGCTAAGAAATGTATAGCACTTCTACTGCACTCAGAATTTGTGTGATCTAGTACTTTATTCTTTGTTGTTTTCTAAATATATGAAAGCCTCAAAACCTATTATTTACAGGTGTGTCCTATAAAATTTTTGTCACGTTTTATTCTGAAACAGAGTTACAAAGTTATTCTGCCTTCATTATATTTATGAATATGGATTCTCTTGAAACTGCTTCTCTTAAAATGAGAATTTGAAGTCTTTTGAAGATAAGGACGTCTGTTCATTATGTTTGTGCTGTGAGACCCCAGTATCTTCAATACTTTTGTACTATTACATTTTGAATAAAACTAAATCGGAACTATTTCAAATGACTAAATGCTATGCCACTGCAGTTTGAGCTAAGTGTAGCTTTTTCCAGACTATTTTATGTTGCAACTGAAAATTGTATTTTATTTAATCTCTGTTTATTCAAGGGGTTTTCTGAATAAGAATTTGTAGGTAAAATGTGTGAAAACTTATATTCTGAGATCTTCAGAAGGATAACTGTGGTTGGCTACTTTTCTGTTTCACTGAAAGAATCATTTGAAAAGCTTGTTATGCTCTCTGCTGGTATGTAGTAAAGAAAAAGAAAACTCTCTCTGTTTAAATTTTATTTTTATTCTTTTTTTCCTACAGATTTTGATGATTCTCTTAATCTTTGGAAGGCTTCATCTACTCAAAGCCGATCTTCACATTCTCAGTCAACATCTGAAACTATGGTAACTTGCAGAGTAATCTATTTATTTTAAATATAAAATTGTTCATGAAGTGCTTTGAAGAAAATTAGCAGTCTTACAAATGCTTAAAAAAACCCCAACAAAACACAAAACAAAACTGAAAATTAAAAAGCTGAAACTAAATTTAAATTTTCTCTAAAGTAGCTTTAATATGCTAAAGAAAACTTTCATGGTTATTTACTTGAGAAAAATTAATAGCTTACCTTGACTAGTTAAATGCATAAGGCAATGCTGAATTCTGTAGTTTCTCATAAGTGAGACATTTTCTCTAGAGATTGCTTTGTATTTGGCTTTATTGACAAAATGCAGTCATCTCCATCTATGGCTATCATTGCTGCTGCTTTTATTGAAACTGTCCTTTCAGAGTGAACCTATATTTACACTACACTGCTACAGAACTGGATCAATCAAAACCACAGAAGTACATTGGGTTAAAATTATATTCTGTATCATAATAAACTCTGGATTCTGAAAATGCTTTTAGAAAATATAAAAGTGGCACCAATGTTTGCAAGACCCAAAATAGACATGAAAAATACAAGAAAGCAGGTGGCTGCTTGAAAAATTTGTCTCTGGCTAGGATCATTACTGCAATGAAAGACTGTAAACATGCTGTCTTTCAAGATGTCAAATGCAAAGGAAGAGAAATTGAAATACGTTCTTCCAGTTCCAGACTAGATTTTCAATATCAGATCAGGCTGTGGAGGAAGCTTTTATAACATTCGTTAGTTACCTCTTAAAAATCATATATTTTCAAAGACTGCAGCATAACTCCAAGAAAACGCTGACATGTTGCACTGAAATCCATTTTTATCATTTTATATTTTCTTCAAAAAATTTTTGATTTATGAATAACCATCTAATGTAATATGGAAGCCATAATACTATAGCTCAAAAATTTCTATGCTTATAAAGACTGATAAAGCACAACAAGATTACTATCTTATTTTATTGACTAAAATTGTTATGCCTGGTTTTGCTGTGGATTGTGATAAAAATAAAAATATGGAAAAGCCAGTATTGTAATTTTATCTCAACATTTTTCCCAATTATAATTTTTTTTACTGTTTTGACACTGTATTGCTGTCTAGTGCTTTTACTGTTATCTGGCATGTTTTTAATAATTTCAGAAAAAGTATACTCTAGTTTTAAGCTAAAATTCCTCTTTTTCAGAAATGTTCTTAATGATTTTGATTTTCATTTATCTAAAACAAAACAAAACCTCTCAAAAACCCTTAGGGTTATTCTAAAGACAGAAATTCAGATATGACTATTTGAAACTAAAATAAATGAAAGTGCATGTAACATGAATATGGCTTAAAAACCATTTACATAAGAATCTCAGGTTGTTTAAAAGCAGCTGATTCTGAATTGCTTTTTACTGGATGAATTGAGTGCTGCTTATTTATAGGAATAAATGTTGAGCAAATTTAATCTTGTTTTGTTCATATTACTTGATGGGAAAAGTTAAATTTCAGTAATTCTTATCAGGGTTGAGTAATCTACCTGAAGTTGTGCTTGAGTTTTCATAAAGAGTTGAAGAGTTCATTACATGAAACTACTTCAGCTTCAATAGCTTGAAAAAAGGAAAAAATAATTTGGAATCTCCTAAATCAAATTAATGTGTTTTAATTTATACATACTAAGTGGCATCGTAGTTTAACATAAAGGCATAGCTCTACGATTCCATTTAAGAAATGGACAACTAATTATTTAAAGTGGAAAGCACAGTGTAATACTATGACACATTCATTTGTATCAGTCTTGCAGATGTGGTAGACTTCTTATTTGCTGAGATTATGTTCTTAAAACTAGTGTTAGAGAGTTCTATTCAAGTTTGGTTTTTGTTTTGTTTTGTTTTCCTTCTTCCCCTGATACATATGAAGATTTTACGCAATAACTTTGATTGTCTTTTATAGAAGTTAATTTCATTTCCATTTGTCCTCAGTGGACCTTTTTTAGCAGCTATAAACTCCTGTTTTTATTAACTAAGTTTCTTACCTTTAAAAAAATACCAGTGCTGACATGACAGATAGTAAGTTTCCAAGCTGGAAGGCAAGATGCATATATTTGATGTTCCAATGCCAGTATTAATTATGAGAGAAAGAGAGAGGAAGGGAACTGAGGCTAAATACAAACTGTATTTCAGAAGGCAGTTAATGACTATTAAGTGTCTATCAAGTAAAGTTTGGAAATACTTTTAAAACCTCCAACTTGTGCCGAAATAAGGTATTTTCAATTTGTTGCTATATAATTTCACATTTTATGAGATAAAGAAATACATTTGTGAAGTCATTAACAAAAGTTTGTAGAAGTTTGTCTCTAAATTTGATATGTTGATGGTACCAGGAAGATAGTTATTCCAAGCCCACTAGATGGCATGCTTTCCCCATCACAGATGAAAGGGATTCTGCGGGTTTTATTGAAGGGAAAAATGTGGTTTTTTGTGTATGGTACAGATTTGATGACAACAGCCACAAATAATTGAGAGTTAGTAGCTATCAAACCAAGTAGAATTGTTTCTATCAGAAGCTCTTCTCTGATATATTAAAAAATAGTTGTTCTAAATATGTCCATATCCATTCATTTCATGAATGCCAGTCTAGGAAGCTGAAACTGCTTTTTGCTTCAATAAGCCACATTCTGAAGATCTTTGCAGAAGCAAAAGTGATGCCTTTTTATTGAATTATGTGAATTTCTTTTCTGCGAAGAGAAAAGGTCTGCTGGATTTTTTTTTTGTATGTTTGAAAACAGTTCTGACAAAGAAAAGACTTTTACTTTTCTTTGTTTTCAAATTTCATGTTATCAGTACTTTAATTGAGCTATCTACTGTCAAAGGCTGATTTCACACAGGGTTTATATAACCTTAGGTGAAAATAGTATCTAAATTGCTTTTTGGCTTCATATTTTTTTTCCCATCCACAAATTTTTCTTTTTTTTTTTACTTTAGTATATAAAATAGCCTGTCAGAGGTGTTGCAGAGGCCGTAAGTACGATTTTGCCCATTTTATAGTGTAAAGAATGGCAACGAGGGAATGAAATCAATGATTCAAGGTCATGTAAAAGATGGCATCAGGGCTGGATTGTATGTACTGTATTAACTCATATGCACTGTATTTAGTGTTTTTAAGATCTCAGTGGATTACAGATTTTTGTCAAATTTATCTATTTTTCTGTAAACTGGAATGTGGACAAAAAGTCCAATTCTGAGGGGATTAAAAATCTCTTGTCTTTTATAGAACTCACAGTTTAAACGAACTCAGGTTATCATTACAGAGAACAAATCCTTATTCTTATTTTAACAAAAATGTTTGTTTTGTGTTTAGTATGTATGATTGAGAACCCAATCAGCATGGAGATACTAACTTGCTTCACACTGCATAAATACACTAGGGCTGTTCTGTGTCCAGGGTAGCTTAGCAAAATGAGCAGTTATTTAGAAACTTGAGCTAAAAATGGTGCAGGTTAAAGATCTGCAGACATTTCCCAGATAGCTTTAAGTCATGGCCATTCTTTCCTATGAAATCATCTTGCTATTTTATAAAAATGTGTTCTTTATTTTCTGGAGCCATGGTTACCAGAGTACTATACAGTTAAGTAACTTAAACCTTTGAAAAGAGAACCAAATAGAATTAATCACTGCAAGCCTATTAAAGCAGTGCCAGAGGAATTTTTGTACTAGAGGTTAAGAAAAGACCTTTTACTCATATGTAGTAGATAAATGGCAAAACCCTCACACTTCTTCTGTATTTCCACTCAGACAATTTTGTATTCTTTTGTACTAGTTCTAATCTGCCATTGTCATCTCCCACTCAATACACAACCCTTTCTTTTCCAAAATTAAACCTCCTTCCAAAGTCTGTTGTTTCACTGTTAAGCAGCAGAATGCATCATTGATCCCAGAAAGAATATGGTGGCAATAGTAAATATCCTTTACTAGATACAATGTCTCAGACCCCCAGTTATCCTTGTCAAAGGTGATTTATAAAAGCGGTAATATCTTTTCTTTCCTGGAAGGCAGAGCATTGCGGAAACAACTTCATTGTGTTACTGTATGTTTTCTGTTAAGATAGCAGAAAATTTCGGGCTTTAACGCACGTCCCACTGTGAAGCAATTACCAATAAATGTTCCATCAGTGCAGGAAGCTGATATTTTTCTAACCAGATAAAGCTTTTATTGATTTTTTTTTTTTTCAAACTTATCTAAAACCTTATCTTTATCTCATTGCCTCAAGTGTTTAGAGAGTTCTAGAAGATGGAGAAAAAGTTGTTGTGCGATGCAGAAGATACTATTTACTAATATGTGAAAGCTTGTATAAATTCATAATAATATCTTTAAGATGACTCTCATCATAGTAATAATTCCTTTTAGGGTTTTAATAGTTGCTGAAGAACTATATAGACTCTTAGAAGTTACATTTTGGGCTTGTACTTTAAGAAAAAGTTAATGTTTTTTGTCATTTATTATAATGCTTGGAATTGAGGCATAGTGCTGAATAAATGCAGAATTTACCATGTGTCAAGATGGATTGATTTACTCTAATAGAAATAATGGATTTTAATAATTATTTAAAGCAAAAAACTGAAACTTTAAATTCAGCTGGAGAATATGCATTTTATTTGTATAATAAATTCCAAACAGAATTTGAATTTCATTTGGTTGGTACAATTTGGTACTGCATTTTGCTAACAAGAAAATTACTTAGCCGAGCATGTGCTAGTGTTTGTGATGTGAATCCTGGGTTTCAGACACACCCCTTTCCCCCCTGCCCCAATCTTACTGTAGCTTGTCTTCTGTGTTACAATAACCTTCTGGACTTTGGAAAAACTGAACATGCTTGAGGAGAAAAATTCAAGACTGTAGTATGGACAGTAGTGGGACACCAGGGAAAAATAGGGGAGAGAAGGGAATTACAGCATGGAGATGGCAACCTTTAGCTCATGCAGGGACCCTGGTCTCAAGTAAAGATGTGCTGATAGAAGCCTAACAATATTTGGAAGTGATTGGGGGGAGGGCAGGGTTAAACCTTTGAGGGGATGAGAAAAAAATAAATAGGGAGTTTCTGTTGCTCAAAATGCTGCTGAGTAAATCAAAGCCAAACCTGGAAAGCAGTGACCTAACTGCAAGGATACAATAGCTAGGAAGGGAATAATCTGTGATTTCCTTCCCTCCACCCTTTTTGTCAATTAAGTAACTTTTGACTTTTCCTTAGGTAAAAAAACATTCCTGCTAATATTCTAATGAAACTGTAAAAAAAAACCTTTGAAATACTTTGGTCTTTCTTAGAAAGCTTACTGTGAGGAAAAGTCCAATAACACCCATCCATCACAGTTGTGACTGTCTCAGGATTTCATTGGGTTACCCAATGTTCTGTATTCTTTACACTGTATAGTGACACTTGAAGAAAACTTACCTGATGTGAATTGTCCAGCTAGAAAACAAAAAGCAGAAGTGAAAAAGTGACCTCACATGGGAGATGCTTCTCCCATACTCTGAAACAGGTCACAGGTCTTGCTATATCACAAAAGCATATTATTAAGCTGGAGACTCTAGGTATTCTGATCTCAAGCTTGTGGTTTTAAACACAGTAGCAAGAGCATTAAGAACTTTTGAAAGCATGCAAAATTAATAGTAGGATAGATAATGTAGAATTGGTAGAAGCAGCACAGTAGTATGACAGTAAAATTGTCTACAGTCATGTAAATATCTTGTATCTTCACCATGAAATGAATACACAGGACTAAGGTTAAGAGAAGAACCCATCCCAGAGTTGGAAAGACTCTGGAACTTCAGCTTTGGCTGATGATTAATGTGCTTGTGATATTTTTGTCTGAGTGTGTCCTGGTACAAATGGACAAGTGCTGATGGTCTCAGCAGAGCAAATAGTCCATGAAAAATTAGAGTTTAAATGCCTCAGTAATGCCTTTCTATCTTAGTCCAAATGTAGATTGAGTCAATTATATGGGTGAAAAAGAAGGATGAAGAGGAGAAATTTCCAGTAACATGGGCATCGATCAGTTTTTAACTGAAATGTTTCAGGATGTTCATATTGCACATCTTTCAACAGTTTCAATTATTGGATGTTTATATGTGTGTGTGTATATATATAAAAAAAGCAAAATTTAATACGATTACTTTTGAACAGTAAATTTTACATTGTTTTTTGGTGTTGTGGGTTTGTTGTTTTTGGTGGGTTAGTGTTTTGTTTTGGGGGGGTTTCCCCCCCTTCAAGCAAAATATAAATAGAAGTCTACTCTATAAAAGCTGGAATTGGCTATTTTCCTTTTTATGTCTTTCTAGATTCGGTCTGCATCACCATCACTGGGGAGTGTTACTGAGCTTCAAGCAATAGTCCCAACAAACTCAAACAGTTTTATTCCTGAAACTGTAGTTGATCGGCTTATGGCACAAGGTATGTCAAATTATGATTTTGTGTACGTAATGATGCATACAATGCATTAGGCTGCCTATATTCCAGTATTTCTTTATGAATATGAAGCTTGCATGTTGCTGGAACAATCACCATTGATGCTTCTGGCGGGTTTTTTTGGAAGACAAACATGAAACGCTTCCTTTAAAATGAAATAGGATGAAGTACATTTGACAGAAATAAGTGGAAGTGGTTGATACTGTTTGAAATGTAACTCAAGACTTAGATTATATTCCTGTCATCCAGGCACCCTTTCAAAACATTCAATTTTGGTAAAGCTGATATATACATACATGCACATGCATGCACACACACGGGTGTATATCTAATTCTTTTTGTATGTAGAAAGATAAAAATTTATTTAATGTAAAAAAATATTAAACGTATGTAGAGTTATATCTACAAATATAAAGTAATTTTCTATTAAGGAAAAAAATGAAAATTTATACCTTTCAAATTCACTGTTCATGTTTAACGATTATTAGTGCCTTGTAGACGGAACATTTTATTTTAGAACTATTTTAAATAACACTTTTTCTGTATCTGATTGCCTGCTTGCTTGTTTTTTTCTTATTCCAGAATATACTGTTTAAAATGTACTTCGATATCTTATGAAAAAGAAAGATCAATATGTTTTATGTAACTGCTCTAATTAATCTTTTGTGGTTTGGTGTTTTTTTTTGTTGGGGTTTTTTTTTTTTTTTATTAAACACATTCTAGGTCAAAGTGATACAACCACACCAGAATCTCCAAGTCAACATGATTCTCCCATGTCTGCTACTCTATCTAAACAGCGTGCTGTAGTCACACCTGCCCTTCTCTCAGCTGTTTGCAGCCTTCTGCACAATCTACTGGTTATCACACCAAAAGATACTGGAATTGCTCTTCAGGAAGCACATTTGCTAACAGCTCTCAGCAGGTATGAGATCAATAACTGCTGAACTATATAGATGATGTAGCAATGAGAGGTGAAAATTTTGAAATGAGATCTACCAGTGTTTCTTACCAAAACTGTTAAATATATTGATCACTTCTTGCTTCTGAAGTGTTAAAAAATGACTTTAAAAAAAAATAATATCAAGACAAAAGAATATGGATTATTTCTTTATTTCACAGAAAAGGTAGTCATATGGGTGATTCCATTTGTAGTGTCTGTCTTCTACAGGACTGCTTTGTTCCTCTGGTAATGATTTAAGTTTTTGTCTAGATGGCCATTTAGTCATCCTTTTTGGAGGGGTAACTTTTTTTTTCTTTCATAGAAAAATACATAATATAGTCAGATATTCAAAGTTGCAGATCATTTCAGTTCATTTTGTGATTTTCTTCTTTGAATTTTATGTAGTATTTTGAGGATGAGCCAAGGACTGTCACACTAAAAGAGAGTCAATAATGCTTGCCAAATTTGAGAAAGTATTGAATGATAGACCCTGGTGTTTTGTTTCTTTTTTTTAAAGAAGGAACCACTTCATAACAGTCTTCAGATTGTATTCCATGTTTCCACTTGCATCGTAAGAAACTCTTTCATCTGTAAAAAAATGTTTGGAAGTCCTGAAGTGAAGCATGAAAATTAGTTCAGGGTTTTTTTTAAAGTTTTCAAGAGCTTTCATAGTTGCTTTTCATACTGCAATTAACGAAAAAACCAACCCTTGTTTGAATACAGTTTATATTATTACAGAGCTGTTTATTCTTCTACAGGAAAGAAAATAACCAATGAAATATAAACAAGGAATTTTTACCAGTGCAGGAACAGCCACTGGAATTTATGTTAGTCTAGCTATTTTGAAACTTCTATTTTTACTGCTACTATAGTTGCTATTGCACTAGACTTTCTTAAAATAGTGGGTTTAAGCAGTAAGTTCTTCAGAATTTATATTCACTCTGTTTATTTTAAATGTTCTCTTCTATGGAATATTAAGTTAGTAGAATGTTTAGTTATTTAAGTATATTTCTAACCAACTTACTTTATTTTAGTCTTGTAAGTGCTAATGTGGTTGAGCGATGTGTCTTGGAACTGAAAGCTCCACTGGGTCATCCACGTCATGTAGAACATGTAAAAACTCAGGTTAGAGAAGCATTTGTTTCTTTCTAATTTTTTAAAATTATGAAATTAATTTCTTTGCATAATCTATATTCATATTCCAGATGCACTGCTATAGGCTATATTCATGTGAGTCTCTGCTTTTGACAAGGTTTAAGAGAAAATAAACCATGTTATATTCAACACAGAGCAATTTAATTTCTGTGTTAGAACTATACCTAGAACCATCGAACCGAAAACCAATTGTGTTTTAAAAATAAAAATTGAGTTAAGCAGTTACAGAAGTCATGTAATAGAATTTCTTTGTATGGTACTGAAGTGCAGCCAGATACAGTTAGACACATTTCATATTTATTTTCTACAACAAACCTGTCTGTTTTGCTTTGTCTCCAATTCTGCAGACACTTACACAGTTCTAAACTATGTTGATGTATGGAAAGCATATAGGATTACTACCAATGGAACTACTTTTGTATCAAGTTTAACTCTGTCTATATAATATATAGAACATACTATATTCATGGCACAGCACCGTTTTAAAGCTTCTGCTGCTCTGCATTCAGGTTTACTTCGAGGAAAGATACCCAAGTTATTAAGACAGTGTGTTTCTGCAGAAATCTTCTGAGAATAAATAAATGTCAGGAATAATTTTTTTTCCTACAGCTTCAAATTGAACTTCTGTTTTCAGGAAATACACATATATTTGTCAATATTAATGACCATTTTAATGTTTTTCTTTGTGAGCTTCCAGACAATATGATGCTGTACATATAATGAGAGTCATGACTTTCTCACAAAGAACTTTATTCTTTGTCACTAGAACATTGATTTCAGACATGTGTTTCTAGACTAGGAATTCTGCTTCATCTTCTACAGTAAAAATCAGGAGAACAATTTAATTTATATCCTATTATTTCTTTTAAGTCATGTGTATTAATTCAAAATGTTGAGGTAATGGGAGTATTTAGTTTAAAAAAATGTATGTGGAAGGTACAAATAAATGGCTTTATTTCATATCTTTTTAAAAATATTTAACAGGTATTATTACTACTTCAATACTTGTCATCTGTGTCCAGGCTTCTGAAATCATGTTTATTGGTGGACTCTCAGCTTGTAATCCAGGATGAACTGTTGAAACCTCTCTTGGGAAATACCTTCATGATTCTTGCCATTCGCTCCAATGATGGGTTAGGTAATTAAGTGTTTTGTTTCCAGTATAGCCAGACAGAGGCACATTCATGTACCACCTTCATTTGAATTGACAGTTGTTGTCAGGCTTAGCTATCCAGGTTTGTGCATACCTGTAAATGGTTTGATTATTTTTTTTCTTTATTATGTTTGCAGATACTGAGTTAACATCTGTACTTCATGAAACGTGGGTAGACTTTTTCAACCTCCTAGCTACATTATTGTGGAAGAGTGGCCAAATATCTTTTCCATCTGTGACAGCAGCCCTTGCAAATCATTGTACAGCAATAATTGGTAATAATTATTCCTGGATGGGTTTTAACCTGGCAACTAATAAAATAAATAAACAAGTAGAAAAGAGGGGCATTCCTGTTCAGATGTTAAGTAATTACCAATGGCATATGTAGAATGAAAACCAAATGTGTCCAGAGCTTGAGTGACTTTTTACCTTAATTGGATTTTTATATCTCTTTCTTATATCAGACTAACTTTTGAACTGCCAGATGAATTCACAAGTTTTGTTTGCAAATGTGTCCAGAGCTTGAGTGACTTTTTGCCTTAATTGGATTTTTATACCTCTTTCTTATATCAGACTAACTTTTGAACTGCCAGATGAATTCACAAGTTTTGTTTGCATATATGGGTTAGTGATTCTAGTTGTGATTCTTAACCAAATATGGCACCTTTTGAGTAGAGCCTGAAATGATCCATTAACACTTCATTTTTTTCCTTATATGTGGGGGGTTTTTTATTATCTTACATAAAAGGAAAGCAAAGTTTTGAGGGGAAATAAGAGATATAGGAATTTAAGATTATTATACAGGGGTTTGTTTTTAAATTATTCCTTCATAGTTACTTGCCTAGTCAAGTCTCTCAGTCACCCAGAACCTCTCACATGTTGTCAATACTGAAGTATGAGCATAGTCCATTCAAGCTTGTAATTTCAACCAGGTGCACGTTAAGTGATCTGGTGAATCCAAATCCAGTTGCACATAAAGCACCTGATGGGTGCTTTTGGTATTATAATGTAAACTGTTGAATGAAGTGAGGAGACTTCATAAAATCGTTGAACAAATGAGTGATTTAACAAATAGAAATAGCTTTTTTGTTTTATAGTAAAATTAATGCAGATCAATTAATTCATTCAAACCTGTAAACTTAAACTTTTCTTTCTTACATTTTTAAAGACTTATCAAATGCATAGAATTTGTAGAATTCCTTGTGCAGTGCAATGCTATAGCTGCTTCTTGGCTCACACACTCTCTTTGATAAGTCTTTCCGAGTTCTGAAGCACTTAAACTTTATTCAGAATGAAATATAAGATTTTTCATTTTTCTGTTTAACCTTTCAGATACCATTTGTGATTGTATTCATCTGTCAACCACATATCCTGCTTTATATATGGCTAGTTTACAGTTCCTTTCTGTCCTTTTGAATGAGGAAGGAAGAAGACATCTCCAAGATAAACAGAGTATATGTCAGAATCCAACTATTAGCTTTCTTCTGGATCACGTTGAAGGATGCCAGGCATCAGTAACTCAACTTACTGCATTAATTATTCAGGTGTTTAAAATTTGAAGATGTGATTGCCGGATATATTTTTGCATTTTTGTATTTTGTTAAAAAAAGAATGTAGTTATCTAATGAAAAATCCATTGTTTCCAGTTATGAACCAAGATACCTTTAATTTGAGACATCTATTACACACTTTTTTGAAATTCATGTAATAAGCTGGAACAAGTGCAAAGAAGCAACTTCTAGGAAGTGCCTTGCAAGGCAA
Source organism: Phaethon aethereus (assembly GCF_964289735.1). Taxonomy (NCBI): domain Eukaryota; kingdom Metazoa; phylum Chordata; class Aves; order Phaethontiformes; family Phaethontidae; genus Phaethon; species Phaethon aethereus. The sequence goes on along the minus strand of NC_138582.1, from coordinate 63,788,009 downwards.
TTATGCTGCAACAGCATGGTATGAAATCTCATGTAGAGAAGATGATGTATAGATAGAGTATGTTTGGCCAAATACTGAATATGCTTTTTTTTCTGCTTTTCCAAACATGTAATGAGATTTTTAAGGTTTGAGACATAGTTATCCACATTGTAAATGACAGCATTGTTGTTCTTAACAGCTGCCTTCATAAAAATTGTGAACCAAAATGAATCATTAAGCTTTCTAGTTCATTCCCTGATAGTGTAAGATCAGTGTTGTTGCACTTAAGAAGCATATATTAATGTATTTTCTAAGCTAGTTTTAAATTGGACAGATAGCATATTTTCACTAACTCATTTAGGAAACTTGTTGCTCGACATAATATGTATTGGTGACAAGATGTTTTTTTTCTAGATACTTATTCTGAATCTTCTGTCTTTCTGAATGTAATCTTGTTATTCTTATTTATACTTTTATATACTGTCCTAAATTACTCTTTTACCTCCTTTATATTTATATCCTTCATTTACTTACAGACTGTTAAAATATCTTCTGTTACTTATTACTAAGAAAAGTTATATGTGAAATTTATGTCTAATTTATTTTCCCTCAGAAACTGGTTCTTTTATCTATATACTCATTGTCCTTTAAATTATGTGCAGATTGTCACTAACAATAGTTGTGATCCATGATTAGATGTGTAGTGTTTGTCTGAAAGACGTACGTTTCATATAACATAACATAGCCTATGATTTCTAATGTCTGAAGTCAGCGTCTTGTAATTATTTTTTGTAAGAATTGTATCTAGTACTATTTTGCTGTGTAAAACATTATTTTTTCAGCATGTACTAGTGCATATCAGATGGTGTGACCAAAGTAATGCTGTCTTAGTATCATTTCATCGCCCCTCTTCCTATGGTTGCTGAATTCTTGTAGAATATCCTAACTCCTACCAAGACTTGTCCTGATCTAACTAACATTTGTCATACAACTTGTGTTCCTTTCTGCTGTGTTACACCACTGTGGCTCTGTAGCATTTATTGGGGCGTAGCGTTCTGTCCACTGAGAATGTGGTGTCTTTTAAGGAGAAACTTCCTAAGAGGAACTTTTTTGGTATCACTGGATAGGCCACTAAAACTAGAATTCCCTGTCTCTTTGGCAACTAATTTCAGATAATTTCACTGCATTTCCTGTGAGGACATGATTTGCAGAGACTGAGAGCAAAACAGGGACCCTTCACTGAAATCCCATAATTTGCTAAATATTCTGTTAGGTTTTTAGTTTTAATGCTTCTGTGTGTGCCTAAAACTGAACTTCTCAGCTCTGGCACAGAAAATCTAGTTGCATAAAAGTGTGTCAGACAAAGAAGTGTTGTGTTGTAAGTCACATTCCTCTATTTTTGTACAAGTATACATAGCTGATTATTAGTCTTTGCCAGCAAAAACTGATGATTCTTATGGTGACAGCAGAAAAAGTCTATACAATGAAGAATTAACTGCAGCCAGACCAATGAAAGTTTATCAGACACCACGACATAGCTGGAGCATCGTAAGAGATACCAGCTTTTAACTGTTCAGAGCTGTAGGTGGATATTGCATTTTGTTCATAAGAGCTCAAAAGATAACCTGTGCTCTCTGGGGCTTTATGATATATGAAAGGGTTATAGCTGCTATGATCCCCAAATAAAGAATAACAAAATTAGGAAAGAAACATCTTCAATTTTTTAGAGCAAAGTACATATATTTATTTAATCCCCAACCCAAAATATTTAAATATGATCTTTCTTCAAGAGAAGCACTCAAGCAAAAAATTGACTAATGTAGAAAAGACTGTGAGAGAATTTTCAAAAAGTCATCTCCATTAATCATCCTAATTACATAAAATATACAGATAGGTGATATGCAATGGCAAATGCTAACTTAGGACCTGGTCTGCAGATGTGAATATTAGCAGACCAGGTCCTAAATATGCATTATTGCATATAACCAGTTTAGTAAATGCACATGCTGACTTTGAAAGATCTTGGTGCTTTTGTGTATGTAAATTTTAGCTCTTGCATGTTTTCAAGATCAGAAGTAAAAGTTATATGAAAACATAAAGTCTCAAATTTAGGCCCTACCTTCTTTTTACTAGATGAAAAATTCACAGTATTCTAGAAAGGCTGTGATCTCCCCTTTAACTAACTTACAGTATGTGAAGACTAACATAGCTAGATCTGCTGTGGATTTATGGGACATCTTAAATTTTTTATGCATCATAATTTCAAAAAAGAATTAAAAGTGTCCATTCTTATTTTAATACTTTAATGCTAGTAGTTTAAAACTATAGAATCTGCTGGTAAAAGGCACTATAAATTTACATAGAGTTATTTTTGCCATTCAACTAGTGGTTAATCATCAATTATTAATTATTTAAGTGTTCTGTATGACTGACATAAATTTTCTTTTTTTATTATAAACTGCAATTCTTGTTTGTGGAGTAAGGAAAAATGTATAAAGGAGCATGGAATTTTGCTAGTTTTCAAGATAAAATTTAGAAAATAGTAAGATGAAATTAAAACTTAATAAAAAAAATACAAATATAGGACAAGTCACCATAATTATTTAATCCATGCTAATCATGCACATAATACTTAACTAAAGAAAAATACCCAAGAGATTGACAGGGAAACATGTTTTTTAATGACTGAAATATTCCTACGTACTAAGAAAAAATAAAAACAGCTAGCAACTTAATAGGGCAAAAGCCTTTGAATGGATCAATCACAAAATCTACACTTTGTTATGCAGGATTGAAGCAACTCAACATTTTATTTTTTCCTGGCTTGAGTAAACTAGCATCAAGTTTAAACTTTAAGCTTTTTATGTTTTTAACTATTCAAACATCTACATGTTTAATTTGAACTACATGTTTAATTTGAAAAGAAACCAGCACCTATCAGTACAGAAAAAGTTGATTTACTTAGAACATTCTTGTGTTGCTGATAGCTTTGAAAGTTCACTTGTGATCTGATAAAACCAGTTGTAGTGTAAATGTGAAAATTTTTGTGTTAGCTATAAATATAGAACCCAGTATGTACTGATTTGGTGTCAAATGTCCTTATCAGTGAGTGAATCTGGGTTTTTTGTTTTTTTAAAGTTATTCACTTACTAGTCTTCATCCGTGGACATTTTCAGATCTGGTTACACTGAAGAGTTGAATAAATGATAATCCTAGAGCATACGTTGATATTTTGTTGCATATTAAAATTTGAAAAATTTGTTAATCAATTACTAGCTAGAAGACTAAAGCCAATAAAAGGTGATATATGTGATGTATGTGGAGGTTTGAAATCTATGAGGTCTTGTGGCTAGGTACTCACAAGATTTCTGACTGAAGTATTAGGTTTTTCTTAAGATGTATTTTTTACTAACTTTGAAATATGTTTTTCTTTCCACTACAATCAGCAATAGTTCTTATTTTACTGTATTATTCTGATTACAATGCATACCATTTTCCGTTATCTTGGATGTCACTATTGGAATGATATTTTAGGGAAAATCACTAGATGGACAAAATTCTCAAAATCCCCTAGTGGATAATATGCAAAGCACAGGCAGCTCCTCGTCTTTCAACTGTCTTGTTATATGACTCCAAATAAATACTCCTTTGAAAGCGCAGAGATTGTATTTATGTTATCAGAATTACGGTGATTCTCACAAAGGATTCACAAGAATAAGACAAACTCATTTTTCTCTGTTTGGAACAGTATCTAAAAAAAATTATCTGTGTGTCAATGATATCTTTGTTCTAAAGAATTTCATTGATATTTAGTGTCTCTCCTTCATCATTGTGTTGAAGGAAAGTGAGATTGTACTAAAGGCATGTCAGTGAATTGTCTGTGATAGCAAACCTGAATATTGGGAAACATCTGGAATGCCAGGGCTGCGAATATAGGCTTTAGAAAGGTAGAATGTTAAGAAGAGAGTAAGAGGAGTGGGCTTACAAGTAAAAAAAAAAATTATTTAAAAAACCCCACATTTTAATTAGGAAAAAAAATAATGAAATACTTCAATGCAGACAGACTAGAAACATGAATATAGAGATGGAGAACTCCGGTTATGAATATAGTGATGAATCATCCAAATGAAAATATAGACTATGACAGCGTATTTATAGATATGAATACTACTTTTAATAGGGTCACTTTTCTATTTCAGTAACCAAATTGCATTATTTGTAGGACTACGAAAGAAAATCTTCAAAGGTTGTGTTGAAAGAAGTTGCTACAAATGCATTGCTGTCTCTGTTAGCTGTCAGTAAAACTGCCCAGAAATGTGCTTTGGAAGGTGAGCTTTTCAAAATGTATGTTAAATGCATTATAAATCAAATGCCTGCGATGTTTTACGTATTTTTAAAATTATAATCTTTTTTGTCAAAACAAAAGACCTAGTGTTCAGTGGCATATTTTGTAGATTTTTACAGAGAAAGCTTATTAATAATTAAAGTTTTCAGCTACAGATAAAATAATGTTGTATCCAGTCTAAAAATTTGGGGTGAAATCACAGCTCTGTGTTAGAGTGGAAGTTTTGCACCGGCGGTATCTTCCATTTGTTTCACGCTATGCCGATACTTTCACCTACAAACCTGTATGCCCTGTGTTCTTAGTTCTGTCTGTACCTAGACAAGAAGAGACGACTTTTCTCAGCTTTATTCTTTCCTGCCTCTTTGTTTCTTTCTTCCCATTTTACAGTTTAAGTGGGATCTTCTCCCCTTGCAGTGCAACATCTTTCATGTCTAAGGTTTTACTTTCTAATAGTAAGGTAAAAAGTTTAATCAAAGTCTTTTTGTGCCCACTAAAACACAGGGGCGGCTGGTTAATTTGCATTTCTCATGTATCATGCATTTAATGCCTGATCATCAAGTGCGCTTTGTCTTGGGTGCTTTCTCATTACTTGCATCTCTCCGTTTGTTTGGTCCCTTAAATCTACACTACCCTGAAATAGATAGCCTAGACATACCTGCTCAATGTCAGATCCTAATAGTGGCAGAAAACTCTGAACTTCAAATCCTGTGCTATATACCTACTTTCTGCTCTTTCCCAGTGTATTGGTAGTCTACTCAGCCCTTGCTTCAGTCAGGGTTCTTCTGTTGATGACCCACTAGATGATCTAAGACCTGACTTCCTGTGAAGGCACTACCAGTGCATGAAGTGCATCACATTCTGTGCTAGAACAGCCTTCAAGTCATCCTTGCTGTGATGCAATCCAAATGTTAGAAAAAAGGAGAAGGAGTTCTGGGGTTCAGATCAGTGTCCTGAAGATATCTGTAGCTCTAACATCACCTGTTCAGCTCTTGAGGACTACTTTTTATGATACAAATGCAAAGTCTTGGAGCTGGAAAGGAACAACCCCTTACAGCAGTACAGGTTGACTGGGGAGCTGAAAAGGACCTTGAGGTCTTGGTAGGCAGCAAGCTCAATGTGAGGTGACTAACAGGATCCTGGTCTGTATCAACAGGAACATGGCCAGTAGATCAAGGGGAAAGGATTATCTTTCCTCTACTTAGCACTTGTTAGACCAAATCTAGAATAACGCATCCAGTTTTAGCCCAGTACAAGAAAGACATCAACAAACTGGAGCAAGTTCAGCAGAGGGCCACCAAGGTGGGTGTGTCCACCTGTCCTTAGAGGAGAGCCTGAGAGAACTGGCCTTGTTCAACCTGGAGAAAAGAAGGTTTTGGGAGGGCCTAATAGCAGCTGCCTTGTCTTTTTCAAAACCTCATAGGTATAAAGCCAGATTTTTCACAGCAGTGCGTGGTGTAGAAGGATGAGATAGAATTGGCATAAATTGAAATATGAGAGTCAGACTGGCTGTAAAGAAATGTTTCCCCTTTGAAAGCAGTCAAGCAATGCATCAGGTTGGCTAGACAAACTGCGTGGTTTCTGTCTTTGGACATTTTCAAGGCCCAGCTGGATAAAGCTGCAGGTAAACCTCGCCTGATCTTACAGCTGACTGTGCTTTGAGCAGGAGGTTGGACTATATGACCTCTGGAGGCCATCTCTTCCAACTTGAATTATCCCATGAGCCTATGATCTTGCAATAAATTAAAGACTCTCGATCCCAAGAAAAGAGTCTAACTCAATATTTTGCACTTTGAGTCACATGAACATTTTCTTTCCTTTGTCTCCCCTCAGATGCAGCAAATCTGCTGCTGTTAAGGAAGAGTTGGGTAAGATTTATGCGTGCCCTAACCTTCTAGGCAGCATCATTGAAGATATCCTGAAGAGTTATGAGTTGCTGTCCTCTTCCTCCCAAATCATCCTCCTCTCTCCATCTTATCAGTCCTTCCTTTGGGCTTTCCTCTCACAGGACTGTGTTGTAAGAGGATTCAAATGTATTCCTGCTTTTTGAGATCATTCAACTAGACATACTTCATCTCGGACACTGTTAGTTACTTCCTGATATCAAGAAGATAATATACTATGAACTCACAGAATTTTGACATCTGGATCCTGAAATCTCAGTTCAGGAGGGTAACAGTAATCAAGATTGTTGCAAGAAAAATATGTCTCATAAAATATTTTTTGATTGTGGATGAACTTCTAAATGTTAGTATTTTTTGTCTTCCAGTTGACCTGATAGACAGCTGTATAGAAAACATGAAGCATATTCATGCACAGCTGAATTTGGATTCCCTAAAGCCTGGGAAAGCACAGAAGAAAAAGGTAACTATAAAACCCAAAAGACTGATATAAGTCACTTTCCAGTTCTTTTTTGTTTGTTTTTGGCTGGGGTTTTTTTTTGAGGTGGATACTGTTGGTATCTGTCAAGGGTGAAACAGAGTAAATGACAACTTGTAGTGAATGTGGGTACTGGGGCTACTTTAAGATCCAATGATTTTAGAGCTTTTATCAACTTGACTATCTCACACACTCACTCTCCTACCCTGAGTTATGTTCACTAGGTCTCACCTTCCTTTTCCACCTTGGGAGTGACTGCTGGTTCATGAAAGTCAGTCAGAAAATCGCATCAGTTCATGCGATATGAGCTCTTGCAGCTGCTCAATTACCAGTCTTGGATGTGACTGGCCAAAGGCCCTGGATATGCACTGGTATTTGTCTCCAGGATCTTCTCCCACTTGCAGGATCAATGCCTCCAGCCAGGATCTTCACACTCTTCTTTTTGGGCCCATTTCTTTCTTTCAGAGACCATTTCTTTTCAGGAGCCCTTCTTTTCACCACCAGCTTTCCTTTCCAGAACTCTTAAGCTCCTGTTTATCTAATCAAAGTAATCTATGTGTCCAGGTTATCAGAATTGGCAGCTAGCCCATTCTAGTTGAAGCCAGTAACTAGCAGGCTTCTGATTGAGAGTTCCGAAGTTCAGTTTTGGACATTCACACACATACATGCTCATCCATTTGTCATCTGTCAGTACTTGCAATTCATTATATTTATTTAGCCTAAAACAATATCTAAGAGCATTGTGTTATTTTCAGACATAGTTGGACTTTCAGCCTTGACTTTGTGGTCCAGTCCAATCCAGCTAATTTTTGCCATCTTGTTTCTACAATAATAATTTTCCTGTTTCTCAGGTTTTTTCTCAGTGTCTTTCAACCAGTGCTAGCCATTTTGGTTTTTTCTGTTCCTGTACCAGTCAGTCTCCCTCCCACCCCAAAGCCAGTTCCAGTCTGCTTGTGCATTAAGTCATAGTTTTTTATTTTCTACCATCTCGTGTTATCTGGCTTCCAATTCTAATTCTTTTTCTGTCCCCCTGCTTGATCTGGACATCTCGGCCTCTTGTCATCAGACTCAATTGATCCTGACTTTAACTTCTTGTCAGAGTTTTTTAAACCTCATACTTGTGTTCCTTCTACCACCTGTACTCCCAGTTTCTTCTCTCCATTCACAATTTCTTTGTTCAGCCTTTTTTTTAACCTCCCTTCCAGTTGTCTCAGGCTTTCCTATCACCCAGCTCTTCCTTACCACATCTAGACATAGATTATTTCTTAGCATCACACAACAGTTTCAGAAGATTTTTCTTGAAATCTGCTTGTTTTCTACCACTGGAATCTAAGAGAATGATTAAAATACAGACAATAACCTCTGCTGTCAAGTTTGTTATCTTACCCACTCCCGTATAAAGCAAAAATTGCAGAAAACACCTTCCTGCAGGATATTTTTGCATTGTTTGAGCTTGGTAGTATTTTTTTCTGAGGTGTTGGCACAAATAGGCATTAGCCTCGATTTGTGAGAGTGTGGAAATGTGTTTTATAACAATGAGGTCTTAAAATAATTTGAGTCTGACCCTGACATTTGAAGGCTACAGTATTTTCTCTTGAGACCTCCTAAACACATTTATTATCCCTCCTTCAAGGAGTGGAGGCTGAAAGGTCTCCTGCCCTGGTTATGTCCAGTGAGGCTGAAGTTAGCTGGTTTTTTATATCTCTTGGTTTGAGAAGGGGGAAGCTGGGTAAATTTGCTCTTCTCCTAAATGTAGAAGGAATTTGAAACTTGAAAGAAATTGAAGGAAAGGAGCCTCTAAGAAAGGTCAGAAAGACTGGTTATGTTTAATTAAGAATTCTCTGAAAGAGATTTGCAAAAGACTTTGTGGCAGATTTCCCTGCTGAGCTGGGACTGTAGGTTGCTACATCATATGTAAGCGTGGTGTTCGTCATACGTGGTGCATAACGACAAGCAATCTAGTTTCACATGAGGGAAACTGAGTCATTGCTGTCACAGCCAGATTTAGCTGATCATTCACAAAACTGCCCCTCAGCCCACTTTGAGGCACAGCTCTCAAACTAGTTACCAGAGGTTCTTTTTCTCTCTTCCCCCCCCACCCTTTTTTTGTTTTCTTTTTGACTGATGGGAAAAATGTGTTTGACCTAGCTTCATTCTCACAGCAACTGAAGTATTTTACCTGAGATTCCTTTTCTTTCACAATAATTACTGTGATGCTAATCAAGGACACAAAAGCATTTACAAATAGCCAAGCTTTCCAAAAACCCCCTCAAAATAGGATCTTAGCAAAAATCAAGATATCCTAAAATAGATAAATAAATACAAACAGTGCCATCAACACAATCTATAACTTTTTCAACCTCCTAGAAGTTTACACATTAGGTATAAGTTGTAACTTGTGGCATTTTATGGGATTTAGTGATACTTGTATTTATTAAACACATCTGTATTTATCTTTGTAGTATTCTTATCAGGTATGGAAACTATTTCCATTATTAAGGATAGGGAACTAAGACTCTGGGAATATAAGGATGGATTGGCCTGACCAAATGTAGAGGTCTGCAAGACAGAGCTAGTTTATCCTTGTTTTTATCCAAGGAACAAAAATAGGTTCTTCTAGGGAGTGATTCATTTGACCTGCTTTAGATGTCTGCTTTAGGATGGAACAAATACCCAGACAGTGTTCCCACCCATTCCTCATTAGTTGTAAGAGAAATGGAGCTCTACACTGCAGACCTCTGCATTTGGTCAGATCAATGCTCTTAGAATGTAGTATCTGTGGGTTGTAAAGAGGGATGAGGGTGTCTCCAAGTAACTTGTTATAAAACATCTTTAGTATATGTGTTTAAAGCTACCTGAAATGAGTCCTACCTGACATCAGAAGGAAACTCTGCTGAAGAGATGCTACCCTGATGTTAATGCCTTAGATTTGCACCTCTTCTTTGAAATATCTTTCCTCTTTATACAAAATTAATTCTGGTCTTATGTTGATATTCTTCAACTATTTTTCTCTGGATAGGAGGATAACATCAAGCAGTTAAGGCGTTCTATGCAACTCCTCAGAAACTGCCTCTTTGGAAGTGAAGAATGCAAAGTAAGTATTCTCATACTGAAATAATGAGAGCACATTCAGTTAGTGAGTGAAGATCACAATTTTTTTTCTTCTACTCCGAAATGATTTTCAAGTTGGCTAAATTTAAGCTTGATATTAATGGCAAGAAATATTTCAAATTCATTATTATTCCCACCTCCTAAGAATATTTCATATATACATTCATACTCAATGTTCATATTGAAATGTCATCTCACAAAGGTTTCAGATGGCTCTCATTCTCTGTATTCACTTCTGCTTTGCTTAAATCAGTAATTTCAATTTTCAAAGCATGTAATGTGAAAAATGGATGTGGAGAAAAGTGTGGGGCCGCAAGAAAGGCACATAAGAGATACACTTCACATCTTAGAAAGTAGTTTCCTCTGTTTATTTCTTTCTCCTTTTTTCCTTTCCCTTTATGAAAGACAAAAAAAAGACTGAAAAACAAACCCTAGATAATAATTTACCATTTACTTCTCTTTGAGTAAAATTCCACTAATCCTGCAAGCCAAAATTTTGGTTTTGTCTTGATTTTTTTTTCATCTTTTTTTTGCTCAGAGTCTTGCTTTGAATATCTTCTTCTCATTTCACTTTCTTTATGGTTTTCTCTGTGCTTTTCAATTTCTTTCCTACTTCAGTTCTTCTGCCTACCTCTTTTTTCCATGAAGAAATTACTACATTACTTTTTTTTTATTATTCTTTCCTGTATTCTTTCTTTCTGATTGCTACATTTGCTCTTTCTTATTGCTGATACCTTTCACACATTTATTTCCATTTGCTCTTTCACAGTTTAATTTGTTTTGGCATTGTGGTATAACTTGTGCTACTTTTAGCAAATGCATTAGTGGAACTGCAAGATTTCCAGGCCTTCCAGAAGTACCCCTATTGAGGGCATGTGTTAGCATCCTTCTTATATACAGAACACCATGTAAATTATGGGCCTGAGTAAGCCATCTGTTTATCACTAAGGTCCCCATAACTGGGTTGTGCCATAACCTCAGATAATTGTGGAATATTTTTTTTTTTTGATCAGGGGTCTGCAGAGACAATTGCTCGGAGGAGAGAAGGAGGTTGCTGTTGATAACTGAAGTTTTCTATTATTTGCTCTGTAGAACTGAATTCTTCCATTTCCATGCTTTTTGAGTTCAAATAACTAGTTTAGTTGGAGTAGAATAAAACATTAGAATAGGCAGTTCTTGAACAATCACAACTGGACTGAATAAATCTTTACTTTCGTTTGCATATGTCAGTAATTAAAGCATGTGTGCTGATTTTTGACTAGGATAGAGATAATTTTATTAGTGTTGAAATGAGGGTGTCAGTTCTCTCTGTACAATCTTTTAAAGCAAACTAATGGGACACAATAAGATAAAAATATGCTTTTCTCATCCTATTTCTACTTACTTTACAAAGTATTTAATAGTATAATAGTTTAAGTTCTTCCTCATGTCCTTGTAGATGGCAGCACTCAAAGCTCATCTTGTTCCTGTTCTGCATTCCCTATGGCCGTGGTTTTTAACAGATGATGACTCAATGCAAATAGCTCTGCATTTGCTTTGTGTCTACACTGCAAACTATCCTGCAGGTATGAGAGTCACTCTGTGATGTAATACATGAAAATATTTAACCAGAATAATTAAGACAGAAAAGCATAATAAAGGGAAAATAATGTTTATTACTACCATAAAAGGAAAGTATAAAAGCACTGGTTCATCAAAGTCTATCAAGAGTTTTGATTTTAATATAGTCAAGACTTTTGTTCAGATTCTGTTTTCGTCTGTTGGATTTGGCAAGAGTACAATTGTATTAAAGGATTAAATAGTATGTAATTCAAACCATTATGTTTGAAGGTTACACTGAAAGTCCTGCCAAACTGAATAGTTTACTGTAGAAATAATACTCTAGAATTCTCTCACGAAAGAACAGTGTATCAGTACTTTATACAGATTGTACTTCAGCAGTTATTGAGAACAGTCTGGTTTTGAAATCCTCAATAATCTAATTTAATTCTGTACTAAATTTCTTCCATTTATTTATGCATTGGGCTCAGTAGCTTTTATTTGTATATTTTTTCAGAAGAATTCTCTTCTTCATTTGAGGAAACCCTTTTTTTCCATTGATGAATAATTATCCTTACTACTAGAAGCCTGTTCTTTTTTCTAGTACGAATTTGTCTCATTCCATATCTTGGTTATTGAGTCACATAATGATTTGCTGGTGGCTTGAAGATATATATAAGTATCTGTTGATTTCCCCTTGTCAAGATACCATAAGAGTTAGCATGGTTAAAATATATTCGCTGAACAGTCTCTGAGCTTTTTTACCCTTTTTTTAAGTTAATATCTCTAGACCTTAAATGAGCTTGCAATGGTTTTTTTCATAAAAACATTATTTTAATATGGAGTGAAGAAATGTCAAATATGTATTAGTCAACCACAGGACAGAAAATTAAGATATAATGTCCTGTGATGTACTGGAAATCAAGCTAAAGTCCTGATGATCTTTCTTGTTCCTTAACTCTGACTGACTCTAGGCTGCATTTTTATTTTCCTTGCTAATAAGGGCAAGTGATTTTAGATTAATCATATTTTTTCTTTCTGTTCACAATAGTTGGCTTCTGAGGTGACCCAAACTTACCTACTCTGAACTGGTTAACCACTTCCCCTTAATGTAGTCAAGACAAAGAAAGAAATGCATTTAGATGTTTGTAACAGTTAAAAAACAGTCTCATTTTTATTTAGTTCTGCCATGTAAGAAGTTAACTATTGTTGCAGATGGCAAATGTCACTAAATGAAAAGGTATACATGCATGTTTGTGCACAAACATCGTGTTGGTAACTTAATTGTTCCCTGCCTATTTATTAATTTGAGCTCGTGGCTCTGTAGCACAGGATTTTGCATGCTGCTGTGATACAAGATAATGACAGATGCACACAATGCTTTTATTTCTCAGAAAAATATTTTAGGAAAATTAAACCTTTCAGATATATAGAGACCTCTTTTTCTTCTTCATCTCTTCATTTTCTTCATCTCTTCAGAGATGCAAAGTCCCTTCAGATTCTGTTGCCAAATAATTGTATAATGCCTTAGATACAATGTTCCAGTTTTGAAGGAGGATTTCCTGGACCGAGCAACGGCTTCTCTTTAACAGCAGAATCACCTCTTAGAACAACAGAACAATAAGACGCCTACTCCAGTAAACTGCCACAATCCGGCACGTTTCAATTCAAAGCATGTTGCATTGACTTCACTGTGGTACAAAGAAAAAAAAAATGACGAATCCTTTCAAAAGGATCTCAGTCTTTGAGCTGTTAGACTACTCTTTCTATAAGTTTTTTTTTTTTTTTAATGTATACGTGCATTTGTCATGATAAACATGTCATTTCTTTAAGGTTGTGCTTCACTTTGTTGGGCCAGTGGTGGACAATCATCACTTCCCTCTGCACGAAGTGCAGCTGGCAATTCATTAATGCATAACATCTTGAAATTGGCTTCCCAAGTGTCCAACGATAACAGCTCAATTCAGCTGGTCGTCTTTTGTCTTCTTTCTAACCTTGCTCTGTCTCATGACTGTAAAGGCATTATTCAGAAGGTAAGTAAATAATATTCTTGATTTTAGCAATGTTATGGATGCGTTTTCCTTTTTTGTAAACCCTCATATTTCCATAGGGATTGTCTTGTGATTGTACAGAGATGCTTCTGCAGGAATCAAAACCATTGTGTCTTCTCAGTCAGTTGTGTTACTGTTCCCTAAGTGCAGCCTGTAATTTGGTCAGGTTCATAGTCTGGACAGAAACAGCATATGGAACTACATGATTTTTGCTAGAGCTTTTTATAACCCCTCAGTTTCAGTGGGGTGTAAAATTTTAAAAACCTATATATATTGATACAATCCTTACTGGATCATGAAAGTGAGCATACAGTAGAACAAACTGCATGTGAATAAACAAGAAATTAAATGTTGTATAAATCATGAGGTATACTGTGTAAAACATAATCTTTATAAAAATTACAGTTTTAGAGAAGGGGTCCTACATGTCAGTAATTGGCTGTTAGGTAGAAATCTATTCTTATTATACAAATGTAAGTACTGTCTTTTCCCTTTTTAATTTGTATATTGAATGATCCTTACTCTGTTTTATAAAATGTTCTTTGAAAAATCTGTTTCTTTTAAATTTAACTTCGATCGCTTATATTCAACACCTTGAGACAAGAGGTGAAGCCATGTAGAAAATCAACTATAGTGGTGACATGATAAAACTAGCTAACACAACAGAAATTATAAAAAGTGTGTGTGTTTTTAGCATCTTATATAGTAGTTTAATAATTACATTTATAATAATTTAATAGTAATTAGGACCTAACTACCTGTTAGAAAAGTCAGGGGGAAATACGATTTTTTTTCATGTTAATTATGTAAAATCTGGTCATACAGTTACAAAATTGTTGATACTCAAACTTTTTGATAGAAATGAAGAGTTTGAGATCTTTCTATAGTAGCTGTTCTGTTCTGTGAATTGTTTTGGCTTTTGCTGTCTTCAGAGTTTCGCTCTAGTGTGATAGTACTTAGTATTCATTCTCTCCTGAGCTCTGATTTCACAAGTGTAAGCAATGCTGAATTACTAATTCCATCTGTGAAAATTAAATTACCAATGTAATATTCATGTGAAGAAAACCACAATGAGTTTGTATGCTGGATTGTTTGCTTTTGACCAGCTGCCTGTATGTGTTGTCGAGGGTCAACAAGGTTGGGAATATTTAGTCAGGACTTTTTTCATCATAGGTGTGTTACTTTAGAACATCTCCCTCTTGCAACAGGGGAGAGGATTTTTCACCTGCTCAGAACCTCCTTAAAATGGAAGCAAGCCCTGAGATTGGGAAGTGGTGGTGGTATGCTATATCATCACACAGATCTTCTTCTTCAAAACTTACAAAAATAGAGGACATTACTATGGTAGTCAGTGAAGGGGAGTGGTGGTAGTATAGATCCTTATGAGTCTCTTCCAACTTTAGATATTCTATGATTCTGTGATACGTTTAACATTTTCTAATAACACAAGCAATAATAAATAAGGAATCAAGAATATATTACCTAAGTAGTGCATTGATTCAGTTAAATTATTTCTAGCTTATTTTTGTGCACAAATGCTAAGTGCGAAACAAAAAGCTTATGTAGTGGTGGGAATAAGCCTTTAATAATATGTATTGTGTTGGGTCAACTTTTATGTATCTACGCTGCATAAATTATTACAGAAGAAAATGTATTTTACCATACTAACTTTTTAACCAAGATGTAGATTCTTCTTCATATGTCATTCTTTTGAAAATCCGTGACTAATAATGGATTCCCTGAAATATGTAAATGAAATATTAGTACTAGGTTTTGGTCAATTATGCAGATTAGAAGATCAAACAAGAGTGGACAAACCATGGAGTACTAAAAATTCTAACATCCTTTTTCTTCCTTCTGACAGAGTAACTTCCTGCAGAACTTTTTGTCTCTTTCATTACCAAAAGGAAGTCATAAAAATGCTGGTAATGTGTCTACTCTTTGGCTAAAGCTGCTGCTGAACATATCTTTTGGAGAAGATGGACAGCAGATGATCATGAAGATAAATGGTTTTTTAGACCAGATTGTGGAAATGTGCCAATACAAACACAAGAGCAGCCAACATCTAGCACTTCTTATTCTACATAACATGTGTTTTAGTCCAACTAATAAACCAAAGATATTAGCTAATGGTAAGTATCTAAAGGGTATACAAGCTATTTTACTCTGAGAATATTGTGTCTTCCAGAATACCATTTTTTCATTGCAGTTTGGGTTATTAGTTCACTCAAGTCATGGATGTTGAGACAAACTATTTTGTCTTCTGTCATGTGCAGAAAACATTTGTGATAATGATAGTTATGTTCATGGCATATATATTTAATGTAACAATGTGCACAGAACTTTTTTCTTCCTTGTTTGTAAAAGGCATGCTTCTTTCCCCATTTAACTGCAGAGGGAATGCTTCTGTCTTTGTTATAAGTTCTCAGCAGGTTTTCCATAGTGTCCATGCTTTTCATTTTTTCCCAAGACACTGATTTGCTGCCTTAATTAAGCATACATTATTCAGTTACTAATCTGCGGCTTGTTATTATGAAGTGAACAAGCAAACTTGAAGAGTCTGGCTTCAGAGCAAGGCTGGGAAATGAAGGCACTTAGAGTGGGGTGGCAAATATTTCAAATCATCTGCATAATAAGTACTAAGGAAAATAGAAACATCTTAATTTCCATCCTGATGTGGCTACTGGGATGTATAAAACAGTTTCATGGCTTACTCGGTCCCTATGCATAGCCGATGGCTGTACATAATGTGCATGCTTTATTACTGATGGCTTAATTTTTTAGCATTGCTTGGTTTTGTTTCGCTGTATCCTTTGTCACACTTCTTTCAGTGTAGTCTGACGATTTTGTGAGCATATTTAAATCTGATTAATCTGCTAATAAAGTTTCTGTAATTCTTCTGCCATACCAATACTTGTCATAGAAGTGTACTCCAAGCATCAAAATACTGATATCTGTAAATATATTTGTGTGCTTTTGATGATATCTTCGAGATGCATGTGGGCTTTTATTTTTCTCATTAGATAAGGCGATTGCAGTACTGTCTGCCTGTTTGGAAAGTGACAATTGTGCTGTTCAGAGGATAGGAGCAGCTTCGCTTTGGGCTTTGCTTCACAACTATCAGAAGGTTAGTATTTGAGAAATACTTGAAAAAATTGTAATGCTACTTCTATTATGCTGTAAACAATACAGTAATCCTTCAGTAAATAAAAATAAAGTTTACAGTAGCAGTTCCATTTTATTATTTTAATCACACAGCTGCTCAGGCTATGTGGTTAGACAGCATGGTAAGGCAGCAGCTTGTCCTCTGTGATTTGTGACAGCTTATATAAATGCAATCTGTATGATAATATAGTCATATGCTAATTCTAAAATTCCTACATCTCATGTTCTGCTGAATTATTGTAATTTTCTAAACTTTGCTGTTAAAGTGTGACCATGTGGGGAAGAAAGTCAAGTCATTGTATTTTGTGTGTCCTACAGGCAAAAGTGACTTTGAAGAACCCATCAATAAGGAGAAGAATAGATGAGGCTTATTCTTTAGTGAAGAAAAGTAAGTCTTACTTCCAACTAATGCCAATTCTGTATTTTTTCCATCAGGTAGTTCATTAATACATTTCAATTTATATCATCACAATAAGATTTTGTTGTGCTACAAGTTTTTGAAGGATACTTTTGTCTCTCAAATCACGAGTAGTAATACCATTTATGGTTAGGCATCTTATAAATATGGATATAGAAAAATGCCTCGTGGTTAACAAATTATTAATAAGACCTCAGGTAATTGCTAAGGTCAGTTTGTAAGAATAGGTCTGATTGTGCTTGCAGCAAAATGCTTTCTTTGCACAGTACAATTTTGTGTTAATTCTTAAGATTAGAAATTCTTAAGATAAGAAAAATGGTTCATTTAGCATTGACTTGGCTTAACAGTGCTAAAACTCACTGTATTCAGCCACATAGAGGAGGGATCAGAGCAGATCATTGTGCCAGTCTTAAAATAATGTACCATCAGCTGACTTTCTGAACATAACTGTCAGTAACTGAACATAACTATGGTTTGAATAGCTTTTATACGATAAGTTGCTATGTTCAGCTCAAGAGCATTCATTTTGAAAAGATGTTCAAACACTCATCTGTAGCTTGAGCTTCAGTAGCTAATAATGGGTTTATTTGTTGTTAGTCACATCACGACTCTGATCTTGCAAAAATATGCAAATGTCTCATTTTAAGCCAGTGAGTTTAATTTTAATTAAATTAATTTAAATTTAATTGCTCTATAGATGTATTCCAATGGGGTTATAAATTGAGGGGCATATAACACCGAGTTTCAATAATATTTTGCACAATAAAATTGTTACAAAATTTCTGCTTACACTGAACACCGTTTGTTAGTATCCTAACAAGGAGGAGATGTATTTTTGCTAGAACATCTAATGTTAATTCTTCTACCTGTACCATCACCCAAATCCATTGATTTTGTCAATGTACTGTTGTTTCAAATTCATCCTTTACTAAGTCATCCATTAAACACAACATAATGCAACATTTCATATACTGATAGTGTGTTAATAAATAGATAAGTTTGTATTGTTCTTTAAAGTATAACTACCACTGATCAGAGACTTTTCAAATTATTATGTTGAACCAACAAAGTACAAATATGAAGATTTTACAGACTAGCACCTTGTAACATTGAGCCCCATACTACTACTTTGGAACATAAAATCCTAGACTGAAATAGATTTTTTTTTTTTTTTTTAAATTCAATAAACATTTAAATATCACAATACTGAGTAGAAAAGATTTTGTGCCACTGTAAGTTACAGTTTACAGTCATGTGAAGTTGTCATCTATATTTTCCTGCATTAAGGTTCTCAGCTAGCCTACCATAGTGAAGCTTTGATCACTTTACACTGATAATTGGGCTAAAATGGTAGGTTGTTCTTCTAAGTGCAAGTGGGGGAGTTTTTCAACATGGCTGTTGTTATTGTACGTTCCCCACTTAGTCTTACCCCAGGAGAAGTTTGGGGAGAACAAGGCATGACCTCATTGTAACACAGCATAATCGAAAGGCAGTTTTTACCTTTTTTTGTCACAACTAAGTGGGGGCTTGGAAAGCTGTGAAATTCTAGCCTTTAAAAAAAACAAAACAAAAAAACAGACTTTGCAACATAAGGTATTGGTTTGCTACTCGTGTCTGGGGGGGGGGTGTATATATACATATACACACACACACCCCCCTTAACCTCTCTATATAGGTTAACCTCTATATATAGAGGTTAAGATCATAAACTAGCATGAATTCTAGCAAGGTATTTGATGCAATCTTTGAAAAAGTAATTTTTTATTAAGAAACAACTAGAAATTCAGATCTTGTTTTTTCTTCTATTTTCTTCCTTTTAGCTACTCCACAGACAGAAGAAAATGAGCTACATGCCTACTATTTAAAATGCTTAGAGAATATAGTGCAGCTTCTTGATTGTTAATGACAATTAGATGACTTCTTATGTTGAAATTAGACAGCTTATTCAATGGGAGCCTGAAATTTAAAGAAAACACTTCTAATTCATGTATCTGTGGCAGCAGCATATATGCAATAGAAGAAATTTATGAAGCCTTGGAGGAAGGAATTCATCACTTTGAACCAAAGGAGTTGCACTAAATGTGGTTCAAACTATTTGTACTGTAATCCCAATGGGAAATTACAATGAGGCTACTATATGTACACAGAAGGAGGAATGTACAGAGAAAAAGGATGTGAAAAATCAGTAATTTTCTTAAATTATGTATTGAAATTGTTACTGTAAAGTATTAAAATTGCTGTTTTGGATTGGTCTTAATAAAGGGCTTTTAACTGAGATCAACATTTGTTGCTGGTGGTTTTTAGTTTATAATGTTGCAGATGTGCAGAGTGCACACTTAAATTCAAGAACTGAAAACACTGGCAGTCATGGTGGTGTGACACCTATTAGGTATAGAACAGCAAGGTGTGTGGTTTAGTTTTGAAGGCATTTTCAGTTCAAACTGCTATATCTTTTTAAGAAGATAGCAATTGAGAAAGCTCTCAATTACAGGTGACAGTTATGTTAACATAGTAGTTTATTCAGGATATGAAGGGTGTGCATCAGTTTGAGTGAGTTAGGTTACAACAGTGTAGCAAATATTTGAGACACAATCTGTTGGTTTCCAATTTATAAACACTTCAAATCTTTTCCTTGAGGAAAAAAACCACAGTCTGTTATTCAGGCCTGTGTTTTCTTTGAACTGCTACTGTGTAGCTTTTGTCATAAATTTTTCAGTATTCTGTGATTAATGACTTTGAGAGAAAATACATTGATGCCTGAGCACATGACAGTTTTGCTGAACGTGCTTCTGGAATATCTAGCAGCGTGTTTAGATTTCCCTCAACACATACAGGTTTTGTTTTATGTCAGGGACAGATAAAAGTGAGCAAATAAAAAGCAAAACTTGGGTAACATCTCTAAAAAAAAAAGTTGTAGCAAGGCCATGTTTGCCTGTAATTAGCCTTTTCTTCCTAAGCAGATGAGGAAAGCATTTTCCACTGACAGAGGGGACTTTTTTTTTGTGCGATGCCTTTAAATAATGTGTGACTTGATATTACTCAGCTGACATAAACGTGATGTTTACAGTGGCTGGATTAAATCATTACTAGAAAAGTAATTATTGGCTAACCAAATAAAAGCAAGGACAGACCACCAGAGCCTGATTCTTTTCTACTTGATACATTGCATAATAATTGTAACTTGCAAAGTGGTTATTAAATGCTGTCATGCTCATCCCATAGTATTGCAGAAGAGTAAGCTGCAGGAGAATGGCAGGAGAACACTGGCAGCAGACAGCTCTGCAAGTCGGCGTTTGCTGTCTGGGCTCGGTTGGTGGGGTCTCTTCCCTTCAGACAGGCTAGCAAGTGCTGGTTCTCTTCAGAGACTTATGTTTTGGCATACACGACCCCAACGATTTCTCTCATAAATCGGGTTGTAAGTCAAAATGAAGATTGTTTCCCAGTTTGCTTTCTTTTTTGAGGCACACAAAAAATGAGAGCACTCAATGCCAAATCAATTGCAATGGAAGTAACCACTCAGCAAGGACGGTGAGGGCTCTTTCAAAGTGTAGGAATACACATGGTGAAAAAGGGCTGCATAGTTGAATGACTTCATTAAATGCAAGTACAATATAATAAAAACATAGAAGGATGCCAGTCTTCTATTAAACATTTATATTTTACTGAGTTGTACAAATTCTTGAAGAAATTACTCATATTGAAAAATCCAGATAAATAGCTAATATACTTGTTAGAGTAAGCCTTAGTGCAAGTGCTGTGTTTATCTCAACATAAGCATAGATCTAACCTCTATTTTCTCAGTATTTTGCAACATTTTACAATTGTGGGAAGCATCTGTAGCGATGGCATAAGTAAATATTTATCTTTGGTGATATATCATACTGGTGAAATATCAATTTTTAGCCTCTAAGGGCATGTACATCAAATCTCTGTATTCACTTTCTGTACGAAGTCTTCACAGAATACTTAAAATTTTTCTCCTTCAAGATTAAGGAAAGAATTTATTTAATGGGCAGCACTCTGTTCATCACCTTGTCCCTCAAAAACTGGGGACAGAGCGGCTGCATCCTGTTTCCCTGCATGTTAATAAAATGTTGGGCTATAAAACGTAAGTGACCCTATAATTTCTGTTCACTGGCACTTAGACTAGTGCAATTGGCCTCATAATAACCTTTAGTCTTAATAGTTTTCATGAAAGAAAATTAAAATACTGAGACCTCATTCACAGTTACACTTAATTTCAGAATTTTGGAGTTGCATCTGTCTTCGAGGATGTGGTATTTGTCATGTTTGGGATTTCAAAAAAATTAAATCTGAAAAATACCTTCAAATTTTAAGAGCAGTAAAATCATTTCTTATCCCACAGAGAAAAGTGCAATTAAAGTGGAGATGGATTCCCTGAACAGACTACAGAATTTAAAAGGTAATATTCAGCATGCATCTAGTTTCTATAATAAAAGGCATGGCCATGCAAGCTAGGAGTCTCTTGAAAATCATTATCCAGGAGAACACAATTACCATTTGCACTAACTGCAGATATATTATGCTCTTACTCGGTTGCTTTGTTTTTTGTGATTAGTTTGTAATCAAGAAAGGAGTTATTTTATATTCAAAAGAGATATGTACTACATCCACTACAAAAATCCACTACAAATGAAGCTTTCAGATTTTTCAAGACTGATGTGTCATCTATTGTGTGTTCAAAACTTTCAAAGAAATAATTTTTGCTCGAGCAGTAAAAAATTGTGGATTAAACTTAAATCACTTAGTTTTGATTGTGTGTGTGTGTTCATGCAAATAGGGACATTAAGTCATGACTTGGTTTCAAAACTTTGAGTAATAGATTTCAAGCCTACTTGAAAATTCTCAGAAAAAGATCTCATTTATGAGAAAGGCACTATTTATTGCTTTTCCAGCAATTTGGAACTATGGATTCTCTTCACTCAGGCATAGCAACTACAGAGCCCCTGGTGGAGTTTTTCATCGGTTTCACCCCATGTCAAGCTTTCAAACTGCAGCAATTATGGGCTCCTGGCTTCAGTGGAATGATGCAGCAGTACTGGCCAGACTGGGAAGGGGAACTTTCTGAGACTTTGGCCCAGCTTTATATAAGGACTTACCTTCACAGTAAAGTAGAAGCTACTGTGACAGCTTCTCAAATCTGATTGTCCTTCAGAGAGGTGTTTTACTGTCTTCTAGGGAAAAAAAAAACAAACACTGGTTAGCAGACACTTGAAGGTTGCTGTCAACTTGGGAGTCTAGGGACACTCTACAGTTCTCTTGAGGTTTCTTCTGGTTGAAATAAAAAAAAATGCCATCCTTTCAAGTCTTTCCCCCAGGTGGCCTCCTACAGTAATCATTTACAGCTACACTGCTGTGACAGCAGTCATACTACCATTACTGTAGAAGAGAGAATTGTGGTAAATATAATTTCACAACACCTCGATCCTTTTATCTCATCTTTTGGCTCCTGGGCCGTAGAAGGTGTGCGTTCTTCCTTTATGACCACCTCCTCATTTTTTGTTGATTACATGACCTCATTCAGCAGTTCTGTGTGGCCCCTGGGCATTCCCAAGAGCTGGTTAGTCTCCCTGTTTTGTAACCCAGAAGGTCTGGCCCCATGGACGAGGGTCAGTCTGTGCCCTCTGGCCTCAGTGCCAGCTACTCTTGGGCATGTAATTTTTATAACTCGTGTTTTAGGTGCTGAAGACTAACAGTAGGGGTTTTCAATTCAGTTGGTATTCAGCTGCATCTTCCCCCTGGCTACCCTATTTCAGCCACCGCAATCCTTTCAAGGAAAAAAAAAAAAGTATGGGGTGAAAGCTGACCCCATTTTCACTGGAAGAGGAGATTCTCGCAGCACCTGCTTTCCTGCATCCGAAATGGGGAGTGTCAGTCTGTGTTGGATTTACAGCAAACGAACTTGCTTAGGCTCAGTAGTGTATTTATTCTTCATAAACACATGGATCGATTCTGAACGCTCAACCTGGACCGCATCTTGTCTTTCCAGCTTCTTGATTGCTTGCCAACAAGACTACGAACCTTTACATTTTCAGATCCTGGTCCTTAGGGTTTATATATGTGTGCAAGTCTTTGTTGAGTAGAAATGTAATTTTAACAGAAATCAATACTGCATATGATTTTTGCATATGATTCTACAATTTTATTCAAAATTGAAATATTGCGCGGCAGTTGGGCGCTAGAAGGGCTTTTAATAAATATGTGATAGAGCTGTTTGAAAACAAGCTCATTTTTGTTCCACCAGATTTTTACATTTCCTTTCCACAGCAGCTGAAAATAATCTACTTTATAAAGAAATCTCAGGAGACTCATAAATAGATTTTTGTTAATATTACTTATTAATATTTTCATGGGTTTTATTTTATATATATTAAAGTTGTTTTTTTTTTTTCCCCCAGAGAATTCGAATCAATTTTTAGTAACTTTAATGCTAGTGTTTTTCTGCTTTTATTCTGCCTCTTTTCCTCTGTTTTGGATTACTTACTCACCATTATTGACATTTTATATCCTGTAATGCATTATTTAGGGACTAAAAATGTAAGTTCTTGTGGACAGCAATTCAATCAAATACATGAATCTTGAATTTGATTTGGCATTTCTTCTCAATATGAACAATTATGCCAGTAAGATTTTCATCTCTTATTGTCGAATTATTTTGTAATATAATGTTGTTTTTTTAACTTCATAGAACCAAACACATTTTAATATTTCCTTTTGTTTTATTGAAATGTACATTCATTATTACTTTTTTTTATTGCTCTCTATTTTTTCTAAGCTGCATCTGTTGTTTCTTTACTTCTACCAACATTCATGTGATTAAGACCTGTGATTTTATTGAAATCTCAGAGGATAACAGTAATTCCTGCCCCCAAATGCAACTGATGATTTTCAAGAAGCTAACAGGTATCTGTTGGTCTGTGGTTTTACAAAGCATGGGTGATGCAGACAAGCCCCTTTTGGCATTTTTAAACTATCAGAGATATGCCTCGGCAAAAAATCTGAAAACTTTGCTAACCGTGCTCCTTTCGCTTGCAAATCCAGCACAGGAAATTATCACATTAAATAGTTGTGACAAATATTTATACAAAGATGTTTTACTAATGCTAAATTATGCATATTAACAATGGTATAATGTTCAAAGTACTTTACCCAAATGTGTTACTGCATGCAGTGCAAGATTTCTTTGTTTATGTTGGAATACTTGTTTAATAAGCATTTTGTAGTGAACAAAACAGTTCCAAATATAGAATCTGATGTAGCTGATTAGACATAGTCTTTTATCATCTCATGTGTGGTATTTTATTTACTTGGATGTTGTGAGACTTTAAGGTATATGGTGAAGAAAGAACCCCAAATCCACAAAAATTTCAGAATGGAAATAAGTAATATCTTCAAAACTCAATAGGTATTTCACAGTCAAGTTATTCTAGGAGAGAACCAGCCCAAAGCTTGCCCAGTTGAGAGCTCTGTTCACAAGCCATGAGGGTGTAGAGTTGAGCCTAATGACATGACAGACTGCATTCACCAACGTCTTTTAAAAGAACGCATTGGCCAAAGACTACTGATTCACTCTATTTAGAGGAGGAAAGTTCTGGTTGAATGCCATTTCCGACTTTATCGATAAGAAGGAAAAACTGCAACCACGTTCCAATTTGATTGTTGCTTCTCTTGACGATGAGAGAAAAGCTGGTTTAGGGGTGCCTTAAATATTCGTGGTCTGTTGCGGACAAGGATAGGTAGAAGCTGATTTGTGAACCATTTTAGTGCAATACAGGTTCAGCTGGACAGGATTTTTGGAAAAGAAGAAAGAGGGTCAAGAAAATCTGCTGTACTTCCTTTCAGAATTAATGCTGGCCAAGTCATGTCTGCTGTCGAAAGAATCGCTCTATAAGGGGATTTCTGACTCTTAGTATCAAAGATGATACTCTGTCTTGAGAAGCCTGAGGTTAACAACCCCAAATCATGCATATTATATGACTGCTTTCTGTAAAATAATTTCTAGCTAACTTATTGATTTAAAATAAAATTGTAGCATTTTCTTTGACCTAATATTTGCCAAGAACAGTGGGAAAAGAAATAAGGGGGGGGGGGAATTTCTAAAAGTGAAAAACTCATAGGAAACTTGGGGGAAAAATATTTTTTGTGTGTAAGTGAAATAAATTTCTCAATGAGCCAGGTAGGACTGATTATGTTGCAGGAGGCAATTTTTATGCCCAATAGGGAGTAGATCTGAATCCACAAGCAATACATATCCATATGTAGTTTCTGCAAGAGTTTTTATTTTTTACTGGCAGGTAAACCTTATGTTTTATTTTCCTTCTTTTTCCATAGGAAAAGTGTTTCTAAAAACAACATGAAGTATAGGGTAGCCTGAGACAATGTTAGATGTTGAATGTTTAAAGCATTTGAAGCCATCAGAATACAGCCTGGCAATTCCCAGTGCTTCATGTAGCTAACATTTGGTCAAACTCCAATTGGCACAGGCTGCCCAGGGAGGTGGTGGAGTCACCATCACTGGAGGTGTTGAAAAAACATGTGGACGTGGCACTTCAGGACATGGTTTAGCAGGCATGGTGTTGGGTTGATGGTTGGACTTGATGATCTTAAAGGTCTTTTCCAACCTTAATGATTCTGTAACACAAGATTTTTTTCACTAGAATAAGTAATTTACGTGCCTTGCAGTTTTTCACTGGTGTTGGCTATCTTTCTTTAATAAATCTGTTTTAGAAATGCTTCCTAACTGAGACTATTTTCAGAAGACTGACATGTTGAAATACATATGGGATCATCACCAGCAAGGAATGCTTTTTAAAACCAATTATTCTCTTGTCTCACTTCTTGAATAACTCTACAGAGAAGTGCAGAGCTTCATGGAGACAGAGCAGAACGGGAGAGAGAGGAGATGTCTGCACTGCCTGTGGCACAGTATCTTACACACACAAGGAGTTTAAGGATCACCTGTGCCCTTGTTTTAGATCCAGGAGTAATAAATGTGTGTTATTAAAATGTTACTAGCCAATTCAGATGAGGTCTGCTAACTGAATTTAACAAGAAGATAATGTCTCCTCAGTTTAATTTCCTGTGTTAGGTCTGCGTCACCAGCCGCTACTGACTTCAGAGACCAGTTAATGTGGCTTAGTGCCAATCATCAAACCAAACAATAAACCAAAACCTGAACAATACTGAGGGAAAAAAAAAAAAACAACCAACCAAAAAAAAAAAACCCCAACAAAAAGGTCTTCAAAAGCTCTTTTGAGAGAATACAGTTGTCAACATCTAGGTGAGCTGAGAAAGATGTGCTCTCAACTGAGGCAACGGCAGCCAACACACTGGCATCAGAATAGCAGTACTAATCACATAAATCTAAATTTAGGGTGTTGTAGAAAAGCTCAAAGTGCTTCCACTTCAAAAGTGAATTTCACCAAATTAGGTAGGGGAAAAATTTCTCCTCTTTCCTCTCTTTTCCCCCAACTTTCCTCTCAGTTGTCATTCCAGGACTCTGTAGTTGTGGATTTGCAGGGAGGGCTGTTTCCCATTGCTCTGGCAGCTGGAGCAATGCCTCACTTCTCCTCAGACAGAGTTTTCTTGCCCATCAGTCGACTTTTCCAGAAAGGTGTCTTCCAGAGCTGAATAATAGCACCTGAATAAAAACTTTGAGTTGCTTCCAATTAAAGCTACTTTATCTGAATTTCAGAGACTTCCTAAACCTGGAATTCGGTCAATCCTGGGACTATGCACAAGCAAGTGCCTTTATGATTAGATTCACTGCAGTTTGAAAGTTTTTCCAGAAATGGCAAATAACCCTGAAGTTGCAAGGGCCAATGCAAGCTTATTCTGCAGGTAGAAGCAGTGTCACTGGAATTCACAATTTTTCTGAAACTTTTGGTGTGATTTTTAAGCTCTTTGCATAAATCAAGACATCAGTTGCTCATTAATCCACAGCTCAGGAAACTGTTCCTTCGACCCTTTGGTGTGGTTTCTTCGCACCTGCAGGATGTACAGTTTCCAGCATTAAAAATAAGTTTTAAAAAAGGAAAACTAAATTCACCTGCATGCTGCTTTCTGACCTAATAAAAATGCTACACTTGAGTGAAAAACCTTGTGTTGTCCAAAATTACTGGGCAATAACTAAAGGTTTGCAAAGCAGCTCTCCAAAAAGGTGTGCTCATACACGAGGAGGAGGGGAGCTATTCCGCAGGAGGTCGCCAGGAGCCGGAGCAGCCAGCGGGGAGGGGTCTGAGGTTTTGGGGTGCTGCTCGTCCTCTCGCCCCGTCTGTGCCCTGTGCTGGGGTGGGGCAAAGTCATCAAACAGCGGCCAAAGTAACAAGAATTACTTGGAAATGAGTGGTGATGTTTAGCTTAAAACTAATGATGGTTTCTGAAAATCTTTCCTTACTATTTTTGCATTTAACATTTATAGGAGCAAAACTGTTACTTCTCACTTCGGGTGGTTGTTGACAGTAATTTGCTGTTGCTTTGTTTCCATTTATTGCATTTATCATACATCAACAGGGCACCCCCCCCTTGAATAAAGCAACTGTTTTATACAGTTTTAAATGGCAAAATGACTGAGACCAGAGTCCGAAAAATGTCTTTGAATATTGTTTTTAAAGTTGACTTTCTTAGTCACAGGAAGTTTGCATCCTGCAAGAATAAAAAAGAGAAAACATTGTAGCACAGCAGTAGGTTGTAAGGATTTGTGTTCTTCTATTGATTGGCATTATTCAGAGTTTCTACGTGTTTAGATATGCAGTTTAATGTTGTGAGTTTTATCCAGCATGTTTTTCAAAACATTTCATGACAGAGCAATGAACACGGGAAAAAAATGCTTATGGATGTAACAACAACTGATTTTAAGAAACCAAAGACGATAAAAATCAATAGAAAAATCTAACGTTAGGTGATAGTGGACTAGGTCCCAGCAGGGGAAACATCATCGTATGGACAAATTCACAGGAATTGAGGTCAAAATGTAATCATTCAGATGTAGCTCTTCAGGGTGGATTATTTTATTCTCCCTCTGAATTGAAACATCTCTTAATGCTAATAAATCTCCTTATCCTGTGCTGGGAGTGTATTTGCAATAACGTATCAGAAGAAAGAGCCTTAACAGCCCATGCCCTTTTTCATATGACTCTCTAAAATATTCTGTGTTTTCTTCCCAACATGCTGGCATAATTTTATTTTCAGTTAGAGATAAAATGGCCAGCTGGAAACAGCAGTAGGTGGCAAGTGCTAAACCAAGGGTTTGAAATCTAAGTAAAACTGAACATTAAAAAAAAGAAAAAAGAAAAAAAGAAAGGGACAGAAAGAGAGAAAAAGAAATAGCATAATAGGTAAAATAGCCTGATATTGTAGTAAATAATTTCAAAAGACCACAGCCATAAACACTTGTGAAAACAACAGCTGTCTGTGCCATCATTGTTTGTTTGAATTTAATTTGTTTGACCTTTCTTTTTTTCTTTTTTTTTTGTGCTTAACAATGACCTATTTAAGGTGTTTTCCACTGTTGCAGTTCTAGAAACTTTTGTTGAACCTTACTTATGAATTGCAATTGAAGCCCTTAATAATCAGTCACAGATTTTGTGCCAACCACTTTAATGTTGGATCTTTTTTTACCAGCATCGTTACAGTACTTTAAGGTGGGGTTTTTCTATACCAGTGCAACAATGTTATTAGTGACTCTTTTACAGACACGCTATGCAAAGTTGACTTCCATGTGTATATTCACCTTCCCGTATGTGAATGAAATGGTAAGTGATGAATAAACAGAATTTTGTGTTGATACAAAAGCACCTGTCCAAGGATGATGGCATTACTCTTACCATGGCAGTGTGAAGGTACAAGTTTCAGGCACAGAAAAGCCCTTGATCTTTTCCACAGAAAATAAAGAGAATATAAGTACAAAGAATGGCTAATATCAGAATGGCAGAAAAATTTTTATCTTTTTTCTCAGAAGAATTTATTCACTATTTGATGAATTAAGTCACCTGCCACATTCTGTATATTATTATATATAAGATTTTTGAAAGAATAGAATTTCTACTCAAATGAAAGGGGGTCACATATGTATTCATCTTGGGCTTAACAGAAAATACAGTTGATTCAGTTGTGAAAAAAAACCCAACAACATTGAGACTGAAACATAATATCCAGAAAATACCATTTACCATCATCTACAACAGAAAAAACAAAAAACAGCACACAAAGTTCTCAATCCCAGGAATCTAGGGACAAAACACAGCTATAACAATACAGTGTATCTTTCATTTTATGCTTTGAAAAATAATCAAACAAAAATACTAATGCTATATATCCAGATTTCCCATTGCAAAATAAATATAGTTTGTAATGGATACAATTGTAATGTAATGTAATGGATACTGCAAGGAAGTTGATAAATGCAATTTTGACCTTGGAGATCTTGATCCAGACTATCAGCTTGAATAACCTGAAACCTGAAGTTGTACGTGTGACAGTCCAGTGCGTGCATGAGGAGCACTCTCCTTTACCTCTTTCAGAATGAACTGCCTGCAAAACCAAGGTCTCTGGCTATTTCTGATCAACCTAAATTCAGTCAAACAACTCTTTAAAATTATCCTAGCAAGGTTTGCTGAGGATTATCTGTTTAAATTCCTGCCTGTCTAATGCATCGGATTGTTCTGGTAAGCCTTCGAGTGCTTACACATCATATACTCATATAACTAACTTTAAAAAAAACCTCTTTCACATTAACAAAAAAGAAAGAAATATCCAATTAAAAATAGGAAAACATAATTGTAAGAAAAGAAATACCTGCAACTTTTAACTTTGGATGATTGAAAATGGATTATATTTCAAACTGACAGAGGCTTCACACATGATTTCAACCCAACCACAAAGATAAAAGCATAATATTTTTAATTGATAGCAGAACCGATATGTTAGGATAGTATTGGTAAGATAATTGACAAGGTTTTTTTGAGCAGGTATGCTACTTTACAGGCATTTTATGATTCTTACAGATCACACACATAATTTATAAAAAAAAAAATCTGTTGGAGACCAGTGCCTCTTGTTATCAACACATTAATGAAACAAAAGACCTATGCAGTCACAATAATTCAATTTAAAAGTAAATCCTCATAAAGTAGCTTGTGATGTTTTTTTAATGGGTGCTCTGAAGTCCTATAGCTGTAATTAAACTTTCAGGTTCTTAGAAAACTGTGAACATGGTTGCAGGCTAAATTTTGGAAAACAAAGAAAAGTCTCTGATATTCCTTCTCAAACTGAAGAGACTAATTGAGAATATGAGTCACTGCTGCTTTATGTCAGCATAAATATAATTGATTTCCTTTGGACTACATTAGCATAAACCAGATGTAATATGTTGTAGTGAATCAGGTGGGAATTTATGGTATTATTATGCTATTTCTACTAAAACAAATGATTGCAGCAGGTATTCCTTGGTTCCACTAATTTACGGTTGACTGTGATACCTTTCTTGCAAAAGCTCTACTGTTCTGTTGAACTTTGCATAAGCAAATGAACTTCTGTAAAGAAACAGCATGCTCAAGAAACATCTCTTCTTGATTTTAGTTAGGAAAGGGATTTTTACCTGAGGAATTCTATATATCAGTATGTGGGGGTGTAGAGTTTAAAAAAAAAAGCACATCTCCAAAACCATCAGATTACCTTAATTCATTACAATAGCACAGAATTTTAATTTTTTCTTTAGGTTTTGTTTATTCTTCCATTTCATTACATGTGTAAAGATTTG
The DNA here is from genome assembly GCF_964289735.1 of Phaethon aethereus. NCBI lineage: Eukaryota > Metazoa > Chordata > Aves > Phaethontiformes > Phaethontidae > Phaethon > Phaethon aethereus. Next base: position 63,757,245 of record NC_138582.1, on the reverse strand, counting down.
GTAGGAGGTAGTTGTTTTTAGATAGTTTCTTTGTCCTTCATAACCCCCCTCTCCCAGGTCATTTTTCCCCCTAAACTGGGGACAGCTTAGTCCACTATTTGTTCAAAAGTTTACTAGCAAGTATATTTTTATTTTCTATTTTGAAAATCTTTAAGCAATGTAACTTGTAGGGGAAGAGGTTGCTTATTTGTTCTGAAGTATGCTTCTTTCGAGGGGCAGTTGGAATGGCTGGGTTGGTACCTCTGAGGGCATTTAAAACAAGTCAAAGATCAAAGAGAGGAAAAGAAAAGAAGTGACCATGCGTTTGTGCCAAGGTAGCTATCTGGAAATCTGAATACAACCCTTTCTGTGTAAAGGACCACTAAGTCAGCAGGACCTTTGAGTAGGAGCTACTGCTGCTTTCCCTGACGCCCCCGTACCAAGGTATGACCGGGGTGTCCTTGGCTGCGTTTCTTCAGGACGCAAACAATGAGCCAGAGCAATGTAACCGACGGGCCTGAGGGTCTGTCTTGTCTGTTTTGGGATCCCACCTCATCTGCTCCCAGCTCCTCCAGCCAATGCCTGCATGGCGAACGCATGGCTTCCTCCCCACCTCCACCTCAATGCCTGACTGTACCCAGCTCGTCTCAGCCAGCAGCACCAGCATCTGTTGTACAATTACACCCCCCACCTCTTTTTTGACTTTTAAGCAGAAAAAGCAATAGGCAGGAGTCATCAAACTGGAAATAGCTAACAAAGCAAACAGTCATCTGATTTTCTGCTTTTATGCATCATTACCACTACTTTGAGGATATTTGGGTTTGGTGTTTGGAGTGGTTTCCTTTGGTTTTGGTTTTGTCTGGGGTTTTTGTGTGTAGGGGGAAGATTTTAGATAGTGTTAGCTGCTTGAGTTGATCTTGTAGGAGAGAGACGTGCATTACTGGAAAATGATAAACTGTCACTTTGTTGTTTATCAAGCTTTTTCCCAATAAAGGGGCACAAAAAGGGCTTAAGAAAAAGAAGATGCATGAACAGAATTTTCTTTGCTAGGAAGGCAGGCAGTGTCAGGTCCTGGATGCATCGGCAAAAACGGTTAAAGATGCCATATACAAAAGATGCATTGTTTGCTCTCTTTAGCTTTCTCCCTGGATTTTGAAGGCCCTTTCTAGTCACAAGCTTCTTTGCCATATAGAAGTTACAGATCTTTCTCGGAGGCATGTCTGAGTTGACATCATCCTATAGTTAAGGATAGCCTCAACCTTAAGTGAACCGCCTCTGCGGGAAGTTTTCACATCCGGGCTGTATTTGGGGGTATTGCTTAGGAAACAGCTCTGGAAGCCTCTGCCAGCAAAAGAGAAAATCCAGCAACATTCAGTCCCTTAAACTGACTTTTAACAGTGTTTATTTAGCAACATTCTGGACATAAAAAGTAGAGTTGAACCATGAAAAGGAATAATTCAGGAAAAATAATAGGTGTGTGAGAATGCCTGTGCTCTGAAATTGAAATGTCCATTTCGTGTCCCAATAATGGATTTCTGTGAAAACTTTGAAGCCTTTCTGCTTTCATTTTTCTTTCATTAAGATGAAATATTCAGGTTTCTGCAAATAATAGCACTTTTTGGAAACTAATAAAATAAGAGACTTCAACAGGAGGAAAAGAATTAAACTGAAAGAAATAAGCATAATCAACTACATAGTATTAGTACATGAAATTCTTAGAGACTCAAATGTAATTTACTACTTTCCTTTATGAATTAGTATCTCTCATGTCTTTCAAACGCAGCCTTCCGTGTTATTACTGGCTGAAAATGCATAGACTAACTATCAACCAAATGTGAATAGAAAGCCAGTGCTATCTTCTAATTATAAAAGTAGAAGAATTTATAAAATATTTTAAACGACATTTTTGATACCTTATTGAGCTAATCAGTGGCAAACATTTACTGTCAAGATCACTGAACAGAAAAGGTTTAGATAGAAGAAAAAGGTATGGTGATAGCTTTTATCATAAAACAATCCTGTGAGTAAAAATATAAACAGAACAATTAATTGGATATTTTATTGTGTTTATTCATTGAAATTTTGGCTCTGTTTTTATACGTAGATCAAATTGGCTTTTTTCATTGTCTTCATAGTCATCTTCAGTTCACTTTTTTTGTCATATTTTCCACTTTTGTTTTATTCAGATCGCTTTATTCAGTACAGAAGAGAACTTTGGTGGCTTTAAGGACTTCCCCTTCCGCATGCAGACACACAAACTTCACTAAAGTTGAGCGAGCCGTCACAGGCGGGCTCTCCTGCTATGAGCACATTAAAGGAACGTTACTTACACGGTGAACTTAAAAAAACACCACAAACCTTGTCTCCTACCAACACACCTTTGGCTTGAAAGTTGTCAGTAGTAGTGCTTTACGGTGCCTAGTTCAAAATTTGTTCAGCAGTGGTGTTTCTTCCACTGCCTTAAGCAGGCCTTGATACTATTAGTACACCTCACCATCAGCTTATTCTGCCACTAAACATAACTTTTCTATATTCAGGTGGCATCCATTACTCATGGATAATCTCCCTGAAAAAAACTGCAAAAAACCCTTTCCTGAATCTCAACATTTAGTGTTATCTAGCCTTCATATTACAGCTGTGTTTTTTATCACCAACGGTCTTTACTTTCCTGATCCATTTAGGTGTTCAGTGTTATGTTAGGATGAATATCCAGTTCATGGTCCAGTTCCAAAGAATGTAAATAATTTTCCATTTCCAGAAATGTAGAAACATAATCCTTTATCTAGAGATTCCTGAATACGTATCCTCTCGCAAAGGTTGACATTTTGGAGTTGAAGCATTTCACCATAGAACTATAATTTATATAGTGTAACCTCTTTGAGACCAGTATGTTTAACAATAAGAAATTATCAAGAAGTTGAGTATGTAGATTATATTTTCTTTAATTTTCTATATTTGGGAAAGTCTCTTAGATTCAACTTTTTTTTCCTCTCTGAAGCATCTTTATCGATATATCCCCAAAACATGACTGTATTTAATTCAAAACTGTTTCCTTTCTCATTGGAGGAATACCTGGTGTTAACTTAACTTCTCCTCTGAGGTTAATCAATACATATTGAAGAATCTTATCCTTTATGTTACTGAATCAGGTATGTCTATAGATTAATCCAAGTTGGGGGGTTTTATTTGTGCAATTAGATTAGAAGCAGAACAGGAAAAAGCAAATTGAAGTATTGTGCCTTTGTCCAGCTCTACCACTCAGCCATCCCGCTTAAAGAAACGAAGAATGGTGAATGGAGAAAGAGGTAATTTTCTTGAGGGTGGCACACTGGCAACAGGGGTACCCTCATGCATGGAGAAACAGGGAGTTGTATCACTTGTTACTGAATTTTGTCTTCTGGGTTGGTTACCATGGCTTCAACAGGGTTAGAGTTAATCTACAGAGATGCATAGGCCAAGTGTGAAATACGCTCACACCTCCCTCCTCCCAGCCCGTTTGCTTCATTATCTTCACTGGAGATTCACTGAAACTAAAGAACCTTTTTGCCCTGATCATTTTCCCGTTGGTAATGTTCGTAGAAAAAGAAGTAGCACCCGGAATGGTCGTCTTTTTAGCTATCTCCTGTTTCACTATACTGCCACAGTCAAGGCCTTTTTTCTGGTGGTAGCAGCAGTCTGCAAGTATATTATTTGCCACTCTTTCTGCACTATTGCTACAGGCCTATCTGTTAAATCTTAAATACTAATGACTCATTAAAAAAGGTATTAACGTATTGTGCTGGCCCTATATGTATGTTTTATTCTTCACAGTTTTATAGCAAATTCCATTAAAAAACCTCATTACAGAAATTATTACTACATGCTTTGAAACAGCAGCATTCATTACATATTATCTATGTATTGTCGTCTGGGAAATTAATGCACCACGAAATTAAATGGCTCACCCAGGGTCACCAAAGATGTATGTTGAAGTCATGATTAAAATCCAAACTGTAGATCTCCGTTGTGTTTACTGCACAATCTTTTTTCCTTTTCTTCTTTCTACTTTTTTTTCTTTTCAACCACATCCTACAGTTGTACATTCAGCTGGAAAATTCCACTGTGCTGCTTTTGTTGTCAAACTGTAATTGGCATTTAGCCAACTATTAGTTTACTATTGCTTGTTTGTCTTTGTGAGCCTTCCCTTCCTTTGCTTTGAGATCCAAAGAGAGAGAAAGTGCGATTACTGGGAAAGAAGATCCAGACTGTGGGGAACAGTGGGCAGAGAACCAGAGTCAGAACCCAAGGAACCACCCAAGTGATGGAGGGACTGTGAGATCTGCTGCGGCTGCTGCTGCTGATGATGATGTGAGAGTCTCTTATCCACAGATGGTCAGAGGTATGTGGACTTTACAGCTTTCAGTGTTGGGGAGGCAGGGAGAAACAGAGGTTAGAGGTAAGGGAGGTACGAGGAGAGGCTGTAATGGAGAGGACTGCATGACAGATCTTCCCTTATGCTACCTGCTCTGATATGTCCACTCTCCAGGAGGGTATGGTGGAGATGGTATTTCTCTTGTTATAGGTTATATTTTCTGTAAAAATATGATACTTTAAGTGTGTGCCTGCTCCCAGTAGATTCAACTTTCACAGCACCTACAGCTTTCTGATTTGTGACTTTCAGGTGTGTTGCCCAGGTGTCTAGAGGGTACTTGTACTGGTGTCTGGAGGGGACCTATATCACAGCCTTTAGAGGGACACCCAGTAATGCTCTGGTTACAGGCTGCTTTTTTTTAGCAGGTATGACAAGGGACCCTGTTCTTGGGACTAGCTGCCCAAGAATCCCTGACTTTTGTAGTTACTGTGTCTGTTGTACAGCAAATAAATGCCTTTATATGACATATTACGTCATCGATACTTAGTTGTCATGTGAGGTTGGGCGTTAATTTCTTGACTTCTGTTTTTCTTTCAATGCCAGATGGAGAGAAACAAGCATGAAGTTCAGAGTGATAAAATTGTAATTTATATTTATAAACAGATGAGTGAAGAGTAATTTTAATTTAAGGAGTTTATCTTTATTTTGGAGACTTTCCAAGTACTTTATTGTAGCTTTAATTAAAGAAAACAGATGTGTAAAAGTTTCATTTGTAATAATAATACTAAAAAAATTAACATATGTTTATCTTTTTTATTCCACTTTAGATTTTGTGGAACACCACTCATCTGTAAACCATGTAGTATGACGTAAGGAATATTTCAAGCTAGATATTTTTTCTTTTTGCCTCATTTACAACTGCAATTTAAGAACAGGTAGTCACTGAGGTTTAAGATTTAAATGTAGGAACCATATAGATCCTGTGTAGCTGATTTGAAGGCTGCTATGCCGCACAGCACCCAGGAACTGGACCTCTTCAACTCACAAGATCCTTTCTTTTCCAATACAAGATCTGCAATTTACTTTCTGAAGCTTCCCATTTCCTGCGCTTTTTATCAGCAATACTTTTGTTTCCTGAGACAAGTTTAATGTAAATTAATCTTTTGATCTCTTTGAAAAGGTAACTTTGTAATGCAAATAAAACAAGACTCAATCTTCAGTTCAATTCTCTTCTGTTTAGATTTTTACACTTGGCATCAGATGGACTACTGACTATCTGAGTGTACTTTGCAAATCCAGACAAGATAGAGTAGAAATAAGTGCAACCGCAACAATGGAGAATTACAGATCTAACTAGGAAGAGGCAAAACGGAGTCATTGCAAACGTTCAAAATGTTGTATTATCCTAAACCACACCTAGTTTAATACAGAAAAATATATACAGATTTTGGTTTACACACAAGTTGTTGCACTGTGGGAGGAGTCGTAAACAGATCTAATGCTAAGTTCTTCACAAGATTGTGCAGGCTATTGATCACCTAAAAGACTAATTTCTAATGTTGTGAGCTTTAGTTCAAATTACATTTGTTTATTCTACCTGGAGTTGTGCAAAGCATTTGATAGTGTCCTGCATGACATCCTTGTCTCTAAATTGGAGAGACATGGATTTGATGGATGGACCATTCAGTGGATAAGGAATTGGCCGGATGGTCACACTCAAAGAGTTGTGGTCAACAGCTTGATATCCAAGTGGAGACCAGTGATGAGTGGCATTCTTCAGGGGTTCATGTTGGGACTGGTGCTGTTTAATATCTTTGTTGGTGACATGGACAATGAGATTGAGTGCACCCTCAGCAAGTTTGCTGACAACACCAAGCTGCGTGGTGCAATTGACATGCTGGAGGGAAGGGATGCCTTCCAGGGGGACCTGGACAGGCTTGAGAAAGTGGGCCCATGTGAACCTCATGAAGTTCAACAAGGACAAGCACCTGGGTCGGGGCAATCCCAAGCACAAATACAGGCTGGGCAGAGAATGGATTGAGAGCAGCCCTGAGGAAAAGGACTTGGGGGTGTTGGTTGATAAGGAGCTCAACATGAGCCAACAATGTGCACTTGCAGCCCAGAAAGCCAACTGTGTCCTGGGCTGCATCCAAAGCAGCGTGACCAACAGGTCAAGGGAAGTGATTCTCCCTCTATTCTGCTCTTGTGAGACCCCACCTGGAGTCCTGCATTCAGCTCTGGAGCCCTCAGCACAGGAAAGACATGGACCTGTTGGAGAAGGTCCAGAGGAGGGCAACAAAAATGATTACAGGGACCGAGCACCTCTCCTATGAAGAAAGGCTGACAGAGTTGGTGGTGTTGAGCCTGGAGAAGAGACGGCTCCAGGGACACATTACAGCAGCCTTCCAATGCCTGAAGGGGGTCTACAAGAAAGCTGGAGAGGGACTTTTTACAAGGGCATGTATTGATAGGACAAGGACTAATGCCCTTAAACCGAAAGAGGGTAGATTTAGATTAGATATGAGGAAGAAAATTTTTACTGTGAAGGTGCTGAGGCATGGGAGCAGGTTTCCTAGAGAAATTGCAGATGTCCCATTCCTGGAAGTGTTCGAGGATAGGTTGGATGGGGCTTTGAGCAACCTGGTCTAGTGGAAGGTGTCCCTGCCCATGGCAGGAGGGATGGAAGTAGATGATCTCTAAGGTCCCTTCCAACCCAAACTATTCTGTGATTCTATGATTTGAGAATTTTAACCAAGCTTAGTTTTGACTTCAGGTCAATCATGTTCATATTTTAAGCAGCTCCATAAAACTGTGGCCTGCTGAGGTGCAAAAATGCTTGCAGTTGTCCTGACAAAAATCCATAAAAGATGTAAGAGTGTGGCTTGTTTTGACAAATTTCAACATGAGTCACAAATACTCAAGATTCTTACACTTTTGAACAAGAAATTTTGATCTGCATAATTTTGATGCCAAAATGCTGGTTTATGACATGTTATCATAAATAAATTCTCAGACCTTAAGACATTGCTTTCTACAACTAGTCACAAAATTATGAGCTCTAATATATAGGAACAGTCTTACATTCTCTTTAGATATTACACTCCCGGCATAATAGATAAATGTTGAACTGCAGTGTCAGAAAAATGGAGTAATTCTGTTGATTTTGGATACATGCCATGTTGTATCTTAGAATGTGAAAGTGAAAAGTGCATAGTGTTTTTCATATTTCAAAAGTAAAAACATCCTGTGAGAAAGGCATATGGTGCACAGAGATTGAATAAACCATGTCGCACTGAAGTCACTGATTCCAGTGTTCTTTGAGATGGACCATGTATCTCTCCTTATTGCCATTCTCCAGCTTTGTGGAAGTAAGGTTGCTTTCTTATTCCTAGGTAACATCTTTCATTTTTTTATGGCATTATGACAGATATGATCACAATTCACAAGTGTGTTACTGTGTGGTTCAGAAAAATTTTAACTGTTCAATGATATTCAGAAGTTACAAATAATAATAACATCTAGTGTTTGGTTTTTTTTCTTAGTGAATTTTTTCTTCAGTGTTTTGCTTGTAGTGCTGCTAAAGTTGTTTCCGAGTTGTTCTATAATTTCAATTTTCAACTATGTTAATTCTGAAACTGAACTTCTGTATGCGCTTTACCCAACACAGAAGGAAAGCTTGTGGATTCATCTATAAAATTTACTGAGAAGGTGAAACTGGAATGCATATATCCAAAAAAAGCTGTGATAATCAAAACATCCTGGATGAAATTTAATGTAACTCATGAAGAAAATATAGCTGTCTTGCATCCAATCTATGGCATACATATTGAAGACAAATACAATGGAGTAATTTATTTTAAAAGTGCTTCCAGGGAAGACAAGTCCTTATCCTTCATCAAGAGCACTTTGGAGGATGTTGGTCTTTACTTTTGCTCCATTGTGACTTACCCAGATGGAATTTGGGAAAAGGTAATAAAAATTATTCAGTGAGGTAAGTAAGTCTCTCATTGTTTTTTTAAATTTCTGATATATGCAAAACAGAAATCCATGCCAATTGAGGGAATATCTGGCATTGTAATTTTATAGCATGCAGAAATGGAGTAATTTGGGGAAAAGAACTAGCACAACAGTAAAGAATTGTTTTACTTTGACGAAAGATCATTTTACGAGAAGCAGGAAGTACGGGGGGGAACTGGACGAGATGGATAGATGTCACAGCAGCAACGTATTACATGGCAGATTTCAGGTACTAATGGTCATTGCAGCGGTGATATTTCCATTGGGCCAAGGTTCTCATAGCATTTCAACAAGCTATAGGATGTCTTTAGAGGATGAAATTGCAACTACCAATGAAATTTCATGGATGAGCATCATAACTACCTATGGAGGATACTATATTTTTATTGTTATGTTCTATGATGAAGGCATTCCTGGTCTGAAACTAGGATTTTTTTTTTTCCTAGAAGCTCTTCTTGTGTTTGCTCTTTCAGGAACAAAATAACCATTTAGGAATGGTGTGGCAACAGAAAGGAGGGAAATAGGGAAGTTTAAATGAAGAAAAAATACCTTTTCTTTAAAAGGAGACTTTTTTAATGATGGAAAAAGGAAGAGTGAAAGAAAAAGATCCAGTTATACCCATGTACTTTCTGTGTAGCTGCCCATGTACTTTTCAAAGGCTCTGTAGTTACCTGACCACTCATCCAATTCGGTTTCCTTTCCAGCTGTATGAGTAAGAGGAGAAAATAATATTTTTCCATGCATGCCTAGTCAGCATTGGTCAACTGACAACTCTGGTACAAATTAACAAGCTTCTCTGATAGAAGTCCTTAGAAGATTACTGTGTATGCATGATAGAATAGCCTTCAAAAGATAACTAGTTCTGGTTATTGGCTTGTTGATTTGATATTGTGAATGTAGAAAGAATATGTTCTGCTTTCCCATCCTCTAGAGTAAAAATTCAATTCATTCAATATTTTATTGTATTTCACAGCTAGGAAAGAATGGGTTGAAAGGAAAATTTAGTTCCTAGCATTTGAAAGACCAGAAAGTAAAAATAACAGTTCTTTTCCTAGCCTGATCCTGAGTCTTCATTTCAACCTTATTTTATCTACAATTCTCTCATTTCAATGTTACAATTGAAACAGTGGATCTGACTCTTGTAGGACATATCTAAACTTCAAAAACTCAAGGGATATTGTTCCTGCCTTCACCACTGAAGGTTTTTGAAACTTGATTTTAGCCAGCACATTTGTTGATGACACTTATGAAATAGGAAACCCAAACTGTCTTCCTATCTCTGTTAGCTTTTTATTAGTAAACATTGTTGCTCATCAATGCAGAAATTAAACTACACATAAGTTATTGTTGTGACTTTGAAAAAAGATAATTCTGTCTCTCCCAGATTGTTTAGTTAGATAAAACAATTTGGACCTGAAATGATTTTCCCCATTGTGGCACATTGGCATAGCCATACAATTCACGTGTAGGGGGAATGTCCTACTAGTGAAAGAGTTGAGTGGGGTCCCTCAGGGCAGGCTTCAGTGCAGATGGTATTTTAGTTTGCTGCTGACATTAGACATAAAATTTTACTTCTTCGTCTTCCAACCTCTGAAGTTAGGCACTGATGTTCAGCTTTAAATTTTTTTATCCTGCACCAGCGAAAGGGCATTGAGAAAGCTGCATGTTAGTCTCATAATTTCACTGTACATGGATCTTTTAATATACGCAAATAGTTGAGGTTCTGGAATATGAAGTGCTTCTTAAGGAATATGATACCCAATGGAATAAATAAATCTGGAAAGATCATTTTATAGGTGATTAAAACTTTTTTCCAATTACGCTGATTTCTTTGGTTAGGATTTCTGATCTATTGATACCCAATAGACATTACTTTTCTAAAAGCATTAATTTACCTACCGTGTTCCAGACAAATAAACAACTCACTACAAAATCCATTTCTTCTGTTTATAACAGTTAATCAACAAACATTTAATACACTATTTTGTTTTTGGGTTTTTTTTTTTAGGGAATTGCATGATGTCTAATACTTTGCATTTTGTGGTTTTAGTTTTAAAGATTCATTGGCTAAGTTAAAGTTATATCTATCTGCCTTTAAATGCATGCAGCTTTGTGGACACATAATATTCAACATGAAACTTAAGCTTGCTCCGGTAAATTGTCACAAATGAAGTTAAGTTGATATTATTAAGGTTTTTGTGTCAATCAAAACTGAAGCCTGGTTTATAATTTAATTTGTGCTACCAGGGCATTGAAAATTGTCAGGATTTATCTATACTGACCTGTTACTGCAAGACTCAGAGACATTCCTGCATCAGCTTAAGCATGTAAGTATAGCATTGAGGAATCTGCAGCACGTACCACAATGAAAGCTGGCAACAGAATACGGGTATAGAGTATATGACTGGCTTTCAGAATTTCCACTGGAAGGAAATAGCAGAAATAAAGGGAAATGCCATATGGTGTTATGATGGAGATTCTTAACTAGATTAAAGTATAAGGTGAAATGTTCTTCACATGGAAATCATATCTCCTGGCAGTTAGATAAATTTGGATAAATTATCTTGGATTAACTTTTGCTGGCTTGCAAAATAATGAAAGTTTCTGCACTCAAACTGTTCAGATTTGCTCTACTGCTACATTCCTGGTAATCAACAGAGGTCATGAGTCTGATTCTTTTTTCCCACATGCTTTGTATAATTTTTTTAAAACTACGAATACAGAGTGAGCAAAATTGGTATGATTCTGATTTGTCAGCATTTTTCATTTGCATAGTTTGAAGCCTCAGGTGCTGATGCTTAATAAGTAAATATTTCAAGTAGTGTCTAACGGTTACAGTAGTGTCACTAGATCCAGCAACTCAAGTGTTAAGAAGACCCTGAGACTAGACGGTCTAAATCAAGCAGTTAGTAAAGTTTGGGGATCATGACTTGCTTTATTAAACAAAAACAGAGAAAGAGAAGAAAGAAGTCAAGTATTTGAAAAGCATTAAGCACGCTTCTTTTTATAAGTATGTCAACAACATCCCTATTTCTTTCCCTTTAGAGTGAAGATATCTTTATAAAGAAAATGTCCACTGTGGTTACACTCTTTAATATGTGATTAAAGATGCTATTGAGTGAATAAAAGATCACAACAGATTTGCAGTGTATGAGGTGACAAAATAATACTGGAGAAACTCTATTTAGGACTCTATTCAGGACTCTATTCCTGGCTTAGTCTCTGGTCGCAGAACAGCAGTTCACCCCACCATGGTCTCAGTGGGGTGAATGCAATTCTTTTTCAATCAGAGACAAAAGTTAAAAAACAAAGAAAAAAAGCAGCTTAGTCTTGGATAAGCAATGGCTGAGCTGTCGTAAGGACCTGAGATCCCAGGAGACAGAGGAAGTTATAGCTCTCATTACATAGGTTTTTTCTTGGCATACTATCCTCATTGCATCACTGGCAGATGGAAGACCCTGGAAGTCGTGATAAATCAACACTTACATAAAATTTTTGATGTATTTATTGTAGTAATTGATTTTTTTTTTACTAGGTGTGGTCTCACCTTAGTCCCAGAGATGTATCAGAATATATAATAAAAATGATAAGACGTATTTTGTTCTTTTTGCCTTAAATTTTGGCTAAAGATTTCATATAACATCTGTGAAATAGATGAGAAAGAACTCTTGCAGTCTGCACAATGTTATCTATGATTTCTTTATTGGCAGTTACTGAAACATACTGACAGAAATGCAATAATACTCAGGATATTATACTGGAAACAAATTAGGTACAGGATATTCTTACAAGCGGATGCAGTGATGAAATTCTGTACCATAACTGTGAAGAACTTGAAAGTGTGTTCTGCCACTGTTACACATGCGTATATTGGCAACAAATAGTCTAGTTATCCCACAGAAAGATATTTCCCAGCTGAGTGAATCTGCTGCTTCTTTCCTCCTGTTGTGTGAGCCTATATCTGACAATTTTCACAACTGAATTCAAGGGATTTTTATTTTCCCTTCATATTCCCACATTTTATGAATTACAAATACTCCTGCACTAAGCAAACAAAACTCATACTTTCAGAGAAAACTCCTTGTACATTTTTTATGAACTGTAAAGATTATGTAGGAATCATCAGTAGTTTTATTTGTCCTTTCTTAATGAACAGTTTAAGGATGATCTGTAGTTTCTTTTATACAGTGCTTAGAGATGTATGTCTGAGGACTGGTTTTGAGTACAGTATAAAATGTGAGGAGCAGAGAGAAGCACTGGAGTTGGAGACATCACGCAGGAATTGTTGATCTTCAAAAAGACTCATTTCATACACTTGCTGCCTAGAAGAGAAAGCGTTTGAAGCTGCAGGTGTTGTAATTTTACTTTCAAATCAGCGAGCATTGAGAGCGCAGTGCGCTCGGTCAGTCCATTGGGCAGGGGTGTACAGAGGTGCGTGTTTAACTGCCATCCTGGGTGGCCACTCAAAACACCGTACTCGGCTGTGTTGTTTTGCCAATTGCCAGCCATGTACCTAACAATAGCAAAACAGCAGCAGGAATTCTGAAATCTTGCTTTCCTTTTTTTTTTTTTTTTTTTTTTTAAATGATAAACCTTTGCAAAGAAATGTATACAAGGAAAGGATACATTTCCAGTCTCTAGCACTTTGGAATGGATCCTTGGAGGACTTTAACTTACAAAGGAATTGGAAGAGGTATCGGCAAAATTCCTTTCTTCTTCATACTATAACCTTTGTCTTTTTCTGCTTTGCCCAGATCTTTGCTTACCTATGGCCACTTGAGACATGGATCCATTTGTTTATTTGATCCTTTTCCAGACCTGTCTTCGGTCCTTTGGTTCTTTTCTCTTCAGTTAAATCCATCAGTACAACAGTTAACTTATCTTTGAAGGGTTTTTTTTGAGGTTTGAATAAAGTATCAAGTCACAAAAAAGGAGTTTAAGGAATTATTCTGGCCTCTTCATCATTTATTCAACAGAAATTAAGGACTTGTCCTGTCATCCTGTCATGCATATTTGCTTTTGTTCTTTGTTTTGTCTGTTCTTTTTCAGCCAGTCATGAATCCTTGGAGCATTATAATGAGGATATACGAAGAGGAAAGGTTAAGACAAGATGAATAGACAAATATTTGGTTCAAAGTATGATTTCCATCAAGATCTTAAGAATTCTGCAAATCTGAAGTGTATTTCTGCCTTGTCCCCAACCTGGCAAAATAAATTAGTGATAATTTACATTTAAAATGTCTTCCAGGTCCAATACTTTGTGGAATTGAATGGGTTTAAGGTAGGCTTCCTATATAAACACTATGTACAACTTTTTTTCCTATTGCACTCTCATATCTGTGATGATACATGACGTATCATTACTACCTGGTTATAGCTTTGTATTGTCATTACCCATATGATAATCTTGCCCTTTTCTGTCTTGCCCTTATGAAAGTATGAGACTTTTCTTTGTCAGCTGCAGTTTAGTGCAATACTTTTCACGTTAGCAGACCACTGCACTGATGCCTCATGCAGCTACAAACTACCCTCTAATTCATTCTGCCTTGAGGAGTAGTGTTAAGTACATCTGGCTTCATGTGCTTCACATCCTCCCAAACCACTTGGCCTTATTAATAGTTAGTTCTCTGGCTTGCAGTGCATCAAAATGTAGTGATCCCTGAATTAAGAGTTGTTATATTTGCATTGAAATGTATAATTAGAATATTTATTATTTTAAATATAATAGAATTTAACCTAAAATGTAGACTATAATAAACATAATTAAAGAGGTCACAAACTGTTATTGTTCTACTCTTATACACTATGTCTTTGCTACACTTCTAGTAAAAGGTCAAAGGTTTTCAACAGTGAAGAATTTTGTGATATATAAACTGTTTACATGAAAACTGGCCTTTATGGCAGTGTAGTGTTATATGTTTATTTACATAAAGAATGAATGTAGTTAAAAATTACCTGGAATATTGTTGTCCTGTGTTTCTTTGTTTACCTTTAAAAACTGTTGCATTTTAACATGAATTTCTGTATATTTTGAAACATATTTTATTTACTCAGGAGTTTTATTTCAGTAAGGTGCTGAAATACTACTAGTTAGACTTAAAAATTTACATCTTATGCTCTGAATAGAATGGGAAATATTTTTTTTATGTTTCTAATGACTTTTACATCCATAATGTGAAGTGTACAGAGTTGCATAATTGGTTGGTTGTTGTTGGTTTTTTTATATTATGTGATTGGGTTTTTTTCTTTTTAAATTAAAGCGTAAATTTGTGTTTCTGTCAATCAGTGACAATGGACCATTTGCTCAGGGGATATGTTTTGCTAGCAGCTTTGAGTAAGAATGGAAGTTCATTAATGGAGTATTTAAAAGCCAGATGTACCATGAAGTATTCCCATATTTTAAATAGAATGATCAACCTCTCTGTGATAGCAGAGACAGAGCTTTTCTATTCTTAGCTAGCGTGATGATATCCATGCCACTCAGCACTTACTTCTGTATTAATGTTCTTCTGCCTGCCAAAAGCAGCACGTTGCATAGATTTTTTTCAAATCACTATTCACCTGAAATAGCTTGCTTTCTCTTTATCTCTGTCTTAATTTAGAATGTGATTCATAGGTCTACAGTGAAAAATTATCAGTCTTTTAAAGCACATGGAAGCAAGAAATAATCCTCAGGGATCTTCATTCGTCGCTCTCAGACTCTGAGTTCCCCAGAGCAAGAACTATCTCTGTATCTTACACAGTGTCAGCCGCATTGTCAGCACCTAATTAGAAAGTGAGAGGATGGAAGCAAGTGAAGCTGCCTTTTTCACACCTCTGTTGTGATTAGTGACCTGTTAAATGCTGCTTTTCTTACGTTTTATCTTCTGTGATGAACTAAGGATTGGATGCCCCTTCAGTACAAAAGGCTAAGGGAAAAAACCAAACCAGCCCCATTGGAAGTAGAGCAGATATCTCCTCTTCCTTTCTGAAGAAAAAGGTTAGATCAAAACGAATTATAGAATTGTGGAAAACTCAGGCTTGGAAGAGATATTCCAAACGCATCTCATCCATCTCTGTGTTCTGAGGCAGGACAATCATATCTGTATCATCCCTGACTGATTCCTATGTTGGAAATGCATGCATAATACTCTTGTATAGTCTTTCTTGTGCGTAATGAGCCTTACAAGGAGATTTTTTTCCCATTATATCTAACCAAGGTATCTCTTGTTTAATACTGAGTTTGTTCACTGTAATCCTTCCTCTGAAAAAAGAGGAAGGCTCTTGTGTTGCCAGCCTTCAATCATCCCTCTGTACCAAACATACACAGTTCTTTTAGCTTTTCTTCTTAGTTTGTGATTCTGAATTTCATTGTCCTTGTTCTCATCAGAATTTTCTCCAGTCTGTATATAACATTATCAAAATAAGATACATAGAATGAAACACGACGTTCCATCTAAGGTCTTACCATTGCTAAATGAAGCAGAATAATGCCTCCTTTGTCTTGTATATGACTCTGAGAAAATTTGTCTTTTGGAAATGGACAATGTGATAACATTTTCAGTTCTATTTGGCTCACAATCAGAGCATCCAGATCCTTTTATTCAGCACTGAGGATTTTTTGACTTTTTTTTCCTCTTTTCTTCTTTTTACTCTTCGCCATTTTGAATGTTCAGTTAGTTACTAAGAAAAACCTACTGGGTTATGTACTCTTGGTTACTTTGTTACTTTACTTGGTTACTCTGATGCAAACATCAGAATATGCTGTGTTAAGGAAAAAATTGTAACGTTCAGTACCCATGAGGACTGCTGTGTTTTTACCAAAGTAAGATGAAAGTAGAAGGGTTGTTTTCTATGTTCCCTATGAGCATTGTTTTGATGAACACGCATTGCATGTCAGATGGATACTATAGCTATTAACTGACTTGCTGTTGTGTGATAATTTGGGGATGACTCTCACTTTTCATCTGTTCATCTGCTGACCCAACCTGCTGTCTGGAGAGATTTGCTGCTTGCCAGGGTAGACTCTAAGATGCTGCAGAGAGACTGCCAAGGCTGGCCAAGTCCTCAGATGCTTAACTCCTTCTTGCTTTTCCACACATAGACCAAAGGAGTCCAGGAGAGACCTGGAGCACATCAGGCATGACTACATGGTGCTGGAGGTGGTGGTCAAGGACATGGGTGGCTTAGGTGGTGTCTTCTTGATCCTGACAAAGAAGGGAAAAGCCTTGGGAAGAGGGGGCAGATTCTGTGGGTCAAGACCCAGTTGCATAGCTGGTGTCAACAACAAAGTGTTACCTTTTATCACCAGGGACCCTTTTTGATGATCAAGGACTGTCAGGAAGAGACAGGATCCACCTGAGCACGTGGGAAAAAGTGTCCTTGCCAACATGATGGTGAGGGGAGCTTTAACAGGAAAGTGAGATGACAACCCACAAGTGAGTGAGGAAGTGGGCTGGTCTGATGAGAAAATAGTGTGGGATTATATGGAGAGGAAACACCTGCACAAGGTTGAGCATTACGAGTATGTCCACACAAATAAGGAAATGCTGAGGGGACACATTGTGAGGAAGCTGTCATAGCTTTTCTGGGAAATCAGCATGACTGTATGGCCATACGAAGTGTCTGTACAACAGTGAACACAGCATGTGCAACCAACAAGGAATTTGAGCTCTGCTTGCCATTGCAGGGCTACAGTCTCACTGGGATCACGGAGGCATGGTGGGATGGCTCACATGACTGGAGTGCTTCAATGGCTGGATACAGACTCTTTAGGAAGGACAGGCTGGGACGGTAGGGAAGGAGAATTGCCTTTTATGTGAGAGAGCAGTGGGAATGAGAGAAGTTCTGTCTAAGATGGATGATGAGCCAGCTGAGAACTCATGGGTCAGGATTAGCAGGCAGGTTAACATCGGTGATGTTGAAGTGGGTGTCTGCTAATGACTGCCTGATCAGGGTGAGCAGGCCTGATATAGATGAGGCCTCCATCAGACAACTGGAAGAAACTTCTCTATCTGTGGTCCTCATGGGAGACTTCAACTACTTGTTATCTCTAGAGAAGCAGAGCACAATCATTCTGGTAGGTTTCTGGAGTGCATTGATAATAAATTTGTCACTCAGGTGATTAAGTAGCTAAAGAGAGGAGGCACTCTGCTCAACCTCAGACTTACAGAGAAGGAAGAACTTGTTGGGTTTGTGAAGATCAGGGGCAACCTTAGCTGCATAGTATAGTTCATAATCCTGAGAGAAGGGGATAAAAGCAAAAAAGCAGGATCACAACCTTCAGAAGAGCAGACTTTGTCCCATTCAGAGATCTGCTTGTAAGAATCCCAAGGGTGATGGAGAAAAGATTTTGAAGGAAAACCTCCTCCAATGACCCATCCAGACAAGCAGGAAATCAAGAAATAATGCCAGAATGCCTAAATGGATAAACAAGAAGCTCCTGATTAAACTCAAACATAAATAGGAAGCATAGATGTGATGGAAGCAGGGACAGCTGACCTGGAAGGAACCTTGAAACACTGTCCAAGCATGAATGGGTGCAGTTAGAAAAAACAAAATTGACCTGGAGTTGAATCTAGTGGGTTAAAAGAATTTTTTGGGGGGCAAGTATTCCCCTACCTCTATAAGCCAAAAATACTTCATCTTCTCAGCTACTATTCTTGAATTCTATGCTGTTGCAGCCAACACTGGGAAATTCCACTTAGCTAAAGTATGGTATTATCTCTAATATCAACCATAACTGCTGTGGCACCCAGTAGTTAAATCCAGATCCAAGAGTTTTATAACTTTGGGTTTTGTTTCTCAAAGTGTAAATGTGATTAATGACATTTTGGGGTAATGGCATTCGGAAATCATTACAGGATGCAATTGCAGAGTAAAATGGGAAGTGCACAGTGACAGCTTTAAAATATTCAAAATTAAGGAGATAGTATTAATTTATCTAGTACAGACTTAATAATATTTTATTTGGGGAAATACATGTTAAATTATGGAATGAACAGAGGTGGGTGAAAAGCAGAGGGTAAAAGGAATTACAGATTCAGAGAGTTAAACTTCCAAACACTCTAAAGGAAATCACTAAGAGGTGATTAATATTTTAAGTTCTGAAAATTTCCCATTTGCAGAATCTCTTTCTGCTGCTTATATTTCTAATGATGAAACTTTCTTTCAGCTGGCCTGTCAGACAGGAATATAATTTATAACTTAATGAGGACAAAAAGGAATGGAAAGGAGACATTCAGTAAAAAATACTGATGATACACTGATTTCTTCCATTTTCATACCTGATACCAAGCTGCATAACAAACATTATGAAATAAACTGTATCTTTCCTTCTTCTCTAATATATTTTCAGCCCATAAAACAATCCATTACAAGTAATACCTAAGATCTGAGATTCAGGGCAGCAATTCCTCACAGTGCATCATCATGCTGCAGTCCTGGGTTTTATAATGCTTCTGGGGCTAGGCAATTTCGGTGTGTACCCTGTCCATTGCCTTGGCACCCTTGTCTTTCCCTCCTGAGAAACATTGGTTCAAATAGTTGCCCTTAGGAGACAGTTTGATTTTTCACACCCTTCCCCTTCTCCCCTCCCTTGCCTTTTTTCTTCTGTGTGGCTTAAAACATGGTATCCTCTGCTCTGCCTGAAGCCTGACCCTCAGGAGCCTTGTGGAAGATGTGAGCAGGTAGGCAAAAATGCACATGTGCTGGGACATGCAGTTTCTCAGTATAGCATTTCTCTTCATCTGCTGCAAGACAATATGGATCATTAGCAATAAGTGAAGGCTGAGCACAAGATTCTGCCTGGTCATTGAACTCATATTGTTGGTAAATTCCCTTCATCCTGAACTGATGAAATTCCTGGAGAGGATGAAAATTAGAAATTCTAACCTCTTATTTCTTCAAGATTCTCCTGCAGTTGAATCCTGGCATAGTACATGATATACTTTTATGAGATGACTTCTTCCCCAACAACCAAATTCTCTTTTCTGGAAGTGTATAATGTTTATACCTGAAGAGAGGTTGGTTTTCTCACTCTTATTAGAACTGTAGTCTTTCGCTCTCCCTCTCTTTGGCTTCTTCCTTTCCTTGCGCTCTAGGTAACTAAAGTTCAGCTTAAAAGAGTAAAATAACAATGAAGAATAGTGGAATATATCTAAACAAATGGGAGGTGAATTACAATTACATGCTAAGTGTTTATAAGATCATGCAGAATTAATAATTGGTACACAAAGATTCATCAAATGTCACAATGTAATTTAATATATATTTAAAGGGAAGTTTTAAGGGCATAGAAGTATAAATACTTTCATTTCAACTTTTATGATCCAAATAGTTGCTACTGGAAAAATATGTCCTTTTCAAACACTGCACTACTGCTGATTTCTGAGTCTGATTGTAGAACTGGTGACAGTAGCTCATTAGAAATTAAGATCTTTATTGTTCCAACTTATTTAATAGCTGTGCATCCAAGTTTTCATGTCTCGTCCAAAAAAGGGAAAAAATATTTTTCCAGAAACTCAACAAAATTTGGTGGTATGTGCTAATACCATTGGAAGACATTAGTTTAGGAGCTAAATATAATTCCATATTTAGTGTATTCAGGAAGGGTGAAGGGGTCACTCCTGAAGTATTTTCTCATCTGAAAGTTGATTTTCTTGCTGAAAAGAAGAGCCCCGGAGAAAGTTTATCTTCATAAAATTTTAAGCCTCCTTTTAATCTGCAATTTATTTTGTCACTTCTTATTATAAGCAGAGGAAGAATATTGTGTTTGTATGCAGAGCTTCAGCAAACCAAGTGGGACCTGGGAACTGGTTTCTGCTGTAGAGCTAAGTTAGCTTCTCAGTTTTGAAAATTCTGCTAAGGTCTTTAGTTATTTTTGATGGAGAGCATTACTTCCTAAGGGTAGCTGCTTTGAAGGTAGCTCTGTTAGCATCAGTCTGAGCAGTTTGAGCTTGTCCTGACCTTGTGGTACCCAGGAGCACATGGAAAATGTCTGTCTACTGGGATGGCTGAGGGTAGGAAATGCCAACTTCCTGCGTTTGTTGCTCAGCAGCGTGTGTGCTTGCCTGCAGCAGCTCATGCAACTTGCTTTGAATAAAACCAGCTCTGGTAGTACTCAACCTCTGCTGAGCTTTAAGCCTCAACAGAGATGCAGAAACATGCGAAGTCAAAAGAGTGTTTTGATGCATTTTATTTTACTGTGCTGAATTTTGCCTTTCTGAAGTTGCCAAACTGATGTTGAAGTATGAGTATTGTTTCCTTTGTATAAGGTTTTAAACCAGGAGGAGTGCATGCGATTTATGCTTAGTCCTGAGTGGAACTCTGCACCTTGTGTAAGATTATAAATCTGGGATTGGTGAAACTTGTAGTGAACAGTAATTAAAATGTCATAGATACTGACTTTAAAAATTAATAAACTTGCTGAAAATAAGTGCAGGTATCTAAGCAACTTTCCTTTGAAGATACAAAACCAGCTAATCCTATCGGAGAACAGAATAATGAAAAAAATAATGGAAGTGTATAGGACTGGGGCCAAAAAGTAGAAAGTGTCCCCCCCAAAAGAATGGGGACCAAAATTTTACATAATATTGATTTTGACTTTTACTTGCTTGTAGCAAAGGAGGAACGGGTGAGGATTACACCATTATTTTATTTTCCTTCCAAAAGGAATTTCTTAATTTCAACAATTTTCCTGCTGCAGAACTTCATTTTAGTTGCTTGATCCTTTAAATTCTGGGAAGTTGGTTTACACTCTTTTATATGTCTATATTTCTGAGATGTTAATATATATTTCCAAGAAAAATGTATTTTAAAAATAGGAAACCTTACGTATTTTTTCTCATTTATATGTATCAAAGCCCTAAAGCGGATAGAAAAAAGTGTAACTGCAAAATATTATGAGATAACATTATTCCAAAAGAGATGCAGAGAGGATATCAAACACAGAGCACTTCTTTACTAAGCAGAGGCAAATGCAGCTACTGTGAGTGCCGTCACCTCCTCCTACTTTCTATCCAGGAGGCAAGATGACGTGGCCATGGCAGGGGACAGCAGTAGCAGTGGTTGGAATGAGCAGCGGGCAGGGGAAGTCCATTTTTACCAGATGCAATGATACATTTCTTTTTAGCATTTCTGACATGTTCACGCATGGTGTGTCACCTCGAGGTGTGCGTGCGCGGGGGTGAAGGTATGTGGGCGTGCTTTTTTCCCCATAGAAATACTTCTCAGAACGGGAGGTTCTCATCCCCCGTGTTCTAGGCTGAAAGCATAGAAAGTGTGTTCAGAAAGGAGCTAAATAAAGAAAGGAGCTGAACAAAGGAGAGGGAGGATGAAAGATCTATGCTGATGATGGTGTCCAAATAAAATAGGACAATTGCTTAAAACAAAAGCCTGGAACACTTCAGTGTACTTGGAAGATTTAATTAGAACTATGTAGGCCTGATTCTCCACTGCTTGTGCCTTACATAATCATTTAAGTCGTGCAAGGTATCATATTGTAAAAAGGAGAGTGATTTACATCTTTCATCAAGAGTGAAACTACTTGAATGTTGCTGCATACTGTCAAGTAGAATACACATGCAATGCAAGAAAATAAAATGTGTCATGATGTCTGTGTTTGAAAATGGTTATGATAGAATGTACAGCAGCTGAGAATCTCGAAACTCTTTTTTAATTTGTCTGTTTGTACATAGTTCTCACCATTAACATATTATTTATTATTTGTATATCAGCAAATTCTACAAATATATCAAGATTTGTACCTGGAAATTCTTCACTGAAGTTGCAAGGCAACCTTAGATTTCTAATATACCTGTTACAATATATTGTTGTTGTTGTAGTTGTAGTTGTATTCTATGTTGTAGTATTATATATTATTGGGAAAAAGGTTGGTTTTTATACAGTCCTGGTTGCTGTCCTTTGGGTCAGATGGGAATCCTCTGGAAGATTTCATCATGATGCACATAATTTCCCTAATAAGCATGTTTAGATAGGAGAAACACATAAAATTCAGGGTAGTATTGGCATGAACTGAAGAGGACAGCAAGGATAGACCCAGGAGCAGATGGGGAGACTTCAGGGCTCCTAAGGAGAGCGCGGTACCTACACAGGTACTGCTTGTGGTACCAAGCAGTAGGTCTTGCTCATAACAGAAGAAGACAGCAGACTGCACAGTGAAGACAATAAGATTTCTCAGGTAAGAATATGTGGTTTATTGTAAAGCAGGCAGTTGCTGGAAGTTAATGGTCTGGAAAGTGGGACAGGAAGTAAGGATCTGACCTGTAAGAGTATGGTGGGTAAGAGAGAGAATTGTTTTCAATTACCTTTTTGTTTACCTATCTTCCCTAGCAGCTCTGAACCTGCAGATCTGAATCTGCCAGATATAAAAACCCCACACCTTTTCTAGTGTAATGACTTTTGAAGGACTGCACTTCAAGGAACATATTTTGCAAGTGTACAGTCCCATCATAGTAGTCTGATTTGAATATTACTTAGACTTCCATGAGTAAATTCTTGCTGGATCCAGCATGGTATCTTAAATCGTTATCCAATCTTGGCAGTTGTTTTCAGCAATGGAAATTTAGCTGTCTTTGACAAAATGTCCAAGGACTTAATTAGCTTCACTGTGTTGTACCTTCTGTTTAGTTTAGGGAATTTATCTCTCTTCTGTTCTTGTGTATCATTAACTTTCTGTCTCCTTGATTGCAGTCTACATGGATCTTCAAGTTCTTCATTAATTTTTTTAGGTAAACTCATTAGACACAGTTCCTTTTGTCTTTCAGCTTTTCAATGTTTTCATCATACTTCTGGTCTTCAAAGGCAGAGGAATGTAATTTTTCTGTGCTGTGTTCCAATGATAAAAGATGGCAGACTAAGCTTTTTCATTCACCAAGTCTCGGAAGTCACAGACTTTCACAATGAATTTTCCATCCCATCAACATGAATGGAATCACTTATTCCTACATTTATGGTAGTGTGCTTGCCCACATGAAATCCTACTACTCTTTGCACCTAGCTTAGGAGGTGAGCTAGGCCACCTTGTATTGATGATTTCTCCAGTACCTAAGATTTTGACAACCCTGGCATTACCATCATCCAAAGCAATACAGTTTACCAGCATTTTTTTCCCTAGATTTTTGATTAAAATGTTATATCACAGAGGATCTAAATCTAGCTCAGTCCTACAGTTTATTCAGTTCCACCCAGAGTATTACTGTAACTATCCCATCCCATGAATGTGGCGATAGCTTCATTTTAAAACTTTTTTTATAAACAGATTTTGATGCATTTAATGACTGTCATTTTTCCTATGCAACTTTAATTTTCTGTCTCTGCTTCCAGTTCATAGAATCGTAGAATCATAGAATCATTGAAGTTGGAAAAGACCTTTAAGATCATCAAGTCCAACTGTCAGTCCAACACCACCATGTCCACTAAACCATGTCCCCGAGTGCCACATGTACATATTTTTTGAACACTTCCAGTGATGGTGACTCCACCACCTCCCTGGGCAGTCTGTGCCAATGTTTCACCACTGTCTCAGTAAAGAAATTTTTCCTAATATCAAGTCTAAACCTCCCCTGGTGCAACTTGAGGCCATTTCCTCTTGTCCTATCGCTGGTTACTTGGGAGAGGAGACCAACACCCTCGTCGCCACAACCCCCTTTCAGGTAGTTGTAGAGAGCAATAAGGTCTCCCCTCAGCCTCCTCTTCTCCAGACTGAACAACCCCAGTTCCCTCAGCCGCTCCTCATAAGACTTGTGCTCCAGACCCCTCACCAGCTTCTTTGCCCTTCTCTGGACACACTCCAGCACCTCAGTGTCCTTCTTGTAGTGAGGGGCCCAAAACTGAACACAGGATTCGAGCTGCAGCCTCACCAGTGCCGAGTACAGGAGCACGATCACTTCCCTCCTCCTGCTGGCCACACTGTTTCTGATACAGGCCAGGATGCTCTTGGCCGCCTTGGACAACATTGCTGCCATAGATAAAGGCAAACACATTAAAAATACATGGTAGTGACATTTTTTGACTTAAAGACATGTAATAAAAAAAGCTTGAAAGACCAGTCCTTTTACAGTGTAGGAAAAGCTGTCTGGTCATTAATGTTTCCAAAATTAAAGTCTTCAAAAACATGACAGTGCTAGTCCTAACTTGAGATATCGACATTACAAAGCTGACCAAGTGGCTAGTGAATGCTCTGAATATCAGTAACATGGACAGTCTTTCTATTAGAAGACTTCTTAACATTTTTTTTCTTAATTGGTAAACAGTGAATTCTATTACTAAAAACAGTTACTCAGAGCAGGGGATTTTCAGTCAAAATTATTTAAGATATAATATAACTATGGTTTATATGTGGTGAAAGTTTGAATTTGTCTGGAAGTCTCCTTTCATACCACAACCTGACCATCGCACAGGTTTTTCCCAAGTAGACTATATGAATGAATAAGAATTTTTTTGTCTAAGTGGTGAGCTTTGTGAATTGTAGTTCATAGTCTGGAATGTCTTTTAACATAATTTGCTAATGCATGTCCTAAGGGTCACATCAAACCATTTTCTTGTTATAATTAGTGTGAAAGCAGAACAAGACTATCACAAATTTAATTAGACTGGCCCCATAATTTAGCTGTTGAATATTTGCTGAAACATTCATGTACTCAAAATGTGTAGAAATAGCTTTCTTGCAATGTCATCACAGACTAACAGTTCCAAACAGACTGTTTAGTCTAAATGTGCACAAAAATATAGTCACAGGTAGGTATAAATGATATTTTTCAATATTTGAAGTGATTTGAGTATCTTTCTGCTGTAAGTCAATATTGTTAATATTTGCTATACAGGAATTGTTGATACTGAACTTCCCTTGAATGAATGATAAGCAGTTTTATTGTTGGTTTTTTGTGTTTTTCAATAGATGCTTTTGAAGTATCTGAGAAACAAAATAATCACGTTTACCAACCCAGGAGGAAATGTCACTTTTACTTGCCCTTATAAAATTGGAGATTCTGTGCAGCAAGTGTTGTGGGAAAGGATTAAAGCAGATCAGGTAGATATCGTTGTTCTGTGTGGCTCATCAGGATAGCAAAGCTTTGGTTCAGATTTCAAAGAGCATACACTGGTGGATTGCTCTGATCGGGCAAACTCCATGTTTGTCATTCAAAACATTACTGCCTCTGACTTTGCAACGTACCACTGTGTAGCTACTGGAAGAAACAAAACCTATGATGTGATGAGTTTTACTGTGGCTGGTAAGTAAAGGAGTAAATATTTTTACAATAGGACCTTCTCAGGTATTAACACTTTTACCTATATAAAACGACTCTTCAATAGCAAGTGAGGATTTATTTAAATACCACATTCCAATTAGCACCATGTAAAAGATAGCAAAGTTAACAATTAACCTTGTTTCCACAGAAAGAAGCTGGTTTTAAACTTGTCTGATCTCATTATAGGACTTCAGACCTGTTTGTGAGAAACCGGTTTGATGTCAGGAAGGAGATGCTTTGGAAGAGGAGAGACTGCCTGAGTTTACAGGGAGAGGTGACCATTTCCCCAAAGGAACCGTGAGGGGAATTCCCCATTAGCACAGTGCACTGCAGGGTCCTGGGGGAGAGACCTGTCCTCCAATGGAGGCAAAGAGCACACTCTCATTTGAAAATGTAGAAATTTGTAAAATGACCTCTACCTTATTCATGTAAGGAGTTTCTTCAGGGGGAGCTGAGAAGCTCTCTAGGTTTTGCTGTGACTGTTGTCACAGTTTCATTATAAAGGGACCCTAGGTCTCCATATGCAAACACTTAAAACAAGATTTCTCAAATTGTGAGATGAATCCCACCTTTAATTCTGTTTTCTGTTATAACTGAAAAAACCTCAGTTTTCGTTCTTTTCTATAACATGCATTTCAAAGATGTACCGCTGTACCACCCCAGTCCTTCTTTTCCCGTTGCAACATTCAGTCCAGCTCTCTGATATCTTTTGAGGGTATGGTTTTTGTTCCTGGTAATAAATAAACGTTAGCAGATCTCTCTTTGGCAGTAATAAGATATGGCATGGGATATGAAGCTTCAGTGTGTGAAGTGTGATCTGTGATACTGTTATTGAGGTGGAGAAGGTGCTCAGGAAAAAAATGCTGACCTGTTTTAGTCTGAATACTTGACCATAACAGTCCATGAAATTGAGCAGAGTGTAATGACAAGACAAGGGGTATCAGGAGAAAAATTCCTCTCACCTCTGACAATTTTAAGCATTCAAATTTCAAAATGTTGCCTATATTCATACAATCAAGCATATCCAAATTGTAGAGCAACAGAAATATTTTTTGGTTACTCCAAGTGCAGTGTTTCTCATACCAAAATGAAAACATATGAGTTGCAAAAAAATACAAAACTTTAAGGATTGCCAGTCCTACCTACACAAACTATTTCTTCTACCAAAAAAAAAAAAAAATTAATTTCCATGCTGCTTTTGCTCTTGAAACAAATCCTATTTACCATTTTTAGTTCTAACAATGCTAGCATAGTTATGCCTGCTTATTGGAACAGTGGTCTGAAACCACTGAAGAAGCTGAAGTAAAGTATTATTCAGAAAACACCTCATTGTCTCCCTTTTAAGCCCTCACTCTGTATTATGAAGCACATTTTGTTGAGTTTTCATTAATTCCAAAGGAAGTGAAGTGTCAAAGATTTCCAATTATTTCTCTTTAACGTTTGGAACTGTTTCATAACATTCAATTAATATTTCCAGTGAGATATGGAGAAACACTAAGGGGAAAGGAGCAACAGGCCAGGAGTCAGCTCATATATATATATATATATATATATATATATATATATAAAAAATATATAAGTATATATACACCATACCCTGTATATACCATACACTGTATAGCCAGTGAAGTCTTGCACAAATTCACGAGTGACTTTGCTTGATGCAACAGCTGTGGCTTGAATAAACCAAGTGGTGACAGAAACTTGCTATGCTATTTTTTGTGTATGTTCCATCAGTTCAGTCACTTCACTTTCTTTGGCTTAGCATTACAGATAAGCCACACTCGGGCTTGGATTTTCTATCAAACTCTTCCAACATTTTCAGTCTGTTGCTGTGGTTCTGCAGGGGTACTGCAAAACTTCTCACCTTGTCCCGTTCCAGATATGTTTTGAAACAGTGAGTCTACTGGGGGAATAGTTGCACTGTAAACAGTAATAGGGAAAACCCTGTTTATGTTGAGAGAGAGTAAGAGGAAAGATAAGAAACTTTTTTTTTTTGGAGAAGCTGTCATTGAGAAGATGCCAAGAATTTTGAAAGAGGAGTAATCTTGGGTGAAAGGAGTTAGAAATAAGAGCATAGGATTGTTTGCAGAACTGATAATAATTCCAAAACTGTTGATTCAAAGAGATGGAACAGTAGAAAGAAGTAACTTGCTTCTTGTCTAAAGGTGAATGTATTTTTGCAAAGAGAAACAACATAGAAATCCTATGAAGGAAAAAGGGAGACAGGCGAGTAGGTATTCAAGTGCTGGGAAAGCCTGTGATATTCTTGCAGTTGTATCACTAGAAGGTGGCATGCTGCATTTAACGTTTTTGAACATCGGTGCAAATAAAACCATGAGAATCATTCAGTATGATTACATTTGTCTGTTCTATTCCACTAAATATTGTGATTGTTGTTATTCAGTAACAGGAATTTCTGGCTGAAATGGGTCTTCTGCAAATCTTTTTTTACCTCAAAACCTGGAAAACATAAAACAACACAAGTTTGGAAAGTAGTGTAGCTTTTGTTGGACAAAACGTACAGAAACAGGAGGCTGAATATTACATAATTATACAATGTGTTCAAGAGACTTCGGATTAATTTCTGATGTGTTCTTCACCATATTTCTCCTTCTAAAAATTCTATTAATATGGAGATTGGTCATGTCACCAGTTCCACATCTGAACCCGTTTCTGATTTTTACTTACTGTGCTTTTTCCTTTGATTAGATTTCATTTTTTAGTATGTTTTTGAAGGAAGGGAGCAGACTTAAAATCCATGCGTTATTTTGGTAGATGACTGGGAAAGAAGGAGAGATGTCATATGAAAGAACTGAAAAATTAGAAGGGTTGAAACAGAAATGCTTATTCCATTTTGAAGACCTAGGCATTTTTAGAAAGATTTAGTAAGTTTTTTCTTGTTTTAGCTGAAAGTGGGATAGCAAGCTCTCTACAACAAAGGAAAATTAGAAACATTCTGTGTTGCTGTGTGTTCCCACTAGATCTGAAAAACTGGTTGGCGGTTGTATTTAAATGTATGTTTAGGGGTCAGAATTACGTTATGGGTTGTACTAGCCCTTCCAGCTTTGTTGCCCTCCCCTCAATGCATGCAAATACCTTAATATCCTTAAATTGTGTAGCCCGGAACTGCACACAGGACTCAAGATGAGGCTGCACCAACACCTCTTTTGACTGGCTGGTTATGCTGTGTTTGATGCACCCCAGGATGGAGTTTGCCCTCTTGGCTGCCAGGGCACAGGGCTGACTCATATTGAGCCTGCTGTCGACCAGCACCCCCAGATCCCTTTCTGCAGGGCTGCTCATCAGCCACCCCTCTCCCAGTTTGTACTTGTGCCCGGCATTACTCTGTCCTCGGTGCAGAATCTGGCATTTGTTCCCTTCATCCACTAGGCGGATGTCCTTATCGTAGAAGGTTACCAGATTAGTTGTTAGAAAGGACTTTCCCTTTGTGAAGCCATGTTGACTGTGCCTTTAAATTGCCCTTTAAATGTCTTTCAATAGCACCTAGTATGATCTTCATAGCACCCAGATAAAAAGCAAGGGACTACTTGTCCAGTCATTGAAGTTCATCATACAGTCCATCCGAGCTGGGAGGAGACAGCAGTACTTCTGTGCCATAGAAAACAGACAGAAGGTAAGGCTACAGTCAGGGGTGAGGAAAATCAGGGTAGGAGTGAAATTAGCTTCCCTTCTTCCTTCATGAATTCATCCAGTACAAACACGAGATATCAGTCCATGCCTGTGGGTCTCTACTCAACAAACCACCTTTCTCTGGGCAAGAATACATTCGTGCTGGATTTCTGCCTTTCAGTTGTGGGCAAAACTATTTCAGTCAAGTCTAGTTAGCATACCGTATGTGCCAGTCCGGCAAGGACTTCACTTCATGTGACAAGCTACAGGAAGATCTTTACAGTGCAGTTCAAATCTCTTGTTAGAACAAATAACTGTCTGGCCCATCAGTCCTTCCTTCTCAAAACCAAAGTCAGTGCACTGAAGGTCAAAAACTTTCACCCTCAAAAATTTCAGAGTCTTGCAGAGAAAATGCCAAGGCTATGAAGATGGGGGACAGGGGTACATGTTGTCTAATACTTAACAGAAATTGTTAAGTATTGACTTACTGATGCTGAAAATACACTTAATAGCTTCCCATCAGCCTATCACCTTTGATGAGAACACAAGAACTAAAGTGACACATGACAAGCTTCTGACATGTTTCTGCAAAATCTTAAATGTTATGTTAAAGGCAGTATTACAAAAGGTTTTGTATAGTCAGAGAAAACAAATGCCTCAGGAAGGCTTTGCTCACTTCAAATGAAAAAAAGCAAAAGGGCTTTGAGTTGTTGGTTCTAAAAAAAAATCTAATTGTTTTTCTTATCCCAATTTAACAGACAGCTGATAATCTCGGCTCTCAAACTCATTAACTCAGAGATTATTATCTTGACCTGAAAAAATTGAAGAGGAAACTTCAGGGGGGAAAAAAAAAAAAGAGGTCTGGAGTGCTTAGACCGAAGGCTGGGGATGCTGCTGAAGTCTGGAACTCTATCCAGATTTGCCCATCTTTGATGATAAATAAATACAAGATTTAAAAAATTTTTTGTTGTTGCTTACAGGATATTTTCTCCTTATTTCTGTAAATACTCTCTGGCACAAATAATGATTTACTGTGTCAGGTAGCTAAACACTTGGAAAAAAAGACATTATAATTTTTCCTGAAGCTGGGCATAGCTATATGTACCATACTGTCATTTTAAGTATACAGAAGTTAAGAAAACATGCTGGAAGTAGACTAATTTTATATGTTGTTATAATACAAAAGACATCAGTTTTTGTTATCAGGCAGCCTTCTCTACTGTGTCACATACCTTCAGCAGATTAAACTTCTGAGAGAATTTTCTTTTTTTTTTATTTCCAGAAAAATAGCTTTGGAATTCAAGAAAAAGACTTCTGTAATCAGTATTTTTTGTTATCAATGTTATCATTTGTTTCCAATGAGCACATTAATACTAAAGAGATGTGCATGAGTTAGAGTGGGTCCAGAGGAGGGCCATAAAAATGATCAGAGGGATGGAACACCTCTCCTGTGAGGACAGGCTCAGAGAGTTGGGGTGGATTAGCCTGGAGAAGAGAAAGCTCTGGGGAGACCCTACTGCAGCCTTCCAGTACTTGAAGGGGCTTATAAGAAAGATGGGGACAGACTTTTTAGCAGGGCCTGTAGTGATAGGACAAGGGCTAATGGTTTTAAACTAAAAGAAGGTAGGTTCAGACTGGATAGAAGGAAGAAATTGTTCACAATTGGGGGTGGTGAAACACTGGCGCAGGTTGCCGAGAGAGGTGGCAGATGTCCCATCCCTGGAAACATTCAAGGTCGGGTTGGATGGGGCTCTGAGCAACCTGCTCTAGTTGAAGATGTCCCTGCTCATTGCAGGGGTGTTGGACGAGATGATCTTTAAAGGTCCCTTCTAACCCAAACTATTCTATAATTCTATGGTTCTATGATTTAGTTTGCATTCAGGATAGCCAGATAAGAAGCTGTGAACCTTTTTAACCTAGGAAAGAAAAGCCATCTGGTGATGGCTCAGCAGCTGATTAGCTGGGATTACTGTTGTTATTGATACTAATTGTTTTCCTTTGCCTATGAACTGAGCATGTAACTTTCTTGTCTACATGAAAACTCTTTAGGGCAGCTGTGGTTTCATCTTTGTATGCTATCTTCCTCTGTATGGTGAGCAGAACATTAAAGAGGGACTAACCTAAAGACAGTTTTTGAGTTCCTGTTCACCAACGAATTGCTATTTTTTATCTGAAACACAAGAAACAAGTTTGTGGCCATAAGATATGACCACTATCTCTTGTAGTAAGTAGTACAAGAGGCATTACTCCTTTTCTATCCTAGGGCATCCTCACTTTTTTGTACTTCTTGTTTTGTTTTACTCCTACATGGTAAGAAATTGAAGAAAGTTTAGGAAATAATTCTTCTTTGGGCAGAGTCATACCCAATGCATGTTTCATCAAGACATTGCTGACACACAGGGTCATTTGAGACTGCTAGAAGTTGGTAAGATCATTTGGCTAAGATGTGTCCTGCAGTAGCTGATGCTGCTAGCCACAAATACACTATGTACAGAAATGTCACTATTTGTGTTTGGTTGCTTTGTGTGCTATTGTTCTCAATCATACAGAGCACCAGTGCAGAGATGCAACTAAGCAGGGAGCAGGGCACTGTGGGGGGCTGCAGAATGCTGACTTGAACTTCTGTGGTTTGCTAACCAAGTTCAGAATTGTGACAAGAGAAAAAATTGTAAGTGTTTTAAATGCAGACTGGTGTTGTGGGCTTCCTGTGTGACTTTGCGTATATTACTTCTGTTCTTTCCTCCAGATTTTTTCACCTCCAAAACGACAATAAAAACACATTACCTCTCTGCAAACTTGGACACCACAAAAATATATCAACTTATACCTTGAAGCCATTGATTTGCCTGTCTCTACTCTTCAGTTACTACATGTTGCTCATTAGCTTCATTTGAAGATGTGACACCATACTGAAGAAGACAATGCATTTTAAGCAAAGTTGCTATAAATGTAACTTTTCCTGCCTTTCTTGTAATTCTCAATTGCTTAGACTAGAACAAATAGGGTGAGTTTCCTGACATCCATTATCAAAGTATGTACCGTACTAGGTTATTAAAAAAGAAGTGACCACATTGGGAGAAATTTTTGTGGAAATATTTTTGTTAAAAAGTGGACAGTTTTCTTTTTGAATTAGAGCCGAAAATAACTGATACAACTGTGTGCAGTACTGAATGGAAAACCTCTTGAGGACTGAGGTGATCTTCCTGGTACTCTGAAAAATATCTTGTTGCCTGTGGAACTATTGCATTATTGTTAGGTATCACTTGTGGGACAACCTTTATAATGTCAAGATCATTCACTTAAGTAGTCTGAATGTTTTTTTTGTCCATATGTAAAGTCACTTACATAAGGACTACTTTCTCCCCAGGGAAGAGAAGAAGACAGGAAAGGATTATACAAGGAATCACTGTATTTTTTATACCACTGTGCTGTGTTCACTCACCTTTGGTGATCCCAGTCACAACTTTCCTAAGTGCTAATTCAGTATAGCAAAGGCATTTTAGAAACAGGAAATGGTTGTGAGGTCTGAACACTGAGCATGAGCTGTCATAGGATAATGTCATTAAAAATTCATGCTGGTTTATACAAAATATTAATCATATTTATTACAATTATATTTCAGCGACTTGGGATCACAAATGGTTTATTATCTACATAGCTGGAGGAATTTCTGCTGCTGTCTCACTGTTAGTTTTCCTACTGATCTTCTGCATCAGTGCTTATCACAAAAAGTGAGTAACACTATAATTCATTGGGGCAGCTGTTTCAGTGCTTCTCCTTTCTTTTTGTATTGTAACAATCAATATTTTGGAGCTCTGAGTCTTTTTCCCCCCTTAATCCTATTCAAGGCCTGAAATTTAGAAGTGGAAAGATAGGAGCCAACTTTATTGCTTCTGCCTTGCCTCTTCATACCCTAAGTCAGAAGTTATGAAGTTATGTTGTGCTTAGGGAAATTGACCCCATTCTCACAGTTGATGTAAGACTCTAGCTTTCCTCCTTTCTTGTCTTAGACAGCACTTCTGTATGATCCAAAGGTGAGCTCCACTGTAGATATGTCCTTATAAAGCCTTTTGTCCTCCTGTCATTTCCATTTCTGTCATTCTGACTTTTGGGTCACTGTACTGGAATGAAGCTCTTCTTAGGGTGACCATATGCTAGGGACTAGCCATTTGCTTCAGAAACCATCTTTCCTCCCATGCCAGTTAACCAAGGAACCATCACATTAAGTTGTCTTAATGACATGACTAATTCTTAGCATGGTTGATATCTTTAGAGTAAGTCATGTTTTAAGATTGACATAGGAGACTATTTCAGCATCTCAAGTGTGTATGTGAGGGTGAAGGGGCATTCCACTGGTGCTTTACCAGGCATCTGATGTGGGACACCTGTGAATCACATTCAAAATACAATTTCTATTTTCATATGACTTGAACTTGAAATGTATTTGTAGAAAACAAGAAGACAAAAAATATTTTGATTTATGGTTGAATATTTCCCAATAATAAATCAACATATGAAGAAAATTTGTCAAAGATATAGCTGTTTTGAGAAAAGTCCTTCAACTTTTTCTTTTCTTTTTTTCTTAATGTTCTTCTAGCCTGCTAATAGTTATGGAAGATCCAATTTTCATGGCACATGGAACACAGAAAGAAGAGAAGAATCATCACTCAGGCAGACAGAGGAGATTTATGTCAACTGCAAAAATGTCTCACACAAACCTAAGAAAAGACCATTAGATTCCTTCTTAAGAATGAAGTAACTGAAGTGCAGACCTTGTATTCGCAGATTAGACTTTATTTTCTTTGCACCGATGAGATGTGGAAGGTCAAACTGACTGTGCTGAGCATGGCTTGGGCTGCTTTGGCTGGACAGCCAGCTTGGGTCAGGTTACACCAGCTGTGTCTGTGTTGTATTGCAGCCTGCAGCATGAACATATCTTTTTATTAATATGTAGAATTAAAGATTATTTGTAATTCTGCAATTTAAACATCTTTACCCAGTAGGTATGCTCTTAAATAAGAGTTTTAGAACAACCCTGATACACAGATTGGAACTGTATATGTTTACATAAAGTCAATTTGGTTTGAGAAATCCAT
Organism: Phaethon aethereus; assembly: GCF_964289735.1. Classification (NCBI taxonomy): domain Eukaryota; kingdom Metazoa; phylum Chordata; class Aves; order Phaethontiformes; family Phaethontidae; genus Phaethon; species Phaethon aethereus. The sequence goes on along the minus strand of NC_138582.1, from coordinate 63,722,920 downwards.
GTGTCTGAGAAGCCTATGTGACAGCGTGAGAAAGGTGGTGTGCTCGATGTTGTCTACGTCCATGATTTTTGCATCTCAAATTGAGAGCTCTATAGAATAGTAAATATCCATGATTTTCCACACAGGAGGTATTATTTTGCCTCTGGGCAAACAGTACTATTCAGTTGACAAAAGCAAATATATCAGGGATCCTTGAACCTAGATTTAAAAGTATGAACAGAAGCTTGCTATCTGACAGCTGTGTGGTTTTACAGGCTCCTTGCCACTCGCCAGTTATTTCAGTGCTTTCTATTTGGGGATGGAACAGAAGTGTAGCCCTTGCTCTCCTCCCTCCCTCCTTTCCCCCCCCAACCTCTCGGTCCCATACCCAGGAGAAAACAAAACATGAGGACTCTGTTGCTGTCAGGTTATATTTAATAATAATTTATTATAAGGTTTAGTTGCACAAAAAATAAATGAGAACATGGAATATACATGAATAAATGATGTAAAGCAGAAAAAAGTATGATCGAGAACATTTACGAAACCATATACATACATATGTAGTTGTATGTGTGCATATGTTTATATTCTGCTGAAACCTACAGAAGAAACCACACAGAAATTGAACAAACAGACAAAAAAAAAAAAAAAATCCTTAAACAAAGAGAACTAGAAGGCAGACCTGAGAATTAGGATCTACACATCTTTTGGCTTTTCACAAATCTGCTGTATTACTGAGGAAAAAATCCCAGTAGATGAAGGTGTTACAGTGATGGCTGATAACCATATACGTCTGCATACTACAAACTGTGTGCCTGGCCCACCTACGCTCGATTCCTCTTTTCCCTTGAAGCATTAGTAAAAGTGTTGCTGAATGTATATATATTTTTGTTGTTGTTAGAAAGGGGTTGTGGGGGAGGCATCATGAGTCTTCCTACAGATCAGTTACTGGTTCCACCTGGCTGGCTAGGAAGAAGCATCAACAGCCTGACAGTGAAAAGCACATTTTCTGTAGCCTTCTCCAGTGGAAAGCTTTCTTCACGTGCAACAGGAAAATAGGAGTCTAGGTTCTGCTGAGAATAATATGGACACAAGGCTTCTCTGAACTATTTGAGCGATAATAGCATCGCGTGGTTATCCTATGCTTCAGCTAGAAAACTAAAATCCTAAACCAAAATGTCCTTCAACTTAACATTGAAGACTTAAATTGTTCACAATGTCATATAGCATTAGAAAATATTTCATTTTGGTTTTGTGTATTCCTGAACAAGGACACATACCCATTGCAAGGGATATTTTTTTTTCTTTCACTTACTGAAGGTTTTCAGATATATAAATGCTTGCATGTGAAGTTGATGAGAATACACAGAACTGTACTATTAATAGGTTGGTTTATTTCCTGAGTTATCAGATGTCATAGCAGATAATTCTAAGTTGTGCACAGCATTACAAATAAAACCCTGTAGCATCATGTCATTTCTTGATGATCCCATTTATATTAAAATGCCAAAATGATAATGTAATGAATTTGATTACACTGAAGTCCTCAGTTGGAACACTGATTGATACAGAAATATCCATAAGCTGAGAAGTGGGTATTGTTTGACTGCTTGTAGAGAAAGTCAAAATACATCCCTACTTTACTGAGGGTAAAAAAGGCAGGGAAGGGGGGAAAAGGTTGAAGTTAAGTACCTGGAATACCAGATTGTTTTGATTATTTCTGGTAATGCCCTTTACTCCTTGACTCCCTTGGTACTTTTAGCTTGTCTTTTCAAAATAATTGCTTATTCTTGAGATTTGAGGAAGAAAAAAAAATCTGTAGTGCACATCTTTGCAGGTATTTAATCTATTTTAATTCAAATTTCATAGACATATTACTTCTACCAGGATAGTCCACAGGGAAAATCACATCACACATAGCATAATAAGAACAATATATTATTTTTTTAAAAAAAACAAATCCAAAATGACAGCTTCATTTTTGTACCATGGTAATATCAGTGAACAGCAGCTGAACATGAGACTGATACAAATGAAAACCAAAAAGAAAACAACCCAAAACTTAACATTATTTCCATTGGCTTAAAAACTAGTAAGCTACATACAAGAGAAAATTCCAAAACTGTAATTTGAAATATAATATTAAAACTCTTTAAATACTTTATGAGTCTGGCAGGATAGGACCTAAAGAGCCTATTTGCTGTGACAGAGTTTGGATTATTTAAATAGACTTTGCGGTGTAAAATAGTACAAACTATTGTTTATTGCTGTTTATTTTCAATCTTTTCCATAGATTTTCCTTTTTCTTCTGGAAACTTTTAGTTCCTTTTGAGTAAACTTCATCAGCTGTAATTTGGAAATGAATTTATGTTGAACAGCTACTGTGCTATTTCATGCTGTACCACTTGCCCAAACAGTGAAGAGAGAGGAAAAAAAAATCAAGGAAGAAACATGACACAACTATGGAAATCAACCAGCTCAGCATACTATCTAAACTGCAAGATAATTCTGTCTTTTTTTTTTTGTTGTTTAAAGGCCTTAGAAACTTTCCTGAAAGGAAATAAATATAATAGAAAACATTATCATTAAAAAGATGAGTCTTGAGTCACTGGGTAACTACCTTCTCGGTAACTGGAAAATGAATCTATGAGGATTTAAGAAAAGTAAACCAGATTTCTTTTCCATAATAATAAAATTCATCTTTTATGCTGGGTGAAAAAGGTAGATATTTAAGTCCCATGTTTAAAGGAAAGTTCCATGATTAATAGTAGTAACTAAGTCTTTAAAGGGCATAAACTCACTTATCTTCTAAAAAAGAAATCAGAGAAAAAAATATTTGTAAACAGCCTTTTCTGGGACTTCTGAATGTAGGAGAGGCAGTCACTGGAGTTTGGTTCAACAGGGCAAATACAAAAATCACAGTCTATGAAAGGAGATGAAAATTGGAACAGTAACATACATTATCTTCTGTTACTTTCTTTATTCATCTCAAATATGTTCCTTTACCTTAAAAAGCTTCTCTGACTCAAGAGAGTTTTCTGCTCTCCCTTGCCTGTGTATCTGGGGGTAAAACAACGTTTCTGTGAGGAAACAGCCGGCTTTAAGGGATGGACGCACCAAGAAACACAAGAAGCTGAACTTCTCCAAACCCCCATGTTTGGCAGGGTAGTCCAGCACTTAACCCTCTTTCTGACCTCCATCTGCCCTAAATTCCCAGGTACCTTTTCTGTTAGGCACCTCAATTTTTTCAAGAACACTCAGAAATAGCTTGTTCTAACTGTGCTGTGTAATTTAACCACCTACTTCCTATCTAGGTCTTATTGCAGGACTAGGGGACAGGAGGACCAGCATTTGTCAGTTTGATGGCAGGTAGCTGACTCTTGAGAGATCCAAAATAAGAAATCTTACTTTGGAAAAAGAAAAGATTTCAGAGGACTGTTCTCACTCTCAGATTAATTTCTAGGGTTAATGATTTTTTTTGTAATCATAAAGACATCTGGGAACCAGGGCTCTGATTTTTATAAATTTATTTTTAAATCCTATCTGCATCATGCTTCTCTAAAACTTTTGTTTTATTGAGCTATGCAAAAGTTCAAATCAATGGTATTTCTTTACAGTAGCTGAAACTCTGCCTCAGTGAGTGGAAGAATTATTTCCTTTAAAGCTCAATAGGAGTTAATCTCCTAAATGGCTTTGTAAGTCTGACACTAAGGGCTAGTTCCAAAAGTAGCCCTGTCTGTCTACAAGGTAGGTGCTAAAATGCTCTTTTAGACTATGGACTCCAGGAGTAGAAACTCTATGTCCAGTTTTCAGACTGTATTATTTAAGGTGGAAGTAAGGCAACTCAAGCGACAATTCTAACAAACACTCACACGTTACCGGGGACTCTTTCGGGTTAGAGCATGAGACACCCTCCACTGCCATGCCTTGCTGGGATGCGGTGTCAGAGTACGTGTGGGCTCGAGGTGGTCACTGTCACTTTGATATCCAGTGCAAAGGATTCCACCCTGAGGCTCTTAGAGACCCACAGTGGTCTTCAAAACTCTAAGCTGGACTAGGTTTTTCTTTGTCACAGGAAATGCTGGCGGTTTCTGCTACTGCAGTCCATTCATCCAGCATCCTACCTGCCAAATCAGCCGGGAAATGGAAGAGCCTGGCCCAGATCTCCCCTGGCCTGCATCAGACACTGCCCTCTCCCCTGCCCTTTCCAGCCTTCCCCCTGAAGCTGGGCGCCTGTATAGAAACGACTCATGTTTCGAGGACCAAGAAGAGCCTGCAGGTCTCAGTAGGGCACTCCTGCAGTGCGAATTTCCTTGTTTCTGCTTTTGCCCACAACTCTTTGTTTGAGCTCTTTTCTAAGAGTAAAGCTTCCTTTAAAATAGGAGAGATTCAGGACTATCGCGACAGCCTCACCTGTGGGAGCTGAGAGACTACTGGAGCAGGTTGGCACCGTGCCACAGGACTGTGCCACTGCTCTGACTAGTTTCTTGGCCTGATTGGGCTTGAGTTATAAAGCTGTAGATTTACCTTACTATCCGTGTTATAGTCTTGCAGCCATATAGCCCTACATATAACTTAGGACATAAAGTTCATGCTAGAAATATTAAAGGAAATGCACGAAGTTATCTAAGGCAAGTTTCAAACAAATAATATGTTTATTACTTCCATGCTATCTGCATTGTTAGCTGGTATAATTAGATAAAATAACTAATATGAATTACTAGCAGTGGCTGACATATTTCTTCTAACCTTATGCTTACTTAAAAAGAGAATTGTGAAATAAAAAGTGCCTCAGGGATTCTGAAGGGTATTTAACATCTTTCTCAAAAGGTAATTAAATTGTTACACTAAATAATCCATTTGCAGTATTAACCACTAAGATTTATAACATTATTTAAGTGATCAATAATTTATCATACTAAGATATAGTCAAACAAATACACAGTATCTTTCCTTTTTTCTTTTCTTTCCCAATACCTTTCTCCATTTCTGTTGATGTCTATATGAGTATCGAAGAGAGAAACGCACGTTAGGAATATTTGTATGTATTAGAAGTACTCTCTGTTAATATCATTGATTTCTCTGAAATAATACTATCTGAAGCAGACTTTTATTATTTTCTTTTAAATTTCCATAATTTACCCAACAACAGTGGTACGAGAGGAACTTTCCCATAGAACTCTGTCAGGTCATTTTTGTAATTAGAAGCATAAAAGCTGAGCACCTCTGTATGTATTTTTACGCATCATAAACACAGATGTTTCTTTGATTACCCAGAATTAGCTCTGAAATATTCTAAATTATATTTTTAGCAATATCTGGCTGCAGTAAGTTCCACAAAGTTTAGTGTTAGCAATTATGATGCGGTGTGCAAAATGCTATTTTTTAAGCATCTATATAGCATAATGCATGTTGGCTGGACTGGTACTTGGTTCATCCAGCCAGGTAATGGGAAAATGAGCCCGGCAATCCTGAGTCCATTGCTACAGAGCAACTTAGAGCAACTTGTTCCCAGCTCCTGATAAAGTCCGAAGAAGATGAATGCTCTGGGACACTGTTTTGTACTCAACATGACCCATTGCTATGTGCTTAAATGTCTGCTAAATTCTCCTTATCTTTTTAAAGATTACAGAACATATTTTTTATTTGTTGATTTCTTAGCGTGTTTTTAATTTCCTTTTTATTAGGTTTCAAAAACTTCTCTCACGTTCTATAATGATGTTTTTCAAAGAAGGAAAACAAAATAAAAGGTGAACATGTGCCATACTTTGGTAGGAAGTCATAATATTTGTTTTCTGCATTGTTTATTTTTCCTTGTAACCATCTTAAATCAGTACAACTTACAAAAAGAAGATCTGGCAAATAAATATCTCCTGTCACAGCCTGTCATCTGCAGAAACTCATGAAATTCAACACCTAACATGCACATAAAGGATAGCTTTGTTTTACATCATTTATTCTGTTTTAACTATAGGAGAAACGATGAGAATAAGTGTGTAAATGCAACACTTATTTTTGTTACTGGTATGGAATTGCCAAGACAACTGATTAATTTTGAGCTATTTTCTATGCCCATTGCAGTCTTGCTATCATACAACCAAAAAAAAAAATTGAAAACAATGTGTACCCTGTATTAAAAATGTGGGTTAACATCATTCATGTCAAATATTGTCACAGGAAAAGATCTACTGTAAAATGTATCCATTCACTTGACAATCCCAGGTTTGTAAGGGAATGTGGTAAATCTATTTAACCTCATGACGATTTCTGTACTAAAGGAAAAAACAATGAAATCCATTCTTTGGGGCTTTTAATGTGAGATTTAAAAAGATTAACTCCTTCATCTTAGAGAACATATTATATTCGGAGCTTGCATTTAGTTAAAAAGGAAATCTTTTCTCTTACAACTTGCAATATTCATAACAATATTGACATTTTAAAAAGCTTTATTTATAATTAATCATACTTAAACCTCAGTTACTTTCATATCTGTTTTGACCATATCCATAAAAATCTTTCAAGCTGCATATGCATACCAAGATGCGAGAAACATATTTGCAAAGTGAAACTTCACCTTCTTCAGTAGAACCAGTTCACCTACAGATTCTAACATTTAGATTTCTAAACATAATGCTATTTAAATAATTGCTGAATACACAGCACCTTCACCTACCACCTTTTACTGACTTGTAAGGGCACAGAGAGAGTCACACTTCTTGTTACAACAGGTTAGTCAATATTCTTTGACATTTCTTTCATTCCACTCTATGTCTGTACTTGTATCCAATATAACACACCTTTTTATCTAAGATCAAAAGTGAAGAGCATTTATTTATAGTATCAAGAACAAACACAGCATCCTTTAGAGTGCAAGACCTCATATCTGCAGAATTAATATATCCAACCTTACACCCTTTGATTTTCAAGTTATGCCACTACAATGGTGTTGCACAGTCATTATCTTCGACTTAGAAAACAGAGGCAGGCACCCCAACCAGTTGTCTGTGGTGAAAAAGGTAAGATTCTAATATATAGGTTGTGTAACAAGTTGGTTCAGAAAGAGTCACTAGTATTTGGACAATGTACAAAAAACTGAAACTTTCCAGTACTGTTGGATCTGCTCTTGTAACCATACAGCAGCTTTTCATGCTTTCTTCACAGTCCACTCTATTCTGTACGTGGATAAAAGCCACATTTATTCCTTTGCAGCAGGTATAAGAAGGAACTAAAATACACTGATATCAAACACTAAAAATGAGATTAATTGGAGTACCTTCCTCCTTCCTTTTTAGGAAGAAGCAGTTGTAAACAGTGCTGTATTTCATGCCAAAAAGCACAGCCATTCAAGACACTTATATTTTCTCATGGAATACCACCCTACAGTTTCTGGGTTAACAGATGAAAACTAGTAAATGTGGCTGGTGTGCTAAGTCTGGGTAGAGGTTTATATGCTACAGGCTGATGGTCTTTGTTCAGTTCCTAGAGATCAAATATCTCAAAAATCACTACTCCACATAGTATTGCCTATTAGACTGGAAAGCTGAACAAGCATGAAGTTCATTTCTTTTCTGATAAATGCAATATAGAGATCTCATTAATGATCTTTTTTCCTCTTTGCCATGGACAAGTAAGGGTCTTAGACTGCCTGCACTTAGCAACTCCTAAATAAATGGGTGCCTGAAGGCTGTATGTTGTAATTAAATTATTGCTATAGAGAGCACTTTAAAAGACTTTTGACTTCAGATATTCAGTTTCAACCCCTCCTTCAGCAAAGTCTTCTTAGCTTAGAACAAAACTTGATTAGAAATGTGCTTGCCACTTCCCAACAGGATTTCTATTCATGTGTTGTGAAATTTAGTATTTTCTCAAAACACCATGGTAGACTTTTGTCAAAACAAGCGAGCACCTATTGTTGCTGTCTAACAAACTTCTTTGGTTTGTCAACACATTTCCAAGCTTTACTTGCTAGATTTAAGGAAAAAGAAAAAACAACAAAAAAAACGAAGAACAGAATTTTGCACAGACCTGATACATGTGAGGAGCTGGAATCAGAGCCTACCACAGAAAGTAAAGCCTAACCGTTTACTCAGTAAGACATCAAACTCCATTTACAAGATATTTGGTTTTCTTTTTCTTTTACATGGGCAGACTAAATTGTTTCAAAGCAGTATACTGACAGATGATTTAAACTATCAATAGTAAAATGTAGTTATTTAAAACATGAGACTACTCAAGTACTTCAACACCATTTGATGACTTATTTCCAGTCTCCTTCAATTTCTCTTTTTCTGCACCACGTGACTTCGAAATCAGAAGTACCAGCATGCATCAATCTATAATATTCACAGTTAAGATGTACTAGTAACTATATTTAGTAATGCCGTGTGTTATTTGTTCATAGGGGTGAATATATTATTATCAAGGGTCATTTTTAAAAAGTTTAAATGATAGTTACAGTTATATATTCAAAACACATCCTCAGAAACAAAAAGGAAAGTGATAGCCTTATATTATTTCTTTTATTTTATAATACACTAATGTTAAGTTCCATCTGTACCAGTTGCATCTGGTTATCACTGAAGGCATTTTGTTGCTCTTCATCTCTTCATAGCTCATTAGCTGAAAACAGAGCGCTCCTCACGGGTTAGGAGCGGACATACTATCTGTGTGCCTTGCACATGAAGAAAGCCGAGACTTGAACAGGGACCCATGGGGTCCCTGGGCCTATTAAAAGGCCCTTGTAGTCTCTAGGCAGGCAGCTCTACCATGTGTGCCAAAAGAGAGTTTTCCTTCTGGCAGAAGCACTAGGAGCTGTACAAAGTATTCTCAGTGGGGAATCACTTAGATTATCAACATCCATATGTCAGGAATTAGAGCAATTCCATGAAAACAGAATCTTCTGGCAAACTGTTGGCACAGTGCCTGCCTGGTTCTCATAGAGATTTTCTGAGGAACGTTTCTGGAAGCTATGCGAATACACAACTGCTACAGTGATATGGTCTGCTGGTCTGGAGTGGCACTAATGGCAACATCCACTGGCTGCTGACTACCTTCATGATTCATGTGCCCAGTTTTTTTAGACTGTGTTACAGTAACTGTAACAGTTCTGCTGTAAGCTACAGTAAGCTGTGAAGCTGCATCTTCATTTTCAAATTCCAGTGTCATTGTTTACTCTCTACAAGACATAGGTTCCCAATAGGTCAAGTTTGCTTTTTGTTGGTTGCATTCTCCAGCTTTGTCCTGGAGTTCAGTTTTCTGCCTATTGCTACAAGATAAGACCTCACAAATGTTTATACATGTATGAGTTGAGAGGATAGTTGCATTATGTTATGAAAGCAAAATATTTAGTAAAACTCGTATACATGGCCAATCGCCCTTCCATCCCTTTTTTTGATGTTTTCTTTGAAAATAACATCTATATTTTCATTGCTAGACAATATTCATGCACCACATAGGAAGACAAAACCATCTGTGACAGACAGCAACTGTTCCCCAGGAAATGGAAAGAGTGAACCGTATAGATCTTATGCTTTCTGTCTAAATGCAGTTAAAGCACTAGCTTTAGGATTTAGATAGGTTTTTAAAGTATACGGGCACTGGAACTACAGAGCAGTTCTGATGATCTGTTTTTCCTTTTCCCCACTTTTGGACTGTGTAGAATATGTGAGTATTAAATGACTAGTATTCAAGTCACAGAGGAAAATAGCTACATGGACACAGCATAGAAATCTGCAGAACATATTGGAAACTTAATCTAAGGAATTGTAAAGAAAATATATATTTTTAGGGCAAGTGAAAGAATCACAGTTTCTTAGGAATAAAAATAACTGCCCAGTTTCTCAATATTTGCCAAAGCTGCACTGAATAACAGAATTACACCAGCAGTGTCTATCCTTTTGTATCATGTTTTGCATGTAACATTTGCAAACTGGAAATTTTCCCAAAGCAAAATGCCAACAAAACATTTTTCTTAAATGAAAGTGTGAATGAAGCTTCCTTGATGGGTACAGCTCAGAGAGCACCATAGGTACAGCTCCCTGACAGCGTGGGAGAGCAGTTTTTCATTTTAGCTCATCAAAATACTCTCTGTAGGGAGCCGTTCTATTCCTGAGTATGACAGCACTGTGAGAAGGAAAAGAGGTAGTGAATGAGACAGGGAAAAAGAGGAAAAATAAATAAAGCTGATTGTGGTGGGGTAGAAGTATTTCATTCAAGTGGATCACAAAGCTTTTTTATTCAGCAGCTGTTCACTGAGGTGTAGAAAGCTGTAAGTCTGCAAGGTCTTGGAAAATGTTTGGAAAAAAGCTGGACATATTGTATCAGTAAATGTTTAATCAAAAGCAGAATTTTCTTCCGTACTTTTTAATACATATATATATATGTGTGTGCATATATAAAACAACCCAACAGCACTTTTTCAGTTAAGTTATGGTACATAAAACTGGTTGTTTCATTGGAAAAGAGTCTATGTGTCTCCTCCTTGATATGCTTCCTCAACCTGTCCTGAGAAACAACTAATGAGATGAATCCCTCTGGTAATCATGGCAATCATTTCACACTGGGAAAAGAACACAAGGCTACTCAGAACATAACAAGAGGGCAGATTTTTCTCCCCACAATTTCAAACATTTCAGGGCATTGCAAGGAGTACATAAATATTCGATACCACTTACAAAAATCTAAATGTTCAGGATAGATAAAACTGTTCCCCACCTACAGGTATGCCTTCCAACTTATTTCCTTGTTACTGATTACAAACACACCTACTACAGTTCGTTTTTTAAAGATGTCTTCCAAAGACATCTTTCCATTGAAAGGTACTCATCCTCCTTTTCAAAGTAAACTGATGCTTGACACATGTTCGTACAAGATACAATGTGAATCTAAGAAATCTGAGAAGGAAACAGAGAAAATCAAAGTAACACTGACCAGAAAGACAAAACCAGAGCTCAGCTCTACTGTATCTGGCCCAGCCGTGGCACAGGCGGTCACCAGCCGGGGATGTGGCCTGCTTTTATCTGTCTGAACAACAGTTTTTCCGCTTTTTAAAGTTAGGCTTGCAGGCATGGTTGCCTAAATAATTTGCAAATAAGAAGACTTTGCAGCAGTTCCGAGGACGAGACTGTGCTGCTGATATGGACGTTCACAGCTCTCAGGGTCATCGTAAGAATTATGTGTGTATTAGTAAGGGATGAATTTGTGCCCCGGGAATTTAAATTAGAGCTGTACCAGTCAATAACCTTACCTTAATGCATCAAACTCTATTCCCGACAAATTGTATCAGCCTGCTACGCCAGTATCTGTTGGCGTTTGGCTCAAAAAACACCCAGCCACCCTCCAGGCAAATGAGCGAACTCGCTTGGATCTGATGGTGGCCCCTGCAGTGCTGACGCTGTGTCTCAATTCGGCAACATTTTAGCAACTCCAGCAGGAATCAGTGGGCTGCGGCAAGGACCTAAAAACGTTACTGGTGAAGACAGGCTGGCCTGTTGGTGGAGACGGGTAGAAAGGCCCCGATGTCGAATGTGCCATTGCGACGGAGCCCGAGAACAAGCCTTCTCCGGTCATGCAGAAACCTTCACACCAACAGCTTCATTTGTTTCCACCACTTTTGCACAACATGAACGTGTCCCCTTCCCCACCCCCCACCCCCATCCTTTCTGAACGTGTTGACAAAAGGAACGACAAAATAAATAAATAAAGACTTAGCCTCTGCTTCGGGGAAGCCGCCTCTCCAGGTTTCCGCCTTGGCGGTGACCCATCTGCAGCTGGTAGGCATCAGTTTTCACGGCAAATGGTGGGTGCAGAGGGGGCTGGTGGCTCCCCGGCCCTGGCAGCAGGCTCCAGGCTCGACTGTCTCTCTTGGCCGGCCGCCCCCGTCTGTCATTGCACCAGGCCCGAGCCGTAGCTGAAGGAGTAGCTGCTGGCCAGCGAGAGGGACTGCTGGTGCTCCTCGCCCTGCTCCGAGGGGTAGCTGGGAAAGGTCTGTGCCCGGGACACCTTTGCCGAGCCGAGGCTGTGACCTGTAGGGCGGGGACATGGACACAAAATATGCAACTAGGCTTTAATTTTAATTTATTTGAAGCCTTTCGCCATGGACATGGACTCTGATGGGCTGACTTCGTACTGCCCCATGATGCCAAAGTGCCCAGAGAGCAGACATGCCACATCGGGCCTTGCTGGGACTGCAGAGGAGGGTTTTGCCCATGCCCAAAGCAGGAATGGGCGATGGACGCCCAGCGGAGGCAGAAGGTCGCAGACCCAACTCAGGTGTAATTTTGGGTCAGAATATTTTTTTTTTTTAATTGCAGAATATCATATCTGTATATTTGCTACTCTATAAATCTCAGTTATATTTGTTCGTTGGAGCTGATAAAGAACTAATGTACCTTTTTTTTATCTGAAGCACTGCTTAAGTGGTCAACATAATGTCAGTGGTTTCAAAGGGATTTTGTCACACAAATGCCACTTCATGTGCTTACTGTCTTTCAAATAGGATGCCTGTTTCTCAGGTAAATACAGTATCACCGTAATTTCAAAATGAACTGGAGGTGGGATGTGGCCACGCAGCAGAACACTGGTTGAGATTAGGATGTGGGAGATCTTTCCTCAGAGGGACTTGTGGATCTTGGGTAACTATGACTTGCTCACTTGCAATCAACGAGATGGGAAACCATTTGTGAAAAGCCATTAAAAAGCTGATGACCAAACTCAGAAGATGACTCCTATGACCCGATTCTGTAACATGATCATTTGCTTATCTCAAAATTCTCTTTTGAAATTGAGATTTAATTAGTGACAAAAATTTAATTTCCAAAGTGTGTATCTTCATGCAACGTATATTCTCAGTTTGTTTCTAAGATATATTGAAGCCTGGATTTAAAATTATTTCAGATAAGGCTTTTAAAAATGTCTTCAATACATGTATTATATGTAGGAATGCAAAATCATATTTTTCCTTCGACCACAGAGCTAGCTGTAACAGAGTATAGACTCAATCACTGAAGACCTCAGCTCATGTTGAAACATTTCAAAACAGCTTGCAGCTTTCTAGACTGCCCTGGTACTGCTGGAACCAGGAATGACGTTCACCAGATTTGGCAAAACTTCATACTAACTGGTATTTGGAAAAGTTTGGCTATAACATGTTACTGACTGCTTCGTGAAAAAAAATCATGATCCCCCTGAAGATGAGTCTATTAGAGCAATATTGGGACCAAAAGAGAAAAAAAAACCCACCTAAATGAAAAGTAGTATAAAAGGCATGTCTCAGTGACACTGGAGACAACATAACTGGAGACTGGATTCCCAATAGCACGTTAAAGATCATATAAAGCCTTTTCATTGCACGTCCAAGCAAGAGGAATTTTTTATGTGTATTTTTACTATTCATTCACTGGGTTAAATTGACATTGGTTATCAAAACCTGACTGAGATGCCAGGTTTAAATGTTTTCTGCTTCAAGAAGCTTTTGCATCAAACTGAATCAAAATGCATCATGGCTGTGAGGTCTAAGCCACAAAGCAAGAGCTCTGATAATATGTTGTTTGAGAATAGTCTTAAATGTTTTATTGCTTTGACCAACTTTTAACCATAGTATTAAGTGAGGCCTTCATACATTTTTACTTTTATTTGGGAATTGCATCATAATTACTGTTAGATTTTTTAAAAAAATTAATGCAAATGTAAACACAGAAAGTTGCATGATTGTAGGTTTTGATTTTGTGTTCAAAATCTGGCATTTTTCCTTCTGTGGATGTAAGGTCTTGTTTTCTTTACACCCAGAGGCTAGAATCATATATATTTTAAGGACCATAGGGGACTGCTAATCCAGCCATGTGATTTATTATGTAAAATTGTTCTCTTTCTTACCAATGAAGATAAATAAAATAAGTCAAGGTACCATTTTCCTCCTTTCCCTTTATGTATTTTGTCAAAAACATGTAAAACATACAAATAGTCCCTGTGACAATGAGCAAGAGTAAAGAGACTTCCCAACCAAGGGAGTTCCCTGAACTCAGGCGTATTTGTATCATGTGCTGTATCTGATATAATTAATTTCAAATTAACTTCTGTAAAATAGTGAGGCTTTAATACAGTGATGAAGAGTGCCCCAACTGAACTAATTTCTAGCCAAGGTATCAAGGCAGCCTCTTAGAATATAGAAGATGAATTTGAACATATTAAGGTTAAAAAGAAAATTAAATTCACATCTTGCATTTCCTTGATGTATGCCTCAGCTGCTAGCACATCTCTTACTGTTCTTTAAAAGAAAATTTATAGCTGCTAAGTCTCACAAAAGGGCTGTAACCAAATGGGTTAATGAGGATAAGTGACTTCTTCCCTGACTGCTAGGATATGTAGTCAGAGAGAGAGACAGTCTCAGATCCAGAAGATTAAAAGACACTCTCAACAGAGCCAAAAGGTCTAAGACACCTGGTTGAGCCTGAAGCTGAATAGCATGACATCGATCTTTGGAAATAATAACAAAAAGAATAGATAACATAGTTGATTCAAATGAAATTAGAAAGCTATGGGTAATAGAGGGTTTATGACTTTAGGAAATAATGGCTCTATGCAATATGTTTACTTTCAACTGATTTTTTTTTTAAAAAACAACGAACTCCATTAATATATTTGAATAAAATGAATCAAAAAATAATGGTGGCAAAATAATGAAATAGTCCAATGGTTGGTTTAAGGCTTCTAAATAGTAAATTTCCAAACTTTAAGTTTTTGATCAGCTTTTTTTTTAAATTTAGTATATCCCATAGTGGAAATTCTAAATTATAATTGATTTTTTAATTTGCATTCCTACTGGATAGTACTGAATATAGTAAAATACATTTTCATACTCATACAGCTGATAGCCTTATGAAGTCTTAGGTACTGCAGCATCTCCACAGTTATGCTTTATGTCAGCAGTAAGGATTTTGAAACTAAAGATACAGGAAAAGTTTTTGTGGTAAAGAAATTAAGTTCCACAACTTTCTAAGCATCCTGCTTCAATAGTATTTTCTGTGTCATATTTGGGTCTTAAAAGGCAGAGAGAGAACAAGAAGAATGCTGTTTGTGGATTTTGCTGCTCTTTGGTACCACAGCTGTTTTCAAGAACACAAAACTAACTCTTCTCTACTGTTATTCTGAAGTCAGCAGAAGAGGAATTTGATTAACACACACTTTGTGACCTGAAGACACCAGCAGAATTCGGGGAGCTTTTTCCTGTGGCTTACATGCTTTATTGGGGTTTGTTTTGTTTTGTTTTGTTTTTTCTGTTCTAGGAGAGGACCTTGGAAAGATATTATTTAGCCCACTTTATCCTTTATTTAAATTTACTCTCAGGATCATACAATGCAATGAAGCTGTAGTCCAAAACAATTAAGTATGAAAGATCCATCAAGATAATTTAATGTAACCTAGCAAATTACAGCAAAATTAGATTTTTCCTATCTTAATTATGTTGGAAGCAGAGGCATTATACGCAAGAATCTTATTTCATGACATGGTGCTTATTTATAACAATTCTTTAGAGGAAAAAACCAATGGTTTCCTAGTAACAACAGTGACTGATGTACATATAAGTAGATCGATCACAATTTCTAAGAGAAAACTTGCAGTACTCAGCTAAATGAAAAGAAAAAAAAAAACAACCCAAAAAGAAAAAAAAGAACAGAGGAGATCCAGGGATAAGCTTTAAAAGCTACCTTATTTCTGCTTCTTGGGAGATGTTTCTCTCTCTTTTGGATTCAGAATTCAAATTCTTAACCAGAAGGCAGCTGCCAACCCTCTTTCTTTTCTAAATGAAAAACAAGGTCATGCTTTTCTTTTCCAACACAAGAATTCAAGGGACTTATCTGATATTCTTCGGTTAGCACACTCATCTATGATGTACAAGTCCTGTGTTAATATTCCCTTCTGCCTGTGTGTAAGGTTCAACATTACACTTTCTGTAATGGAAAAATCAGCTGAAAATGTTTCCTTTCTCCTCTTTGTGCACATTGCTGTTCGCTGTCCCTCAGTCGTGCCATTGCGACTGAAAGGCTGCTTTGTAGACTGAAGCACTTTGGTCATCTGGTTTGCAAGAGCCCTACAAATCATCGTACTGGCACAGCCGAGGAGCAGGAACAAGCAGCCAAGGGTAAGAGACGGCAGGGTTTTTCTCAGACCGGCTGTGGTGTCAGATAGTTTCTTTGGGGAACGATGACCTGTGAGCAATAGGCAACTAAATGCAGGCGAATGCTATGGCCACCAGACTACTCTCTTCTCTGATGCAGGATCACTTTTGAAACCCTGTGACTAAGCTTTTCTCATACAAGATCAAATTTAAGTGTGTATTTTTGCAGTACAATGATTAAAAATTAGTAGAGCCAGAGACTCCTGTGTTTCAGCTCTGTTGCAGGCCTTTTAAGTACCTCATATTCCATAGTCATTAGGTAAAATAAAGAAGCAGATTTTTGCAGCTGCACAGCAAGCTTTCATCTGGGAATTCTTAACCTCTGAACAGATGACTTTACAAATCAAATGATGCTCTTCTAATGAAGTTTTACTTTTCTAGGTAATAATAATAATTAACTTTATTTTTGAAAACCAAACTTGGCACTTCCATTCCCAAGATTATGAGCACAAAATTGAAGTCATTAGATTAAAGCCAATTGGATATCTTTATTAGTATTACGTTTTGTATATTTATACTTGGGGATGCTCTGACACTTCATGAGGACAAGAGCTCTGTGACGGCTATAGATGTTTCTATAAATGTTATAGAAAAAAAGGTTGTTCAAAAGAAATTTCTATACATCAGTCAGTGCAAGCTAAAACCAAATGAAGTTAATCACTTGTTGCATTGTAAAGCTATCTTTTCTTTTTAGAAATATTCACTGGAAACTTCGGTTGTCCACAACAGACAGAACAGTCTGGAAACCAGTGAAATGGAGACAATTAGGTTTTCTTCACAAAGGATGGTGCAAGGAGGTGGAAAAAAACCCAATTAGCTAACAGATGTTTCAGGACTGAAATGTTAGTAAGAAGTAGTTTGTTGTATGTTGTTTCCTCACACAATTCTCACTGGACAATAAATGCAGCCCTTCAGCCAGAAAAGTTCATGAAACTAGTAACAGCCTTTAATCTAGATTTATGTGCTCCAAGGACTTTCCCAACAGCAGTGAAAGCTCCTATTTACACCAGAGGAGGCCCACAGATTGTACTGAGGATATGGTTTTGATGGGGAAGCGTGTCTCGAGATGCTTCAACCTCTGTCTTTGCAATGTTTTTATTAAGACATAGGACAAAATGGGAAAGGCAGATATGCACTGAAAGCTCACTAGGGAAAATGAAACACTTACTGCAAGAAACTAAATTATTATGACTGCTTATTTCAGATGGAAGCTTTTATCCTCTAAGAGCTTTTGTTGCAAAGAAAGAGAATCCACATTTTATTCTGGATAAAGAAAATGTTCCTCAAAAAACCAGCTACTACAATCTCAAATCAGCTAAGAGGCTATTATTGCATCAGAAACGATACTTTCATTTAAGGCAAAATATAAATGATTGCTGTTATCCTATTTATAAATTGATACTGGTTAAAATTCTGCCAACTCTCCGTATGGAATATACAGTCTCTTTTATTGAGCTGTTGATGACAAGGCAGCTTTTCCTTTTCTGCTGTTAGATGATTGGAATAACTAAAGCAAAGTTTCATAGCAGGACAAACCGGTACAAAACAAAACATTTATTTTGCAGTAATGATGCAGTTGGATTGGAAGAGCATTAATTGGTATAGCAATTATTATGCTGTCACTCACAGAAAGATGGGAGCAGATGGAAACAGGAAAATAGCATAAACTACATTACAGCATATTGATTTCCATATACTTATTGAGAGTAAAACTGTGGGTCTGTTTCAGTGCCAAATAAATAGAAAATTTCCCTTGAATTTAACTACAATTGTAATTAAAACTCCAAGGAACACAGCTGGGATCCAATTTTTATATTTTATAGAATAATTCTGGTTTTAATTTCATCAAATATTTATCTTTCTGATGGGAAAATGAATATAAGAAAATAATTTTTGAGGCATATTTTTAAGAAAATGGTTTAGTTTATTTATTAGAAATATTTTAAAATAAAAAGAATTTAAATTGATCATAAAATACATTGGAGGAATATTAAGAGAGTGAATGTAAAACCTGCCCTCCCAACATTTAAAAATATTTCCTTTTTATTTTCAATTAAATAGCATTTTAATTTTCTTTAGAATTTTAAGTTAATAATAAATTTTTTTTTTTGGCCAACATCAAGCTTAGTAAGTATCTGAGTAGAATACACTTGTTACAGAACACTATCACTTTCTAGAATTGGAAGACTATTATTTATCTTAAAAGTTCTTGGCATTGTCATGAAGTCCTCCTCTAGAAAAGAAGAAATTTTACACATGTATGCAGAAAAGATTGCAGGACTGGCAGTTTAAAACCAGTAAATTTACAATATGTCAAATTTTTGAGTCTTAAGGCAAAGTTTTCAGCGTTCCAATTTTGGCACAGGCACAGTTTTCAGCGTTCCAATTTTGGTACAGGCACGCTGGAGTTTTATGAAGAGTACATTCACATGTCAATAACTTGAAAAAAAGAAATTGTGTGTCCTTAGGTCTTTGCAATAGTGAAAATTGTTTCAATACCCATGAAGAATGTGAATTGCTTGTAAACATTACGTACAGAAAGAAATTAGCCTTATTCCATCTGTGCCCCTACCTAAAATACCAAGTATTTAAAAGCAACGTCTTGAATCATGTAACTAAAACTAATGTATTGACTAAAGGTCAGGTTAGTTAAATTGTAGTTAGGTGTTTCCAGAATAGTGTTTTTAAATACTTGCTCTCCTATTGCATTTAAACTGTATATTACCTACTTAAGCTATCACAAGCTGATGCAGCTCCTGTGGCAGAAATACCAGAACATCAGCCACATCTTTCTCAAAGATGAACAGGTTTACCTTGCCCTCCACTTTTAATTGATTATTCTTTGTCCATTGGTGATTTTTTTCTAGTAATGCACCTTTTTATTCGTAGTACCAGCTTTCCATGCCCCTGTGTGTTTATAAAGGGAGGAGACAGATATAAACACTTGCTACCTAACATCTCCACCCAGGAGATGTTACTTGCACGCTTCTCACATTACCCAATAGTCTTTCCCTTTTCTGTCCCCTTCATGTAGACAGAAAACGACACATATTTGGGAAAAGGAATCTATTTTACATATTACATCTCTTTGACTTCTGCTCCCCTATTTGTAATACATAATTGTATGCCTGTGTGCCTGAACTGTAGGGAGTTTAAATAAAAGAAAGTATCAGACTAGAGTGGTAATTCTTTTAGTCCTGCACTCAGCCAACATGCAGATAAAGGCAGTAAGCTTGTACTTAGCTTTCTTTTGTTGCCCCCCTTATACAGACTGCAGTGGCCCTTACAGAGATTAATTGATTTAATCTTTACAGCTTTTTACACTTGTGCTAATGTTGCAATATGAAACCAGCCTTCTCTCTCCCTCTGAGTCCAGCTCCTTAATTACGCCAACACAGTTGAAGAAGACATTATCAAGTGCTCACTTAACACAAAATTAGACTAAGGTCCAACTTTGTTTCAATACAAACAGAATTTTCCAGATGAAAACTCTCAGAAATAAAGGTTTCTGAGTTTGGTTTCACAGATTCTGCAGAAGGGAATACAGTGATAGTTTAAATTTTTAATTTATGAGTTTTAAAGTATTTATCAGGGAACCCTGATCTATGCTAGCTCTGCATTGAGCAAGCAGTTGGGATGAATCTTGGACTTCTGCAAGGCCTTTCACATGGTTCCCCACAACATCCTTCTCTCTACATTGGGGAAATATGGATTTGATGGGTGGACTATTTGGTGGATGAGGAATTGGTTGGATGGACGCATCCAGAGGGTAATGGTCAATGGCTCAATGTCCAGAGAGAGATCAGTGATGAGTGGCATCCTGCAGGGGTCCGTACTGGGACCAGTACTCTTTAATATCTTCATCAATGACATAGACAGTGGGATCGAGTGCACCCTCAGCAAGATTACAGATGACACCAAGCTGAGTGGTGCTGTTGACATGCCTGAGGGATGGGATTTCATCCAGAGGGACCTGGACGAGCTTGAAGAATGGGCCCATTTGAATTTCATGAGGTTCAACAAGGCCAAGCGCAGGGTCCTGCACCTGGTACCCAGGTACCAGTACAGGCTGGGGAATGAAATGATTGAGAGCAGCCCTGCCAAGAAGGATTTTGGGGTACTGGTGGACAAAAAGCTGGACATGAACCAGCAATGTGCACTTGTAGCCCAGAAGGCCAACTGTATCCTGGGCTGCATCCAAAGCAGCGTGGTCAGCAGGTCGAGGGAGGTGGTTCTGCCCCTCTACTCCGCTCCCCCACCTGGAGTGTTGCATCCAGCTCTGGAGTCCTCAGCATGGGAAAGACATGGACCTGTTGGAGCAGGTCCAGAGGAGGGCCACAAAAGTGCTCAGAGGGCTGGAACAGCTCTCCTATAAGGACAGGCTGAGAGAGTTGGGGTTGTTGACCCTGGAGAAGAGAAGGTTCCAGGGAGACCTGATTGCAGCCTGCTAGTACTTAAAGGGGGCTTCTAAGAAAGATGGGGACAGACTTTTCAGCAGGGCCTGTAGCGACAGGACAAGGGCTAACAGTTTTAAACTAAAAGAGGGCAGATTTAGACTAGATAGAAGGAAGAAATTTTTGACAATGAGGGTGGCGAAACCCTGGCACAGGTTGCCCGGAGAGGTGGTAGATGCCCCATCCCTGGAAACATTCAAGGTCAGGTTGGATGAGGCTCTGAGCAACCTGCTCTAGTTGAAGATGTCCCTGCTCATAGCTATCTACGCAGTGTTATAATTTTGGTTTACCAGTTTGTTAGATCACTGTTCACTTTCCCCTTCCTCAGAATGTTTTTGTTGCATTTTTATCACAGACAAACTAAATGCCTAGTCAAAAACCAGATCTTATCAGATATTTTGTTAAAAAAAATCAAACCCTAAACATGTTAGTGATTTAGCATGAAACATCTTACTAAAAAATGCAATACAAAAATGCGAATTTATACATTGCATATATGACTTTCATGTTATGGAATATCTCACTGTTAAATATTTATTGAATTTCAAACCACGTTGATATTTCCTCTTGGATACACTATTCCACAAAACACTATACAGGCCTCATGCAAATCTACTGATACTACAGAAGTGAAGTGAAATAGGAAATTTCTAATTTCATATTAGACTATCTAAAGCGAGATGAAGGAAAAAATTATTTACATTGTCAAAAAGCGTATGAAGTGGAGATAGTATACTGCCTTTGAAAATGGGATGCTACTGGAGGCTGATTGATCAATACTGTTCAATCTTATTGCTGTTATAATTCTGCTGATCTTTAGTGTGGTCAGTATTTTCTGGCTGGGTAGTATTTTCATTATAAACACTCCATTCAGAAAGATTTACAACTAGCCTATAAAAAAATTGCCATAAAATGAAACTAAGCACATGAGGCCTGAAGCCAGAGAGCAAATTCGGTTTAACAGGATGGAGGGAATATGTTTTTTAGCACATTTTTATGTGAGTAAAATACAGCTTTGATTGGAAAAAAGCTAAAAAGAAAAAAATTGTCAGGTAGTATAGTTTACATTGCTTGACATAGGAAAAGATGGAGACAAAGGATTTATACCACCCTAAATGGATGCCTGTTCTACTAATATTGATTTTAAATGACAATTTTGTCATGTGAGTATAATGTGATAACAAAACACATATAAAATATCAAGTCTTAGACATTCAGGGTTAGTGTGGTGATACAGCTGAGCCCATTGGCACTTTCTTTGCACACCTAAAGAGCCAGGGAAATAGGGAGATAAAGGGTAACAAAACTAACCCTTACCAAAACTAGCCAAACAAACAAACAGACAAAAACGCAAACCCAATTCAAAACCTGGTTTATGCCTGATTGGCTTTCACTGTGGAGTCAGGTGTGCTCTGCTTCTGGGCTGTTCAGAGAAAAAGCAGGAATGCCTGGCTGTTGAACATGGCTGAGGTGTAACTGGACCACTCACTTTAGCATCAGCTGTGTCTTAGATTGCCTCAGCAAATTGTTGCACTGCAGTCTCAGTCCTGTTTGAGCTCTGCTAGTGCCCCTCTCTGCACGAAACCAGCAAAAGTCATCATCTGTTTTGATCATATATTTCTACCTCTGTTACAGAACTCAGAGTCTCCCCATTACTGCTCTTCCCTATAGGTATTTAAAGAGAAAGTGTTGTTCAAACTGTAGGCAATGTGTAACAAATACAGGAAAAATTCTCGGACGCTGGTAAAATGTCTTTCATTCAAGGAACATTGTATTTATGGTGTAAAATAGGGAATTAGTCTTGCTTATTTGTATTTTGCTGGGAAGGGGAGGAAGAGTGTGGTTTGTGGGAAGTGAAAATGTAGTCCTCCGCTTAATAAAATAAGTTACTTAAACCGACTAAAAATTTTCCATTTTTTTTTTCCTGTCACCAATGAACAAACTTCAGAAAAGAGATCTCACACTAATATATGTAGGATGAAAAACAGTTTTTAGAACCTTTCAAAATCAGTTCTGTTTTTTGCCCATGCATTGAAAGCGTTTATTAAACCATTTGTTATTCAGATTTAAGCTTTCTATGAAATAGCTTTCTATGAAATAGCTTTCTATGAAATAGTCCTTGGAAGTATTCTTTACAGGGCCTTAATCTTATTTTGAACTATAAGCAGAGAGTAATAGTAGATGCCATATAAAAGTGAAAATTTTGCATTAGCTGATAATTAACTCTCTGGCAATGATTAAGACGTTTCCTCTAACATTTGAAGACAGGAAGACACACCTCTCCAGCAGTTCCGAAGAAGAAAGGACAATTTTTTTTTTAGAAACAATTTGAAATGATAGGCTTGTCTTAATTACTAAGACTTGAGGTATTTTATCTAAAATGTAAGGTTTCTTTAAAATAGACTTCACCTTTCACTACATCTGGTTAGAACAACTTAAAAGGATGGACTGAATTATTGAAAAACTGTAACTACAAATTTAGAAATGTTTTGGTACTTTCCCACTAGAATAACAGACAATCTGCTGAATGACATGCAGTCCTTAAACATGCTTGTAAATTAAATATGTTTCTTAGACTAAATGCATCACTTTGTGCTAACCCAATGAAAGTATGGTGATAGATAATTGCAAAAATAGAAAACTATGACAGAGTTATACTTTCCTCTCCTGGTGAAATTATAGGAAAAGCGTGTTAAAAACTATCCCTCTTCCTCCTATCATCTTCGCAGCAAAACCTCATACACTTCTGGAAGTAGAAAACCAGCAGAGAATTTTAAAAAGGAGCAGTAAACTAAACAAGCTTATACACACAAGAGAGAATCTTTTGGTTAAAATATAGTATCATTATGTTTTTAATGACGGTTTGTAAAATGAAGTTGTAAAGCCCTACCAGAAAAAGTAATTAATGTTTTTCTAGTAAGGAATTTTGCAGGCTACTAATATGCTATTGTAATTTAGGATTTTGGGTTTATTTTATATTTTAGAGAGGAAACTTAAGCTGAGATTGAAAAGATTGCCTAGAAGAAACTAGTACTTTTTGTATTTCTAAAATTTTTATTTCCGGTTTGGATATTTCTCAATCATTATTCCATCTGTCTCAGGCAGACCTCTTGAATATTTTCTGAATAATAACAACTTAATGTTTCCTTTATTTTTACATGATTTAGCTCAGATTTCTCACATTTAGCTCTTTATTCGGGATAACCCAGGCATGATTCCCCAAAACAGAAATAAAAACCCTTGCCTATTTAAAATATCTAGAGCTCAAACACAAAGACAAGTTACATAGCATAAAAAATTCATTGTTAATAGGAGAATTTGAGATCCATGTAGTAAAACCGATACAACTTGAGCAAGTTTGGAATAAGTATCTTAGTGGATCCCATCCTGAGCTAGCTCAACAGACTTGATGTTAATTGCTGACATGGTAACAGTGACCATTTCCAGTCAGCGGTATTTAACCGAAGATCCTCCCATCCCCATGCTCTGTTCACTGTCCAGACTAAGAATTAATTTTTTTCCATGAATAAAGATTGTATTGTAATTTTTAAAGTTAGTTTAGTTACGACAACTAAACACTCCACTTGTCTTTAGTTATCCAGGTATTCTCTTGAGATAAATTGACATGTATTGACCTGAATTGGAAATAAAATTCTACAATTTTCAGATGCAAAACATACCAGTTGTACACAAACCTAATTTTGGGGACAGATACATAAGATCTGCACGTTTCCATGCCTTCTTCCGAGGCATTTGGTAGAAGCCATTGCAAGTAGCAGAACAGTTTATTAGATGGATGTAGGTCTAACCTAGCAGGAAAGTTCCTGGGTTTCTTCCCAAAGTTTGGCTTCTGTGAAGCCACTGAAGTTGCTGGGAACAAAGGAATGGTTTCTGTCTGCATTGAGCTTAATAGCACTTTGAATTCTTTTCTTCTTTGCAGAGATTACATATATACAATATGTGGAAATAAAGCAGTTCACAGAGGCTAAACAAATTATTTTCCTCTGTAATGTATTCTCTAAAATAAAGAAGTTCATTGATTTTAGATTATATAAGTTTAATTGGAATAAAGTAGATGCCTAAAACATCAATGAAGCACTCAGGAAAGTTAATCCATTTTTCATGACTCTATAAATAATTTCTTCTAGCTGTAAAAGCATTCAGTTACGCACTAGGAAATAATAAAAAAAAAGGCTGTAATTCACTGAGGAACCCAAGTGATGTTCTTTTGCTTTTTTCCCCTGAAAGGGAATCCACAGTGATTTAGTGTGAACAAGCTATGTCATTTGCATCAGACTTGTGTAAAGCTAGAGGAAATGAGCAAAGGTAAATCTTGAAAAGGTGTGTCAAAATGCTTGATCTGCTTGTGCCTGCACATGGGGGGAGTCCCTTTTTCTTTATTCTCTTGGATGACAGAAGAAACAGTTTAAGCCAAAGTACTTATTTCTTTCCCCCAGCAGAATAAACAAAAAAATAAATATATAGAATAGTAAACCCAACAATAATAATAAGACACACTGGAATTACCACCCACATGTCTTCTCTCTGGGAATTTGTTATTAAACCTGTAAATATCCTGTCCTATGTTTTGCCTTTTCTGTTCCTCAGCTCACGGAGACTGTTTTTTTGCTGGTATTCCTTTTGTGGCCACTCAAATCACAGAAGCTGTAAAAGCAGCGCAGCCGCAGACCCTTCAACAGCTTTCCTTAATCCCAGCTGCTGGGAAAAGAGCCCTGACAAATCCCAGTGCATTCTGGCAAATGAATTGACCGACATGCTAAAAGCAGGAAGGGGTAGAGAACTATCATCTCTTAAGTGACATTCATTCCCCTCTCACCGCCTATTAGTTAAGTGTTACTAAAGCAGGCTAGAAAATAAATTAAAAAAGTGCCCATGGCGCAAGGCAATAACCAGCAATGATATTCAGAAGATGACATGTACAAAGTAATTATATTTCATACAGAAGTTTGGAGAAAATAATGTCTTACATTAAAGTGAGGCATTTTCCTGATGGCGATTTTGCTATTGGCTTTGACTGGAAAATGCTGTAATGCAGAAGTTAAACTCATCATGAATGTCTGTAGTCTTAGTATACAGAGAGCAGATGACAAGATGAACAAAGATGAAGCTCACAGGATGGTTGAACATTAAAGGTATTGGTGTTGGGTAGCAGTTTAGCGAAGAGCAAGGCAGATGGCATGGAGCCATCAGCAGAAGGGAAAGAAAAGTAACATAAAGGACGCACTTCATAATTTCTAAATGGAACCTGGGGAATTTCTTGAGTATGGCTAGACCATCCAGTGTTCCAGTCATTTTCAGCTATTAGCAGCCACACAGTAGCAGGTGAAATTCAGAGCAGCCTTTTGTGTATTACTGCTCAGAAAACACTAGGACACAAAAGAGACTAAAACCAGCTTTGCCTTCTGCCACCATAGAATCACAGAATCTACCATTGCTTGCTGTTTTTTGTGCTATTTCTACTCTCATTTTCTAATACACCAGAGCAGCATATAATGTAGAAGCATACAATACGAGACGGTATTCTTGAGTTATGGTACCTCTTCTTCATGAACACTGCAAAAATTATTAATTCACACAGAAATTTTTAGGTTTATTAGTACAGATCTAAAAGGATGGAAATAAATAATAGAATACAAATAGCTTTCCAGCAGGAAAAAAATGGGAATTTAGAGAACTGGAAATCAGCTGTGATTAAATGGAAGTTAAAGTATAACTTTAGCAGAAATTACTCTGAAGGTACCATATCTGATGAAACATGATGGCATAATTTAACATTAAGGCAAAATGGCAGCTTGCAAAACTGTGTTGTATAAGGTACTCCCTCCAGGTTACAAGAGTAAAGCCAAACTAAAATTAAACATATATATTCTCTATTTTAAGAGCATACTGAGGACAATTTTAAGGGGAAAAAATAGCTAAAAATACCTAACAAAGCAATTTCATAAAATAAAGAAGAAAGCAAATGGCTTTTGCCAGTTATATTCCTTGCCAGTTATATTCCATTTATCTCTTTATAGCCTCTTCCTCCCTGGAGAAATAAAAATTAAAAAACAGCAGTTGTGAGGACTTTAACTCCTTGCTTGTTAAACAGAATAAAGCAATACTGAGGAGTTCTTATCTGAGTCCTCAAGATGAGGTGTGAGATAATTTTCATAGGACTGGTATGCTATTAACAACAAAATCTAAAAAATTTAGATCAAAAGAAGAACAAGAACAAAAATCTTTTATGTTATACCTCATACCAGTGATAACTGCACTATCCTGATTACTCAGGACTCTGATTCTGCATCATAAAATCGCCATATTTACATCCCACAGCTAGAACTTGCAGTTAAATAATTTTCTTTATATAGTCTTGCAGCTGCAAGGCACAGAGGAAAGAATATTATATCTTTCTTGGAGACCTCTGTCTCTCACTAGATGAGACCTTTGCATTGTTTTAAGATTTTATATTTTCCTTCATAAGTGTGAGAATGCGAACCAGGTAACAGTTTGTTACTTCCACTTTTGTTTCTTTACGATGGCTGTTTAACAAAATACAGGAATCGGCATAGCTCAGAAGCTGATGTACTAGCTCAAAATGTCAGCCAGTGAATACTCAGCTTAACAATCCCTGGCTTCATAAATTCACAAACATTTCAGCCTTTTTGAAGAGCTTCACGAGAACAATCATATGCAAAAAAAAGAAACTTTTCTGGGATGTGGAATCTGTCTGTCCATTTGCATTAGAGGGTAATCAGGAACTGAATTTAAAATACAACTAGGGAGCTATGTGAATTTTAGAAGACATTCAGACCTGCTGCTGAAGGCTTTGAGACCATTTGCTTTGCTCCTGTATATGTGGTTTTTTTAGGAGATACCCAGGGTTTTCAGTAGAGGCAATGAGCAAGGGGTATTCAATTTTTAACTCTTTGGTGGAATGGCTAAGTAGCAAGAAGTCAGGCAAGTGGACTACCACGATGCATTACAAAACCATCCTATTACTATTAAACTGTTACTTTAAAAGCAAAAATAAGGAAGCAGTAGCAGCAAGAAGAATACTGAAAAATGTAGTGTTACTGTTTCTACTAGTTAGCTATTATTTTTCATAATTTTAAAAATTAATTGCCTTGAAAAAGCAGCAAAAGTGTGCTACAAGATCTTGAATTTCCTTTCCCCCCAAAGCAAAGGAATATAGTTTGAAAAAAAAAGATAAAGAAAAGAAAAAGCTCTACAGCACTTGCTTTTTTTTTTTTTGCGTACTTGCGTCGTAGAAAAGAAAATATGAAGTAGGTGCTTGGACCTAACAGCACCTTTGCAAGAACTGAGGTGGAGGAAAAAGAAGTATCATCTTAGTATTTTAACTTTGAAGTAAATAGAGGAAGCAAATAGCATTCTTCATTAAGTTTAAGAACAGAGACACTATCTGACAGAAAGCATTTCCTCCCTTCCTCAAAATAGGACGTGATTTTTGGTTCACTGAGTATCAACCTTTGATCAGAGACTTTACATCTACTGTGGTCACTTGTGTGATTTTGAACAAAATGCATCCTTTTAAGTTCTTTTAATGACCTACTTTTGCCTAACAAGAACCTAATATATATATATTTAAATTAGCAAATCGAACCCACGAAAACAGTGAGAATAATTTCAAATTATGAACAATATCAAACCACTAACAGGATCTGTCCCTTGCTCAGCCCACCTTTGATGTAGTACGAATAGGGCTGGGAGGTTCCCAGGTTTCCAATCTTTCTGCCTAGAACATCGTACAGAGGCTAAAACAGTCTTTTTATTCTTTTGTAGTAACAGTGATCATTCTGTTACCTGCTTTACTCCTTGATGCTCAAAGGTAATGCACAGGGATGAAGTACAGTTCTTTTAAGTGAGACGAAGAACACCTCTTCAAACAGAGCCTGTTCTTATTTTCCTCCCATTAGTATCATCTTCTACTGCATCCAGCTCCTGCTTCTCTAGAAATGACTAGAAAGCAAAGCTGTTGCAGTAGCTCTGTCTCTAAGTTAAGTGATAGTAAATGTGCATATGCAAAAGATAGCGGGGATTTGGTGATGATTTTTTCAAATACTGCTGGCTGATGTAAAGTATTTATTTGCAGTTTGTTCCCTGTGGCCATCTCAAGTCTGCTGTTGAACTTACTTCTAACACTATATACAACATTTAATATTATTTATTGTTAGGAGGTTGGTTGTTTTTTAAAGAGAAAAACCCACAACCAACACCCCCCCCCCCCAAAAAACAATTTCTAGATGCTAGTTTTTTTACAAATAGTTTAAATTTGCATTACTGTTCATTTTACATGACAAAATATTTATTATTCAGCAGTTTCATGAAATGGAATAACTGTAACCCTTTTGGCAAGTATACATGTTTCTCTGTTTATCTTTGAGAAATCTTTTAAATTTTTAGACTTCAACAGAATTCAAAAATATACTTTTGATCTGATAAATGAGAGCCAACTGGCATTATGCCACTTGTCTTTTGTTCATCTTGACTGAATAAGAATTGATAAATTGGTCAATGATAAATGACAGAGACACACTCAACTTTCTAAGATTTGGAGAAATAATAATTTTAATAATAAAATTGTATTATGTTGTTTAATTTATATTAAATAAAATATTATTTTCATTTTCCCCAACAAATATTCCCAAATCATTCAAATATTGTCAAGCAATAGATGGTGGAAAACTACTTCTCATGAGATGATCAGATATAGCTGAATTTTCCTAAGGATTCGTACATTCCCTGTTTCCATAGTTCCATAAATTGTTTCTTAGCTTAATCAGCAATATCACACAAAAACATTTTCCATTAAGCATTACAGAGTGTATAGTTTAATACCAAGAATCTTCTAATGGATTTTTAATATTTTTATTTTTTACCCCTTCATGTATTTTTTCTCATCGGATTTATTCCTAAGTTGGCTTTATTTCATCTACGCAGATCATGTCCCAGGTAAAAAAAACTCTTTCACTATTATGGGTTCCTCAAATGCCCAAATATTTAAAGGGGACCTGATAAAAAAGGATGCTTTGTAGACCATATACTAAATATTAGTGAGGGAAATGAAGAGAAATATATGGAAATATAGTAAGCTGTGATAAACCACTAACCATTTTATCACCTGTAATGTGTCCTGCTGGACTCCTTTGGCTGTTTCCCCATCTTAGGAACTCTACATAAATTCGTTTTTTAAACTGGTGCTTTATCAGCTGGAATATCATTGCTGCTTAAAAGATTTTAATATCTTAGTTCTATTCATCAGAGCTGCTGTCATGTCACAGCTCTTAGCAGAATGTCCCACTGTCATATGAGAAGTTAGCACACCTGCTGAAAGCTGTGAATATTAATTAACTGTATTACAATGCAAATTTTTTCATGCACCAGAAGAGTGTATCATTTGGATATAATGCATCTGGATGAGAATGACCCGATCCCACTTTAAAAGTGGAAACTTTTTTTCCCCCCAAATATTTAATTTCCTGATAAAAGAATAGCGTATTACATTTCACATTCTGTTGTACTTTTTGGCTGAGTTTTGCTGAGAAAATAACTAGCCAAAATCCCTGTTCTGGTTTAAGCATTCTTGATGAGCTGGATTATTTTTCTTCCACCAACAACACATCACTGAAGCGGAGCGCATCTTTCTGCACACCCAGGCATCACTCTGGTCTCTATCATTGTTCCAGATAGCAGCTGCAGCCCTGCAATTCCACCTCCTTCAGGAGGATTGCTCCCAAACACCATAGAAATGACTTTTGGGTTTTGAAAACAAAGGCAGATTTAGGTCCTATCCCCTTCCATCCCCCCCCGAAGGCTCGCAACCTCATTTTGCAGTGCATCTTGCTGCAGTCACACCTGATTACACTGTGCATGCTGGGGTCTGTTGTGTTCAGCCTGACAGCCAAGTGCGGGGCCAACGATACAGCCGCCCGCCAGCCTAATTCAATAATTGGGGCTCCAGCTGCAACTTCGCAAAGCAGCCACTTTCCCTTACACTGTCCACTGCTTGGATAATTGGTGTGACATTTCATCTCTCCCTTCGCAGAGAAGACACTCAGGCAGAAAGATCTTTCTTCCAGCACGTGCATCCAGCCCCGAGTGAGAGGGCAATTACGCTACATGGTTCAGGGCCTGACACCTTTTCCAGGGTGGTCAAGAGTGACCTTCCTCTGCTCTATCACCCTCCTGAAAATGAGGCGTGATGGAAAAAGAGCAAATGAACTTCCTGCAAATTTATGGGCTTGGGTAGTTATATGCAGATAAAACCTGCCAGTCGTGTAATTAGGTATGATACCTGTGCCATTTCTCCCACCCCCCAAAATCTGATGCATAAACAGAATTCCTTAACAAGTATGTAGCACATATAGGCTTAACTGTTTCAGATAAACCAGAGGTGTCTGTGGATTAACATTGACTTCTAGGTTGGAAACTGAAGCTCTATTTGTTGTTTCTCCCTGTGCCACTTCTGCTCTTTGTTAGTCTTTCAGGAATAGGACATCTTATGTCACTGTAGTTCAGTTTCATATATTGGTTTATATTTTGAATTTCTGAGAGTTGTAATCTGTATTTCACTTTTAGAAGAAATCTCTGTCTTCAAATATTACTGCAAGGGACTACAGAAATTCTCTAAACAGAGTTAAAATATTGACCACAGGATTAGCAAACATATGGTGATTTTACAAATCAGATTTCGGTCATGAGAAGATTTCTTGAATATGAAACTGGCTGCAACAGACAAAAGACTACAACTCTGACAGAATAACAGAAACTTAAGTTTTTTTTAATCAATGTCAACATGACTGCACCAATTAAGGAGTATGATCTAAATCACAAGTTTAGGAACATTGGTCCAACTGAGCGTTTTTACAGTCAAGATATTACAAGAGCAATGTGATGCAATTAAATAAAAAAGCAACTTTGAATAAGTTAAAGATTATCAGCTTTGTGGCTGAGCTGCTGCAGTATTGTCTTTGAACAAATCACACACAAATTCCCTCAAGTAAATGAACAAACCACTAAGGGAATGGTTTCACCATGTAAGTTATTATAAAAGGTACAAAGAGAAGTTACATTCACCAGAGGGCAACCCAGCGCTTTCCAGTATGAAAAAGGTTCTGTTTTATAAATATTCATACATAGGTAAGCCCGCTACAGTCAGATTCTGTAAAGCTCATAAACATGGCATCTAAGTTATTTCCAAGTGAAACAAATTGAGCTTCTCAGAATAAAACGAGAGACCAATAGGAAATGCCTGTAAGGTTTAAAACAGCATAGCAGCATTTAAAGCCTTTATTTTCTTTATTGTTGTAGGTATCTGTTAGAACAGATGGTGTCAAAAAGATGTGTTTCCATTTAGGCTTCTGCTGTACTGTATTTATGAGAGTGTATAGTCACAAGACATATGCCACCTGGCTTTGAGCTGTGATTCATTCAGTTGCAAAGCTGTATTAGGTGAAAATCTTTTGCAATATTGAAGAAATTGCTGGAATTTTGTAGGAATAAAACTCCTGCACTTTGAAGCACTCTACCTTGTTTCGGTAAGAATAACTATGCCTGATATTCTGTCCAGAAGAAAGAGTAAGGAAGAAGAAAGGGTAAGTGGTTCTTGTAGATCCAGGAGGTAGCATGTTACTCAACTGTCATTGACAAAGACCAAGGAATAAATCTCACAATCCATATGAGTAAACGAGAAGAAATGAGTTAATGAAGTCTAGTTCTGAAGTCTCATTTCCAAACACAAATCTAATGCATGATCCATAAAAGTTACTTGTTCTCTTCTGCAAAAATATATGTGGCTGGGTACGTGCACAGTTATTTATCTTTATGTATACAGAAGAGTCATAAGTGCATTTTAAAGACCTGCTGCATTTTCTCCTTTCAGCCGTAGGTTTTGAACAACGTTTTGTGGAACTTATTAGTTGTGTTAGATTCATTCTGGAAAAGAGTGGAAGGTGACAGAGAATTAATCAAAGTCTTCTCCTGGCATTAATCCACTCAGGGGCTGCATATGCATTTTCTAAGGGCCGAAGCACAGACCTACATGTGGTCTGTGCGAGATTTGTTCTGGGTAGATATAACCATAATACTGACAGAAAGAAGCAAAGAGAGAGGGGAAAAAAAACCCCAAACCTGTCTTTTGAGTCTCAACGCAAGCTGACAACAAGGCTCTTCTCTCCTGTTCAGTGTTTCTTGTCGTGAATCCTCTGATCACAGCCAAACTATGGTTTTGGAAATATGCCATGTAGGAAAGAAAAAAATCTGAATTCCCACACACTAATGAACCCACTTGAGAACAGTTTAAATTTGATGACACATTTAGGCTAAGACAGGAGCTCACCTCTCTCTATCCCATGTACCTAGTACTGTGGGCTCCAGAGTCAAAGAATTCAAACAATTGGGGAAAACAAAGCAGGACAGAAAGCTTAAATGCAATTAAAAAATGCCTTACTTTCCAAAGAATGAAGAGACATTGTCATCCTTCCATGCGAAACAGCCAGAAATTTAAAGAACTTTTTCTTTTTTCCCTCGTTGATTTATTCTGGTTGATTTCCCCAGTCTTGCAAAAGATTTCTGTCTGAAGCTCAATGAATCACAGCTCGAAAAGGGAAAGATGTACATACGTTTCTGATCATTGCAAAATGTACTTGACCAAATTCTGAAGTGAAGAACGTTTTCACTTTGGAAATACTTGAAAATGTACTTCTTTAAAAGCTTAGTTTGCAAGAAAAGTGGCAACACTGTTTTGAGACTCAGCAAATATATTTATAGCCATTAAAAAAAAAAGGCAAAAAACAAAAAGAAGCTTGTTTCTATTTTAATACCAGATAAGTGTATAGACAAACCACATGGGATTTCATAGATAAGCTATTGACAAGGTGATTTGCCGTGACTGATCAGCCATAGAGGCAGATCTTGGCAGCCTTGTCATGTTTATTCAATACAGGGGGTGCAGGCCAGACTCTGAACTCATCTCATGTGCAGTAAACAGAACAATAATTGCAATTATATTACATATACAGCTGTAGTTGTATATGAATTATAGTGTAACATGCAACTTATATTGTAGCCAGAGCATAAGACAAAATTTAGGATCAGAACTTTGCACTCCTTTCCAGGTAAATCATACAAGTCATATATATGCAAGGAATTAATAGATTCCAAAGAGAAATATAGACAGTATCAAATGGTTCTGTGCTCACATAGTGTCCTGATTTCAGCTTGGATAGAGTTTCTTCATAGAAGCTAGTGTGAGGCTGTGTTTTGTATTTGGGAGGAAAAAAATGTTGATAATATACTGATGTTTTGGGTTGTTGCTGAGCAGTCAAGGACAGTCCAGCTTCTTGTGCTGGCCAGCCAGTGAGCAGCCTGGGGGTGCACGGGGAGCTGGGAGGGGGCACGGCCAGGACAGCTGACCCAGGCTGGCCAAAGAGATATTCCATACCATGTGACGTCATGCTCGGTATATAAAGCTGGGGGGAAGAAGAAGGAAAGAGAGGGGGGCATCTGGAGTGATGGCGTCTGTCTTCCCATGAAACCGTAACACATGATGGAGCCCTGCTCTCCTGGAGATGGCTGAACCCCTGCCTGCCCATGGGGAGTGGTGAACGAATTCCTTGCTTTGCTCTTCTTGCATGCTCAGCTTTTGCTTTACCTGTTAAACTGTCTTTATCTCAACCCACGAGTCTTCTCACTTTTAGTCTTGTGATTCTCTCCCTCATCCCACCGTGGGGGAGTGAGTGAGTGAGAAGCTGCATGGTGCTTGGTTGCTAGCTGGGGTTAAACCATGACATATAGGAATTCTCTAATTTTTCCCCAATTTTCTCCCTGTGAGCTGGGAAAAGCTCAAGGAAATGTTAATAAAGAATACAGAAAAAATCTACTATTGAAGGGCATCTCTCGTTAAATGCAGAAGACTTTTAAAAATTGTCTTTCAGTCCCTGAACCGAAATTTCAAGCTCTTGTCAAACTTTTCATTTATTTGCACAGACTTCCAGCACATACAACAACTATTTCAGATATATATCAGACTGATGTCTTTTGTGGGAATCTTCACTTTAAAAATTGAGGAGAAAAACTACCCATATTTCACACAACCCACTGAATGGAAGGGAACATGTTTTATTCACTCAGCTACTACATGCTCGGATTACTAATGTAGGTGCACAAGCTTGATTTTATAACACCACCACCAGTTGAACTCAACACTGTCCTCCCATGCAGAATGGACTAGAGAGAATGACACATCTGGGATAATTTGGGAATTTGGTGTGGTAAAAAAGTACAGTCTGAAAAAAGTTATACGTGTCTGTGCTAAACCTTTGCTGTTGCTGTACATTGTCACAACTGGTGGCTGCCCAAGGATCTAGCTTAAAGGAGATTCCCTTGATACGGAAATGTAACAACACAGGGAATCTCTTACTATTTCCCTGCGATCTTTGCTAGTTCAGGGAAGAAACAGCATACTGTTTTCAGTGTGCTTCAATCCAAGCTGCCATTTTCATAACAAGGTAAGTAGTGAAGACACTCAAAGGCTTGTGACCACACAAAAAGGATATTTACCATTATTTATTTAGTGATTTCCAAGATGGTGGTCACTGTGTCGACATATGGCACTACAAAAGAACAAGGGCTTGGGCATCCTTTACTTCTGTGTCCCCCCCATTCCAAATCACCACTTTTGGTGGTGTTAAATTTGCCAAACCTATCTCATACTAACTGAAATCACATTGGAGTATGGTTTCCTTTTGTAATATTATTTTTAAAGACAACAGATTCTATGGCCCAACTCCTGCTTATGTCAAGGGCACTCTCAGGTCCTCCAGTTGTGTATTGTACTGAAAATTGGATCTTAATTCCCTGGCTCTGAAGCCACACTACGTTTAGTTAGGCCTATAAAAAAATAAATGGCCCTGGAAAATGTTCATTTTTGTCACATGGCAGAGTATTCCAATTTCTGTTTCTAGGTTGCATTCTCTCACCCACACACATGCAGATTCATCCATCATGTATACTTCCAGAAAGAAGTTAAAAAGTCCAAGAATGTATTTAATAAGGAGGATGTTTAAAGCCACCATTTTCTAATATTAATAATGGGTGATAATTTGGCTGTATGATATCACATATTGCATAAAAGTACAGACTGACAGTATCATAATATCTATTTTTTTACTGTATCATTTAACAATTAGAATGAGTTGTGCAAAGGGAAGTAATGAATGGTAGCATAGATGTTTTTCCCCCTACACACTTTGCCTGAGAGTAACACTGAACCAGGAGCACTGTATGCTAAAACTTAGCAGTGTGGACACGAAACAAAACACCTGTATAAAAACTCATGTGACAATTTCACAATTAAAAGAAGGAATATCATGGTAAGAAAAGAAACTTCTTATGCTTTGTTTTTCTGAATTTAAACCAAAACATGCACTGAGATTTGGATTTAGACTCACAACCTGTAGAAGAAGGAATATTTTAAATTTCTAAAAGTTTCACCGGAAAATGTGTCTCCATCCTGCTGTTATGCTAAAATAATGGAAAAGGAAGCCAGCACTGTAGGTTTAATATTGCTAAGGGAATAGCAGTTCTCTCACTGTCATGACTACATGCAGAACTATGACAAACCTGCTCTAAGAAATGCCTACTTTCATTTAAAAATGCACAGTAAATAATTTCTCCAGGAAAAAGGAATTTGTGCTGCACTTGAGATCATCATAGTGTCACAGAGAAGAAGAAAAGTATAAAAATGCACATTGGAAATTCTTCCAATAGTAAAGATACAAACAGACATGAAACACAGCCCAGCCATCTCAATAGATACTCTTGTTTCAGTTGGCTGAACAGTCTGGATGGAATTTGGTTAGCGCAGTAAAGCTAACAGCTCTGTTCCTCTGACACTGTTACCCTCGTGCTAAAGTGTTCCTTTGAAGCTGTCACTTTTGATTGGGAAGGGGTTCAACACTTAGGCAGACAGAAAAAAATTATTTGTATGCAGTCATCATCACATTTTATTTTTCAGCATCTTTACAATCCGATCAAGTTTATGAATGAGTCTGATTAATAACGATTAATATTGAATCAAAGTAGAAGTTGCAGAAGTTGCTGCACTGTGGTATTTCTACTGCTCTCTAATAGATTTAATCTGTGGTTTGTAAATGTGTTTGTGTACAGTTACACAAAAAAAATCTGGAAAAAACACCTGGTTTAGCCTATTCTGTTTTCCTTTTAAAGACCTAGTGTCTAGTGTCTATGAAGCTCTGTCTGGAGGAGTATTTATGTCACTTACATTTTACTTGAACTGTGATATGGATGCACTTATGCGGTCTTGTAACTGCTGTCCCTTCTGATCACAAAATGGCATTTGGTCTATAAGCCAATTAGTTTTGCCAAGTTTGCAAATTACCAGAGGGACCACATTTGTAGTCTTTAGAAACTGACTGTTTCATACATTGTG
The DNA here is from genome assembly GCF_964289735.1 of Phaethon aethereus. Taxonomy (NCBI): domain Eukaryota; kingdom Metazoa; phylum Chordata; class Aves; order Phaethontiformes; family Phaethontidae; genus Phaethon; species Phaethon aethereus. The sequence continues at coordinate 63,685,836 of NC_138582.1, read as the reverse complement.
TCGAAGGCTTAGATGTTAGACATTATTTAGACATTAGAACCCTCCTTACTCATTAGCAATTAATGGACTGGGAGGAAAGGAAACGGCTAATATTTATTTTATAATGTTATCTGTAATGGGAAGCTCTAGTAGCGGACTGAGATCAGCTAAATAAGTGGGAAGGAAAATAAACTCTCTGAGAAAAATATAACTCTCTAAAATATGAGAATAAATAATCTACCCCACAGCTAGCAAAAGTAACATGATAACTTACATACTAAGAAGTTAGCCTGATGCTGCATTTTCAAACGCTCCTCTCATTTCATTTCTGTCCTCCATTCGTTTATTCTACCATCTGAAATTTGTAGAAAAGTCCACTTGTATACTACAACAACCTCTGGTAAAGGTCACTACTCTTTATTCCCACCAAAAAATATGGAATTTCAACCCAAAGTAAGCATATCTCAGGTTTGACCTAATACTGGCCTTTTTGCATTTACAGAAAACCTGAAGTCTCCGTAGGGCAAGAAACACATTTTCTTGCAGTGACATGTACTTTTTTTGGCATTCAATGGCGATAATGACAATAAATATAGCTCTTAGGGCCCTCTAGTTGTAGTCCATAGCTACATTTACTGTCACATGTGCATGTGACAGTGAAAGCTAGCATGCCTCTTGGCCTATAGGAAGGTGTTCAGAAATTTGCTCTTTTTTATATAAATAACTCATGTCTCTTGGTCTCCTTTGGGTAAAATCTATGTGCCTCTGTTCCAAGCAGTTGTTTCAGCCATTTCAGCAATATAATAGGACTGTGTCATAAACCCCACTGTTCTCATCATATTTGCTCTATATTTTTGTCCAAAACCATGTAGATGTTGATGATAGGTTATGATTTTATGACATTTAGGGTATATTATGCCATCTCACTGTAAGCATATATTTAGAATGAATAATGTGAAACACATTTGCAGAAATGCAAATAAAGTAACTTACTGTTTCTTGGATATTCAATGTGAACAACAAAAATATACTTAATATGAAAAAAAGGCTAAACGTTACAATAAAATTTGTACTCAGATGAGTATCACTGTTACCACATTCATTTGCTCTTTCATTTAAGTATTTCATTAAAGTATTTTCTGTTTCTCTTATAAAGAGCTGAATGTGCTGTGACAGGGTGGGGTTTTTTTGCTATTATCTTTGCCTGAATTTTATTACACATAGTAATGGCCTTTGCTAGCACGGTGAACAGAATTATAATTCTATCATCTGATATATTTATACGACCAGGAAATTACACAATAGATCAGTGGATCACATATCTCAAATGATAGTGAAGACATATGTTAGAAGTCAGTATGACTTTTTCTCCTTTTTGCTAGGAAAGTTCAATTGGAAATTAAAATAAATATATTATTTAAGACAAAGCTTATTAATGATCCAGATGTTCACTGTAATCTATGTGTGTGAGCTAATCCTTCAAGAATGATTACTGATAAGGTATTTTGTTGATGGACACAGTTAGTTCCTCTTGTCTGGTAATAGTGCTTAATCTCCTTGGCATGTTAAATGCAATCCTGAAAATAACAAAGCAGTTATCACCAGAAAATATACTAAGAGAAGATTTAATATATCCATCTGTAGAGAGGTCCAAAACTGGTTTTGATTGTTGTTGCTAGAAAAATGCAAGCTAAAGAACATGAGTGTAATCAAAGTATGAAAATATCAAGTAAAATGCCACTCCTAAGTAATCTGTCTTATTTCAACAAATAAGAAAATGAAGTGATTGTTGGCTAAACCATGACAGTGATACAAACATAAGTCTAGCCAAATACAGATGAAGAATAGAGTTAGTTTATGCATGCACATGAGAAAATAAGATTATGAGTAGATTCATTTTACACAAAAGACAAGCAGTTTTCAAAGTTAAAAAGCAGCTGTGAGTAAACCTTCTTGTAATTTATTAAACTGATTTTATCAGTAACAGGAATAAATGTAAATTTGAGTCAACCAATTGAATGATATTGATAGAGTACACTCTGCTTAGATTTTTTTCTCTAAAATAAAACATTTTAGAAATGGATTTTGATTTCTAAGTGTTGATAGTGCGTTAAATTATTAGATTATACTGACTATTCTCAAAATATTTGAAAATGTGGTATTATTTGTGGCCACTCTCTCATAATGTAAAATCTAAAATGTAAGGTCTCCCAAAGGATTTGGAAGATTGGTATTTAAACTTTTACTTTACCGGAAGAAATCCAGTAATGGTTTTTAATATACAAAAACTTCTGTCAAAATTGAGCTTTTTAATAGTGTCTTTAAAAAGCTGATTTCTTCTTTGGGTACCATCTATATTATATACACACATAAAAAACTACTTAATATTTAGATAATGGATATAAAATAAACATCTCTAATGTTCTTCCTTTTCCTAGAAACTACACATACAATTCTGAACATTTTTTCTATTTTCATCATGACTTTCTTTTGTAGAATTGTTATTTTAAATTTCATACATTTCAGTGCACAGATATTATGTTTCTAGAAGCATTACATATACAGATAGATTTTACAGTTAAAATGCCTAACCATTGTTCTTGCCAGAAGGCAGAACATACATTTCTCTTCCTTCCATCCTGGAAAAGGTTATATATTATTGTGACTACAGTGCTTTTATTAACATTCCAGGGCAGAGAACAAAATGTTTCATATTTTTCAGTCACTATAAAGTACAACCTTACTTTCTTCTTCCCTCTGTATTTTTAATAGGATTACAAAAGTCTATGATAAACACACTCCTTTCTGTAGTCTATAAATGATAAACTATATAGCCCTACTAGAGTTTGATCAAAACATAAAGATGCTCATTGTTAGTTGCTATAAGATAAGCTGTAGGTACAATGTGTGTGTTTTAAGCAATTAGTAATTAAAATAAAAGAATTTAATTCATTTCCTTTTTCTCCTAAGATGCTCAAGCTCAAACACAAACTGACTCTCCAGCCATGAAAATACAGCAGTTATTAAAAAAAGGTTAAATCTTGGCATTTGAAAAGTTACCTTTCCACAAAAAAATTCTCAGAAAACGTCTTCCCACTCCTATCCTGAGGTATCTCAGCTAGTCTCTGTCTACTTCCAGCTTCTGGAATTGACTCAGATTTTCAAGTAAAATGATGAAACTGAAATTTTGTATTAGTGAAACAAGTGCTAGTAGTAAATGTATAGCAGTAAAACAATAAGACCTGAACATTTCTTGAGGAATCATGATAAGAAATTAAAGAATAATTATTTTTTCTTGTAGAATCAGACATTAGTAATGTCCTTTATCCCAATCAACTACATAAAACTACAATGGTGGTTATGTATAATATTTCTCCAAATCACCCTGTTTCTCAGCAGGAAAAAAATTAAATTCAGAGATAAACAAGCTATTCTCAAAAATTTCCATGGCACGTTTCTACCACCCTCTTCCAGAAGAAAGAGACTGTTGTATTATCTGTGCCAGTTCCATGATCCCACTTCACAGAATAAGCTCTGAGAACTGAGAAAAGGATTGAGGAAATAAAAGGATTATCATAGATATCCATTGTAAAAAAACACACCAAAATTTTAAAATGTTCAGTGTTTCATGGATGACGTCTGTATAAAAACCTTAGACATAGGTATCTAGAACTACTCACACTGTTTTATGAAGGCTTCACCTTGACACATGGTCTTGAGGAGGACTGAGAGCTTTTTTGCAACTTTTAAAGTACTTCCTGGACCAACGCTATACTCATAGCTGGTGAGAATTCAAGGCACTTACCTGCTGTCCCTGGAGTCACACCTTCAGCTTGCATGGACTGCTATAATCATATTAATATCAGTGCTGAATTCTATTTAGGGACTTACACTTTCCAGATGCCTAAGGTAGCATATACCCCCTACAATATTGAGGAAGTAGTAATCTAGATCTGAAAGGCAGACTGGCTGATTTAGGGCAATTTAAATGTTAGACTGGTTCAGAGCTAAGACCCAATTACATTAGTCCCCAAATTTGTGTGTCATCTCTTGCATCCCTGCTGGAGGTCTAGTCTTTGAACGCTGACCTGAGCCCCTCAACAGCAGCAGTGAGGCGAAAAATTAAAAATGGAGATTTGGGTCATGGTTCCTAATATCAGTGAGGCACAGATGTGTTATTCAGTCACACAGACTGAATCTGGGTCAGCCTCAGCACATGAGCTTGTTTGTGCTGAATAAGTGAGAACATAGAGCAGAGTGTTTACGCTAGCCACATGCCTTTAAATTGGCATTACGTCAACAACTGGAGAACAGACAATACCTGATTTGACATCAAGTTCAAGTGATATCTAATTCAGCATGAAGTTTGTCATCATAAAGCTACCTATCAAAATATTTTTAACAAATTTGAAGTTTTAATAAGTTTGTGTCAGTTCAGCATTCTCAATCACATAGCCAAGGCATTTCTTATCAAGCAGTAGGCACTTTCAAACTGGATTTATTGTCTTGTTGAATCACGGTCCTATTCCATGCATTAAGAGGATGATAAGCAAACAAGACAACATTTCAATCAAGACACTGCTACCACTTACAATAATTTTTATCTCTAAGTTGTGCATCAAAATCCACACAGGGATTCTTCTCCTATTAGAAATGAGCAAGTCAAAAAACCAAACCAACCACAAATATCTTTCATTGAATTAGCACTTGAAGATATGAAGTCTTTCAACTTAACAATGCTCATTAATATTATTGAGTGCGGACTGGTAGGTGGACTTTCTCCTTGCTCTTTTGCTTTATTCTTCAGTGTACTGATGGTCATAGTGAATATGAAAGACCTAAATCGCTTATCACCTTATAGAAAACTCTTGTCAAAGGCACCTCCATTTCAGTCTAATGGTGCTATAATGCTATATCAATAATTTTTTCACTGTGACCATCCAGATCAGAAAATGTTTCTTTCTGTCTTTGTTCCTGAAGAGTCTGTTCTTAGGAAAGAGACTTCCAGCTATCATGTGGCAGTAAATGTGTCTATTACACTTCACAGATGCTAGATTTAGTGCACAGCAAATACCAGTGATACCATTTTGCACATAGCCATAATGCCAACATAAAAAATCTAAGTTGTAGTTTGGCAAACAAAACAAAACAAAACATAAATCCATCTGCTAAGCCAAGGAAACTTTAGGATGACAAGAATAAGTTTCAAATGAAAATATTTTTAGCACATTAAAATGGTAACTATTAACGATTTCATTTATGATAGCAGATAGAACATGTACTAACATGTATGTACTAACATATAAAGGACACCTAGCTGTGGTGAAATAAACATTTCTGATATATTATGTAGGGTAAGAATAGAAATATGAATCTCTTTAGCAAACACACTTGGAGGTCTCTTTAGCAGAGCTGTTCTGATCTATAACAGATTGGGAACTAGCACTCATTTTGTTCTGTCACATAATCAGGAATTGTGGACCTATTTGTCACCAACTATTTGCCTATATCATAGACATTTGAATGGTAGGGAATAAATCTACTTATGATCTATGAGAAATGAAAACAATGTTACATAGAAAAGAAGTGGGAAAAGATTTTATCAGGAATATAATACATTGGGCAACTCATAAAAGACAAATGTCTGACACAGAAGATGGAATGAGATTTACAATATGCTGTATCTGTCTATGTATTTTACTTCTGTGAAGTCTGATAAACATGTGTTAAAATACGATAGGTAACAGGGCTTTCTGTTTAAGTCCAGTTTTCACTGAATGATATTTTTGATCTAACACACAGTTCTGTGAGGAAAAAATACCTGAATGTGAATTGGATTCAAGTTTGCAGCTATTTAGAATTGAATATATAATTTACAAGACATATAATGTACATATTCAGGATCTGGTACATCTTGATATAATGTAACTATACGGTTTAGAAGAGATTTCACATGGAAATAAAATCTGTGTTACAACAATGCATCCAAAAGTAATGTATGATAGTGTATGAAACTCTTCATGATGAAATGATAATTTTATACCATGGTTTGTCTTAACATGTACATCTTATCTGCAATCATATATTTCATTTTGATCTGCATAATACTTTTTTCTTTACTTATTCACTGTGTAGGTTTAAAAGTCCTGTTAACATTTTTGTATCAGATATTTGGAGAATGATTGATATACTCATATCCATCAGTTTTGTATTCAGTTTCTTTTAGTAAAACTCCAGACAAAAAACCCCTCTTGTAACTATCTGGAAAAACTTTATTCTTATAAGTACATTTGTGTAAGTGAAATACATATAAATATTTCCATTTCAAATAGAATGCTATGAACTAATTCTGAATAATTTTCTCATAGGAAAAATTCTTTTGATGGGTTAATGGCTTCAGTGGCCACTTCAGGAAAAAATTAATTTCAAACAGTATGCACTAAAATTGTACATACACTCTAGCATCATGGTTGAAGAACAGCACTTGGCTGTCAGATGAGACACGTCACAATAATTGTCAGATTTCAGTGATTCTTCCCCAGGAAGGTGAAAACTGCAAATGCTGTGCAACCAGTCAGACGGTGAGTCATACTGCTTCTAAGAGCAAGGTAATTTACTCCTCTGAGGTCAGCAAAAACAGCGTTCAAAGCTAATTCTATCTATCATTTCTGGATAAAAAGTACTTTCAAACACCAACTCACACAGTTTGGCTTTAAAACTCCTACTGACTAAGGACTGTGACAGGGAGATAAGGGCATCATCACTCCCCTACTGTTGAGGCTGAATATATATTGCTTTACTGACAGTGTGATGTCATGGACCCAAACTAGATTTGAAGGGGGAAGGGGACAAAACCAGACTCACTAGAGATGAGCCTAGGGCTGGTGTGACGGAGTTGGGGGTGAAATCGATAGCCCAGCTCAGGTGCATCTACACCAATGCATGAAGCATGGGCAGCAAACAGGAGGAGCTGGAAGCCATTGTGCAGCAGGACAGCTATGACTTAGTCGCCATCACAGAAATGTGGTGGGATGACTCTCATGACTGGAGTGCTGCAGTGGATGGCTATAAGCTCTTCGGAAGGGATAGGCATGGAAGGAGAGGCGGCGGGGTGGCTCTGTATGTTAGGGAGTGTTTTGATTGTATAGAAATCAATGATTGTGAAGGCCAAGTCGAGTGCTTATGGGTAAGGATGAGGGAGAAGGCCAATGAGGCAGATATCCTGCTGGGAGTCTGTTATAGACCACCCAACCAGGATGAGTAGGCAGATGAAGCATTCTATAAGCGACTGGCAGGAGTCCCGCAATTGCTAGCTCTTGTTCTTGTGGAGGACTTCAACTTACCAGATGTCTGCTGGAAGTATAACACGGCAGAGAGGAAACAGTCTAGGAGGTTTCTGGAGTGTGTGAAAGATAACTTCATGACACAGCTGGTAAATGAGCCCACCAGGGGAGGTGCCCCGCTTGACCTGCTGTTTACAAACAGAGAAGGACTGGTGGGAGATGTGGTGGTCAGAGGCCGTCTTGGGCTTGGTGACCATGAAATGATAGAATTCTCAATTCTTGGTGAAGTAAGGAGGAGGGTCAGCAAAACTGCTATCATGGACTTCCAGAGGGCAGACTTCAGCCTGTTCAGGTCACTGATTGAGAGAGTCTCTTGGGAGACAGTCCTGAAGGACAAAGGGGTCCAGGAAGGCTGGACAGTCTTCAAGAAGGAAATCTTAAAGGCACAGGAGCAGGCAGTCCCCATGTGCCTTAAGAAGAGCTGGCGGGGAAGGTGACCGGCCTGGCTGAACAGGGAGATTTTGCTGGGACTCAGGAAAAGAGGAGAGTTTATCACCTCTGAAAGAAGGGGAAGGCAACTCACAAAGAGTACAAGGATCTCATTGGGTCAAGCAGAGACAAAATTAGAAAGGTAAAAGCCCAGCTAGAGCTCAATCTGGCCACGGCCGTAAAGGATAACAAAAAATGCTTTACGAATATATTAACAACAAAAAGAGAGGCAAGGAGAATCTCCATCCCTTACTGGATATGGCGGGGAACATTGTCACCAAGGATGAGGATAAGGCTGAGGTACTTAATGCTGCCTTTGCCTCAGTCTTTAATAGCCAGACCAGGTATTCACAGGGTATTCAGCCCCCTGAGATGGATCACAGGGATGGAGAGCAGAATAAACTCCCCATAATCCAGCACGAAACAGTTAAGGACCTGTTAAGCCACCTGGACACCCACAAGTCTATGGGGCCTGATGGGATCCATCCGAGAGTACTGAGAGAGCTAGTGGAGCTTGCCAAGCCACTCTCCATCGTTTATCAGCAGTCCTGGTTAACAGGGGAGGTCCCAGAAGACTGGAGGCTTGCCAATGTGATGCCCATCTACAAGGATGGCCAGAAGGAGGATCCCGGGAACTGCAGGCCTGTCAGCCTGACCTCTGTACCAGGGAAGATCATGGAGTGGTTCATCTTGAGAGTGCTAAGAGGGCATGTGCAGGACAACCAAGGGATCAGGCCCAGCCAGCATGGGTTCATGAAAGGCAGGTCTTGTTTGACCAACCTAATCTCCTTCTATGACCAGGTGACCTGCCTAGTGGATGAGGGAAAGGCTGTGGCTGTTGTCTCCCTGTAAAGTCTTTGACAGCGCCTCCTATAGCATTCTCCGGGAGAAACTGGCGGCTCGTGGCTTGGACAGATTTACTCTTTGCTGGATAAAGAACTGGCTGGATGGCCGAGCCCAGAGAGTTGTGGTGAATGGCGTTAAATCCGGTTGGCAGCCTGTCACAAGCGGTGTTCTCTGAGGCTTGGTTCTGGGGCTGGTCTTGTTCAACATCTTTATTGATGATCTGGATGAGGGGATCGAGTGCTCCCTCAGTAAGTTTGCAGATGACACCAAGTTGGGTGGGAGTGTTGATCTGCTGGAGGGTAGGAGGGCTCTGCAGAGGGATCTGGACAGGCTGGATCGATGGACAGAGGTCAACTGTATGAGGTTTAATAAGGCCAAGTGCCGGGTCCTGCCCTTGGGTCACAACAACCCCATGCAACGCTACAGGCTTGGGGAGGAGTGGCTGGAGAGCTGCCCGGCAGAAAAGGACCTGGGAATGTTGGTTGACAGCCAGCTGAACATGAGTCAGCAGTGTGCCCAGGTGGCCAAGAAGGCCAACAGCACTCCTGGCCTGTGTCAGAAATAGTGTGGCCAGCAGGAGTAGGGAAGTGATTGTGCCCCTGGACTCGGCACTGGTGAGGCCGCAGCTTGAATACTGTGTTCAGTTTTGGGCCCCTCACTAGAAGAAGGATGCTGAGGTGCTCGAGCATGTCCAGAGAAGGACAAAGAAGCTGGTGAGGGGTCTGGAGCACAAGTCTTCTGAGGTGTGGCTGAGGGAACTGGGCTTGTTCAGTCTAGAGAAGAAGAGGCTGCGGGGAGACCTTATTGATCTCTATAACTACCTGAAAGGGGGTTGTGGTGAGGTGGGTGTTGGTGTCTTCTTCCAAGTAACTAGCGATAGGATGAGAGGAAATGGTCTCAAGTTGTGCCAGGGGAGGTTTAGATTAGATATTATGAAAAAATTCTTTACTGAGAGTGGTGAAACATTGGAACAGTCTGCCCAGGGAAGCGATGGAGTCACCATCACTGGAGTTGTTCAAAAAACATGTGGATGTGGCGCCTCAGGACATGCTTTTGGGGACATGGTGGTGTTGGGTTAACAGTTGCACTTGATCTTGAAGGTGTTTTCCAACCTTAGTGATTCTGTGATTTTGTGATTCTGTGTGATTCTGTGATTCTCCGGGTATTAACCTCTACTGCAACAGTGTATGTATTGGGACAATTTCATCCTGTGTAATGGTACAGAGAAAGCTTTATTAAACCATTTCCACAGCTGCAATGATATTTTCTGTTGTGTTGTTTTGTTTCTTTTGTCTAATCACATCAGTGTAAAAAATAAGAAAAAGAAATCTTTTTCATATAGATAACTTTTAAGTCCAAAGCAAATCCAACAGATATCCATGATTATCAGAATAAAGATAAACTTCAGTTAAAAAAGCTCTACATACTTACATGGTCACTGAAGAAATGCTCAAAAGTGGGGATCCTGTTTATGCTACAGTGATCTGCAAACATGAGTTTTAAGGAAAGATTTTCATCTTGTCTAGGTCAGCAGAATTTGTTTTTCTTCATGAGCAAGGATGACTTGCAACAGCTGAGGACCAATGCCTTAACAATAAATTAACTTCTGTTTCTTGTCTATTATGAAGGTTTTCTTTTACATCTTGCATGGTTTTGAACATTTAAATAAGCAAAAAGAGTATCTTTTATTCATAGCAATGATACTATTCAAATTTTCTGTACATATTCCCTTCTTAGAGTAGTTATGCACTAGCATAATATCATTCAAGTCCCTGGCAACATTCCTGATTTACTGCAGCATAAGGAAAAAATCAGTCACACTTTGTAGATAACAGCTTAAATTTTCCCCCTCTTTGGTAATTTATTACACAATAAACACCACTGCAAAATTTATGTCTCATTCCTACAGTTTGATACCAGGTTTGAAGTACAACTAATGTAATAACAGTACATGAAGAGGCATCTTGAGCCCTTCTTTACATTTCTTCAGTCCTAAAACACCTTGGTGTTGGTCCAATCCATGACCATAAGATGGAGTAGTTCTTTGCTTTGAAATGCTGGCCAGCAAATCAGGAAATAGCACAAAAAGATAAAGAAGCTCCAGAAAAATCCTTTTTCCACATTCTTACACTAGATGAACAGAAGGTCTATGGTCTAGAAAACAGAAAAATTTTGCAGCCACAGGCATTGAGAAGACACCTTCTCACAGGTATCCTACAGAGTCAGAAGGCATTACTAGTGCATATACAAATCAGTATATATTAGGACTGAAAAATCACACACTGCTAAAGATAATGTTTAGTATTTGTTGACCTTGGCCTTGTTCTCTCCCCAACCCCCATCCCCCATTTATTTGTTAAAAATGGGTTGTCTTAGTTAATATATGGTAACAGTCAGGAGAAAAACAAGATTCTTCACAAACAGATTGACACTTAAACCAAAATGCACATACTTGATCAGAGGAAAGTGTTTCTATAAGAGGCATGAAAGGGATGAAAAACTGCTGAGCTATTTCTCAGGATTAAATACCTGCTCTGATGAATGAGGAATAATGAGACAGTTGACAAGACTGAATGAAATACTTTTCTATTTCCTAATCCAGAATAGGTCATCTTTTCCATCATAAAATGTTTGTGACATCAAATGTTTGGTGATGATAGGACTGTCATCTCACAAACAGAAGCTCTGCAAACCTGCTGAGGCATCCTGGAAGAGTATAACAGCAATAATGGATAAAAACAAGTGGCCAAAGTCTATTAACAACCAATCATTTAAATTGCTGCTGCATTTATAACAATTACAACGAGAACAGGTTTTTTCAAATTCAAATTTAGGCTTCAACACTTATGTAAACAGGCTCTGAACTGTACATTCAGCACCAACATTGCTTGTGATTATTCCCAAAACCTGGGATGTTGTGCTGCTTTTGGCTGGGATAGAGTTAATTTTCTTCATAGTAGCTAGTATGGGGCTACGTTTTGGATTTGTGCTGAAAACAGTGTTGATAATTCAGGGTTGTTTTTGTTATTGCCGAGCAGTGTTTAAACAAAGTCAAGGCCTTTTCTGCTTCTTACCCCACCAGTGAGTAGGCTGGGGGTGCACAAGAATTTGGGAGGGTACACAGCTGGGACAGCTGACCCCAACTGACCAAAGGGTTATTCCTACCATGTAATGTCATGCTCAGCAAATAAAGCTGGGGGAAGAAGAAGGAATGGAGGGATGCTTGGAGTGATGGCATCTGTCTTCCCAAGTAAGCGTTACGCGTGATGGAGCCCTGCTTCCCTGGAGATGGCTGAACCCCTGCCTGCCCATGGGGAGTGGTGAATGAATTCCTTGCTTTGCTCTGCTTGCATGCTTGGTGACTATAAGCAAGTTACACATAGTTCAGATCATATCAAGCATCTTTGGCAACAGTCTGTGGTGGCTATATAGGGCTCAACAGAGTGTGGAGAGAAAAATAGGGCCCATTACTGACAGAGGCAGCCCCCACCAAGGATTATTCCCACGGCCAGAGTTGAGTTGGACAAGAATGAAGATGAAAGTCCAAGGTGGACAAGAGGCAGAGAGGATATGCATCCTTACTTTCTTAGTCCATAGACCCTGGGCAGAACGGCCCCGTCAGCACAGAGGGACAAGCTGTGCCTCCCCTGGCAGGTTGCTGGATTTCCTCCCATTCCTTGGGCTGGGCTGAGGGATGGCATTACTGCACACAGGAGGAGACAGGACGCTGCTGGGAACACAGCCACCCATGTCACATTATGTCACACGCACCACTAGGTCAGAGAAAATAACTATGGCACAGTCCTGCTGCATGCAAACTCGGCCTAGCTGCAATAACATAAGTATTTAAGTCATTGAAGAGAGTAGTAAAGATCTTTTCATTTCATCCTCACTCTCCAGTTAAGGTGTTTGCTGCTGAACAGTGAAAAGCCTCATTCCACTTAGGACCTCACCTCTACCATCTGCAGGATAGATACGGCTTTACGGGGGCCTGTTCCGCTGCTCTGCACTGAATCCTCACACAGACATTTTTTGTTAGAGGTAGGGAAGGACTGAGCCTTTGTTTTCTGTAATGTAAATTCCAGAGCCTGCAGTTAAACACTACCAAGTCGCTAACTCCAGCCTTCCTACAGTTTCTACCAAGTCATTTCTCTCTTATCTCTCTCCTAGTCTGGTGCTGCATTTGCTTTTCTTCCATATAGCTTTATAACAGAATATCTCATTTTTTCTTAAACTCAAGGCAATGAGCCTTTGATGAAAATCCTTTCCCAAAAGGCATCTTCAAAGAATTTTGAAGCATAAACAAGTATCCAACAGCTAAACAGCAAACTCATTTCTAGTATTCAAACGTGGAACTGGCAGACTTCAGTTTTGGAAAATACGAAAAACTTTCACTTTGGTGAAATCTTGCTAACTCTGCATTGGAACGAAATTCCCATTGTTATTCACAGTTCTTACGTCTGTGAAATCTTTCTTAGTTTCTTACAATGTATCATTTTGATCAAATAAAAAGTTGGCAGGATATAAGAATCCACCAAGATGAAAAGGTGTTTTTGAACAAATAGGGAATGAAAGATATTCTATGATTTTTTTGAACATTCGTTTTTCTCTCTACTGAATAATACTATGATTTTTTAATCAGTTCTGCACAGCTGAAATTCACCATGGAGTTATAAAGAATACATTCTTATGGCTCAATTAAACTGAACATACCGAGTAGGGTGTCCATTGTGCTTAAATTAGCCTTACCATGAAGATAAATAGGTCTGTATTATCAACAGTCTATATGTTGTGTGCCACAAATAGTGTCACCATAAAGTAGAGATACACATAAAAGACAATGTTACAGAAACTTAAGGTTAATGTATTTGAGATCTTATGATACTCTTTCTGTAACAAATATATTTTAAAGTTCATAATAACCAAGTAACAGGCAGCTAGGTCAATGTTACATCACTCCAGAAAAGCAGCTAAATATATATTTATATGATCCCATTTTATGTCAGAATCATTAGAATGAAAGGGGGATTGGATTTTTTTCCACTTAAAGTAGAACACAATCAACTGCACTTGAAATCCTTGGGCCTGTCACCTTTCCTCATTACTGTTGGCAAAGCTGGTATTATTAGCATCCCCTCCCCTTCCCATTACACAACCTATTTTCAAAACTCACATTGTTTCTAGATTATAAAAAATTTTGTGAACATGTTCAAGTGTCATGTTCATATGAAGTGTCAATTTCAATAATTTTTACTTTATTTAAAAATAATTATTGAAAGAAAAAGAAGTATGAACATTTCCTGCAAATAGATACTAGAGAAAATGCATCTTTTTGTCCAGGTATTTTTTTTTTTTAATATGCAGACTTCTCCCACCCCAAATTGTTTTAAAGGGGTTTTAATGCATCCATGATGAATAAGAATTTGACTACAAAATCTGGTTTATCAGCATAGAAATATTTCAATTTCTTTGAAATTACAAATACGAACTCACAATCTTCTTGATTCTAACTGAACACAAAATAAGATAGTCATAGCTAGAGTAGCCCAGATTTATTGGTGAAACAATTTACTAGAAAAAAGCAGTTTTCATGAAATTGACCTTTTACAAGTATTTCAATTTTCTCTTTGGTATAACATAGCAAACATTTCTTGTTCAGACAATCTAATACCAGGTGAATATCAGCATCCATGGAACTGGTTATGCCTATTCTGCCACCGCACATATTCCTTCACTGAACTACAGCTCCATGATTCAAAGCAGGTCCTTGAATTTTGCAATACAGCAGAGAGATCAAATGACTGTAGCATAACTGCAGTTAGTCTTAAGCTAACTTCGGATAAAGATTGCTGGTTTCAGTCAAGTGAAGCTAGGGGCAAAACTCTCACATTAACAATGAGTGAGAAGCAAGTGTCAATACATATTCATGAAGTCATTAAGCTAAGACATAAAAAGAAATTTATGACTAAGAATTTGTGTCGTTTTCACCGAAGAACTTACATGTGTTGTTTATTGGAGGGGAAAGGAGGCAATGAGCCAATATTTAACTGCATTTCTTACACTGTTTGGGCTTTCAGTTGTAACTTGAGACTACAGTGACTCCTACACTTTCTGGTCTAGCACAGAATAACCTCATTGACAAGTGATCTCACCGGAGGACCATCTTCTGAGAGAAAGGGCATCACAATATAGGGCTTAAATGAAATCAGAACTTATGAATTTGACAACAGAATATGTTTTATTAATCTTTTTTGGCTTTTCCCCCCTATTTTTCACAGCTCATAACAGTAATAACCTCTTACCTCAGCAACCATACATCAGAATGAAAGGGAATATGTCAAGATACTCTTTAGATGTTGTCAGTAATGCTCATAATTAGCTATAGCAATCACTTTTGATCAAAATTAGGTTCTTTACTAGTTTCTGAATAAGACACTTCTCATTTCCAATATGCTGTTTCAAAATTACTCCAGTGATCCACTATTTTGCACAGAATTTCAAAGCTCAGAAGAAAAGGATCAAATCTACTGCATAAGACTTGAGAAGCCACGTAATACAGTAATTTAAAATAATGTAGCTCTTACATAGTTTCAACTCAGTATCTTGTTTCAGGTGTCTTTTATTCATACTTCAAATTTTATAGGTTTCATTCACTAATGTGAAAGTCCTGATGAGATTCAGCAAAGGAAAAGGGAAGGTGGCAGGCCATAAAGCATTTCAGCTTTAGCTGCTGGTAGACACTTGTGAAACATCACTGAGTGATCAGGTTTATATAACAGATATATTCTAACATTTTATGTCATTCACATTATTCTGGCATCAAGATTAGATGGGGAAATGAATTCTGTGCTCTATTGCTGGGCATATGAACAAACAATGGAAATGCCAAAATGACAAACGTCCTCCAATTCATTTTACATACTATAATTTGCAGAAAAATGAGAAGCCCACATAAGAAATTCCTGCAGGATTAGCCTAAGGAGGGTTGAACAAGATGATTCGAATTCTTCTAAATATTTAGCAATTCGAAGATTCACTGGTTATTTTTAATGACATATCAGAGCTTCTGCTTTGAAAAGGCTGGAAATTTATGTAGCTAGCAGAAATTATGTGTGTATGACTTGTCTCCCTTTTACATACAAAACCTTTGAGCTGAATCGGTTAACATTACATATTATTTGACTTAAAATATATTTAAAAACAAGAGAAGGGTGAGCTCTCCCCTTACAAGGCCAAAAGACAAAGGGCAATGCAGGCTTGCTTACTGAGGCCAAACGGGAACCAGAGTTTCCCTCTATTTTTACAAAAGCAGATTTATTTTTCTTGCATCTTTAGCATGATATACAAAAGACAACTGTACCAACTGAAAAATTCCTACAGAGTTCATTAGGGCTAGTTTTTACTTCTGCGTGTTTTTGATTTTGACATGTACTTACAAGCTTAAGTGATGCTTCCAGCTTAAGTCCTGTCTCATTGAAGATTATAGTTTTATTTCTCAAAGTTCATCACCAAGTTTAAAGATCTAAGACTCTAGCTCTTTGCAGGCATCTTAGTAATTTTTCAGTGCAATTTAATTGCTTTGTTACGGGTTTACAACAAAATGTGATAAACATTTGTGATAGAGTAAATAAGCATTTGTGATAAGCAAATTGTGATAAGCAATTTACTGTGGGAAAAAGCATTACTATTTACTTTAAGAGGAAAATGTGAGATGTTACTGGTGTAATTCTTATACAAATATATATTTCTTCATGAATACTGTCATAAAAATGAATAGCATTGCTTATGTGTGTAGGTGTTCATCGCTTTGAACATGGATGGCAAAACCAAAGTCCAAATAAAGAATACAAATCAGATTCAAACACTATAGGGGTGATTGAAAGCTATTCTTAATTTTGATTTTCTTGGAGAAAGGCCAGACTGTAATTAGATTTTCTGAACATAATTTCCTCAGGGATTTCAATAACTGCACTACAAAAAACTAATGCAGGTTTCCATACTAAAATTTTATTTGGCCTTATAATATTCAAACTGATTGTGTTTAAAATTTGTACTATCTAAATTCTCTAGAGCAAGAACTGCAACACTAAGTTTCAGCTAGCTGAAAATTCAATTTGCAATCCTTTTTTCAGCCTAAACAGATTTAAAACCCCAAATGCAAAAATATATCATGCATTAATGGTATCTATTATCTTTTGCTGAAAAAAAAAGATATGTGCTTTGCTCAGTTTTTAATATCTTGTAAAACAGTGCTAAATCATATGCCAGCTAATAACAATAAACAATGAGTTACAAGGATACATACAGGGGTTTCTTTGTACTTGTATTTTTCTCCTTAACCATGACTTCAGTTCACAAGGTTGTTCTTGGCTTCTAATTTTTGTTTTTTTGTAAAACCTTATATATAGGAAAGCATAACATGTCAATGAAAGTTTATCTTCTGTTGGGCTCTAATTCTTCATAAAGCTGTCTATTAATGAAAATGTACGATTCATTTAAGTCTTATGCATGCACAAAAAATTACCTATAAGTAATTTTTTTTTCTTTTTTTCTCTGTTACTTAAATTACTTTATCATAAAAGTCTGTGTATTGGGTTTGCATGGCAAGGTTTTGGTATCAGCAGAGATACAAGGGTGGCTTCTGTGAGAAGCTGCTAGAAGTTTCCCCCATGTCCAGTAGAGCCAATGACAGCTGGTTCCAAGACAGACCTGCCGCTGGCCAAGGCTGAGCCCATCAGCAACGGTGGTAGCACCTCTGGGGTAACGTATTTAAGAAGGGGGGAAAAAAAACAACTGTGCAATGGCAGCTGGAGAAGAGAGGAGTGAGAATATGTGAGAGAAATAATTCTGCAGACACCAAGTGAAGAAGGAGGGAGAGGAGGTGCTCTATGTGCTGGAGGAGAGGTTCCCCTGCAGCCCATGGAGCTCCATGGTAGAGCAGATATCCACCTGCAGCCCATGGAGGACCCAACACCAGAGCAAGTGGATGACCCTGTAGGAAGCCCATGCTAGAGGAGCCTCCTGGCAGGACCCATAAACATGTGAAGAGAGAGGAGCCCACACTGCAGCGTGGAGGACTCGAGTGGCAGGACTTGTGGCAGGACTTGTGACCCTGTGTGGGACCCACACTGGAGCAGTCTGTTCCTGAAGGACTGCACCCCATGGCAGGGACCCAGGCTGGAGCAGTTCATAAAGAACTGCAGCCCATGGGAGGGACTCATGCTGAAGAAGTTCATGGAGAATTGTCTCCCGTGTGAGGGACCTCACGCTGGAGCAGGGGAAGAGTGTGAGGAGTCCTCCCCCTGAGAAGGAAGAAGCAGCAGCGGCAGCGTGTACTGAGCTGACCACAACCACCATTCCCCACTCCCCTGCACTGCTCAGGGGGAGGAGGTAGGGAAAATCAGGAGTGAAGCCTGGGAGGAAGGGAGAAGCAGGGGAAAGACATTTTTAATATTTGGTTTTATTTCTCATTATCCTAGTCTGATTTGATTAGTAATAAATTAACCTAACTTGCCCAAGTCGAGTCTGTTTTGGCCATGATGGTAATTACTGAGTGATCTCTCCCTGGCCTTATCTCAACTCATGAGCCTTTTGTTATAATTTCTCTCCCCTGTCCAGTTGAGGAGGACAAGTGATAGAGGGGCTTTAGGGGGCACCTGGCATCCAGCCAGGGTCAACCCACCACAGTCTCTAAGGACACTATTTCATTTCTCTATTGTAATTAAAGGCAAGATCTGGATTATTGATATGTACATTTTAGAAAGAGGCATTGTGCTTTGTAAAGCCATGGGTATCAGGTTTTAAGTGAAATCATTCCAACACAGAAGTTTAGACCAGAATTTAACCTGATGGCTGTAAAAATTTTGTGCTGTTTTCTGGTGCGGTGGCAATTCCCCTTTTCTTTTTATTTTGCAGCAGTGGGGCTTGCCACATGCCCGATATCATGTCGGACAGAGAGGAGAGGCAACACACAGCTCTGAAAGGGCATCACTGTGTTAGCTAACGAGGCCCCATGCCACAAACTCTACAGCAACTGCAGATCACGGATGGAAACTCTGTCAGACCTACATGGAAACTCTGTCAGACCTGCAGCACTATACTGTAAAATTCAAAGTGAATACTGGTGGTGATGTGCTGCCACTAGTAAGAGCCAACCACCAAGTTGTTCTTAGTGACAAGATTGAGACAACTAAATTACCACTTTTCTCTTAGTAGTGCAATCAAGAACTGAAAGTGTGAGGAAGACACAAGTGGAAGAAAAGATGTATAAAGAGAGAAACCAGCCCACCTCCTTTTAGGATATTTTGTGCAACATGTGTTCCTTTTGTGCTATTATTCTGTGTTTTAATCTTTTTGGGTCTTTACATCTAAGTGTTTTCATGAGCAGATGGAGGTTGATAAACCCAATACCCATTTATTGAATTGCCTTTTATTGTCTGAAATGTAGTCTTTAAAAAACAAAAAAACAAAACCACAAAACTCCCCACCTTCTTACTCTACAGCATATTCATTATCGGATCAACTCACACTACTAATTAAGTTAAATTCGACTGTTAAATAACTCCCAAAGAGCCAATTTAGATAAGGTAGTATGAGCAGATCTTCATTTCTCCTTATACATCACCAGATGTTATTAATTAAATTCTAGTCACTTCAGACTGCAAGTTTGAAATAATTGCCACTATGGAAACACTTTTACACTCTACTTAACAGTGAGTTCAGCTGCTACTTTACTGATTCTGATAGTAATCTGAATCTAGGTAGACACCACTCTAGTTATTTCATTTTAAAGTTTGTGACATATCCAGAGGAACGTGCGGCATTTTCAAATTCGTTTCTTGAATGTAAAAAAGTTTTGTCATAAATACACGTGAAGTGAAGAACTGAGTTTGGTGGATTATTCTCTAAAGAAAATGTCTCCTCTCTAAAGGTGTAATATACATTTTCAAGTTCAGAGATCACAGCAGCAACAAATGATTTTGCCTTGTGCAACAACTCCTCTCAGCTGGCTGCTGCACTAAGTTAAGGGTTGAAGTGATGCTCACAGTCTGCTTCCTCGCTACCCACCTTCCACCCACATCTATGAAGCATCTGTGGGCTGATGCTCTGACAACCAGTTGGCCTCTGCTGTGCAAAGACTATCAGTATGAACAGATATTACGAGGAAAAAGTGTTATTTTGTGCTATCTTCAGCTTTTGACAAAAACATTGCATTTAATTAGTCGTTGCAGCAGAAGGTTCAAAGAGATCTTCATTACAGATAATGAACAATATTCTTGCATGTAAAAGTTTTGCAACCAGGAGACAAAATTGTCCCATGGATGTATTTCTTAGCCCACTGGTAAGACTGAACTAGTCTCTCCTGAAATCAGCTATGCTTTCTCAAGCTTCAGTCACCATAGTACATGTAAAAGAAATGAAAATCTTAAGTTCTGAAATATTTATTAGTCTTATGTTTTAGTGGAAGTGTGAATAAAATCTGCATACTTCCACAAAGTAAAATTCTTGAATTTTTAATAATATATTTCCAGTATGTTTCCTCCTGCAAAGCCAGTTGCATAGGTATTAAACTGTTTCTTTATATATCAGATTTTGCTTTCCTTTATTGCAAAGGCCATTTGTAAGAAACAAAATATTGCAGAGAATGAACAATGTTCTATATATTTATCTCACTTCGTGTTTATCATAACACGTTTACGATCTCTTTGCCAAAGAAAAGACCCATTAAGAACATAAGAAGAGGAACTCTAACATCTGTACAAATATTTTTTTTTGCATTCTTACTGTGTTCATGAAAAAATATCAGTGATATGATGAATATTTTTAAGGTGATCTACAAGCACAATTTTTTTTCACAAACAACTTCTGGAAGGTTATTTTTTTTTTTTATTACTGTTATTTAATGGTAAGTCTATAACCATGATTAGAAATTCACTTTGTTGGATGGAGATGATGGGAAACAAATACTGTATTCTTTAAGGAGTCACCCAATGAATTCACAGCTCACCTGCTGATTTTAATTTATGTGATAATTTACAAAATAAAACACTTCATGTCTTTCATCTATATGCTTCATTTCACTTACTTTCATGGAAACATGTAATATGTTTTCTTGCATTAGGTACTTTTGTTTGTGAGCAGTTTCTAACCTCCTATCTAAATGTAAATTGCTTATGCAAACAGATTATTAAGAGACAAGTGAAATGAAATCCTTAAACCCTTTCGAAGTAATAAAAAGGAATGTGTTTATGATAGGTTGTTATTTTTTGAAAGTGAAAACAATACTATTAACGAAGGTCTACATTTTAAATGTAACAAAAATTTGTTTCCTAAAAGATACAAATCAATTTCAGCTTAAGAGCAGTGAATCATCATCATTGTCATCAAGTTATGTTAATTATAGCATTTAAAATCTTAAGAAAATTGCTTAGAATCTAAACATATGAAATAGAACTGGTGACAGAAAAAGATGATATGTATATACAGAAGGCCTGTAAGTTAGTCCAATCAACCGTTCATGTATGTGATTCGCCAAGAAAATTCACCAAGAATAGCTCTTATTCCTACAATTATTTTGTTTTAATCTTGCAACTCATACAGTCACTTTATGTAGATTTAATTGGGCACCCTGAGGTTACCCAAATACATACACAATCTTATTGGAATAAAATACTAAAACAACCTGACATTCATTAGCTACTGAGAAGCTACACTAAGCCAAACTGCCTATCCAGCTTTATGTGGTGATTCTGGGAATAATTTTCACGAGTAGTTTGCAAAATGACTAAAAGAAACCTGCTTTATGTAAATTTGGGAGTCCTGCTGAGGTTCCTGACAACTGATAAAATGAAATGGGGAGAAAACAACCAGTGCAAATGAAAAGCAGTTTGCATGAATTCTGGTCAAATGGAAAGAAGCTAATGGACATGGCATTTACTCGTAAGGAACTTGCCTTGTAAACTGTAGATTTCTCCAACGCTGTTCTGCCGGGTGATATGATGCCAATATGCACTACGAGGAAGTGAGATCGACTTGGATAATGTCATTGGTTCAGACAGACTGGTCTGGAGCTAAAAACCAAAACATAAATGGAAGATCACACATAAGCATACTTGATAGACTATCTCAAAAGTGTAAGTTGAACAAATTTTGTTATGAAGACAGTATTTTCTGAATTACCACAGGTGTTATGCTATCACTGAAACTGTGTTATAAGCACCAGCACCATGAATGCTCAGGAAAAAGCTGCATATATTTGGGTATATAGGGTCATTAGCACAGGTTAATATTAGGACACAGCAATATGTCTCTATTTATCTATAGCTATTTCTGTTGCTGCCAAGATTTTGTTATTTACTTCTTTAACTTTGCAATAATGATGGATTAGCATATGCCTGAAACCTTAAACCCCTCTACAATCACATTTCTTTATCGGCATTTAACCTCCATATTGGATTGAATACCCAGAAAGATGCTAAGAGAGAATCTGAGATAACCAGTAGAGAATTAGCAATGAAGAGTCATTAATCCCCTAATCCTCCATTCAAGCAGAGGCATCTCATCACCAGTAGCAGGTTACAGCCTCAAGAGCAAATTTTTCCAGTCCAGGGAACTTAATGTAAAACCAGAACTGTGAACTACACAGTAAGTGTCCACAGGTACAAAAGCTTCGGCACAGAAATCTGACAGGAAGAATGTAAATTTTATTAAAGAGAGCTCTGTCTCCAATGCACTCTAGGTGTGAATGAGACAAGAGTAAGCTACAGGAAAAAAAAAAAAATGATGGAGGATTGTGCATCCTGACAATCTCTTTGGATATATTTGTATAACTTATGCTTTGTCTGTCTAAAGGAAAAGAGAATGTATCTGCAAAATTTTGGTATCTCTGGCTTTACAGAATATAAAATGCGATAGGTAACTTGTGGGATCTAGCAAACCACAGTGATGCTGTGGGGCATGTAATTTCTTCAGGGAATGTCTGGAAGGATCAACACTGAAGGATCAATTATGTCTGAAGATTTAGGGTGGAAATCCCCTTAATTTCAAGAGCAGCATCAGGTTGGTAAGGGTGGTACTCTGAAACGGTGTGCCTAGAAACCCACATTTCAGAGTCCAGCTACAGAGCAGAAGGTATTCAAGGTTTGGATAATTTACTGCAGGCTAGTGATTAACTCCTAGGGATTCTTCATTCAGAATAATAATGCCAAATTAAAAAATGCATTTTTATCTGTACAAACTCATGTTACTCTCTAATAAAAACCCTCTCTCTTTCAGAGACAGTATCCACCCAAAGATCCACAATTATTTCATTTTTGAGCATTAACACACACTGATGTGTGGCAGTTATTTTGCTTCAGATCAATCTCTTGTAATTACTTCCGTTGTTGTTTTCTTGAGAATTGTCATCAAAATTATTCCCTGTCTACAGCTGATGTCTTTTCTGCTCATTTATAGCCAAATATTGCATTTCATTTGTCAGTGATGCAGATCATCACTGAAAGTTATTGATATGAAGTCGAGAGCTTGCAGAAACGTTTCCTCCATTTAAAAAAGTTCAAAAGCCTTATCACAGGAATTTTATTTTTAGGAAGACTTGAAAATTTAAAGTTTATCGATACAGAGAATTTCCTTTATTGTGGATATCAGGGTGATAACAAATCTTCTAAGTTATTTTATCATGTTAATGTAGCGAGGGTAACAAGGGTAACTTTCTTGAGTAGGAAAAATAAATAAAATAATGTAACTTCAATACACAGATGATTTCTTCATAATTTAGTCACCCAAAAAGTAAATCCTAGTCTTGAGGCAATAGGCAAAACTCATTATTAGTATGCATTCTGAAAAAAAGAATTGCAATAAAGAGAACCACTTTGACTATGGCTCATTTCAAAGTTAAATCCATGGATTGAATTGTAGTGATTAAAGTTATATCATTATTCCCAATCTGAGATGATTAGTTCCTGCCTGATCTGACCAACACTGATGCAGAAGAACTTTATACGCACACGTTAAAGTTTTGAAAGAATCAAAAAATATCCACTCTGATTACAAGTTAGGGTAAGAACTGCTCTAGTGCGGAAGATCACATTGTGAGCATTCACTGAACTTTGCTTCCTCACATTCTCTAATTAAAGAACCACTTCTGGTATCATCTTCTGGGCAAGAAGTATTGCCATATGCTAACTACAATGGGACCAGATGAACTACATTTCTTTAGGGACTCCATAGAAAGAAAACGCAATTTCTATTTTATTAAATTATCATCCCTGGGAAAAAAAACCCCACACTTTCAAATACATTTTCAATTTTGTTTTTCATTTGAGACTTTCAAATAAAAACATAAACATACAGACTTGGAAACCCTATCACCTTGTGTATCATATAAAGGATGATAATTTAATAGCGCATTACTTTGTTAATTTAGTCTTACCAATTGTTAGATCATTATTAGCTACAATTTTGCTTTTTATCTTTTTTATCAATATAAAAAACATATTACTGGTAAAACGTAATTGACAATGATAAAATGCTTACTCCTACAAATTGCTGTTTGTAAAAATATTTCCATGTTCAAAGAAAACTGGATAATCTACTGACAGAAACCTACTTTCGCTAGAGACCATATTATGTGCTAGACTGTGGGTGCTTCGGATAAAAAACTTGAAACCAAGGTGAAGAAAACAGGTACATAATCATCCATGTAATCAATTCTTCATATATTATTAAATAATTTTTTGTTATAAGTTATTACAGGTTAAATTTAGAATTTAATGTACAGAGACCGACTGTTTCACATTCTCTTTTCCCCAACTGTAAATGAAATTCTGGTAGTTAACAATGTCAAAAAAGATAAACAAAACAAACAATTTGTAAATCAGGGAAGATGAACCAGAACCATTTACTTGTTAAATAATTAGTCATCAGGCTTGAGACTTCCAGTGTTCCAGACCAGTGAAAGAGATCACTCTGGGTAAGTTCAGGGACTTTACTCTAGATACTTTTCCCTTTCATCTTCTTACTATGCCTCAGTGTCCTGTTTTCATCCAGGATAGAGTTAATTTTCTTCACAGAAGCTTTGTGTGAGGCTGTGTTTTGGATTTGTGAGGAAAAAAATGTTGATAATATACTGATGTTTTGGGTTGTTGCTAAGTAGTCAAGGACAGTCCAGCTTCTCGTGCTGGCCGGCCAGCGAGCAGCCTGGGGGTGCATGGGTGCTTCGAGGGGACACAGCCAGGACAGCTGACCCAGGCTGGCCAAAGGGATCTTCCATACCATGTGACATCATGCTCGATTTATAAAGCTGGGACGAAGAAGAAGGAAGGGGTGGAGGGATGTTCAGAGCGATGGCGTCTGTCTTCCCAGGAAACCACTATGCGTGATGGAGCCCTGCTTCCCTGGAGATGGCTGAACACCTGCCTGCCCATGGGGAGTGGTGAATGGATTCCTTGTTTTGCTTTGCTTGCGTGCGCGGCTTTTGCTTTCCCTGTTAAACTGTCTTTATCTCAACCCATGAATTTCCTCACTTCTACTCTTTCGGTTCTTTCCCCTGTTCCACCGTGGGGAAGTGAGTGAGCAGCTGTGTGGGGCTTAGGTGCCAGCTGGGGCTAAACCACGACAGTCCTTTTTGGTGCCCAACGTGGGGCTCGAAGGGTTTGAGATAATGACAGATTTGATTGGAATGTGCTAGATTGAGTTTATAGCTGTTATTGCTGTTTAGCTATTAATTGCCAGGCCCCTGTGCTTGCCCTGGGTTTGCTTTCCTTACGTGTATTAGAGTCCAGTGCTTGTTAGTGGCTGCTTTTTGCTTTCGCTGCTGCCGTGCTGCTGCGCTGCTGACCGCCTGGCTCTGCTGGGCCTGGGAAGATTCTGGTAACAGCAATGGCGACGCGCCTGGGCTGGCAGATGGCCAGGGCATCACTGGTTTTTTTCTGTGCTGCTGTACTGGACAGGCTGGAACTCCACTGTGAACTTGAGTCGAAGGGACTGTGACCTGTGGATGTGGGAGCAGGACACCCCGAAGCATCTGTGGCTGTGTGTCAGTCCATGCCAGAGCAGGTATATCTCAAAGCATCTGTGGCCATGGTTATGTCTGTGCCGCAGCAGGTGTACCCCTGATGGGATTGTGGCACACGTATAAGCCCACGCTGGAGAAGGTACATCTCGAAGCACCTGTGGCTGTGGATAAATCCATGTTGCAGCAGGTACAACCTGAAGCATCAGTGGTTGTGCATGACATCATGCTGGAGCATCTCAAATTGTGTGGCCATGGAGAAGACCTCAACAGTGCAGGTACATTCCTGGAGGGACTGGAACTATGGGTAAGGCCATGCTAGCGCAGTTTTACTTCTGAAGGGACTGTGGATGAGGCCATGCTGGAGCAGATACATCTCTGAAGGCATTGTGGCCCCTGGAGGAGGAGGCCATGCTGGAGCAGGTGCACCTCGAAGTGACTGTAACTGTGGATAAGTCTATGCTGCAGCAGACATACCCCTGGAGAGGCCATGGCTCATGGAAGGGACTGCAGTCTGTGGGTAAGTCCAAGCTGGAGCAGGGGCAAGAGGAGGAGTTCACTGCAATGTTAAACCCAATGATCCAGTCCAAAGGTCCCAGGGTGGAGACTGTAATGGAAATACCTTTAAACTGTTTTAATCCGTGACTAGAGTTGCATGTTATAGGAACTACTATAGCAGGAACCACCAGAACCAATGGAGGACAAGCCTTACGACAAGTAGTGCAACTGCAGCAGTGACGTGACCTGAGCTGGCTTTTGGTGCCCAATAACTCCACGCAACACATCACCTCGCCTGTCCTGAGTGACCACCATAAGAGATGGAGCCCAAAGTCATGGACTAAATGAACTCAATGAACATTTCATGGACATTTGTGGACATTTCATGGACTTTTTACAGAGATGGTCTATGGACTGAGGGGATGATATCTGTGTATTATATCAAAGGATGGGAAGGGGACTTGTGGTCAATGAGGTTATATTGGATAGTGTGGTACCTGAACATAATGTAAATGGTATGGAATAAGGGGTGGATACGATATATAAAGTATATATAAAGGGGTGGATAGAAAAAAACTACTTGTCCTCTACCCTTTTCTGAATCACCTAACTCAAACAGAGAACATTTTCCTATGGAAAATCAAGTAAATAGCCTTTTAGTTTTCTTATTTTTTTGAAACACATAGACCATCAATTTCCTGCACAGATTTATTTCTGTCCTTAATCTAACATAAATATAACAATTAAAAAATAACTTTAAAAATTATTTCACTGAACTCCTTAAGCTTATTTACCACTTACAAAATTAAATCAACATCTCTGATTATGGATCCCTTCTTATGTAAGCGGCCAATGTTCAACTCTTGCTTCTAACACTGGCATGTTTTCTTCAGGAACTGGCAAAACAGGCTTAGATGCATTAGCATCAACTGTATAGAAAGGGCCTACAATGGCAGAGGCAGCAGAGACATACAGAAGAAATAAACAGTTTCATCTGGCTGATCAGAGGGCTGGAACACCTCTCCTATGAGGACAGGCTGAGACAGTTGGGGCTGTTCAGCCTGGAGAAGAGAAGGCTTGGGGTGACCTGATTGCGGCCTTCCAGTACTCAAATGGGGCTTATAAGAAAGATGGGGACAGACTTTTTAGCAGGGCCTGTTGTGATAGGACAAGGGCTAACAGTTTTAAAGTAAAAGAGGGTAGGTTCAGACTAGATATGAGGAAGAAATTTTTCACAATGAGGGTGGTGAAACATGGAGCAGGTTGTCCAGAGAGGTTGTGGGTGCCCCATCCCTGGCAACATTCAAGGTCAGGTTGGACAGGGCTCTGAGCAACCTGATCTAGTTGAAGATGTCCCTGCCCATGGCAGGGGGTTGGACTAGATGACCTTTAAAGGTCTCTTCCAACTCAAACCATTCTATGACTTCACTGAGGGTTTTGTGCAATCTTGCATCTATGAACTAACCTTAATCTTTGGTATCTATGTGTAGAAATATAGAGAAAAGCAAAAGCAGTATACCCAATTAAACATATACAATATATTAGTGGAGCATTGAATAAAACATACATCTAGAATACATGCAAAATTTTGCTACAAGTATTTCTCAAATCTGATGAGACTTCGGGAAATGAAAAACACAATCTCGACTTTTTTTGCCCAAACTAAGAGGGAGAAAATGATGATGTAATTAGAACTTGGGTCAAAAGAAAAGTAGAAACACTTACATCAAAAGCACATCAACTCAGGGATTTTTTTGGTGAGAATATAAAAAAAATCCATCACTGAAGTGTTTTTGTTATCTGACATGAAATACCCTAGTAGTTAGGTTTCCTCCAGTTTCCTCCAGAATCTTTCTTTGATAAGATTTCTTTGACATGGTGAACATTACATTTCTTTCCTGTATTCAAATCCAGTGTCCAAATCCAAAATATCCAAAGTATTAAGTCGTATGAAGCCTTTGCACTGCCAGCAACAAGTTTATAATTCTTAAAGGACTATTTGATTAAAATAGAAATTAAAAAAATCTATTAAATGTGTCACTGTAAGTAGCTCCCCATATTTTTCATTATTGTTCTTTCATAAGACAAGGCTTAAGGGGTAAATTTTTTTTTAATTCCCATAGACTACCTCCATTGACTTAAATAGATTTGCAAAACTGATATCAATAATGAATACAACTCCAAGAATGGAGCCTGGTAAATGTATTAGGGTTCTGAGCTTTGATTTGTTTAGCATATTATTCTCTCTTTTTTTTTTTGCATTAAAAAAGTCAAAACACTGAAGGTGACAGAAAATACATTTGGCTTTGGGAGAAGAACAGAACAATGTACAGTTCATTCCATTTTTAGCCTGCAATAAAGACAGGGTTTTTTTTCACAGATATGCTCTGGAAATAGGTTAGTTTATTACAGATAAAAAACCCCAGCTCATTTCACACTCTCATTAGAATCCTTAAACAAATAGCAAGAGAACTAGGTCACACAAGACTAATGAGAATTGTAGTCTGGAAATATGAATTAAATATCACTATTTAGATTTTTTTTTCTTTATAACTCTAAAGAAGTTTGCTTTGTGTGTTATACCTTGAAGAGGAAGAGGTGTCAAGAAGTATATTTCACTTCTCAGGTGTCCATTAGCCGACAGTGGAATGGCACAGACTCATTTCACTGGTATCTACAGTGAACTAGAGTTTAAGAATCACACAATCTAGAAGGTAGCATCAGCTGAGGTACCAGCTCAATTTTTAGCTGAGTTAGAGAATAAGCAAGAGGGAATAAAGTGTTTTGTTTTTTTTAATGAGTTTTCAGTAATGACCAGGAAACAGGTGTCATGTTTGCCTTTTTTGCAAAAGTAGATACCGTTGTCACATGTTCAACTTGTGTACTGTGACACATAGACCTATTCCACAAAAAGCAGTTCCCATTCAGTACTTTGAAGCAGATTATTCCTTCAGTGTTGTATTTTGCCCATGTTTCTGTTGAATTTCATTCCGCTGTTCCAAACAATTTTTCTAACTTGTCATTTTGAATTCTGTCTCTTCATTGACTCATTTCCATATTGTCTTATAACTGTAAGACCCAGAAGTCTAATAATTAGATTGTGCCTTGATCCAAAACTTCTATGAAAATACTTAAAAAACCGGATGCAGCATATATTCCTGTGAAAGTCCAATGCGAATATTCTTCCCTTTGGTGATGTGTTACTAATAACTACCCTCTGGTTGTAATTTCCCCATAAACCTTTGTTCACGATCACCTAGCTTGCTTAGAAAATAGTCATGTGTTATTCAGACTGTGTTCATTACTTAAAGGTACCTACTATTAATATAAACACCTATAGCTATCAGCATACTATTTATTTGTTATGCACTCTGTATGTTTATTTTTATATTTTTATCCAGCTTGCTGTTCCTGACAGAATGCACAATACTGGCAAAAACGCCACCAATATATGACTTCATAAGTCTTCTGAAAAGACTTATAGAATAGTTAGCTATGAAAGCCACAGAATCACAGAATCACAGAATCACTAAGGTTGGAAAGGACCTTCAAGATCATCAAGTCCAACCATTAATCCAGCACCATCATGTCCCCTAAACCATGTCCTGAAGCACCACATCCACAGGTTTTTTGAACACTTCCAGAGATGGCGACTCCACCACCTCCCTGGGCAGCCTGTTCCAATGACTGACCACCCTCTCAGTGAAGAAATTTTTCCTAATATCCAATCTAAACCTCCCCTGGTGCAACTTGAGGCCATTTCCTCTCGTCCTATCGCTGGTTACTTGGGAGAAGAGACCAGCATCCTCGTCGCCACAACCCCCTTTCAGGTAGTTGTAGAGAGCGATAAGGTGTCCCCTCAGCCTCCTCTTCTCCAGACTGAACAACCCCAGTTCCCTCAGCCACTCTTCGTAAGACTTGTGCTCCAGACCCCTCACCAGCTTTGTTCCCCTTCTTTGGACACGCTCCAGCACCTCAGTGTCCTTCTTGTAGTGAGGGGCCCAAAATTGAACACAGGATTCAAGCTGCGGCCTCACCAGTGCCGAGTACAGGGGCACAATCACTTCCCTACTCCTGCTGTCCACACTACTTCTGATACAGGCCGGGATGCTGTTGGCCTTCTTGGCCACCTGGGCACACTGACGGCTCATGTTCAGCTGGCTGTCAACCAGCATTCCCAGGTCCCTTTCCACGAGGCAGCTCTCCAGCCACTCCTCCCCAAGCCTGTAGCGTTGCACGGGGTTGTTGTGACCCAAGGGCAGGACCCGGCACTTGGCCTTATTAAACCTCATACAGTTGACCTCTGCCCATTGATCCAGCCTGTCCAGATCCCTCTGCAGAGCCCTCCTACCCTCCAGCAGATCAACATTCCCACCCAACTTGGTGTCATCTGCAAAATTACTGAGGGAGCACTCGATTCCCTCATCCAGATCATCAATAAAGATATTGTACAAGACCGGCCCCAGAACCGAGCCCTGGGGAATACCGCTTGTGACCGGCCGCCAGCCGGATTTAACGCTGTTCACCACAACTCTCTGGGCTCGGCCATCCAGCCAGTTCCTCACCCAGCGAAGAGTAAACCCATCCAAGCCACAAGCTGCCAGTTTCTCCCGGAGAATGCTGTGGGAGATGCTGTCAAAGGCTTTACTAAAGTCCAGGTAGACAACAGCCACAGCCTTTCCCTCATCCACTAGGCGGGTCACCTGGTCATAGAAGGAGATCAGGTTGGTCAAACAAGACCTGCCTTTCATGAACCCATGCTGGCTGGGCCTGATCCCTTGGTTGTCCTGCACATGCCCTCTTAGCACTCTCAAGATGAACCGCTCCATGATCTTCCCTGGTACGGAGATCAGGCTGACAGGCACGTAGTTCCCAGGATCCTCCTTCCGGCCTTTCTTGTAGATGGGCATCACATTGGCAAGCCTCCAGTCTTCTGCGACCTCCCCTGTTAACCAGGACTGCTGATAAATTATGGAGAGTGGCTTGGCAAGCTCCTCCGCCAGCTCCCTCAGTACTCTGGGGTGGATTCCATCAGGCCCCATAGACTTGTGGGTGTCCAGGTGGCTTAACAGGTCCTTAACTGTTTCGTGCTGGATTATGGGGAGTTTATTCTGCTCTCCATCCCTGTGATCCATCTCAGGGGGCTGAACACCCTGTGAATACCTGGTCTGGCTATTAAAGACTGAGGCAAAGGCAGCATTAAGTACCTCAGCCTTATCCTCATCCTTGGTGACAATGTTCCCCGCCATATCCAGTAAGGGATGGAGATTCTCCTTGCCTCTCTTCTTGTTGTTAATATATTCGTAAAGCATTTTTTGTTATCCTTTACGGCCGTGGCCAGATTGAGCTCTAGCTGGGCTTTTGCCTTTCTAATTTTGTCTCTGCTTGACCCAATGAGATCCTTGTACTCTTTGTGAGTTGCCTGCCCCTTCTTCCAGAGGTGATAAACTCTCCTCTTTTCCTGAGTCCCAGCAAAATCTCCCTGTTCAGCCAGGCCGGTCACCTTCCCTGCCAGCTCTTCTTAAGGCACATGGGGACCGCCTGCTCCTGTGCCTTTAAGATTTCCTTCTTGAAGACTGTCCAGCCTTCTTGGACCCCTTTGTCCTTCAGGACTGTCTCCCAAGAGACTCTCTCAATCAGTGACCTGAACAGGCTGAAGTCTGCCCTCCGGAAGTCCATGGTAGCAGTTTTGCTGACCCCTCTCCTTACTTCGCTCATAGTTGAGAATTCTATCATGTTGTGGTTGCTAAGCTCAAGACGGCCTCCGACCACCACATCTCTCACCAGTCCTTCTCTTTAAACAGCAGGTCCAGCAAGGCACCTCCCCTGGCAGGCTCAGTCACCAGCTGTGTCAGGAAGTTATCCTCCACACACTCCAGAAACCTCCCAGACTGTTTCCTCTCTGCCGTGTTATACTTCCAGCAGATGTCCGGTAGGTTGAAGTTGTTTCACTTATTTCAGCCTTTTTACTGTATTTCTACCATTTAGGTTTTCAGTAGCTATTCTAACCTTGTTATAACCTTTCAGAGAGCTTCTTAATCAATTATGGAGGAAAAAATCTCAAAATAATAACACTGCTTTGCAGTGCCAAGGTGGATGATGATTTGTCTTTGGCAGTGGCATAAAATTATGTATAAATAATAAAACAATGGTGAAAGAAAAGCATTCTGTAGGGAGATTCAATGGGACTGATATTTTTTTCTAATCTCCTTGGACACATTATAAAGAGAGAATTGGGACATTTTGCTACTTTTCTGGCAGAAGTGTGCTGATTATTTCTTTTTTTTTTTCTTTCCTCTAAAAGAAGCTCATAATAGATCACTTTGCTGTCTGGCAGAATGGATTAATGTTGGAGAAAAGTAGCTGGATTTCACAGTGCATTGGGACTATATTTGTTGAATGTCAGTAAGGTGTATGTCTTCACCCATATTCTGTCACAAAACTGTATTTTTGTTTCTTTCATGAAAGAAGTTTCCTGTCTATGGAAGCTATATTAATTACCATGAGGGCAGAAGGTCAACTTCTTACATCTTAACAAATTTTGAGCCGTTGTATTATACATAGGCAATATACAAAAAACTTTATCAATTTTGTATTGCATAAAACCATTCACTAATAACATGGGAGATGATGCTGACGAACAGAGTTGAGACTGTTTCAAGCCTGACTATACAGTAGGTCTTAGTGGAAACAAACACAACGAAATGGTAGGAGTCTCTAACACATAAGAGAGATTTCTGGCAGGGTGCGCTGATTTCTTCAATAAATAAAGGAGTTTCGGTCTTCACTGAATTAAGGAATTAATAGTAGCCAGAAGAGTACAGGAGATGTTATTTAGTTTGCCAAAACAACATTGTGACTAGAAGAGGTGCCAAAGGATAGGAGAAAATCCAATGACACTGTTATCTTCAAGAAAGGCAAAAAGGAGGACCCAGGAAACTACAGGCTGGCCAGCTTCACCTCAGTCCTTGGGAAGGTGATGGATCAGCTAATCCTGGAAATCATTTCCATGTACACGAAGGATAAGAAGGGCATCAGGATTAGTTGGCATGGATTCACCAAAAGGAAGACATGCTTGATCAATCTGATACTCTTCTATGATGAAATGACTGGCTTGGCAGACAAGAGGAAAGCAGTGGATATTGTCTACTTTGACTTCAGGAAGGCTTTTGACACTGTTTCCTGTAAGATCCTCATGGAGAAGCTGATGAAATATGGGCTGGATGAGCAACCCATTTCAATGAGGTGGATGGAAAACTGGCTGAATGGATGGGCTGAGAGGGTGATGATCAGTAGCATGAAATGTAGTTGGAGACCAGTAAGTAGCAGTGTACCCTAGGGGTCAATACTGGGTCCAGTCCTGTTCAACATTTTCATTAATGATTGAAATGATGGGCCAGAGCTCACCCTCAGCAGATATACTTACGTTACTAAACTGGGAGGAGCGGCTGATATGCCAGAGGGTCATGCTGCCATCCAGAGGGGCCTTAACAGGGTGGGGAAATGGGCTGACAGGAACTTCATGCAGTTCAACAAGGGGAAGTACAAAGTCCTGCACCTGGGGAAGAACAATCTCAGCTATCAGGACATGATGGGGGCCACCAAGCTGGAAAGAAGCTTTTCAGAAAAGGACCTTGGAGTCCCGGTGGACACCAAGTTTAACACAAGCCAGCAAGGTGCCCTTGTGGCAAAGAAGGCCGCCAGTATCCTGGGCTGCATTAGGAGGACTGTTGCCAGCAAGTCGAGGGAGGTGATCCTTCTGTACTCAGTACTGGTGAGGCTACACCTGGAGTGCTGGGTCCAGTTCTGGGCTCCTCAGTGCCAGAGAGACATGGACATACTGAATAGAGTCCAGCAAAGCACCACTAAGATGACAAAGGGACTGGAGCATTTCTTCTATGAAGAAAGGCTGAGACAGTTGGGACAGTTTAGCCTGGAGAAGGCTCCAGGGGGATCTCATCAATGTTTGCAAATACCTGAAGGGAGGGTGCAAAGAAGACAGAGCCAGGCTTTTTTCAGTGGCGCCCAGTGACAGGACCAGAGGCAATGGGAACAAACTGAAACACAGGAAGTTCCCTCTGAACATCAGGAAACAATTTTTCACTGTGAGGGTGACACACTGTAAGCACTGGCACAGGTTGTCCAAGGAGGTTGTGGAGTCTCACACCTTGGAGATATTTAAAAGTCATCTGGACATGGTCCTGGGCAACCAGCTCTGGGTGGCGTTGCTTGAACCAGGGGGGTTGGACAAGATGAATTCCAGAGGTTCCTTCCATCCTTAACCAGTCTGTGATTCTGTGATTAGCATCTCCAAGACTACAGAGAAGGTTTTACTGAAAAGGGAGAGTGTCAGATCTATCTTCTGAAAATGTAGGGTTAAGTAAGGGGTGGGAAAGAGCAAACTGAAAATGAAGAGGTCAAAGAAAGAGGCTGCCCACTAAGGCTGGTATGCTTCACCAGGAGTAACCGTTTTCTGGGGAACAGATTTAAACCTGAGATTTATGGTATTTCAGACAGTTCTCTTTCGTGAGGTGTGTCAAGCCAAAGTTAAAAATAGTGAGGCTTGCCATCAGTGACAACTTACAAAGTCTTGTCCTCCTTCCTCTGTCTGCCTTTCACTCTCTTTGCTCTGCTGGGTATCTCTCTCTCTGACAAAGCTACTCATGTCTGACCTCAACCCGATATGCTTTGGAGAAGATTTCAAAGTATGCGAGTTTTTTCATGGTATTGCTTGCCAAAAGATATGACACATGTTAAAGAGGTATTTGGGATACTTTAAGTCCTCAGTATTTTACTGCAGAGTACTGGAACAACAGCCTTTCTGACTTCATAGCAAGTTGCTTTGGCCAGTTTTAGAGCTGATATGGTAAAAATCATGGCACGAAAAAATGTCCTTCAGCAGAGAACAGACTTCAAACACTCTCTCTAGCATGTGGCAAGAAAGGTGAAGTAAGGATGAACTCAGAATGCCCCCAGCTGGGAGAACCTTACCTGAGTAAGTTTGGTGGTGAAAAACTGGAATTCTAAGGCTAACATATGTATTTTGGCAAAAGAAATTAAATACTAGAATATGTATTAAGAGTGTTCACTGCACAGTTATTTGAATTTCATTCTTTCTGATAAAGCAAATGCCTTGGACCTCATAAGCTTTCTTATGAAGTTTTTCTTCTATTGTCTAAAATGTATCAGTAGTTTCCAAGTACACATATTTGTGGAAATCACATTTCTTTTAGCTACTTAAGTATATAGAAAATGCTGGTACCAATGAACTTTAATAAAATGACAGGAAGACAATTTTCTGAATAATTGCTGAAACAATAATCAATAACCTTTCATGAATATTTCTTATCAAGCTTATCAGTGTGTGACTCCAGTATTCAGTAACACACATAGCCTTGCTGACCTCTGACATTTGCAGAAGTTAGTTTCATACAAAGACATTTCAGTTAAAAAGAAAAAAATAACAAACCCAGAATACATAAAAATTTCTATCATGTAGTAAAGCCATCTTAGATGACTCTTCAATACCTTCTAAAAGAACACATATTTCCCTCCTTTTAACTAACATTACAAACACATCTTGAATCGTGCATACTGGGGCTAGTTCCTTCATGCAATGCACATGAATGTATATGAATATAAACTATTACGTTTTAGCCTTGAAATATACTATATTTGGGGGGGGGGGGGCTAAAAAATATACCTGTGCATAAGAACACACAAATAAATATATTAGTTAAATCTGAAGTAGTTTATTCATATTTCATTTAATATTTACTTTAGTAGCTCCATTGCCTTTGGTGGGCTTTTACAGATTTAAAATCAACTGAGAAGCTGGTATACAAAAATAAAGGGCTATTCTTTTCCACTGTGTGGATCCCCACACACATGGGGATCAGAGCATGATCGTGTATACAGATAGATACAGCCAGAGAATTCTTGACAATGCTCAATTTTAAAATTGCAATAAGCAATCATTCAAAAGCAATGCACACACTTTTAAATAAATAAACATAATATATCTTTGGAAATATTTGTTGGGGTCCAGAAACAACTTAAAATGCAAGACAAGACAGTCCAAATTTCTGCATATAAAATAAGCTAGTGAAATTTTTGCTTCCTTACTGATGCTAGTTTACTAATGTAGCAAAAATAGCGGCAAATCTGGAACCCAGTCTGGAAAGGGGGAAACAGAGAAGCTTTTGTAAATTTCGGTATCTTTCAACATACTTGAATCAGCCTTATAAATCCTACAGCTGGCAACCTTTCTCCATTTAATTTCATTTTCAGACAATAGCTCAGATGGTTGTTTTCCCCTGGCAAAAGTTGTGTGGTGTAGTAGAGGTTGCAGTTGCATGACCTATAAGTCAAGCCTTTTGAAATCTGTGGTTGCCATTTAACAGAACAATCCTTTGCTTCTGTGCTGGTAAGTGCCAGCTTCATGAAACAAAGGAATTAGAATTATACCTGTTGCCATGGAAATCTGCAACTCCGCCACTTTTTTTCTTCGTGTAATACAAACTCTATGTAAAGTTGATCACTGAACAATATGTGGGAAATGTTACAGAAATGCCATCATTTTACAAATGATTTTACAAAATCTCTCAGCCAGTAGCAATTGCAACTTTTACCATTGCGTCCTACGAAGAAATGATTAAGAATACTGAAGAGACCACAAGTTCTTTCATTTTATAAACAAGAATCTATGCTGATTTGTTAATGGCTGTTGAATCACAGACACTGTAGAGATGTTCTTTCAAAAGCCAGCCACATGAATCCATATGAAACTTGCCTGGCAGTTACCTTTATGGAAATGGATTCTGGCAGACTGAATATGTGATGAGACTAGCAGCTTTTACCCTGAGACAGTCACAAGTAACAGAGCGATGTATGCTTCTACCATAGCATGGAAAATCTTCATTAAGACCTTGCTGCTGAATACTACAGAACTGGAACATTTTTGAAAAACCTATTCCTGCAGTTTAGATGGGTCAGTACTCCAATACCTTTTAACATCTTCATCATCAACATGGACAGTGGCACACAATCCACTGTTAGCAAATTTGGGGGTGACGTCAAACATCCAGATGAGAGGGCTTCCATTCAGAGGGACCTCAGCAAAGCAGAGGAATGTGCTGACAGGAATCTCATGAGGTTCAGCAATGACAGATGTTAATGCTGCAACTGGGTCAGGGCAACTCAGTGCATGAGTACAACCTGGGGACTGACTTGCTAGTTAAAAGCACTGCCAAAAGGACCTAGTGGTCCTGGTGATAACATGAATGATCAGCATACATGTGCAGTGATGGAGGTTAACCACATACTTGACCACATGCTGACCACATGGCCAGAAGGTCAGGTTAGTCACGTTTTCCCCACTTGTCATTTGTGAAACCACATCTGGAAGTTCAGCTATATTCACTAAGTCTTCAGGTTTGGGCCCCAGCACAAGAGAAATGCCAAACTGGAGAGATCCTGGCAGAGAACCTCTAAGAAGCAGAGTTTGATCAGTGATGCTGGATCAAGTGTCTAATGCTTATTCAGCATGAGAAAGAGAAGGCTAAGAGAAATCGAACTCCAGATTCTCTCTCTCTTAAAGGTATGTTGTAAAGAAAACCGTTACCAGAGATGTACAGTAAAAGGACAAGAGGCAACAGTCACAGGCTGTGGCAAGGGAAATGTGAGACAGACTAAGGAAAAATTCTTCACAATGAGAGCAGCCTATTGCTGGAATGAATACCCATCCTTGGGGCTATTGAAAACTTGACTGGATAAGATCGTGGGTGACTTGATCTAGTTTTGATCCCCCACTTTGAACAGAAGGTTGGGTGAGCTGACCACCAGCAGTCCCTTCCAATGCCAATTTTTCTGATCCTATAGTCAGTGGGTTTGAAAATCTGAGAGCTAATGAGGTATGTTGTGCTAGTGCATTAACACGACATTATTTTGCTTACTATAGTAGCTGCACATCTTTATATAATATAGCTATTGTACTAAGTGAAATAATGTCAAATCAACAGTACAAGGCATGTACTGTCTGTACTACTGTTTTACATTTCTCATGAACCAGATTCCTGCAGAGCTGATACATAAAAACTGTTAGCATGGCTGGCATCATATGGGACAAGGCTGAGAGAAAAAAGGAACATAAACAACACCTATCTGGACAGGCTTTGATTAATACATACCAAAAGACAGCATGTACTTGGAAAAGTGCCCATATTTCAGATATGGCTTTTTTAGATACTAAATATCTGTTGTCTTCAAGTCTAAACATGATCAGAGAGATTATTATAAATAATTTTCAAGTTAAAAAATCTGTCATGTTTATAAAAAGGAATGGAAGCAGAGAAAAAAAGCAAAATTAAGACAAAAGGTGAACTTCACCAATTTTTTGTCCTACCAACAGATACTTGATAAGCCAAAGCCCAAAAAGCACAGGAGGGATTTACAGAGTCACTTTAGGACTATTATGAGAATTTTTGATCCCCTCTCAGATTATTGCTTTTTATAATTCTCCTATTCTTTGAAAAGCACTGTGACCCTCTGTAAATCATTGATAAAGAAGTTTCTTATTAATCAGAGACAAA
This sequence comes from Phaethon aethereus, assembly GCF_964289735.1. Classification (NCBI taxonomy): domain Eukaryota; kingdom Metazoa; phylum Chordata; class Aves; order Phaethontiformes; family Phaethontidae; genus Phaethon; species Phaethon aethereus. Next base: position 63,647,140 of record NC_138582.1, on the reverse strand, counting down.
GCCTTAACTATTCCCTCGGGTGATATAAAGAGCTCCTGAACAGAGTTGCTGAAATAGAGGAAGGCCTTCCTTGACAGGAGGCACAGAATGATACCATAGTTCAAAAGAATGATGAAAACCATCCGAAAAATAACTTTTTCGGAAGTTAATTCTTCTGTGAATAAGTAATTGACTATGATTCAGGATTTGTTTTGTTGTTGTGTTGTTGCTGTGTTATTCCCAGCATACAACTGATTACTCTATGACCTTGGGCAATTCATATGCAGCTGAATTTGGTCTTAATCTTTCTATGCCTCATTTTACTCATTAGTATAATTATTATAATAATACCTGTGAGTGTGAGGTGAATGAGGTAAACAGAAGAGGGAAAACAGTGTTCATAGGATCCATGTATGCAGCTCTAGGATGGGTTCATAAGATGGAACAGGCTCCTGGCAGACAAGAAATTGTGTTGTCTCAGTCATGAGACACCTCTGTGAATCTTTTATTACAAGTTTTGGTTCAGCTCCTACTTTACATTAGGAGGAAGGCAGATTTCAATCTGAGTCTCAGGTAGCACGATAGACAGAGAGCTAGAACACTGTAACATTATACAAAATATTCCAGAAATTTTTAAGAAGGAAAGAATGAGAGTGATTTCTAGGTTAAGATGGTGAGGTACTTGGGTTTTTGTCCCTAGGCAGGATTTAGAGCATCTTTTTGCATTCAGTGTTGTCTATCCCAATGGCTAGGGATGAGAGAGATTTCAAAATTGTGTCAGGCAAGGGAAGAATTGAATTTTTCCCACCATGCTCTGAATGTGAACTCTCATGACTATTATCACTTCAAAAACATTCAAAACGCCAGTGCAAGCTTTAGTTTTCAAATGGCAAAATGACATTTAAATTACATCAACTACCAAAATACACTTTTATGCAAGCACTTACCATCCCTACTCTTGCACCTAAGCATGCCACTTACCTACACACTCCACAGACCTTTATGTTGCCTGCAGTGTTTTGGACATGATGAAAAGCTCTGTTCCCCACCCTGCTCTACCACTGCGTACGAGCGGCTGCCCTAACCCTTTGTTGCTATAGTAAAGACTTTCCCTATACTGCGGTTTCATTCAAACACACAGCAAACATCTGGCAACAACCACCACCTGCAGCACCCCTGGAGAAGCCGGGCTTTACACCTCATCTTCTCACGGCCTGCAAGGTGCCATGTAGGAGACAGTAGACTCCTGCAGCTGGCAGAGGAAGAGTGGGGTACAAATGTGTTGACTTGGTAAGAAAGGAATATGCAGGGCACTCTAGTGGCCATGGAAGTTCAGATTTCATGGCAGGATGAGGTATTTTGTTTTAGGAAGAATGGCACCTGCTGCATTGTTTTGGAATGCTGCTGCAGTATTTGAATGTCTATTATTGGATATGAGTAATAACCCCTGAAAAAATGCCAATGAAATAAGTCTGTGTTCAAGAAAATATTTTTCTTCAGGTAAGATTAAGAAATAAAACAGCTCCGGTTTGAGGAATCATTAACTGCTGCTGAAACCAAGCCTGAATTTTCACAACCCCCCTACTTTCTTCTGAAATGGTGAATGTCGGGAACAGACTTACGACACAACTCTAGGATTTACTTCATCCAAGTACACACAGTATTCTGAGCCTGAGGACTAACAAAGAGCCTGGCAAAATGCTTTAAAAAATTCTCACAGAAAAATCAGCCAGGAAAAATGTCATCACCTGCTTAATGAACCAAGAACCCTATGGGAAATTACTGATACTTATGGGAACGAGGTTTACAAAACTCAAACCTAAAAGTACGCAGATTCTGACTTACGGGAAAAAAAAAGAGGTGTCAGCATTCTTGTTTTTGTTGTTAATCTTGGCAATATTTACAGCTGGTCATGGCTTGCCAGTGGATAGGCAGATTCTGCAATGGAACACCCAATTTTCTGTTATCGGTTTCCACTGCAAAGAAGGGTGAGCTTTACTTCTCTAGAAGTCCTCTCCCACCTAAAGTGCTGCAAGGCTATTTCAGCTTTAACATGTAACTTCCAAAGACCTCTAGAACCAGTAATAGGAATAAGCTTCACAACACCTGTGCGAACCAAGTAAACGATTCACCAAGTATGTATTGCATAAAAGCAGCCAGCTTTTTACGGGGTTATAAAGTTTCTAAACAAACATTATACAGCAAATCATGCAGTAGGTGGGAAATTCAGAACAACATTGAGCCAAGTATTTGCATAACTGACCTGAGGCTATATTTTAGCTTACCTAAAGTGCATGAATGATCATATGTATTCATAACCTCAGTACTTGAGCTTATACATAATTTGGAAACAGAAGATACTAAGAGAACAATGTGTCATGACATGGGTTCATGTATGGATGAAGTCTGGCATTTTCTTCTCCATTTTCTCCTCCAAGTATTGACTCGATACAAATGATCTTAGGCAGAATTACAACATGAGAGAGCTTTGTCATATTAAATAAATTGAAGTGCAAAAGACATGTATTTTAACTAAATATTTCCTATAGTCATTGGGTCAGCAGCAGCCACTAGTGTCTCTCTGCATTTCCCATACTGCACAATTTAAAAATAATAGGTGGTAGGTAAAAAGTTGCACAAAGACATGAATAATAATCATAAACCAGACAAAGCCCTGAGGATACATTGGCAAAGGTAGGATACTTCAAATTGAAACCATCATTTTAAAATGAAAATTTAGAATGTTTGATGTGTTTGTTGATGATGTTCGATCCTGGAATGTTTCAGTAAGTATGTGTTTAGGTTGTGATCAGGTTAAAAATGCATGAAAACATACATGCTAGAGACTTGTGTACAGAGCAAAGGTAAATTAAAGGTTCACTATGAAACTAATGCTGTTATTTTCTCTAGCCTCAGAGTTTGTTTTTTCTTTTCTGATTCTAAGACAATTTACATTTATATTCTCCATTCTATTTACATTCTTATTAATACCATGCCTGACAACTGTGTAATTTAATTTATCCTCAGACCAGTCCTACGAAATACTGTTACCCTCCTCATTCTGTTCCAGATAAGAAAGAGAAAGATTAAATGACTCGCAGGATTATTTCTTAGCCACTTTCGTCTCCAACCTCTCCATTGCCTGATATTTGTCGTCTTTGGCACATTCATTATTTCCCTCCTAATAAGATTTAAAAAAAACCAACATACATAAACTCATTGAAAAACCTCATCTTTTTTAAATGACAGAAATCTATCATGATGACTCATTCACTTATATTAAGTTGAATATTAGAGACAAGACTTGTAAATAATGAGAAAGGAAGAGAAATATAGAGATGCAGTGTTTCATAAAGGTGTTTATCTTCTGATAAATGTTAAAAGGATCGCAATCTAAAATGACATTATTTTTGCAGCTCTGCTCTCTAAAGCAAAACAAGTGTCATAGAAAATTTCCTATGATAATAAGTTATGAAGATTGTGCCATTATCATTTCTTCATGCATTTATACTTCAGTCTTATGCCTGTTTGATTAACTTCAGCTGGTTAACATTAACTTTAATGTTATCTTATATAACATTATTGTTTCACACATTGTAAATTTTTATTCTTTTGAGATTACATAATAGGTTTTTACTGGCAACTCTTCAAAGTAGTAATATATAAAGTTACAAATGTACAACTATTTCCTTAGCCTGCCTCCCCTATATGTGTAGCCATAACATGAGAAGTCTACAGCTCTTAACCTCCCTTTTTATACACTCAAACAACAGTGGATGCAGAAGTTACATCAGGAGTGTTTCCAGTGGAGGCGGAGTGGCAGAATATCAAAGCTGGTATTAGGGAGGAAAATCACATCTAAAATTCCAATGCCATGTGCCAGTAAGCATGTTACCATCCTGGCATAGAGTTTAGACAGACAAGTGCTGCTGAGAACACCTGTGTTCATATCCTGGTGTGTGAAAACTATCCTACCTGGGATTCTTAAAAAAAAAATCACCAAAACCGGACATCTGCTGGAAGATGATGGCAGAGAGGAAACAGTCTAGGAGGTTCCTGGAGTGTGTGGAGGATAACTTCCTGATGCAGCTGGTGAGTGAGCCCACCAGGGGAGGTGCCTTGCTGGACCTGCTGTTTACAAACAGAGAAGGACTGGTGAGAGATGTGGTGGTCGGAGGCCGTCTTGGGCTTAGCGACCATGACATGATAGAATTCTCAGTTGTGAGTGAAGTAAGGAGACGACTCAGCAAAACTGCTATCATGGACTTCCGGAGGGCAGACTTTGGCCTGTTCAGGTCACTGGTTGAGAGAGTCCCTTGGGAGACAGTCCTGAAGGACAAAGGGGTCCAGGAAGGCTGGACAGTCTTCAAGAAGGAAATCTTAAAGGCGCAGGAGCAGGCGGTCCCCATGTGCTGTAAGAAGAGCTGGCGGGGAAGGCGACCGGCCTGGCTGAACAGGGAGATTTTGCTGGGACTCAGGGAAAAGAGGAGAGTTTATCACCTCTGGAAGAAGGGGAAGGCAACTCATGAAGAGTACAAAGATCTCGTTAGGTCAAGCAGGGACAAAATTAGAAAGGCAAAAGCCCAGCTAGAGCTCAGTCTGGCCACAGTCGTAAAGGATAATAAAAAATGTTTTTACAAATACATTAACAACAAAAAGAGAGGCAAGGAGAATCTCCATCCCCTACTGGATATGGCAGGGAACATTGTCTCCAAGGACGAGGACAAGGCTGAGGTACTTAATGCCTTCTTCGCCTCAGTCTTTAATAGCCACTCCAGGTATCCACAGGATATTCAGCCCCCTGAGCTGGAAGACGGGGTTGGAGAGCACAATGTACTCCTCATAATCCAGGAGGAAGCAGTCAAGGACATGCTAAGCCACCTGGACACCCACAAGTCTATGGGGCCTGATGGGATCCACCCGAGAGTACTGAGAGAGCTGGCGGAGGAGCTTGCCAAGCCACTCTCCATCGTTTATCAGCAGTCCTGGTTAACAGGGGAGGTCCCAGAAGACTGGAGGCTTGCCAATGTGACGCCCGTCTACAAGAAAGGCCGGAAGGAGGATCCTGGGAACTACAGGCCTGTCAGCCTGACCTCTGTTCCAGGGAAGATTATGGAGCGGTTGGTTTTGAGAGTGCTCACAGGGCATCTGCAGAACAGCCAAAGGATCAGGCCCAGCCAGCATGGGTTCATGAAAGGCAGGTCCTGCTTGACCAACCTGATCTCCTTCTATGACCAGGTGACCCGCCTAGTGGATGAGGGAAAGGCTGTGGATGTTGTCTACCTGGACTTTAGTAAAGCCTTTGACAGCGTCTCCCACAGCATTCTCCTGGAGAAACTGGCGGCTCGAGGCTTAGACGGGTTTACTCTTCGCTGGGTGAGGAACTGGCTGGATGGCCGAGCCCAGAGAGTTGTGGTGAATGGCGTCAAATCCGGCTGGCGGCCGGTCACAAGCGGTGTTCCCCAGGGCTCAGTTCTGGGGCCGGTCTTGTTCAATATCTTTATAGATGATCTAGATGAGGGAATCGAGTGCTCCCTCAGTAAGTTTGCAGATGACACCAAGTTGGGTGGGAGTGTTGATCTGCTGGAGGGTAGGAGGGCTCTGCAGAGGGATCTGGACAGGCTGGATTGATGGGCAGAGGTCAACTGTATGAGGTTTAATAAGGCCAAGTGCCGGGTCCTGCACTTTGGCCACAACAACCCCATGCAACGCTACAGGCTTGGGGAGGAGTGGCTAGAGAGCAGCCCGGCGGAAAGGGACCTGGGGGTGCTGGTTGACAGCAGGCTGAATATGAGCCGGCAGTGTGCCCAGGTGGCCAAGAAGGCCAACAGCGTCCTGGCCTGTATCAGGAATAGTGTGGCCAGCAGGAGTAGGGAAGTGATTGTGCCCCTGTACTCGGCACTGGTGAGGCCGCACCTTGAATACTGTGTTCAGTTTTGGGCCCCTCACTACAAGAAGGATGTTGAGGTGCTGGAGCGTGTCCAGAGAAGGGCAACGAAGCTGGTGAGGGGTCTGGAGCACATGTCTTATGAGGAGCGGCTGAGGGAACTGGGGTTGTTTAGTCTGGAGAAGAGGAGGCTGAGGGGAGACCTTATCGCTCTCTACAACTACCTGAAAGGGGGTTGTGGCGATGAGGGTGTTGGTCTCTTCTCCCAAGTAACTAGTGATAGGACAAGAGGAAATGGCCTCAAGTTGCGCCAGGGGAGGTTTAGATTGGATATTAGGAAAAATTTCTTCACTGAGAGGGTGGTCAGGCATTGGAACAGGCTGCCCAGGGAGGTGGTGGAGTCGCCATCCCTGGAAGTGTTCAAAAAACGTGTGGATGTGGCACTTCAGGACATGGTTTAGGGGACATGGTGGTTTTGGATTAATGGTTGGACTTGATGATCTTAAAGGTCCTTTCCAACCTAGTGATTCTGTGATTCTGTGAAAACCAACATCATCTACTGATTGCAAGGAGGAGAATACTTAGCATTTATGGAGGGTGAATTATTCTTTTTCCTTCTCTCATCTGGACAGGACAACTGAGAATATCTAACGGTTCACTGCTGCCTCTGTAAACTAATTCAGCTCAGCAACTCTGCAGAATCCTATTCCTGTTAGCTAGGGGTTTTTTTTGTCAAATTAGCAAACTGTATTGGCTCCCTGAGTCAGGTAAGCACCTGAGCTAACAAAAGGGAAGTGGAAGGAGTTTGCAGCCCCGCCTGGGAACAGGGGAGGGATGGAAGAGTTGTCTGTGAGACACGAAGACGTGCATCTTCCATGCTCAACGTCAGACTACAGTTAGTGGGGATACATGTTACTCTTGAGGCTAACTTTTACTTTATTTTTTATTTTTTGTAATTTCAGGACTTCCAATCCAACCAGATTTCTAAATGTTACATTTTTTAAAAAGGGTAGAAGACAGGTGGAGCAAGGAAAGGGATATATAAGAATGCAGATTATTCAGATGATAAAAGCAGAGTTGCTGACACTCATATAGATAACATAACAGCGCAAAACAAAATCTTGTAAATAGAAAGCCAGTCATTGTTCTTTTTAATTAATTTGTTATGTTGATACTGGCAAACCACTAACAAAACACTCCAATATGACTCCCTTGCCCAAAACACCTGCAAAACAAAATTATCATCTGTATTACATTGATCCATTAAAAAATCTAAGACTGAAAAAAGTGAAAATACAGATCGCAATTTCCCTGAGAAGAATTTCAGTTTAAGTATTAGCATTGGCCCAAACTTGCTATTGTCCCAAACAAAAAACCACTATCACTCTGCCAATTTAATGTCTCAAACTCAATCAAGAAGACCACCTGAGCTAAATTAGATCATTGTCTAATTTGCCGCAATGTTTGAATAAAACCCAGTCCGCTTTGATCCCAGTAAAACCAATAACCAACTTGAAACCACACCTATGCCAGTGATGATTGACCCCGTATTTCAGGTCCTTCTTCCAGTGTTATAATTCAAAAGGGAAATGGGCAGAAGACAAAAGTGCGCACATGACTGCCTGCTCAAACTGACCGGGCTTCTCCTCCTTGTGATGACAATGAGGCAGACTTGGTACTGTACTAGCCGCCACAGAACAATTTTCCTTCTGCTCCGTGCCCTTTTGAAGGTAATGGGAAGAATTTGTTTCCTTCTCACGTCTCTCTTTTATTAACATAGTTATGCAGCATGTTACTACTGATTTTTTTTCTAATATGAATACAACTCAAATGCTGCAGATGACACAGATGACCCCTTAAAAGTTCAGCACCCCACCAGTCAGGAGCAGCCAGCCTTCCAAAGCCAAAGCTACATTAGCTTACTAGTTGAAGTATAAAATCAACAGATTTTCCAGCCTCTTTTACACAGCCCACAGCTTCTACGCAGCCTACGGCAGCCTGCAGCAGGCCACTACCCACCTCCCCCTGCAGATCACAGCGCAGCCTCATCCAGGAGCCAAGTACATTATACACTGCATGGCTAATGAGTAATTTCTATTTCTTAGCCTGCTCTCAGAGTTTGGTATTACACATCATACAGCCGCAGCCTTCGTAAATGAGGTTTCAAGGAAGTCATCTGATGGCAGCAGGGAAACGGCTTTGCTAAGCAGCAAAGCTGTAATTGATAGGTGTAAGACTTGAAAGTGGTGGTTCCATGAAAGGGAAATCCTGCATGATCCTGGTCTAAGCAATTATTATGGCAGCATGAAAAGGCTCTCACTTCTCTTACTGGTGTAGACAGTTTAAAAGCAAACATATTTATAATGATGCTTTTTCTTGGTTTTGGACTATTATTCAATCTCTTTCTGCCCAGCAAATGCAGTTGTCTTTTGCCAACACTTCTATTACTTCAGATGCTTTTCCATTTACTCTATCATCTGTCTTGTCTTGGACTTTCCAGCAATTGCTCCTGTGTCCCTAACTTTATTTTAATCTTGATTGTGAACTCTCCTGTTCCTGCTTTTTCTGACCAAGTTTCGCGCATCTCAACTATTGTGGAAATGCTGCTACTTTGTCCAGTTTTATTGAAAAACTCATCCACCTTTCTTCATAAACCACAAAAAAGTAACTTTTTATGGCTTCCCATCTCTGAGCTCTTACAGACATGCAGAGTCTGAGGGGAGCATTCAAAATAAAAGACTTTTGACATGGAAGTCTAAGTCTTTTTCAAGTTTCTTTTTCAATAAACAGAATAAGATAGACTTATCTGTGAAGTAATTAGGAGAAGGCGTTGAACACTGGGGTCTTGTATTGCCTTTTGCAAGAGCCTTTCTGTCAGGAGCGTGACATCTTTGACAGTGATGGAGTGTGGTGGAAGAGCATCAAGTAAGTCATGTTTGCACGACTGTGGGCATGTACATGGTGGGCGAGGGAAGGAAGGGAGTGTCGCTGGAAGTGGTGCAATTACCCTGAAATCTCTTTCTAGGAACAAAGATATGTGGAGAATTGCGGTCATCTGAGAGGATAAGCATGCAGACCAGGTTCCCTGGATTCCCAATATCTTTCCTCTCTGTCAGATATAAACATAGCTTCAAGCCACAGTTGAAAGTTAGCTTTTCAGAATGATCACTAAGACCATGTCTATGTCTAAGAACACAGGGAACACTTTTTTTTTCTTTCTGTCTTAAAAAACTCCAAACTTTTCAGCAGTTGCTGCAAATTGGAAATTCTGAACTTAAAATTAAAAAATATCTCTTTTTGAACTCACATTGAATTGCTACATACTATAGTGTAGGGAAAGTAATTTCTTTCTAGGGTGAAGAAAAACAGAACATGTCTGCTGTCACCTAGGAGTGTTTATACTGGAATATTTTTTTCCACCTATGAGGCTGTGAGGAGCAATTAACACTTATTCATTGATAGTCAGCTCACAGCTGGCTTCAGCTAAAAGCTTAATCTTTGAGTCACAGAGCCACAATTTTCAAGAAGATAACCGTGGATCTAGCATTTAATGGTATCCACTATTCCAAAAAGACACCAACAATAGACCATTGTATATCACATGCTGAAAATCCCTGACCATGAAAATAAATAGATCTGAAAGTCTGTTTTGTCTTAGCCACACAGCTAATACCATCATCACGGTTGAATCAGGCTGCTATTACTCCCTACCTCTTTTGTTCGTTACTAATTTTTATAAGTTTAAAGATTTTGGTGAAAGGACCTTACCCTTGCCTTTTGCTCCATCTCCATCATTAATCTTTCATGTTGCTCTGCTATTGCCAGTGTTGCAGAATGGACTTTCTGATATATCATTTCTCCTTCTCGTGTCTGAAAGGTGAACAGCCCTTCTCCTGTGTCACACATCCTGCAGTGAGATTTAAGCAGAATGGAAGGAAAAAAAAATGAGTACTGTGTAATTTTTATCTAACTATTCTAAAAGGTGCATACCTTGCAGTAGAAAATGCCAACTTTTGTAGTTAAACTCTGTAATTCCAAACATCTGCAGTTATTTTTACCATTGAAGAGAGACATATTCCGAGAGATGTGCAGAACATCATGAACATAACCTTTAAATTCAGTTTTAATCATCATCTGGATAGTGAAAAAGAAGTTTTATCACAGAATAAAATCTTGAGGTAATTCAGTCAGCTATTTCCAGCACTGTTTCAAATATCTGCACAGGTAAATGGGAGCTAAATTTAATTCTCTTAACCAATTGATGCCAGAAGTACATAGCACATCATGACATTGAAAAGTTGACATTTTAAGAAAACATTGACCAATAACAAATGCTACTGTGGTTAATCACTACAAAGAATCTGTATTGAAAGACAGCATTAATAGGGTTAAATTATAGCTGTCTCCATTAGTGCTTTTATGTGAGGCAGCATCTAAAGCTATCTTGGTAATTAAAAAGGCCAGTCAGTCTATTTGATGATAGGAACAGTATTTCTGCAGTATAAGAAGATTAAATAGCGAAAAAAACCACCAGAAATAAAATTTACTTTCTTCTTTTGAGAGCGCAACTGCTCTTATCCTTATCTGTGATCTGCTGTGACATTCTGAGAAAGAAAAGTGGTCCATGGTAAATGCAACAACAAACAGGGCTGGGAAATATAGAAAATGTGAGTAGACAACACAATGGTTGATTGACTGTTACTTTGAGGATATAGATGGCATTAGACAACGGTGCAATTTGACATTTATATTAGTAGTTCCATTATATTATCAGTGTCCGACTTCTGTATTTTTATAGAGTTCTTGCAAATTTAGAAATGGAATTTAAAAATCTTTTTTATTTGTTCTGACACTTCCTGTAAAAATTTTCATTTTTTGTGATAAAAAATTTTTTACTTGAGTCACTGATGCATAACATCCTTCAACAATAGAAAGATTTAAATTTGCTTTAAAATATCAGATTTTTTTAGTGTTTTGGGTTTTTATATTATTTTTAAAGGCATCTAATTTTTTTAATATTCCAGCACCTTCAGCATGGTCCCAGAAAGCCCAAGGCATACAGAATTACAAAGAATTTTAGAAAAATGTGTCCTGAATAGTCTAATATTCTAACAGGTTTTTAAATATCAATATCTTTAGAGTTTGCATGCCAGATTCTGTATGGTTATTCATACATTGAATTTTACAAAATATTTTCCCATCAAATGAACATATAGATATATATTGTTTTAATCAAATAATCGTTTCAATATGTCTCCTGCTATATTACATGCATGCACGCACACACACTATTATATTACAGCTTTTTGAAAACAGATTTTTTTTTTCATTAGACTTACCTTTTTGTCAAATTAGAATACAGTTTCCTACATAATTTTATTTCAAAACTCATCTGAACAGGACTGTTGTGCCATACAAGGGACTACTGAGGGTTCAGCAGTTGCTTTTGATTTCAAGGCTGACCAGTGAAAATAAAACCTTATTCACACTTAGAAAATCTTTGCCTGTACACTGGAGAAGACATGCTTTCATGAGCCTCCCATAAAGAACTTATGTATGCCTGTGTTTGGGAATCACAGAAAGCGCTGGAGGCAGAAACAGATAAAATAGAGGTGCTTCTGGAAAATATCTGATTAAAATACTCAGTAGTGTTCAAGTGAGATGTTGAAAAGAAAGTCATAGTCTGAAGAATAGATGATTGACAATATTAGCCCTATGGATATTATCCATAATTCTGGAATAAAAATAGTCTTCCCCATCCCAAGATGTAAAGAAAATACAACCCACTTTGTAGACAGGTATTTGACCAGTATTAATGTGGTGTGCCAATTAATAGATTAAAAAAGAAAAGATTTTGTATTAAATTCCAACAGAGTTCAAGATCCCTGCTGTAAACATTTAAGATATTTTATATCCTTAGCCACAATTCTCCAAAGAGCTTCTGGTAGAAATAAAACATCTCCAGAGTTTTGCGACATTATAGCAACAGCCTTTCAGATCCCTCAGGGCATCGTATAGCTGGTACTCTGCTTTTGTGTAAAGAGAGCTTAATAAAATTCAAACAGCGTGAAATGGAAAGTCTGGAAAAAATGACGAGGTTTCAGCAACTGAAGCAAAATATGATCGTTTCGTTGGTTTCAGAGGATGAAAAATCCTACAGGGATAAAAACAAGGAAACAGGCAACGGGGCATGATTAAGTTTCAGAATTTAAGCCGCTTGTTTTGACTGAGCAAAACCTCGCCACCGCCGCTGCCCATCGGGTCAGGGTCTGCGTTGCCCGCGTGAGCCCCAGGCAGTGGCCATGGGATGCGGCACTGCCCCAGCAGCTCAGCCACTGCACAGGGCAGCACCGCGGGTCCCTGCTTCCCAACCGCAATGGGTGACGGTGGCAGACGTGTCATGTCAATGCTGGAAAGACGTTGATTGCAACCAGCCCCCAACTCCTGGTCGTGGGCTTCCCTGGCTAACAATGGATGACGTGCACAGCGGCTCAAAACTGGAGGTGGAAGAGTATTATGGGCATCTTTTTTTTAAGTGCTGAATACCCCTAACTCCCTTTGAAGTTTAACAGGACTTAAAAGGCCCAGAGAATGAAGCAACCAGTACCTGGGACATCTGAGTTCTGTAAAAGCAAATATTGTTAGAATAAAACTTACTTTCTTCCATCTCAACTTGTTATTAGTAATCTGTCTCCCAAGGAGGTGAACCACTTTGCCACAGTGAAGTGTTCCTGTTCAGCTCCTCAAGATAGTATTGCTTTACTCAGGTGAAAATCTGAGTTTAGGCCTTCTTCCCCCTCCCCTCTCCTTTCCCTTTCCCTTTCCCTTTCCCTTTCCCTTTCCCTTTCCCTTTCCCTTTCCCTTTCCCTTTCCCTTTCCCTCTCCCTTTCCCTTTCCCTTTCCCTTTCCCTTTCCCTTTCCCTCTCCCTCTCCCTCTCCCTCTCCCTCTCCCTCTCCCTCTCCCTCTCCCTCTCCCCAACACCAAGAGCAGCGGCATGGTTTAGGGTTAGTTAGAAGCACTCCTAAGCATGATGAAGACGGAGACAGGGAAAGGGGTAAGTGTGCTCTCTTAAGCTCAAGAGTTTAGCCAAAAAAAAAGAGGATTTTTACTTATCTGGCCAACGGGAATGGACAAGCCCATGAGCTGAAGCACACTTCTTGTTCTATTTGCAGTCAAAACACAGTCAGCAGCACAAATAAACTGTTTTCTCTACAGCCTCTACTACATGCCAGATAGGTGTCCATTTAAAGCTACAGTTTCAGGTTTAGCCTTGCTAATGCGTTGCTTTATTACAACTGAAAGTGAAATAACTGTGGGTAAATTCAAATTTTTCTACGTTCAAAGCACACATGGCTGTTTAGTTGCATCCTTATTTGGTTACTATGATTATATTTTAAAAAATAATTGCTGCTGACAACTTTTCTCAAAAACTTAGAAAAACCTATATTTTCTACCAGCTTTTTATAATGAAAATTACCTTTTCCAAAGAATAGATCAAAACTTGTCATAATTATTACTTTTTGCTTTTCTGCAAAATAGCTTTCTGCATTTTTGATACTTAATAAACAAAAACTTGTTGATAATTTTATGTACTTTTAGTAATATCTTCATGACTTTTGCATTTCCTAGAATCACTTTAAAGAAAAGAGAAGAAAGGTGTGGGCTGCTTCTTTTCCTGATACCACCACAGCTATGCACTGCAGTCCAACTAACTCAGTGTGACCTTCACTGTCAAAAAATTTCAGTGATTTTGTTTATTTTAATTTTTTTATGAGAAACTTAACAGTCTGCAGATGCTTGAAAAACGCTGATGCTAGCTTCTCTATTTCTGTGTTTTCCAACTTTAAAATAGGGATATCATTAACCTATACTTTAGGATATTTAAGGATTCAATGCAATAAAATGCATTAAATGCTTTGACTGAAATAGGAAAGTGCATTTTTTTCTGTATTATTAGAGAGTGATATAACTGGGCACATAACAAAACCAGTAGATAAACAGTGTTGCAAATCATCGTAAATTCTTTTAGTTCTTAAAATATTGCCACAGCTTTTCACAACCATCATTGTTAGTAGATGTGACTCAAGAGCCAGGGAAAGGAATAGCGAGAAGGTGAGACCTAAGCCTGTGGTCAAAGACAAACTGGATTGAGAGATATATAGTGGAAGTTCTTGCTTTTACTCAGAGGTAGGGCTTCTGTTCAAGCCAAGGAGATTTTTCCACCAGTATTGCAAGATTTTTTTGCAACATTTCCCAAATTCACACAATGGTTTCCCACTGCCTCTGTTCACTACAGTAACTTCAGTCTTTTAGAGCAAAATCAATACTGTATATTAAACTTGTAGAATTTCCTTCAAAAAGGAAACTCTGTTGACTTCACCACCATTTACAAATGGTACTTTTTCCCAAATAGACGTTCATGCTCTCATGTCATGGTTGAAATATTTATAAAGTTTCATAAGCAGTGCAATATTCAGCAACTGCATGAGAGGACAAGGATTTGACATCTCAGCTTCATTTCACTATTTTGGTTAAGGATAAAATGTATTTTCACAATAATGAAGGTTGTCTGAAAACTGAGATGCTGAGAAACATTATTTGCTATAAGTCCTTCTTTTAAAATAAAGCATAAGTGACAACTGTAATGAAAAATTTTGGTTCTTCATTTATCTAAATCTAATTTTTAATGGATTAGAATGATTTATTTTTACCCACAAATAATTTAGCATTAATGAAACAATGACTGATTTGTAAATTCATTACTCAAAAGTATGTAAAACTACATACAAATAACTAAATAAACATCCTCAAATAGGCACTGAAAAAATATGTAAAAACCCCCACTTTTAATAACTATAGCTATTAATAACTAATACATAATAAGTAACTACTACCCTAGTTTAGCATTTTTAGTTCTTTCACCAAACATGGACTTTAAATTTTTAAATGAGAACAGATCATGAATAGGTATTGTCCAGTAATCAGAGTGGTAAATGTTACCAGAAGCAAACTGGATCTAACAGCTGTTGCATAGTCCGCACCATATGTGTGAAAAATTACTTCCTTTAAGCAGTGAAGCTGTTTCCTCAGGCACTTCAAGGCCCAGAAATGAAGTTAGCAAGTGCTTATTTCCTGTGTGCTGAAGAAGGTGGTCGAACATCACACATGCGAGCAGACTTGTTACTGTCACAAGACGGGTAGTAAATAAAAGACGGCCTTTCTTTAAAGCCTTGAAGCTGTAGCTGTCAGTTGGGAAACAGCTAATTGGTGTGCAATATTTAACTCTGAACTGAGACACTTATTTCTTGTGTTGCTACAGCTTTGATTTTCTAAATAGTGTTGGAAACTGGCAATTTTGCCTCCAGTGTAATTAGGTTATCAGTGGAGACACACGAACACGACCTCTCTTGTGGATATCTCACTTTTGTTCTTTCCATGTTTGTCATTATCTCCACTTGAGCTAAGGCATTTTGACAGAAATCCTGTTTGTTCTTTGTGTGCAAGCATGTTACACACAGCATACACTAAAGACAGGCTAGCTAACCAGTAGACCTCACTATAAAATTAATGTAAAGCTCGCCTGAGGGTCCAAATTTTTTGCTCATTCCAGCCTTCAACACATGCTAGCTTGCTTTCTCCCAAAGTTGTTCTTTTCTGAGATAATGAAAAAAAGCAAGGAGAGCAAATAAACTCTTTGTGTCTGGGGCACATTTAGATAAAAAGCTCAATTTATACCTAGGAATACTTATCAAAACAACTTTAAAATAAAATATGTACATTTTTATGAAATTGTAAGTCAAATTCTTCTACACTGAAAGGACAGAAAAACAGAGGAAGAAATATGAAAATGTTGATAAGAATCTTATCTTACAATAAAGCAGGCACAGAAGGGATACATTTGGTGGGGGAATCAATAAGAAAAAAGATAACTATATTAATAGGATATGTATAGCACCTAGGAGAGAAGACAATTAATGGGAAATGTGCACAAAGTGCAATTAATTCAGGTATATAAGTTTGACAGTAGACATAGTTAGAAAGACCTAATGTTGGGACAAGGTCTGTGAAAGCAGGGAAAATGTCCTATGAAAAATCTGAGAAAGGGAAACAAAGATCGTCAACACAAAGCACAGCAACAATATAAAGGGCAACATCCAGAACAAGCAGACACAGACTCTCTAAATCTTCTGCGTGTTGCCTGTTACTCGTACCCTACATGAGTAACGAGTTAGATGGCCATGCTTTGCCGTCAGCATTTCAGAGTTTTATCCAAAGTGTCAAATGGATATCCTGGCAATTTTATGATCTGAGAAGCAAATAATGAAATTATCTGATGTATGGGGCATCTGATTACCCCCCTTAATGATAGTTATTTACTGGCAAGAATATACAACAAGAAAAAGTAATTATGCATGATATCTACTAATTGCTGGCTATAGACATTCCTCCATAACATTTATTGTCATGTTGTTGCACATCAGCTGAGGCGGGTAACTTTCCACTGTTCTTGCAATGCTTATGAGATATAGTTAGCAGTGTTTAATCTTAAATTGGCTCACTTTCATGTGGATTCTCCTTGAACTTGGCCTGAGTTAATACAGGGTACATGGAGTATTACCACACCTCTGATATGGCTCAGTAACTTGATCATGGATCTTAGCCCTGAAAATTTGTTCAAGGTCAGATCTTGTATTTCTTGACTCATCCTCAGCGTTTTCAACTAAAAGAACTAAAGAATTCCTCATGCCATCAAAGCAGCTTTCCTAATAAGATCATCTATGGAAACATTTTGCAATTCTGAGAAGGAAAATGCTCAGAGATGGAGTGGAAATGAGTGATGATTTGCTCCCAGGCAACTGGGGTTCCATCACTGAGGGGAATCCAGCAGACCTTCTCCAATATTTCCTAGATGACCTTAATACTTTCCAAGTGATAGTTGCACATCTTTTTAAGATATTATACGCAGTCGCAGTAACAAAAATCTTGTGTGCTAGTCTGTTGAGTATGCTGCTAGTCTTTCTGAACAGAGATGCATTACTCTACAAATTTTCCCTCTAAAAGGGAGATATTTTTGTATGACTAGTGGTTTTTCATGATGAGATTATTTTTTTTTCTGCCTAAACCAAACCACCATTTAAATGGTTTATATAATAAATAAATAAATAAAAATATAATATAATATAATATAATATAATATAATATAATATAATATAATATAATATAATATAATATAATTAATATAAACAAAAATTTTGTCATGAAAACGTGTTTTTATTTGTTTTGTCAGATGTGAGAGATTTCTGTACAGTACTAGTGGTAATTATACCTCTTGGGATATTTTATCATTGCCTGTGCTGCCTCTACAATTGCTGTCTCTGTGCTGCCCTCCATGATAGTACATTTAGGATAGTGGCATATATCATACCGCTAAAACTTCAGAGACACTAACCCATTCCTGCATGTCAGATGCTTTCCACTTTTTGCTTAATGGAAGTGCAGAAAGCAGGCTGTGTCTTTGTCTGGACTTTCTCAACGACTGTTGACTAACACTGTAATTCTCTAATTCATTTCCACTGGGTTTATCCCTGACTATCATAAGACACAGTGGAAAAAAATTGTACTTTAGTTTTTTTTTCCAAGGTTTCGTTTTGATAAGAAGGAGGATTCTGTCTCGGACTTGTTTCAGACCACTTTTATTTGCTTACTATTAAGTTTTCCTTTCTATTATCATTAAAATGTTCTTATTTATATTAATTACTTTGATATATCAGAATAAATGTAGCTAGTGCTGAAGAGTTAGACAGTAACTCATTCTCAGTGCTAGTTACAGTATAAAAAGCAGAAAAGATTACTTTATTGGAAGTACGCATAAAAGGTAGAACGTGGAGATTGACATGTAGTTGTGAAATATAACCATACATAATGGTAAACATGCTATGCAGAGGCTCTTATTTCCTAGACCCTAGAAAATAAACTATAGTCAATAGGAGAAGCGATATTCTGGAGTCTAGGAAGTTGAATCCCAAATACTTTACTATGACTATAACTACACTTTTTGTCTCTTCCTGCTTATAGACTAGTTCCATAAAACATGACCTAGACATTTTGATGGGGAAGATCAATTGTGCTGTTTGAGCTTTATCACCTCTAAGTAAGAAAGATTCTAGGCTGCACATGCAAATTACCCTTTTGTGTCCATATTCAGTTCGTATTATTTAAGAAATCAGTGTAGGTAAATAAGGCATATGCATATGCATATGCAAAACAACCCACTTCATGGAGACTTTTGACCCCTTAATATTTTCTTTTTAAAAAAAACCAAACACATATCTTACACAAAAGGGGAATTTACCAAAAACAGAGGATAATAAAACCAATTGTTGATGTGTTCTTAAATACACAAGAGATTTACATTTTTGACAGTTTAAGTAATAGAACAAACATGAAAATGCTGTTAGATAATTAGTTTTGTTGGTTTGTAAAGCTCAGGTCTTGTTGATAATGATGAAATAATATTTAACAGTGTCTTGGACGAGTATCTATTTTCAGCAGCTCCATGAAAGATAAACGAAGAAGTTATACATTACTATTATCATTTTAGCACAGAAGCAGTAGTTACGGTTGGCTGTACAACAAACAGACCAATGAAAAACATTGGCCTGAGAAAAATAAAGAGATTGTAAAAACTACAAACAGCTAAATTTTTTCATTAAACCGTTTCACTCATCATGGTTTGGCTACTATATTTCATCTCAATTTTAAATGAGAGGGATGTAAGTTCTTTGAATGAGAGGGATTCAAGTCCTGGAAGCTGGGATCATATTCAAATACAGATATTTGCTATAGGACTTCTGCCACCCTGCTATGAGCTATCATTACCCAATGAAAACAAACACATCCTATAACACTATTACTCAGTTCTTCTCACTGTCTGTAGTAGCAGAACACAGGTGAAGCAGAATTCATCTACGTAGATACTGTTGACTTTGACAAATGCAAAAATGTTAGGTATAAAACCCAAATAAGGCCATTACTGGTTGAAATAAATGATAGTGTAATAATACAGAAGCCCCATAGCAGCACATCACCATTTGCTACATCAGCAGCAATAAAGCTCAGTGGCCCAGGATCCTTATTTTCTTCTTTTTTTTTTTTTTTTTTTTTTTTTGAACCCTAAAGTTACTATTATGTTTGGGACTAGTCCTTGCCCAGGGTGTTGTGGATGGAAATCCTCCTAGATGATAGTCACTAGAATCTGAATTAATTCTGAACATGATGTGACACAATTCTGAACTTACTTGATCCTCTCTCAAAAAGTAACGAGTTTTGTAAGAAGGAGGCATCCGCCAGTTAATGGATGTTACCATAGTAACAGCCAAGGAACTAATTTGCATATGTATAATTGTACACTTCATCTTTGAGGAAATTTAGGCACTCAGAAGTTATGACACTGGACACTATTGTAGAGGTGCCAACAATATTTGGAGTAACTGATCATTCTCAACCTAAAAGTTAAGCTAAAAAGAATTAATAAAAACCAGTTTTGCATCTGCACATACCAACAAATACGATGTTAAAAATTTAACATAGGAACACATCTGAAATGATCTACAAGAGGATTTGTCCTATAATGCCTCAACAAACTCTCATCTATGCACTGAATGCAATTGGAAGCACATTGCACCTACCATGATGCAGACAGATATTGTGTTTGTGCCATTGCTCTCATTTTTATTTTGATAGCAAGCATAGGAAACAGATATTTCCTGCATTTTGATCAAAGTATAGGAATATATCCATTTAAGGAGAAGAGGGAAAATTTCTGGATGGCTGAACAGGAACGAACTAGCACAATTAACATTTTTGATGGTTGAATAATATCAAGACAATAGAGGTAAAAATTATTAAGGAATTAATATAGAGCCAGGTTCAAAACCATAGAACCAGGAAAAAAATGGTAATTAGTCACACTTAATTATAATGTGTGTTCAAAACATCTGTTTTCCCAGTTTATGGAAAATTAACGTTGCATTCTCTCATTTGAAAGTGGGACAAATGAAGTGTGAAGAAATGCTGAAGAGAACACACTGAGCACTCTGTGTTGAGGTTTTTCAGTTTTGACTACTTGAAAATAAAGCATTTCGAGTGTTTGTTTGCCACCTCCCTTCCCCTTTTAAATGCACCATCAATAATGGTTTTGGCCACTTAGACCATTTATAGTCTGCACTCTCTGAAAGCTTCAGTACATTATGATATTGTGATAGGGACCTAAGCACTTCTGTTTTCTTTCAATGTCACTCTCTCCATTTTCAATGTGTGAGAGCTACTGCTTTGACCATTGTGGCCACAGAGGAATTTTCATAAAGTCATATGCAAATATTATGGGCGCACAGGGTTGGTTCAGAGACACTCACCATGCTATGTACATACACTAATGAGTAATTAACATATGCTAATGATATCCAAGGACTCATCAACATTAATCTCAAAACTGGCAGGTTGTCAACTCCAGTTTGGGAGCAGCCTGCCACAGCAGCAACCCTCTGGACAGACAAAAGCACCAGGGATGAGACAAGGCAGGGATGTGTTCAAAATAAAGCTATATTTCTCAGGAGCTGACAGTAAGAGTTGAAGGTCTTAGCTGAAGGCCACAATTCTGGTCTGAACTTTAACTAGACATGCATACAGACACAAGGGGTCAAATAATGCCTTTGGTTGTAAACTGGATGTGCAATAATAACATAACATAAAAAAATAATTATAGAAAAGGTACAGCCCCCACCACACATACAAAACATTCATTGAACTTCCACCAGTTTTCTACATGTGGTGTTTAATTTAGAGAGGAAACATGACTTCCCTCCCGCTTGCTTTAACTTTTCCTGTGTGATATAACCCAGACAGAATTCAAGCAGAGAGATTTTCCCTGTTCTCTCAATTGCAAACAGCAGCAATTCTGTTATGGATCAAACAACTTGCACTGCATTCACCTGGCATCTCTGACTCCAACTTTGATTGTGTATATGATATCCTTATGTTAGTGCTTCCAGCAGTGGGAAAACTGTCTAAGGATTTCTCATTAGCCTGATAGCTAAAATCAATTGCTTTAGTTTGTGTTCAGGTAAGTATCAACTTGATAAGGGCTTGAGAACCCTCAAAATATTTTTTTGTAAAATTTTATTACATAAAAGAAGACACTCCTTTCAAGTACACAGGTAGGGTACAAATGGATAAAGGAAGTGTAAAAACAAAGAAACAAAAAAAGAGAGTCCTGCAAAAGAAAATCATCACAAAGATTCACATATATAAAAACATACAGAAAAAGGACAGGAAAAGCATACAAAAGGATGAAAAATAAGCAGAAAGCAGTATTTATAGTTTATAGTTACATACTTGGGCTCCCCAAATATTTTCTTAGAGTACCTCATATCTCATATAATATCTTCTTTCTAAAATTTCATGGGATGCAACAGCTAGCTATTTTCTGATGTTCTGATAAATGTGTATTTCCATTTCCAATCAAGAGCAATCAGTTACGCTGATTAGGTTCTCTTAGTTGAATATCTGCTAAGAGTCCTGTGTGAAACTACTGATGCTGTACTGGATAAATCACAGAATCACAGAATCACTAGGTTGGAAAAGACCTTCAAGATCATCAAGTCCAACCATTAATCCAGCACCACCATGTTCCCTAAACCATGTCCTGAAGCGCCACATCCACACGTTTTTTGAACACTTCCAGAGATGGCGACTCCACCACCTCCCTGGGCAGCCTGTTCCAATGCCTGACCACCCTCTCAGTGAAGAAATTTTTTTTTCCAATCTAAACCTCCCCTGGTGCAACTTGAGGCCATTTCCTCTTGTCCTATCACTAGTTACTTGGGAGAAGAGACCAACACCCTCGTCGCCACAACCCCCTTTCAGGTAGTTGTAGAGAGCGATAAGGTCTCCCCTCAGCCTCCTCTTCTCCAGACTAAACAACCCCAGTTCTCTCAGCTGCTCCTTATAAGATTTGTGCTCCAGACACCTCACCAGCTTCTTTGCCCTTCTCTGGACACGCTCCAGCACCTCAACATCCTTCTTGTAGTGAGGGGCCCAAAACTGAACACAGGATTCGAGGTGCGGCCTCACCAGTGCCGAGTACAGGGGCACAATCACTTCCCTACTCCTGCTGGCCACACTATTTCTGATACAGGCCAGGACGCTGTTGGCCTTCTTGGCCAACACCTGGTGGCCAAGACATGTTTTATGTTCTCTTTAGTGAGGATTTTGCTTAAAACAAAAAGATTTAAGAATGGCAAGAACTGTGGCCATTGTGTATATATGCCATCATCTATGCTGGGCAAATATTCTCTCAGACCAGTTTTTGGCATAGCACAAGATGCTACTAATTGACAAGAAAAGCACCTTGACAAGTCCGCCAGAAGAGGGGAAAAACAAAGACTGCAAAATAAATTTGGGACAGTGGAACCTAAAAGCATGAAATGTGTCTTCTCTAATGTGTAAAATTTTTAAGGAGAGCATGCTTCCTCTCTTCCAAGGGGACTTGGGGCATTATTAGAAAATAAAATGAAAAAAGCAATCGTCCTTTTCTGTGAAAAAACACTAATGCTACATGTACACCGGAGCTTACTTGTCTAGTTCAATGTTTCAAAGTTCATGTTTCTACTGTTCTACACTGCCTTAGTAATATTTTAATTATTTGTAACAGTCATGGAAGTGCTCTGAACACTGGAATTTGTCCATCCCTTCTGTCCATGATTCTGAATGCCAGGTTTAAAAAATCCATAAACTATAGGCAGTACCTACTGGCTTCACAAAACATTTTTATATAGCTATCCAAAAAGGAAGCACTATAGGTGGCAGAGACAAAAGGTAAAAATCCCTTATGTGCAGAATGATATATAATGAATATTCATGTTTCTCATGCAGCAAAAGGTGACCATGCCTTCTCTGGACATTTACACATAATAGCTTGGGCAAGTTTGTGGCTATTTGATGTACACCATTAAAATGATTTTGAACATCCTAGGTAACATTTTAAAATTCTTTTGAATTATTTCCCCATTTTCTCACTCTGGAACATTTGTATCATAGGTAACCTTCATATAGACAGAATATTAGTCTCAAGATAAATGTGAATATACGTTTCTATTTCTGTGTATTACTATTTCTGCTCTAATTTCTCTGATGGTCCTTTTTACCAGATATTTGACACTATTTCCACATGCACTGAACATTTTTTTCTTGGCTGCCCTCCATTTCATCTATGCTTCTAAGTCTGAGAGCTAATCATACTCTCCTTTCTTTTTTTTTCTCTCTGGGAAATTGGCCCCACAGGGCTTAAAGAAGCATCCCACAAAAAGGCAAAGTACCTGTGAAATGAGATGGTGTTGTCAACATCTGCCAATGACAAGCACTTACACTGGCCAACCTCTTCTTGCTACCTTTTGCTCAGATCTTCCACCCTTTCTGATTAGATGTTGTTTCTAAAATGCTACACATATTCCAAAAGCTGCTACAGTGTTCCATCAGAAAACCAGCTACTTTTTGCTTTTACTCAGAAGTGCCTGCCTATCTATTTCTGTCTTACCAGCCCATGTATTTCATCACCATATTCCTATCTCCTTCTATTCCATGTACTTAGCCCATTCTGCCCATCCACCCTGCCCCCCAACCCTTCCCTCCCTCCTCCACTCTCCATGATATTTCAAAAGTCCCAGCAGTCAGGTGGAGTCCCTGGTTGGAAAAGGGAAACACTGCACCCATGTTTAAAAAGGGTAGCAAGGAGGACCCTGGGAACTACTGACCTGTCAGCCTCACCTCTCTGCCTTGGAAGATCATGGAACAGATCCTCCTAAAAGCTATGTGAAGGCACATGGAGGACAGGGAGGTGATTCAAGACAGCCAGCATGGCTTCACCAAGGGCAAGTCCTCCTGCCTGACCAACCTAGTGGCCTTATAAAATGGAGTGACCACAGTGGACAAGAGAAGAGCTACCAATGTCATCTACCTGGACCTCTGTAAGGCCTTTGGCATGGTCCCAAAACATCCTTCTCTCTACATTGGAGAAATATGGATTTGATGGGTGGACTATTTGGTGGATGAGGAATTGGTTGGATGGTCGCATCCAGAGGGTAGTGGTCAATAGCTCAATGTCCAGAGAGAGATCAGTGATGAGTGGCATCCCGCAGGGCTCCGTACTGGGACCAGTACTCTTTAATATCTTCATCAGTGACATAGACAGTGGGATCGAGTGCACCCTCAGCAAGTTTACAGAAGACACCAAGCTGAGTGGTGCGGTTGACATGCCTGAGGGATGGGATGTCATCCAGAGGGACCTGGATGAGCTTGAAGAATGGGCCCATCTGAACTTCATGAGGTTCAACAAGGCCAAGTGCAGGGTCCTGCACCTGGTACCCAGGTACCAGTACAGGCTGGGGGATGAAGTGATTGAGAGCAGCCTTGCCAAGAAGGATTTTGGGGTACTGGTGGATGAAAAGCTGGACATGAGCCAGCAATGTGCTCTTGCAGCTCACAAGGCCAACCTGGAGTGCTGCATCCAGCTCTGGAGCCTCAGCATGGGAAAGACATGGACCTTTTGGAGCAGGTCCAGAGGAGGGACACAAAAATTATGAGAGGGATGGAACACCTCTCCTATGAGGACAGGCTGAGAGAGTTGGTTTTGCTGAGCCTGGAGAAGAGAAGGCTCTGGGGAGACCTGATTGCAGCTTTTCAGTACTTAAAGGGGGTTTCTAAGAAAGATGGGGACAGACTTTTTAGCAGGGCGATAGGACAAGGGGTAATGGTTTTAAGCTAAAAGAGGGTGATTTAAACTAGATGTAAGGGGGAAATTTTTCACAATGAGAATGGTGAAACACCATAACAGGTTGCCCCATCCATGAAAACATTCAAGGTCAGGTTGCACAGGGCTCTGAGCAACCTGCTCTCGTTGAAGACATCCCTTCTCATTGCAGAGGGGTTGGACAGAATGACCTTTAAATGTCCCTTCCAACCCAAGCTATTCCATAGTTCTATGATTCTATGATTTTCATCAATCCCTTGAGTTTATTTTAGTCCCAGTAAGCTGGTCCACTTGTGTCCAACGTGTGTGCAAAACAGCTTTAACACACTGATTGTCCTCCCCAGACCAGTGTTGATTTGCACTGCTGCTGTCACTCTTTATTCTCTGGTGGCAGTGACAGTACTTTTATCTAAGTAAGTCACCAGAAATATAGATGATCCAACCTGTTCTTTCATTAAATAAAGGTTTGACACCCTCAGTCATCATCTGAAATAACGTCAGGGTTTTCCACTGAATCATCACCTAGACTATCAAGTTTTCTGCCCTTCAATCCTATTCTTGACAGTAAATGATACTTACAGTCAGACAGTTTCAATATTTTGAGCTTTTAAATACTGCAAATTAATAAATGTAGTTTTGCAATAAGTGATCATAATTTTTATTTATTTTTATAGTGAACTTCATGAAATTTCATCTGTAACATATATTTCAGGAGAATAAAATCTCTCCTGTCATTCATCCCAAAATGTTGTTTTCAAAAAGTGTAGCAGAGATCATTTACAGTATAATTTTAAAGGATGCATATTTTCCAAGTTGTACAGAGAATTAAAATTTTTTTTTTTTTTAATGTGAAAGTCTGTTTTTTTGCACTGGTTCAAGCAAGCCACGCGAGTGCAATGTTATATTTGACTTTTCAGCCCCTGATGGGATAACCAAGTAGATGAAGCATCTCGGTGAATTATAGCACTGTACTGAGTTTTATTCCAAAAAGTCAGAAAGATCAGATGATGTTTGGAGCTGTTGAGATTGAGGGATTCCATTAGGTGCTGCCTCTCCCTCCCTTCTTTCTAATAAGACAGAAGCTTTTTAGAAAACATGTGACAAATGACTACTCACAGCAGATATAAATCACAAACCACAGAGTACAGCATTATTAATAGTGCAATAATAGTAATAACTTACTGTGATAGCAGAGAAGTACTATTAGGAGGGACACAGTAGCTAATAGCATTTCCTCTAACAGGGGCTAAGGGACAAACCTTCCTTCAGTACCTTATCAACAAGCAGAAGATTAAAGGAACCTGTGGGACCAGTCAAGCACACCTCAGAAATAGCCTGACTTTTCCAGAATGAAGGCACCATGTGTAAAGTGCTCTCCATCTCCCTTATGTGACAATATTTTGACAGTTCTTTAGTTAATTTAAATTAGAGTGAGAGGACACTTAGTTGCAGTAAAAGACTTGAGGGGTGCATAATATAAGATAATGCTAGAAGGGCTGTGACAAGGTTTTCAATTATTAGACTTGGTTTCTCCTTAGCAGAATATTTCGTGAAAACAAAACCTGAAATTATCACATGGATTTGTATTCAATTAACATATACCATAACTATCTAAAAAATTAAAGGAATTACTCATGAATGGTCAGTTTGATAGTTCTTTCAGGTCTTCCTATTTTGTTATATACACATTTTGGGAAGAACACATTCTATGTTATTTTATACGTGTCTTTAAACATATTATGGGTGTGTGTATTTGTCTTAGCAGCAAATGTTCACAGAAAGTAATGGATTTCATTAAGGATGCAGCTGTTGAGAAGTGGTGAAGAACCTATATGAGAGTTTTTTAGCATGTTTTAAAAGTTCAAACCAAAATATCTTAGGTAGTTTCTGGTTTGTATGGACATAAAATTAAAAAAAAGATTAATACAAAAAGCAAATGAATGCAAATTCCTCATTAATTTACTTTCAATATATTTGTCTTGGTTTTGTTTACCTATAGTTTTTTACAGAAGAGAAAAATTTGTTTTTCTGATTAATAACATAATTAATGAAATTATTAATTAGTTAATTAAGTTAATGGATTAAAAATTCATTACCTTAATGATTATCGATTGCTTCTTGCAAACAGAATTTGTAAAAAACTACAGCAATAGAAAAAAAAAAAATTAAAAGTCAGTAACCTCCACAGTTACTCAGGTAATCCAACACAGTCCTGAGTGCACTGAGATCACATACATAAGTATGTTTCAAAATATGTATATATAATATACGCATATATAAAGCTCCATTGGTAATGGCATCCAACTTGCTAATAAAAAGCCAGAGTACAGCTACTGAAAAAACAACCACCATGGAAATTTCCACACTAGAGTTTCTGCTCTCACACTGTTACTATATCCAGAACACAGAATTACTTCTGGAACTGCTATACATCTGCGACTGACAGTAAAGGCCAAAACGAATCTATTGACCTCTTTTTGAAGCCAAGTTGTTACCGGGTACCCTCATCCTGCGGACAAGCTACATCTTAGTAAAGTTAAACAAAAAGAAGCCAATAGGTATTTTATAAGTAAGTTTGTTCCTTTGTGAGAACAATGAATTAACACTATCTGAAAGAACAGGGGGAACTGGGCTGACATTAGGCAAACCTTTCAAGACCAGTTTGCTAAAGCAGCGCTCTCAGCTCACGAGTAGCAACCAGCGGTCATGCTATACTCGATTCCAGTATAACCAAGTCCCAAGACAGAGAAAAATATAAAACTTCCATTGCCGTTTTTCACGTGACATACAAGAGACAACTGTTCAGACACTAAAAAGACCTTTAGAGTAAGTATGTTTGCCAGCTGAAGCTGAGGAATCACAGCTCCTGACAATAAATGAAGCTCACAAACATTTAAAAACGTGCCCCTTGACGCTTCTGCAATGCTCAGTATATCTATGTGCAAGTGCAGGTTTGCACAGGTTCCTGCATATTCATGAACAAGACTCTTTTGTTGTGCAAATTCCAGCCTTTGCATTTTGATTACTTCCTTCTATGTTTGTACAGTACACAGCCGCAGCATGGA
The DNA here is from genome assembly GCF_964289735.1 of Phaethon aethereus. Lineage (NCBI taxonomy): Eukaryota > Metazoa > Chordata > Aves > Phaethontiformes > Phaethontidae > Phaethon > Phaethon aethereus. The sequence continues at coordinate 63,619,403 of NC_138582.1, read as the reverse complement.
GGATATTTCAAACCTCCTCCTCAATCGATGACGCTACATTCATAAGCTTCGGAGAAAAGGAGGATTTATTTGTGCTTAACATTCTTGCTGGTTAGATGGTTCTCTATGCAACACGTGGCCTTCTGGATTGCCCTTTGTGAAGTGTTTAACACTCTCCTACTGTCTGTATAGATAATTACGTGCCCACTTTCAGCATTTTTAATCAGCCCATGCAAATAGGCTTGGTGAGGGAGAGATGCAACAGTATTTTACTGCTGAAATGGACACCCTGGCACTTACTGTAAATGGAATCTATATAAAAAATGAAGACCCTTATGAAATTTATTAACATTTCGTATACATGAGTTTCTGAGTTTTGCTGTTTTTTTGGAGGGGGGGTTAATTATTTTTTTTTTACTTTTCAGATCTGAGATGATTTAGTCTTCCTGTGTTTTGAGGTAGAAGGTTAAATGTTATTATGACTCTTGGAGAGAAAAGGACCTGTTCTGGAGCATCTCAAGTTATTCAGAACTGCCATATGAGATTAATTATTGCTATTACTCACTGTGAAATTCAAGGGTTAAAATGTGATTAAGAATGTATGAATTATTTTGTCTGCTTCTTCTCCACCCATACCCTATACAGCAATAACCTTGTTAGTCACATTCAGCATCAGGCATATTAATCCAACAATGCATGCTTACAGCAGAGCATATGTATGAAAAAAAGACAATTAAAATATGGTAAGTAAAAAACAAATCTTCTGGGGTCAAGCGTGGATGTAAAGACATCTGAAAGAAAAATGGTGGCTGGTCTCAAAATATTTTAAAACAAGTCCTATTTTGATTATGATGTGCAACCATGTTACAAAGGGAGAAGGCAAATTGTGCACTTCAACTGGAAGGCACAGTTCATGTTATCTCAGGATCATCAGAAGGAACATAACATGCTGTCTGCTAATACATTTGGCAAACAATAAAATTCAAATTATAGTGATTATATTAAAAATCTTTGTAACGTTTGACTTCTACCAACGATATTGGATATCTAGTAATCAGCTGAAAACTCACGCTGTGCTCTCTATGTTGTAAAATATGCAAATATGAGACCCTTCTGTAGATACAACAGAGATTATGGCTTTCCTTCTGAGCTGTCTTTTGTGTTAACTGCACAAACTTTTGGTGCCTCTTTTTCTAACTGCATATATGTCACTCAGTACAAATTTATAAGGAAACTTAGTGGTTAGGCAATGCTGAATAATGAATTAGTGATGTGCTCATTCCTAACAATTCGGTATTTATAAATTTGTTCATTACTATGCTACACAGCCTCATCTGTGGAGTTTGCTACTGTGTCCCAGGAGTCACTGACTTCTCAATGTATTTGTGATAAAAGTACAGTTCAATAAAGCTAACTTTATTCTTTTACTATATTGTCTATTTTGAGGTGCCACTGTTTTTCTTATCAAAATTAGAGCTTTCACAGCAAAGTGGAATGGCTCAGGCATTCTTTGTCAGTTGGAGAAACTCTTTTGCAGGTATGTATATCATGGCTGAATTTTCAAATCAGGGACTCAAAAAAAGCAGAACACTTTAGAAGGTGCAATAGAAATTTAGGATAAAGGAGCTTGTATATAATCCCTTCTCTCTGTCATATTCAGTTATACTGTAGAGAATTTCATTGTTATGTGAGTTTTGGTGGAACTCATTGTGACTTACTGACACTAGAGCAGTCTGAGAGGAGCCTTGGCGGAGTGAAAATGAAATATGCACTTTATAAGTCACTTACAACAAGCTATATTAGTTTCCGTTAGTAAAAGAGTTCTTCGATTAGGTACGATGATCAAAACGGGAGTAAGAGTCCTGTAGATGAGTTAAACACACAACTCCTTTTTAAAGTAGGGTTTAAGTGAATCAGATGACTAACACAGAACTTATTCCAGGTCAAGAATTTGGCAGAATGTATACTGAGAGTTGGAATGAAGTTGGAATGGAAAAAATGCAGGAATGGAACTACAATTACAACATATTACAGTATAACCTTGGCACTGCTAAATACCAGTAAATAATTAAACCTGTTCAGCAGTAAAACCGCCACTTTTCTTAAAATCAGAGCTATGGTATTACTGAAGAAAATAAGGGGAGGATACACACAAGAGATTCCTGTTTCTTTTTTAAAGTTATTTTCAGATTTTAGCAACATACCACTTGGGGAAAGAATATGAGAAAGAAGTGAAGAGACAGTGAGAAAAGAGGTAAAACAAAATCACAGAAAATTCACATCATGGGTAATTAGGCTTTTTTAAAATATTACAAAGGGGTAAAAGAAGAAAAAGGTCCTAACAAACTTAACTATTAAGTGTGGCATACTGAGAGCTCTGAGCTAACATTTGTATCTTATTATATGAAATGATAAAACTATTTATTGCAGGTGCTCATACTGCTGCTCAACCCAAAGTGACTTACAAATTCTATGACAAGCTGTTGTGGTTCAGCCCCAGCCAACAACTAAGCACCACACAGCTGCTTGCTCGCTTCCCCTCCCCAGGTGGGATGAGGGAGAGAATTGGAAAAAAAACCCCTCATGAGTTGAGATAAAAAGAGTTTAATAGAACAGTGAAGAACGAGGAAATAATAATAATAGCAGTAATAGTAGTAGTAACAGTAGTAGTAATAGTAACAGTAGTAATAATATTAATAATGGCAAAGGAATATGCAAAAACAAGTGATGCCCAATGCAACAACTGCTCACCACCTGGTGATCGATAGCCCATCCCTGAGCAGCCTTTGGCCAGCCTGGGGCAGCTGTCCTGGCTGTGCTTCTTGTGCACCTCCCCGCTGGCAGAGCAGGGGATACTGAAAAGTCCTTGACTGAGTGTAAGTGCTACAACAACTTAGCAACATCTAAAAACATCAGTGTGTTCTCAACATTATTGTCATACTAAATCCAAAACACAGCACTACACCAGCTATTAGGAAGAAAATGAACTCTATCCCAGCTGAAATTAGGACACAAGCTTATGATTTGTAATGATACTTAGAATGATTAATAATATATGATTTATAATTCTATGGCACTATGATAAACTTAATCCACAATTTAGATAATAAATCAGCAATCAGGAATTAAAGGCTTCTCTTCAGGGAGGTAGAGACCTGAGTTGATACATACATGAGTGTATGAAGTCACAGAACAACTATCTCATCAGGCACATACGTAAGGGACCTCTCCCCGCATAAGGAAAAAAGAGGATTCTTCCTGAAACTTAACTTTAATGGTTAACTGACTAATACATTTCACATTAACACCAAAAATCATCACCAAAGACTGATGGACAAATGAAAGATTTCAGTCAGATGTAGTGCCTGAAGCAAACACTGAACTTTCTGCTTCAGATAACCCTACCATCTGTGTATCTACCACTGAGAAAATGAGTATGTCAGTCTTGGGTCGCATAAAGGGAAAAAAAAATCTGAGAAATTCTCATGTCACTGCTCTGCAGTGCTTGAGCTTAATATTTTTCTCAAGAAAAGAAACAGATTCCAGATCTTAGAAATGACAGAGAATACCATATTTCATTAGATTTTCTCTGACGAAGAAAAAAACAAAATCAAAGGCAAATAAAAAAGGAACAGTTTAGTGTGGTTCAATGGGTCTCTGAATGCAGAGCATGAATAAACTCAGAAATACTTGAAGTTGTTTAAATTTCAATGTCTTGTCTACAAAATAGAAGAAAATATATTTCAGAAAAAGGAGTGTGTCATGGATCTGTGGCTCCTTCTGTTCTCAAAACTCCAAGAACAAACCTACTGCCTCCATGTCTCTACTCGGCTGGAAACTTACAATATTTGACAAAGTTTGGCTGGGGCTTGTGTTTAACTTGTCTTCAGCTTGACTTTGGCTATTTTGTTGGATACTTCTGGCCAGCACTTAATCTACTTGACCAGACAGCTTCCATACGTAGAAAATACTGTCTAATGTAAATGGCAGAATTGCACCAAAGCAAAAGAAAGAATATTTCAAAAGGAACAAAGAGTCCATATGTGTTTACTTTTCTCAGTGCCTCACCCCAAGAGATGAAAAACAATTCTGAATTCTTAGGAATCTCCTCTTATGCTCCTAAAAAGGTACCTCAGCCAGCTTGTTTTGCTAAAAGGAAAGCTTGGACAACTGCTTTTTGCAGTTTCCAGACAGTGAATTTTAAACGTTGCTTATGGCCTTTGTTATGGATTGTTTGCTTTACAATATCAGCAAAACAAATCCTGTAACTTTGGCAGGAGTCTGAAAACAGTATCTTCCCAACTGATCTGGGCTATGAGATATTTCATCTGTACCTGTTTTACTGCTTTGCTGGCATGTTTCTTGGATTGCATGTAATTAATGCAATGCAGTGCAAATTTACAGTACCTTCATCTGGACAGTTAAGTGGGGGTGCCCACTTAATGGGAGCACACTTCCCATTTCAGGGGCTTAAAATCAGAGACAGTCAGGGACTAATGCCCGTGTATGTGGAGCAGCAGTTCCAACAGTTTGAGGAGAAGTAAGTGCACTCGTGCAGATCAACTGCATTCTGAGGCATAGTGTCTCCAACACACCCAATACCTAAATTAATGAGAATGAGGTGTCTGAATACGTTATACATGTCCATAAATTAAGGAAACCCTGTTGACATTGATGATTCAACATTAGAACTCCCCAAGCCAATCCGAAGCTGTTCAGGTGGAAAGCCTGGCTCTTGGAAAAGTGAATGCTAGGCTGTCTTAGATGCACAGTATTAATCAGTACAAAGCTATTGTAGTGCCTAACAGTTGTGAATTCCCGTTTTCTGATTGATGGATAGATTGCATGGGATTATCCCTAATCAGGTACTTCAAATAATGTGAATCTCTCCATCTGGCATCGAACTAAGTGACACAAAACTGCTTCCCCCAAATCTCAGCAGGGTTTGGATAGGGAAGAAGACAAATTAAGTAAATCACTGTGCAAGAAATATTTACTTTCCTTGGTTCACTAAATAATGAAAAATAAGAATGGTTCTAACTTCATAAGTAGTACAAAGATACATATTTACAAACTCCAATTCAGTGCAAAACTAAACAGAAAAATCTAGCAGTTTCAAAGAATCTGTGTCCATTCCTCCCGTATTTTAGACATCCTCCCAGCTGTGTAGTTATTACATTTCATTGGACAAGTGAACAGTTTAGTTTTGTACATCTGAGTCCATATTCCATTTAAATGCAAAGCAATATTAATTAATTGTCTGAAAGCTTAATTTTCATCCATTTATTTGTCATAGTATGTCTTTGTGAATATGTCTTTATTTTAATGGGAGGAATTTATTTTCTTAAACAAAGTAATATTAAAACTGAGGATGGATAATAAATATATAAAACTGAGCTCTTAATGTTCATGCAAACCACACATATATACTGCAAAGGTGTTAAAACTCAGTAAAAAATAAGAACCTATTTAAAAATATTTCTTTTAAAGCAATTGTCTACATTTAATATTTAAGCCTTCGGGAAAAAGTAAAGCAACAACACTTTTACTGTGTAACATTCTCTTAAAATATGTATGAGCACTTCATTTCTGATAAGACAGCATGCATCAGGAATTTGCTGCATTAAGGTTCTAGCAGATCAAGGGACAAAGAAAACAATGTTCAGAAAGATGGGAAAGATGCTGATTAAAAAATAAAAAACAAACAAATCAAGAACAGGTTTTGACATGAGCATTAGTGTTGCCCTATATAGTCTTCAGATGTTATTGAAGATACTGACTTTTCTCCAGTTCGATTTTTTACCTCTACGTTTTTCTGCCAGTATAAATCTAGTCTTTATGCGTTTCCAAATCAGACTGATAAAGCACTCCCAAAAAATCAAAGGGGAGGAATTAGATCAAAGACAATAAAGCATGACAGATAAAGGCAGAGCTAGCTCATAATAATAAACCACAGAAAAACAATCCACTTTTCATCAGGTTGCATGGTCCATGGATTGTAGCAGACGATGATATTCAGATACTAGCATGGAATTAAAATACTGTAGGAGGCCTGAAAAAGCAGAGAGATAAAACTCGTATTTTACTTGAATATATACAAACACGATACATAGTTTGTTAGTACTGATGTGCCATATATAAAAATAGAGCAGTACAGAAAGCAACTATCTTGTAAAAAAAAAAAAAAAAGAATTTAACTATGGAGTGACTTTTTTCATCATTAAACACAGAGAATGAAACATGTGTGTCATTTTGAGATATGTATAATAAATCAACTTTAAGTGATTAATCTGAATTAGTATTAGCAGCTTAATTGTAGTAAACAATGATTCCCGTTTCCAAAGACAGTTTCCTTCAGAATCAATTAAAAGTGTGTCAACTCGCAGATATACTACTCTGAATAAGTAAACATTAGTAAGTCTTCAATCATGTTTTTATGCAAAAATAACCCCCTTCCCCTTTAATAAAATGCATACTTGCAAATACAAATTTAGCCAAAGAGTCAGATGAGTGGGTTATTCACAAAGAATGAGATAAAGCTAAAACCTAGGGGTTTAGTTTCTTTCTTGCTTGCTTGGTTGGCTTTCCCCAGAACACTATGGTGGGTTTCAGGCATTGTTTTGGGCATTTTATTCACTTTCTGATATTGCTGTAAGTATGCTTCTTGAACTAGTGTCACATGAGTTAGTTTGAGGCCCGGGGGAAGGAATGATTTAGCAAATTATTCTTACTAAAATTGTGTATTTGAATGAGCCTCACAGCTTAATCATTGAAACATGGGTCATTCATTGTTAATTTTTAGTAAAATGATATTAAATAAAAAAAGTAGTGATTTTTAATGGTGAAGTCATAACAGAAAAGTAGCAGAGCACTAAAATGCTCTGGTGACACCAGTCTGAATATACAAAGTTACTAGTTAAGTGGTAACTCCCATCTATAAGAAACTTCAGAGGAATTTTGATCGTTACCTCCTTAGGTTGCAGGGTCCATTTGATCCATGTTTTTGTTTGTGATCACCTACTGTACTTTTGTGAATATTTGTTAATGATATTGAACAAGTAAGCACACATCGAAATGCATATAAATACTTTTAACAAGGCAATGTGGCTAACCCAAGAGTGTAGAGACACCTGTAATTTCACAGATTGCTTGAGAAAATTCAGGCTCAGCATAAGGGAGTATGACGAACTTAGAAAAGACTAGAACCATAAAATACAAAATGAAACATCACCAAAGACAGAGATAAATGCAGAATTATTTCTGCACGGAAACGCAGAAAAGGTAGTGGACCTAACAGCAAGATACAAAATGCATTAAAAAGATGTGAAAAGAGGGCAAAACAGAGCTCCGTGGACATTTAAAACTGATCTGAAGATGGAAATGGCAATGAGGATTAAAACTGCAGGCAGAAAAAAAAGGTAGCCTTTTTATGGGTTCACAATGTTCTCTGTACTCCTGCTTGCAATTATACTCTAGGGTGGCAATCAGTCATCAGGAACATCCAAAAAGACTAATATCTACCATAACAGAAGTTATTCCATTCATACTGTATGATGAACATTTTTCCATGATCCAGACTTAATTTCTTCTTCATCAAAAGTACTCAAATTATATCACACTAGTGTTTAAGCACAGTGAGACTCATAAACCTTAAGAATGCAATTCAACTGCAGTTAAATAAAAGTCAGAGGAAGCTTAAGCTCCTACTAAATATAAGATGTATTAATGTTTATTTCAAACAGGGGGTCGAATATATTGAAAAGTAATATTCAACAAATGGAAGTCTATGGAGAAGCCATGTATTCCATCTTTCCTTATAATGAGAGGCTAATCTAACTTATCAGACTGCTTCTCAAAAACTCCTGCTTATTTCTTCCTGCTGCTTCTCCTTAGCTCTTACCTTCCAGACTCAAATGTGAACCATGTTGAGTCACGTCCGTATCTCCTCAAAGAGCTCAGAGGCCACATGACCAGCTTGACCTTGGCATTGTGGATGTCCCAGAGATAGATGTTTTCATGTGTGATCTGCATTGTACATTCCCCATAGATATCTAAATTTGGTGTAGGCATAAGATACACATTGAATCGTTCTGGAAGAAAAAACACAACGCAAAATAAGGTATCACCGATTTTATACTGGGAAAAAAAATTAAAATATTTAGTCACTGATGGTTCAGAAATCAAGACCAAATTTCTAGTCTCGAACAGAGGTGAGGATCCACTGATGTCAAAGAAGCCTTGCTAGTATACATGAGAGAAATAAGAGGAGAATCTTCTTCATTTCATTTTCATTATAAATAATGCAGCAGACTGAAACATCTTTCGCAGCTGATCTGCATAGTCCTCTTTGACAGATGTCCCCAGCAGCTTAACTGAAGCCGTTTATCCTCACATTAAGGTCCATGACTCTTTGCAAATCAGAATTCACAATGACTTGAACTCTGACAGGGATTCCTCTCTCAAAAAATGAAACTATAGGTATCTTGGCAAAACACGTATATAGAACCATTGCCTCTTAGAAAAATTGTCCTTGAAATTGCAACCCTGGTTTTACTTACTGAAGCTCGTTAATAATACCATTCTTTGTGTTCAGTTTCTATTTTTTTGCCAAACTCGTTATCATCTGTCAAATTAATAACATTTTTAATTATCTGTGTCTTTCTTGAAAAATCTGATTCAACACCATATATTACAATGGTCATGACATCAATTGCTATCAACTGCACTTCTACTGCAAAGTGCACTCATTGCAGTAAGAGGTCAAAGGCATTAGCGATTTTCTGAAGTGCCTGAATGCACATGAAGTGCATGTGATTTAATAAGCAATGCAAAAACTATCCTTAAAAAAAAGGAAAAAAGGAAAAAGCCAAGATGATATAAACCACCATTAACTCATATGGAAGGAAGTAAATCACAGTAATAGCAAGAGAATTTTAAATAAAAATGTAATTTTCTTTGAAGAATAACTAATGTTTCTACTAGTTTCTTCTACAAAGAATGAAAAACTCAGTTAAGTTTCAGGTTGTACAGCTGAAAGTGTTAGCTTATAGTTTAACTGTAAAGTCACTGAAATCTTAGGGCTTAATAGCATAATATGGGAGATTGCAGCTGATTCACAACTTCCTTTCACAATTTTCTTTCATTTTTGAAATAGAATAGAAATGCAAAATGTCAATGCTATTGCACTGAAGGGTGTTGACAAAAAAGGTAAGAATGATTTAAAGTATGAGCATGAGAAATGCTCATTCAATAAACAGTACTGGGAAAATGTACTTTAAAGGGATGCCTGATAGGAAAATTGTCTCCAATTACTTAATAAATTAATGACAGTTTGGTGTGGAACATTTTTAATCCACCATTTGCACTGAATTTTCTCATGGTGTCCCCATAAAAAATAAGAGGGAATTTAAAGTAATCAGAAGAGTAAATAAATAAAAATAAAGTGAGAGAAATTTGTCATAACAGTCAAAATTAGATGCAACTTCCCATTGTGTTCAACATTCAATATCACAAGCATTTTGTCTTTATTTTTAAACATTTGCTATATATACTTTTCTGAAAAACCCGTGAAAATTTTGCAAATAAGTGGGTTGATATAAAACATGTTAGAAGTGTGTGTGGAGTATGTGTGTGTGTGTATCAATAAAGTAGCAAAAGTTTGTCTAAGGAATTAATGGAAGCAGGGAACTGCTGGGTGAGCAGTAAGAACTGCCGTCCTGCATAGCTACAAGTAAACTTGTCATTCCCAATGTTATACTGTTTCAGTCAATTTAATTTTGTCCTATTAATGATTCCCCAGCTGATTCATTCAGTCTCATAGCCATTCAACCTCTTCTCCCAGGTTCTAGTTCTCATTAATCACACTAATGGGTGTTAGCCCTAAAAGTTTCATTTTATGACTAAGGTCCCAAGTGTGAAACTCTTAATGTTTTCTAAAAGTCTTCTGACACATGGCACAAATAGATTAGCAGATGATGCTGAGATCATTGCAAAGAATTTCCCCTAACCCTCAGAGGAGTGCATTGGGCACAGGTCTCACGTAATGCCTACTGAAGTAAATGGAAAGACTTACATGGGAGTATGGGTCAATGACTGCATTGGGAAGGGAATGGTAGAGAACAAGATAGCTTATACTTTGCAATGGAATTATAATTTTTTTAATGTATGTGTGTATATATATGCGTCCTTTTTCAGTATCTGTATACCATTGTGATGGTCATGCAAAAAAACCTAGGAGCTACGCAGGTATGCTTTTATCATATATTAGACTCCAATTTTGCATTGTCATGCTGTTACTGTTACTTACCTCTTCTGTTTGAAAGACGCAGATGACTGACATCAGCCAGTTCTCTTTTACGTTACGTGAAATCACACAATGTGTCTATGGGGGAATGGGCCTGCTATAGGTGAATATAGTATTTCCCTGTCTTCACTGACAGAATGCATCAGACAGCAGAGAAAGTGGGATGGTACAATTATTTTCTGAAGTAAACATTAAACTCTTGTGTTGAAAGCACAGAATATTTCAACTTGCTTTAGAAGTTACCAGGATACTCATGAAATACTCAACTTCTCTGAAGTGTTTGAAGATATTATCGCGTGAAGGATATTCAGGACATAAGCAATACTCAAACTGTCAGGATACATTTCCTGACTTTGCATGGGAGGTCAGTGTCTAAGGTGAGGTGTCATGGATTAAAGAAAATATGTCTGATTAAACTGAACATCAGCTGCAGGGCAAAACATAGCACCCTTGGAACTTACTCAAATTGGCAAGAAAACCAAGTGTACAAACATATGGGCTGGAGAAGACTGAAGATGGATATACTTGCTTTTGAAACAAAAGCTAATACTTTTGAGTAGTGGAAGACTGAGGACATGGAAAGGTGTGGATACTACTAAATGATTTTAGGAACTAAAATGCAGGGTCCAATTTTTCCATTTCAGAAAATGTTTCAACAGCTATCTAGGTAATGGTAGTACAATCATTCAGTTTTGAGAGGCAAGTTTTGCCTTTAAACTTATCCAGGCAAGAACAAAAAATCATAGGCTAGATTTGGGATCCCAGCTGAATTCGGTCACCAGAACCTCTGACTCATATTGAATAGGATATTTAGCATCTCTGTGGGTCAGACACCATCTACATGTGAGTGGGATGAGGTCTTTTGGGAAGTGGTTTACAAGATCTCTTCACCCTTTAGTTTACAAGACCAATGTTTTTTATAAACTATTAGAGTATTTTTAGTAGTTGAGTATTTTGTTTTCTAGGGCTCCAGTAATGGGGAAGAGGATTAGGAGGACGGTGAAGTAGGTGAGGGAGGATAGCTGGCCAATTATGATGAACAGGTCTTCTACTGGTTGGCTGCCCACCCATGTTCAGATGAGAAGGTTAGTGACTAGGGTTCAGTATAGGAGTTGAGAGAGTGGGCAGAAAGCTATTGTGTGTTGTTTGGATTTGTGAAGGAGAGGGCTTAAGAATAGGAGTAGTACGGAGGCAGCTGGAGCTAGTACTCCTCCTAGTTTGTTAGGGATTGAGCATAGGATGGCATATGCGAGTAAGTATCATTCTGGTTTGATATGAGGGGGTGTGACTACTGGGTTTGCTGGTGTGAAGTTTTCTGGGTCTCCCAGTAAATGGGTGAGAATAGGGCTAAGGTTACGAGTGGGAGGAGTATGAGTATGAATCCTAGGATGTCTTTTAGGGAGAAGTAGAGGTGGAATGTGACTTTGCCACAGTTTGATACAACGCCTCGGGGGTTGTTTGAGCCCGATTTGTGGAGGAAGCTGAGGTGGATGCATGAAGGATGGAAGGGTTAATTTATCAATGTAACTCTAGTGTTGATGACATGAGAAAAAAGTGTGAATAAAATGTGTGGTTATAATGCAGTGAATATTTAGTTGAAAGCTACTAGTGCTGTTTAGAAACTTAGAGGTAGTGTAAAAGTAAGAAATTGTGTCCTACAAGCATTTGCTAAATAACAGCGTAAGTGTTTGTGGATACACCATAACCAAATGGAAGACAAAGTGCATCAGTGACAAGACGATTCCCCATATACTTCAACTGCCTCATTCTGTAACTACTGAGGACCAAAGCTAGGCTGCAACACATTGTAAGCCCAGGTCTTAGACTGTAATTACCTCAGTGCACTGGAGGGGCTGCCTGAAGATGCCCCCCCAAAAAAGGGAACCAAAAGTGCTAAGACTATCCAGATGTCACTATCACAGGTGAGATGTTGATATATAGCCTACCAGATGTCTCATGAAAAGAAATGTGTAAGGATTAATTGATATATGGCCCTGATATAGGAACCAAAACTGTTCACTGGGTAGTAAGATTAAGTAAAATATAAGTTAGAGGGACCCAGAAAATAGAGACATGGAAGAAACCAAACAAGTAGATGCTATTCTGTTGGCCAAACAAGGCTGAGACTGAGCAGGTGCAATTCCTCAGCATTCAGATTCACTATCCTCCTCCCTCCTTTAAAACTGGTGAGAGCAAAGTACAGGGTGTGGGGAGCCAGGATGAGAAAAAAATGCTGATATACGGCTACACTTATTATTCCACTCTTTTCCATGTAATTGCTCTTTCCCACCTCCCTGAAAAAGCAGAGCAATGCTTCATCATACACTTTGTGCATGTAAAGGTGTTTAGCACTGGGGCTTTGGCAAGAATATGACTTTTAGTAACGTTTTCCAGAGCACAGAAGCATGAGAGTCTTTGTTAAAATGAGCATGTTGATTGAGATGGAGACTTGGCAGCAACTCTGAAATGCTGTCAGCATTTCAGCTCAAAGTCCAGTTGTACTGGGGAAGCAAAATGACTGTTAGGCCAAATGATCCTGGTTCTTTTTATCACTGGATTCCTTAGCCTAAATCATCCCAGTCAGAAAACTGACCGGACAACATTGCAATCTTGCAATCCAGATGCTTTGTTTCATTTCAGCTTAAAGCTGAGAGGGAAAAGCTACTTATGGAAGGAGGCAGTCAGGTTGGTAGGGTCTATATAAGAAAAGGCTTTAAAAGCAAACATTCAGTCTCTATCTCGAAGTGACTCCTTCTACATCTCTGAGACTTCTGCTGCTGATCATCTGTAGCTAATTTTCAGGTGGAAAGAAACCTTTAAGTCTTGAATTCACAGCATTTTGTGTTCATTCATATGTCAGGTCTATTAGAATGATTCTCTCCTGCTTTACACCGTAAGGAACCAGGACTCCAGAATTAATTTTATCCCTTTGCTTATAATTATTCTGCTTTGCTTGCATTAAAGATGTATTGAAATCTTTATTAACATATCGATGAAAATATAAAGGCTATAATAAAGAAATTTTTTCAAATTATTTCACTGATATGTAGTAAGGTAGAGAAGAATCTGGAATCTCATTGGATTAATCAGCTACTAAAATTGTAAATATCTTTCTTTTTTTAATAAATCTGGCTATATTTGGTTTATTTTTTTTTTTTAAATGAAGTATAAAAATGGATTAAGGATAACAGAAGATGAATAAAAAACATGCAAAATGCTTTCATGTAGTAAATCACAAACAGGGATTCTACAGACCCTAGAAAATGCCTTAAAACAAGTCAGCTCTGTGAACGTGATTACAAAGACTCTATGCCTTGGCTGTAGTTACTAATCTCAATATGTAGCATAAAGAAATAACTCATAAACCTCTTCTGAGGATTCAGGATGTTCACTATGAAAAGCTACAGAAATTAATGAGTTTCTTGCAATTAAAACTCAGGAAGCAAAACTGCTGTTTTTAAATAAAAAAGGAAGGTAAAACAAATGTTATGAAAAAGAGGAACAACTTTACAAAGGAAGTAAGTTTATGAGATATTGATTTATATATTAGGCAGGTAGTAAAAGTAAAAAGAATCAAGTATATTTTAAACTTTTCCAGACTTCTAAAATCAAAATTAGCTTTATAATGAATGGGGGGAAAAAAAAAAAGACAAAGCACTAGTAACACATAATAGAAAAGCATCACATTGACATCACAGGCATGTTACCTAAACAATAAATGAGCTACAGCAGCAAAAGATGGATCAGGCCTTTTCTTCAGTTTAAAAAGTTGTATTTTTACCTTTGCCTAGTTTCTTCACTGTTTACATCAACTTTACAAGTAAAATTTAATACAATATGATTTAGTACAAGTATTCAGCTTGGAAAGAGTGATATTTTGTAAAAAAATCATGAGTATGGTCTAATTCTAGATATGAAGACAGCCAGGCAGGTTAAAATATTAAAAAAAACCCAGATTTGTTTTTGTTGTTATATTTTGGGGTGTATTACAAGTGCTTCCAAATGCATTGAGAGCTGAAAAGGAAGTTTCCACTTCCAAATGGAGACAGCACTCTACATTCATGATTACTCTCCCTAGAAGCGGCTTGAGAAACCTAAGGAATATGAAATGTTTGTGTAAGTATCACAGGATATTGTTTTGAAGACTACTTGTTCGCAGTGTTACCAGATCCAACCAAGTCCAGATTTTCTTTCCTGGAGTTATAAGTGTGTATTATTATTTGTCTTATCATTGTACAGACAGCTCCACTGCCATTATACTAAATTCATTATCTGAATAGGATCATATAGCCTTCACAGCTTTTGATTTAATACTATATTTTCATTCTCTATCAAATAATCTAAATGGACATTCATAAACAGTAAGAGACTGTGTCTGGTGTGAAAAGAAATTTAAACAGAAACAGGGTTGGTGCTGTAGGGCTGAGGTACACAAATCACTCAGATTTGGAGGAGGAAGAAGGTAAAATAGTTGGAGAGTGACAGAAACTTCATTTCAAATCTCACTTTTATTGGAATCTGCATATCATTGCAAACTAAGCAGCTACTAGTTGTGAGTCTTAAATGTAAAAAAACCCCAACAACTAAGGGTCATTTTCTGCATCAGAGTATACATGGTAAGACTTGTGGTAATACTTCTTGAAAGTAATAACACAGTTTAAATCCAATGAGAAGTTTTCTGTTACTGATGTGCTTTGCACAAGAATTGTTTAGATGTCTTCTCTATTCTTCCTCTGATATAAGCAGTGCAGATCTATAGTTCAGTTTTTTTAGCTATCACCAGTGCAGATTTTCTTGCTGCTGGTGGCTCAAGCAACATTGCAACTGCAATAAAATAGATCTTACTAGCACTTACTGAACAACTCAGAACTATAAAAGAGCAGCTCTTTCAGATTGCTGCACTACCATAAATTTTTATCTTCATATGACAGAAATGCCTTACGAATATATGGCTTTTTAGCCATGACATTTACACATCAAACAAGCAATTTTTCCAGCCTTTGGAACAAACTGATTTTCAAACCATATTGTTGCATTCATGTCACAGGGAATCAGGTGTCTTCCCTTCTGAAATCAAAAGCTCATCTCAGGAGAACAAGAAGAGTGAGGATAAACTGCTCTCAATCCCTCAATCCTTCAATCTCAATCAAAGCAGCATTGAGGCTGCTCCCAATCCCTTCATTCCCCAGCCTGTATTGACACTGGAGGTTGCCCTGCATCTGAGTCGGGGCAACCCCCCATATCAATACAGGCTGGGGGATGAAGGGATTGAGAGCAGCCCTGACAAGAAGGACCTGGGGGTATTGATGGATGACAAAATGGACAGGAGCCAGCAATGGGCGCTCGCAGCCCAGAAGGCCAACCGAATCCTGGGCTGCATCAAAAGAAGCGTGGCCAGCAGGTCATGGGAGGGGATTCTGCCCCTCTACTCCACTCTGGTGAAACCCCATCTGGAGTTCTGTGTCCAACTCTGGAGTGCTCAGCACAGGAAAGACATGGACCTGTGGGAGAGGGTCCAGACCAGGGCCACAAAAACCGTCGGGGGGATGGAACACATCTCCTATAAAAAAAAGCTGAGATAGCTGAGGTTGTTCAGCCTGGAGAAGAGAAGGCTCTGGGAAGACCTGATTGCAGCCTTCCAGTACTTAAAGGGGGCTTATAAGGAAGATGGTGACAAACTTTTCAGCAGGGCCTGTTGTGATAGGACAAGGGGTAATGGTTTTAAACTCGAAGAGGGCAGATTTAGACTAGATAGAAGGAAGACATTTTTCACAATGAAGGTGATGAAACACTGGAACAGGTTGCCCAGAGATGGTAGATGCCCCATCGCTGGAAACATTGAAGGTCAGGTTGGATGAGGCTCTGAGCAACCTGCTCTATTTGAAGATGTCCCTGCTCATTGCAGGGGGGGTTGGACCAGATGACCTTTAAAGGTCCCTTCCAGCCCAAAGTATTCTATGATTCTATGATAAACGGGATCAGATGAAACAAAGATATGTTAGGCAAATTACAGAAAACATATACTTTCCTTGCCAAGTATTTTCTCAAATGTGAGTTCTTGGGTATAAAAAATAGAAGTAGCATGTAGCAATGAGCTTTTATGGTCCCAGGGCATAGAAAATAACAATTAAGACTATTACTAAAAATGTTGTAAACTGAAGGTACTGGTTATGGGGATTATATACAAGGGCTAATACAGAAACCTACACAACAGAAAACTTTTTTGTCAAGAGATAGCAAGTTTAGTTGATGTCTTCAGTGAATACCCTTACAAGTGCATGACACACACTCTAAGAATGGAATGGGAAAGTAGTTGGACAGATGAAAAACATAGCATATTACAAATAATATTGCTATCAAAATGTAAAGCAGCTCATGAAAAAAATTATTAGGCTAGTTCTTTTATGATCAAGGAAGCATCTTTATCAAATTTTAAACATTTCAGAAAATCTTTAGGGTAAAGTAACCATTTGAAAAAGACAGTGGAATGAGATGGGATTAATGGTTAATACACCTGTTCTTTTGGGTTTAATGGCATTAACACCCTGTTATATCATAGAGGTATCAACAGTTTAACATCATTATCCCATTGCTTTGAGCCCTTAAGAGGTAAAATATATAATATAGCTAAAAATGCAGAACCACTGGCACTGTAATCTTTATGACAATGCAGTCTGTGGTCTTGCTCAGATACTAAGAGATACCTTTTTTTCAGTGACCTGAAAGAGAGCCCTCGTATGGTTCAGGCAGCAGAACCTGCATGAAACTAGATGCTGAGGCTTTACCATTCTATTACAGGTTTTACAAACTATATTCTCACATCTCTGTTTCAAGTAAATATTAACACATTGATTAATTCAAGAGGAATTCTATGAAGCGACACACTTGCAATATGTTTTGAAATAATGACATTCAAAGGTACTATACCAGTGTACTGTTTTTATTTAACACAAAAAATGTAAAATGACCCTGATAGTGACACAGCTGCCATTTTTACAATGAACAAGATTTTAGACACTTCATACATATAGTCACTATTCGTGAATTTCAAATTAGAAAATGAACTTTGACCTTTCACTTTCAGGTCAACAAAAGCTCACTAGACTTTTGAAAGGTTTTTAGGTATCTTTTGAACTCCAGTTTTTGATAACATGCCTTTAAAAGCTACAATATGGGGAAAAGGTGCAAGAAAATAAATTTAAAATTTGATTTTTTTGTCAGAGCTCACCGAATTATTCCACCATACAATTAGTTACCTTTTCCATAAAACAGTAAAACAGTCATGTGGGGCATAATGCTGCCAAGTCTGCAGAATAAGATAACTAGTATAAACTGAAGTCACAATTCCACTCAACTGATTTTACTGAAGGAATCTGCTAAAGAAATTTGAGTGCAACTGCAGGTTCCTATAGCACCACTAAGTGAACAAAATGCTAGATTTCGTACCAATAGCAAGAATCTCTGTACTCTTCCTTCCTTCCAAGTTGATTAAAAGACTCCCAAACCAGATTTTGCTTTGCTTCTGAACAAGACACCTTTGAATTTCAAATATGCTTATTAAAATGCAGAGTTGTGCATCAAGGGGATGAGGGAAAGAAGTGGATGGGTATCAGAATTACTTGCCTGAGATACTGTAACTAAAGATTTAGCAGAGCATGCTTGTCAAATATTGGATTATATGTATTCAGCCGCTTGGTTTAAAAGAATATGGCTAATGATACCCTCCACACATTCTTATTCATGTGATTTGTACAACAAATACATGCTTTGCCTCTTTGCCTATTTATTTACTTAGAACAATAAAAATGCTAATTATGTTCATATATGCTGCTTGGTAGCACTGCAATTAATTTCTAGATTAAGGCAATTGAATCAAGACTAGTTCACAAAACAGAACTAATCCATGTCTTCTGGAGGTCATGCGTGCGTAACTGGATCTCTTTCAAGAACAAGAGGAAATGTAATATTTGCCATCTATGTCCAAAACCTGCTTGAAAGTACATGAATTTACTGCAGAAAGAGCTTGAGGAATCTCAAGCTATTTTTCTGCTTACATCACAGGTTTTTGACAAGATTTATTCCCTTTTGAATTTTTGAAGGAGCTCCACCTGTTCACATAGTTCTGTCTTCTACAGCATGCATATGAGTTTTATACCTATAGCCTATGAGCGTATAACAGACAGGATGCTTTGAGTGGTGTCTGATCATTATCACTTTCCTACAGCATTAGTAGCTTTCCCTTTGTTAAGTAGTTTGAGACTACAAATTATATCCTGTGTCTCATAGCAGGCAAACAACTTCACAAACTTTTGAACTTCTTTTAAATCACACTTGAACATGTCTGATTTTTGAACAAAATATCTTAAAGATTTCTGTGTATTTTATGTTATTAGGTTCAGAGATGTCTGGACTCTTCTGTGAAATTAACACAATATAATCAATATAGTGCTATTCATGCTATAATTTAATTATATAATTTTGTTTATAATGATAGTTTCTTGATAGTTTATGACCATTGAGGCAGTTTGTTTTATTATTTTGTTAAAAGCTGTTGGATCTTATAAAAACATGAAGACAGTAATAATCATTGAGAGCTGTAATTTAGGGAGAAATAAATGAGTACATTTTGTGTTGCCCTCATGTTCTTTAATAGGAATCAAATGACAGGATAATCACAGATTTTCTTTTGTTATTGCATGTTCCATCCACTAGCATCCTTCCTGTGCACCTGTCTAATCTAAATTCCTGTTCCAAATAGCCTTTAGATGAAGATTTACAAGCCCAGGCTTAGAACTGACTAGCATTTGTCATTGCCCTTTTCACCTGTATTTGACAACATTTAGATGACCTTGACTTCATTATTCAAGGCAGGTATGAGTTTAAAGCAAATATGTGTTTTGCAGTCCAAAGTGGTGTTGATATGTTCATCGTTGTCTTTTAAAGACTGTGGAACAACAGTTGCTCTTTTATGCCTCTGCACAGAATCCATTGTTTCAAGAACCAAAAAGGTCATAGTCATCGTTTCCCATGACAGGAAAATGTGAACGCAGTGAAGGCATGAAGTCACTCTATGTGTGCTATTTGACATGGAATTTAATCATCTTTATTTGTAGGAAAAAATAGGATTAAGCCTCAAAAACACATCCAAATGTTTAGTTTTTAATGACATGCTTATAGCTAATAGTAAAAATCCTTACAACAACAAACACAAGCAAAGAAAACGGGACATCACCTAACTACTGATCGAGGGGCTATTACATAGTTACTTACCATTTTGTTCTCTCTGGACTCCAGCAGCAAGCAAATCTGGTTCCCCAAGACTTATGTCATTGAGCCTCGTTCCTAGACACTCCATGCAAAGATGTTTGCACCATTCCTCTGCCTCTAGTTCTGGAAAAACAAACAAACAAAAAAGTTTGTGTTAACGTTTTACTCAAAAAGTTGCAAAGTTGAATCAATACCTTCTTACTGACCAGCTTTATGACAACGTGCTTGTGTTGAAACCTGAGTTATTAGCATAAAGTTTCACATTAATTTCTTTGCCTTGATTTATGAACTTCTAAAGGGGTTTACGTTATTAGGAGCGCATCTTCCATTTTCAAATTTGGGGTTAGGAGGTGGAGTTAACAAAAAAGAGAAATGACTAGTAAGTTTTCAAGGCAGTATATTTCTAGTAGGCCTTCTGGAAAGAAAAAATGCAATTTAGGAAAACATTAGATACAATATTTGAAATATTCTTTACTGCTCTTTAGATGAATCTGAACTATTAAAGCACTTTCTGTTTCTAAAGGTTCTAGAATACTTTTCTAGGGGCAAAGGAAAAAAGAGTAATAAAAAGATCTTCAAATGCAAAATCTCCTCTTGCTCTGCTGAATGGCTATGCCTGTCAAGTTAGTCTGAATAATTACTTTCTTCAGTTCTGTTTACCTTCTTTTGGTCTCAGAGCAATTTGGGCATTAATTGGACTATTTATATGAAAATTCAAAATCTTCTAGTCCTTTCTGAGTCCTCCATTGCATCCCACCAACATACATCTGAGAGCTCCCTATCTGCCAGTCTACCAAGACATGAACTCCCCAAGGCATAACCCCCCGAGACACCACAACAGCCCCTCTCCACACCCAGCTTCATCCTATCCAATTCCCAAACTTAACGTCACGATATCTCTGGCATTGGTCAAAGAACATCTCAAGATGGCATTCACACAGTGTGAAACCACAACTAATAAAAACCATGCGATTAGGCTGACTGTCTTTTGTTACAGGATAGGCTTCACCTAAGGGAAACTTTCTGGAGAGCAGGCTTGGCACCAGGCACAAGCTGAGCATCCATTGTCACAGTCAGTGCATATCTGACCATCTTTAAGAGTGGGTGACTTCAGTCCTCTAAAAATGTCTCTATTAAACTGCCACAGTTTTTTTCTTCCTATTTTTGGAGACATCTGGAAAATACTTTTGTGACAATCTCTCCAACGTAGTGCTGAAATTCGGAGACATCGGAAAACACCGCATGCAAGCCCTGAAGTATCTGGTGATGGTGACTCATTGTAATTAGTGAAAATTTATATTCAAGAAAAATCTTTCAATACCTAATTGCTACAGTCCTCAAATCCTTGCCTGGTGAGGCATAGATCTCAAGTGACAGAAACATCTGCTGGACAAGAGAGACAGGCATGTAATTCCAGGTCTCCAAGAACTTTTGGCTACCCTCCTTTGTTCAGGGCCCTGAATAATCCAGGAACAGATTATTCCTGAGTTATCCTGGCTATCAGCTGACCGAGTTCCCAGGCAGACAGCTCAAATGATAGAGTTTATTGCGGGATTTCTGAGAGCCAAATACGGTTGTTGTCACAGGGACTCAAACAATTTGGAGGGATTCTTCAGAGCACTGTAGGCAAAGATGTTTCCCTTAGCTCTTCCTGATTTTCTGTAGTCTTTGTCTCAGGACACAGATCTCCAAAGCTGATCTTCTCATAACATCCTCAGCTTTTGGTGGTAAGTAACATCCAGATGACATTTAACTTTGTATGTGAAAAGAAAATATTGAGGTAACAGCGTACTGTACCTTAACACTTCTACAGATGGAAGTAAGGTGAGAAAAGGTGTATCTCTGGACAGCAATAAAACCAGGGCTTTTAAAAGGAATAAGATGAATTTGTTTAAAAACCTACCTCCAAAATTAATCTCCTGCTCATGCATGGAGAAATTTCCCTCCTGTTTTCCCTTCCACTCCTTCAGCCTTTGCCATTTCCTTGGATATTTGTGAGGTCTCTTGAACCAGAGCCATGCCTTACAAATCCTGCCTTCCCATGGAGAGGGTTTCATGCTGGGGGATCATAAAAGTGGACCACAAGACATGCTGCCATATTCTGGCAGCACACAGAGCGGGTGTGGGGGCCAGCACACCAGCACATGGGTAAGTCAAGCCCCCCCAGGGAGAGTTTCCACTGAGTTGCCCAACATATGCTTCCAGCTACAGATAAACTTGGGGGAATCAGTGCAGAAAGGCTGGTAGCACAAAGATGACAGTGCAAATCTAGTTGAGTGCTCCCATGTCTCCTTGCCTCTGACAATTTCTTTTCTGCCTAAACCGTATCACAGATCAATAAGTATGCCGACAAAATGCATAGCTCTATATAACATCTGTAATATTTCCCGGAGTGTGGTCAGGGAATAACATTTTATGTATTTTACAAAATCTGCATTTTATAACTTACTTTCATTGTGCTTGCACCCAGACTGAAAGGGTACATTCTGGAAATGTAGAATGAGATGATGGTAAACAAACACTAAACTAACATTTCTAATTTTACAAACATCTAAAAAGAAAGGAAAACTTATTGGCATTTCCATAAATCCAGCTTAACATCAATATATATTCAAAACAGGACTCATGTAAAAGCAACAAGATCTATTTATATGTATTCTTACACCATATTTCCACTAGATTTTTTGGGGAATAAAACAAAACAAAAAAAACCCATTGCTCTAGGAAGCTGTTTCTTGTGAGAGTTTTTGTTTTCATCTCCTCAATCCACTTGCCTCTCTCTATTACAGGAACATCTAGATTTTGAAAGCTTGGATCCAGAAACTGCCTCTCAGAGTACTTGACTCTGGCAGTTTAATTTAAGCTGCTGCTTCTTCACTGCCAGACATTGATGATTAGACCCAGGTTAGAACATTCTCCAACTGCCACACAGAAGAATCTTATCTTACTGTGAGCATTATAAGACCATGGCTATATTTTGCAAAGTGTAGTCTATAACATGCATTGTATTGCCATATAACTCAAAATTTGTATCTTACAAAAATGATTGACTTAATACTACATAAAATATAGTTTCAATGCAGAACTGCAATATCTTCCCACAGAACTATGCGGACTTGTGTCTGCTCTCAGAAGCACAAACTTTATCTACAAACGTGGAAGTTCAAGAGAATGAGAGTACTATGTGAGTTAGTTTTACCTAACGCATCCTGATAGCTATTGCATACTTGGAAGGGATTGCCTTCAACCTTTTCCTTGACAGATATGTGAAATCTTTAGAAGCAGGTGAATTACCTTTCAAAGCCAAAGCCATTGCTCTCCTTTTATCATGTGCATCTATAAAGCAGTTCAGCATTCTCTTGTAAAAGATCTATAGAGTGCTTTGTGTTTCTA
This sequence comes from Phaethon aethereus, assembly GCF_964289735.1. NCBI lineage: Eukaryota > Metazoa > Chordata > Aves > Phaethontiformes > Phaethontidae > Phaethon > Phaethon aethereus. The sequence goes on along the minus strand of NC_138582.1, from coordinate 63,596,461 downwards.
GATAGCAAATTAAATATTTATTATTTTAAAAATTAAATTATTATAATTTATAGTACATAAATGCATCAGTCACAGCAGCAATCTTTAAGCATGACAGCTGCCACATCACAAAACAAAGATACCACTGTTACTTCTTTATTTTGATTATATGCATATATTGAAACACATGAAATATTACAGTGGAACCAAGCCATAAAAAACTGTCAGCAAAATCCTTCTCTTTAATGCATGTAGACTAGATTTATTGGTGGTAAATGCTGAGTTTTTAGTTGTAACTGGTACTTGTCATTGAAAAATTTACTTTCCTTTTGAGATAACGGAATTTTTGGACTGAATGATAAATTATAAAGCATGCTTCCACAGTTATAAATAAAATCCAAATACTCGCATTTTCATCTTTACTGTTATTCGATTATAAAATGCTGCTATACAACTATCATGAAGTGAGATAAAATGCAAAGAGATGGGACCTTAATTAGTCACTGTTTATTGCATAAGAAATATTACCAGGAACAAATCTGTAAACCTGTTATCTGAAAACACAAAACACACCCCTTGTTATTGGCAATAGTTTCCTGCAGTTTACCTGAGCTTCTAGGTCATGCCTGAGGTTATATGTCATTTCTACTTCAGTTCCCAGGTGATTAAACTGGTGTTGTACCTACTTCAGCCACTGAAGTTGTATATTACAAATAGGTAATACCACAGGGTGATAAATGGGTTGGTTGATACAATAATGATGATGAAATAATATTGGCAAATGGTGTTAGAAATATAAATTTGTAATAGTTAAAGAGCTCTTCTGCTGCTTGCAGTTTAAAATAGCTCGTGCTACACAACATTCCACAGGGAGGAAGTGGCGGGGCAGAGATACAGATATATTTCACTTCACTGTCCTTAGAGATCCCCTAGATCTTTAAGGCTGGAGGTGGGATTGTTTTCAGACTCCTAACTTACGAAGCATTTTGTGTGTGGACTAAACCAAATACCTTCTGAATCCTGATAACTTTGCATTCTTTCACATTTACCTCCTGTGTTCACATTGCACAATCCTATAGGTGCCTGTCATCATCCACCACAAGTTGCAAGCATGGTCGAATGCCATGAGCCTGAGATAAAGCCCCAAGGAGGTGACCACTCCTGCTCAGTCCAGCTTTGTCTCCTTGAGTAATGCCATCTTCTGCTCTGCAAGGCCTCCATTCCAGGCGATCCCTTCCATCACTAGCAGCACCTAATTATTGCATTTGTAAAAAAATGGCTCCATTCATATACAACTCTTAATGTTTGAAAACAAGTATGAGGAAGTTTGTCTCTTCCCCTTCTCATGTAGACCACATAAAGTGATGCAACCAAGGATTTAAGTTGGAAATAACAGGCATGCAATATTAGAGGGGTATAACAAACATTGTCCTTGTGCAAATCAAAAAACCTCACTTGCTTTTTGAGCTTTCCCTAATGTCAAACTGTATAAACCTAAAATGTGAGTTTCTTCATTTCTGAAACTTTTTAAAGTATTTTCTGCACAAATTGTTTGACTCTTCTTCCCTCTAAAATACTACTTCTATAAAAGGTCTAAATCCAACTGCATATCCTTACTCTGAATGAAACTGAAGAATCTTTACTGTTTGGATTAGTAGGACTTAGGCCTCATATTCTCTACCAAGAAAGAAAGATGGTGCAGAAAAGCCACATGCGACAATTTATCTCTTCTAAAAATCACCCAGCCTTAATTAGAAGTTAATAGGAAAAAATATGATAGAATTCCCACAGGATTAATGTGTTATTACATTGCTCCACATACAATATATGCAGCAACTTAATTTCATTTTTTTTTCACTAGTAAATAACACTATTGCCTGCAGACATGTAATTTCTTATCAAAATCAATAATACCTAAAAAAACGCTATCCTTTATCAGGATATATATCATCCTTTGATGATTCAAACATAATTTTATTCTACAAATATTTAAAATATGTCATCTATCAGTATCTTCATTACTTAGGGCACATTTGCTAGAGCACATCACACACACTCAAGCAGACACAAATGCACAGCAATGTGGTTATTTCTTATCTTTGCTCAGAGGAACATAGTGATAGTGCCTGTTTTGTGTAATAACATGTATTACTGATTAACACTGGCTATACATGAATTAGACAATTTTTTGTTAAATGATAGATAGGAAGCATGAAGGGGACATAAATTCTATTTAGTGTAAAAGAACAGAAAATTAATCTGTATGTACACTAAAACTTGCTTTCAGTTAGAGAGCAACAGAGATAGTGGGCTACAACTCTGAAAGAAATTAGGTTATTAAAATTATATTTTTACTGACCAATTATATTTGAAGATATTTTATGAGATATGGGACTCATATAGAATTTTTGCTTGTGTTTCAACTAATACTATGTCTAAGGAAAATTTTTTGAATTTTTCTTGACATGTGATTTTTGAATCCTTCACTTGGAGCACAGTGTCCTGTTATTATATAAGCATAAATCACTGAACCAAAAAGGAAAAGGAAAAATCATGAGGAAAACCATATACACTGTTAAATTTTATCAACTTACTGAAAATGCTCTATATTCAGGCTGTGACAAAATATTTTAAAGGAGATCTGACAATATTCTTTGAAAAAAAAATGTAGGTGAGTCAAGTTCCCTCAAAATTTCTTGTCATTGCCACTTTTTTTAAAAATACCATAAAAGCCTTAATTTTAACTAATTCCAGCAATTAAAACATATGCATATTTTTGCATATACGAACCATTTGATGACATACCCACCTTTCTCTGTACAATTTGAGCATTATAATTTTTTTTGCCCAAGGGAATATTCAATAATGCAGCAATCAAGCTAAATGAATAATTACAGAATACGAGCACATATTATTCTGTAACTTTAACTTGGTATATTTTGCTAATGCCCTTTTTTAACTGAGGGAAGATATAGTCTAAGTATGATACACAAACTTTTATTTTCCCATCATTTGCTACTTCAAACTTGTGTTGGCATAAGGATAGCACAGTTAATTACAATAATTACTAAAATAAATTTATTAGCTATAGTAAAATTAATACTGATATTTCCACCAAAAATCATCTACCCTTATCTGGAGATGCTGCAAGATACATCACAAACAGGGTTCTGATAATTTTAATTTGTGCATGTACCTGTGTTTGCAAATAGCCAGCTGTGTATCTCTGTAGTTATCAGGTATATGAAAACTGACATTTTCCTTACAATACCCAGTTTGTTTCTGCAAGTCTGATCAAAAGTGTCAGCTTGAATAACCAGCACTCAGCTACTAGACCATCTACTATCCTGTCTATAATATAAACATGTACAACGTTAATTTAAAAAGATTCGTCACGTTGATGATATTGTTCTGTTACTGTTAAACTATTTCCCCAAAAAAACTTCAGTTGCACATAATATCTACTCTTACCTACATTGCTTCTCCTTCCCAGTGTAAAATTGCAGCGAAAGAGCACCCTTCACTCAAACCCTAAAAGAAATGCCCCACAACACTGACTAGCAGTCCCTAACAGAAGTTAAAGCAGTAGGAAACAAAGTTTCCTATCTGAAATGCTGCTTGAAAATGTAGTTTTCATACAGAAATAGAACTTATTTGACTTGTTTAAAAAATGGAGACTGTATGGGAAAATGAAGAAAAACGGTTAATCTACAAGAAAGTGATTTCTTTTGCTCAATTCTTGTGCTAGTATAACTATAGGACATTTGTTTTCTTTTTTCTCTTTAGGTAAATGGCAATTCTTGCTCTTAAAAAAAGTGATATCACTTTACTCTGTGATTAGTCGTACAGAAATAAATGATGCCATTCCAGGAATATAACACTGTTAAGTGGGTAAATTAGTCCTTGAGGGTAGATTTATAGATATCCTTACAGATCATGTATTCTACTTCATGCTGGGGACTAGTGGCTGTCACTATACCGTAAATGTTTATCAAGTGTTAGTATGTCCAACAGATCAACAGTGAGCTGATAGACCATCATTACTCAAAAATATCCCTAAGAAAACTTTCACTCTCAATGCAAACTTTCTTTCAAGTACAAAGTAATACTTATGAAAACCCTCCTGAACATAGAAGAAACATCTACATTTTGTTTGAAAGCAACAGGCCAGTTAAGAATCCAGCATGGGAATTAGACAGTTCCCAAGGATTGTCAATCCATACCTGTTTCAACAGTTACTATCGTTAAATGACAATAGCATGAAAGTAAAATAACCCCAGGCAGCTTGTCTGTAGTGGGAATGACTTAAACGCTATCAATCAAGTGTCCAAAAAGAGTCTGTCACTAGTAAAGTAACGCACAGAGGATGCTATCACATCAGCTTATGCAGCTACCCCATGACTTGCAGTCAGCAATAGCGTTTTTCTGGCTTAAAACTTCGCAGTATTTCAGATTTAGTCTATAGTCACAATACTTTTATTCCCTTTGGACAATTTATAAGGACTTCTCTTAAATGCATGGGAAATTTAATACCTTCTGTGTAAATCTGAATTATGCCTCTCTCCCATTGTCAAGTGTTTAAGTTATGGTAAATTATGAGGATCCATAATACCCAAAGAGACTAGTAAAAATACTAAGGTTCATTTCACTTTTTAAAAAAAACTATGTTAAATATTCAGTCTTATCTTTGAACTACTGACAAATCTTGCCACTTGAAGATCAGAAATACTGCTAGGTAACTAATTCTAAAAGCACTATTTTCCTATACAAAATCAAGGTGATAAGGACTAGTTTCAATATATGGAAGAAAAAATACGTACCTTTGCCACTATATGGTTCATTGCTCTTATGCCTTTGACCACATGACTTTCACTCCAGCCATCTGAATAGCTTCTGCATTAAATCAGTAGGAGCAGACAATGACTAGCAGACTAGGGAGTATTTGCAATCTCCCTTTCTTCTTTTCCTTGCCTAAATATGTCTGACTAAAGCAAGATTTCCATCTGTGACTAGATTTATTAAACATTGCCCCATTTTGGCTGAGCACGGAGGGCAGTGTTAGTGTTGCCCCCTTCTGATGTTGCAAAGTCTCTAGGAAGGCTTTCCTGTACAGTGCTATATGCCACTTTCAAAATAACAAACCTCATGAAAGAATAATCTTTTTCTTTCTGTGCTTCCATTGCCCAAGAAATACAGCTTTTTTCCCAAAATCCTGAAACTAGTGTTGTAAAGATGTGAGTCCTTGCTTCTATTAGAGTTAAGAAGTGGGATTTATGACATTGGAAGTGCAAAGAAATTCATCCAAAGCAATTACAGACAACTTCTGACTGAAATCATCTGTAAGATCATAACAACACGGGATGTGTTCTACTTGATTTTCAGTTGCATAAAACTTTACTCTCAGGCAGAACAAAGTATTAGGTAGAGATGACTGTGTGCCTTCTGTTTTATTCTTGTTGGGTTTTAATGTGGAAATACAATGAGAAATGTCATTCTCAAATTTCATATCTACAGAATTTAAACCCAAAGGGGATTCTTTTTTATTATGATTTCTTCACATTTCTTACTCTTATCTCACACTTGTATATTTTATTCTCAGTGTGAATGAGATCCCTACATTTGATACATGTAAATATTATTTCAATTAGAAAATGTTTTGTGAAAATAGACACTTTCCAATCAGGTAAAACCTCCTGTAAATATTAGTCTTCTAAAATAAAATTGTATCTAAGTTATGCCATTTTAGATTCCCAGTTTTTGATATACACCACTGATATCTCTACTGACATGATGCTACATAAGAAACACAGATGGATGCCTGAGAAGAGACAGTCTGCTTAAAGCTCAAATTCAGAATCCCAACTTTATTAAGTTAATAGGACCTTTTTTCTTTTTTTTTTTCTTTCAGTGGAATACTTCTAAGATTCGGTACAGCAAAACTACGTCCTTTGCTGAACCAGGAAAACAGCAAATAGGTCCAACTTCAATTATGTGTCATTTCCTTCGAAGAAAATCAGAATAAGTCTTGATGAACGCAATCTTACAGAACACACCAAGATTAAACCATTTGAAACTTCAAGAAATCTGCTGAATGATGGCTTAAAGCCATGTTAACTGGAGACTCACTGATGAAAGATTGGTTTATTTCAAATCTTTCATCCTTATTTAAAAGTAAACAACTCATCATAAAAGTATAAAGAATGTTTAAATTTAATATTTTGAACTATATGAAGCGAGAACTGCAGAGAAAGATGAGGATTTAGGTTCATAAATCAGGGGTGCTGATTACAGTGAAAAACAGTATCTGAAGATGTAGCTGTAATTTATGCACAGTGGTGATCAATTGCCCACTTACAGCTACTCGTGAACTGATTTATAAACACATACAGTACTAGAGGCCAAGGGGGAGATGTCCTTTCCTTTATGGAAGAGCTGGATTCATACACTAGCAAAAGACTGATCTCCTTCTAAGTTCCTTACTTGGACTCCAGGCAAAAAGTCCTCTTTGGCATCTCTCATGAACTAAGCTAAATTAAAATCCAGGTTCTCCCTGGCTGATACCTTTTAATGGAGAGAACAAGCTGGAAAAAAATGATAAACAGAAATGGGTTATTAAAAGTAGGGATGCAAAAAGTGATCACTGTCATTTAAGAAGAAGTTTTCTAGCACCATCAGCACACTCAACAAACGTACAAGATTACAATATATTATGCTGCCATATGCTTTTCCTTATTTTCTGCATTAATGCTTTTAAATGAGGAAGTGACTTGAATGCTACTCTTCCTTCCGCTTGGAAACTCTGGGCTACCCCTAAGCCCTGCTGCCTTAAAAAATGCAAAAATACCCCCACAACCCTCTTGATTTTGTGATATGTGAGGGTAATAAGGGGTTTATTGACTTACTCATTAACAAATAAATTTGACATCAGGGTTTTTTTTCCTAGATCAGAGTGTTACAATGAGACCATAATAGCCACAAGATCACAAAAAGCAACTAAATGCATAATTCTCTCCTTTTTTCTGAGTCAAATAAGGACAGGTAGACACTTACTGTTCTTTACATTTTCATAACAAAAGTTAATATACGCCTTTGCATAGAATCTTTATAAATTTTAAAATTAACGAATCAGTTTCCATGCCCAAAACCAGTAGTGTAACATAGTAGATTGAAATGAAAGAAACATGTTATACAAATGATAACGAAATTTTGCAGTAGTGCTTTACTGAGCTAGAAAAAGAGAAAACTTTTCTGTTTATATCAGAAAAATTGTCATCTTCTTTTACTCCCTTGATTTGATCCCTCATGAAGCCCAAGGTTTATATTGACAAACACAGGTATAATGCTTATAAGTATAAAAATAAAATTCGAATGGAGGTTTTTAAATATAGAGTTATATATTTGTAGTTGTTCTTCAAGACATCCATTAAAGACAATCTTTATTTCTTCAGTATTCATAATCTTCATCAGCATACATACAATTTTTTTTTACATGGTGTCATCTATTTGATTCACAAAGGAGGCTAAAATTATAGATGTGACAACCTTAAAAAATGAAAATTATTTAAAATGTCATAATTCATGGGCTACCCCTATTTTCTTAATTTAGCATGCATGCGGATACAAACTGCCTATAAATTAGGCATAATCACATGTAGAAACATAAGCCACTTCTTCCAGCTTCTTCCTACTCACATTTTCTGGTACTATATGATCATAGATTTAAAAAATAAACCCTTAGAAATTAAAATATTAAGCCTTTTATTCTAGATTGTGGTCTTAAACTATTAATTTTTATTCTACTCATGTCTACTTTTTAACTCAAATGGCAATTTTTGATAGGATATGAATCTGAGGAAATCTACAGATATCAAGAAATGCATAGAAGGGCATTGCATTTAAAGGACTAGTTAATGACACACAGGATTCTCAGAATTCCTTTTCAGTTGATCTTTAACCACAGAAAACTACATTTTTATCTGTCATATTTCTATAAATAATAAAAACTTCTCAGCAAGAAGTATAACTGTCAATATGAAATGTCATATGGAAAGAAAACTAGTTATACTCAGCACACATTGGAACTATTGTTAGACAAACATAATATAGAGAAGTTACATCTGAATAACGATGATTTGTGCTTTATTGCTGATGAGTAACAGCAGCAGGGACAGCATTTATTAATGGGGGAGTGCTGCTGTATCTAGTGACATGCTGGGAGCACTGCTTCTTGAATCACATGTTTGCGATGGACATTGTACCACACTTGGGAAAGATTCACACTGTCACTGAGCAAAAACATTTTGAATTACATTGGCTTTTTGAGTTTCCTGTATTAATTCATTTTCCATCACTAGAGAGAACAGAGGAGGTAAATGTCAGACACCCTAATTAATTCACTTCTCATTTTTTCAGCGAGGTGACTGTAAGCTATACCAAAGTTTAGGCTAACCTCCTTGCACATTCAAGCAAACTTACCATGGTAAGATCATTATGTTTACAATGTAAAACAGAAGCTACACAGTAAGACATCTTGTCATTCTTTCTGGATTAATGTTTATAGGAACATACCTAACACAAACTTGTCTTTCCTCGATAGGTTAGCTTAATTATCTAGAGGCTTGTCCATTAGCACATTTAAATGTTCTTTCATTTTACATTTATTATCTGTATTCATTTTATACGCCCACAGCAAATTCTCTAATTTGATTATTTCAATTTCTAGGTCCAGTCAAAATTATCCGTAACACAATCTAGGCAGAAAAAACAGCTGTAATATTCACTTCATGTTTTATTTATGGAATAGAAACTTCAGTTACAGGATTAATTTTTTTTTTTTTCCCTTGGAATTGAAATGAAATGGTAAACTACTGAGAGGTTTGGCCAATGAAGAACTTTAGAAAGAAACAGGGTAATTCATATTGTCACTGAGCAAGTACCATTTTGAAACGCAGTTGACTGTTTTCCAACAGCAGTCCAAAGAGTTATCTTGGGGGGATGCTTTACAAACTACTTCCCATTTCTTGAAACAGAATAAAGATACATTAGTGAGCCATTGTTCTTATTTGGAAGATGATTTGGAAGATGATCATCTTGCTGACAAACTTGGTCCCCTTTTCCACTCTAATAATTCTGAGTTTGCTTAATTTTTCTGTTAGCCAATAGGCTTACTTTTCTCTCCTAAACAAATGATGTTTCCTAATAGACCAGTTTTTATGATTTTATCAATAGAAAAAGAACAATATTATATCTGTGTTTTAACTTTAGAACTACACACATTTGAAAGGAAAGGCTTGGTTTTAAAAACAAATAAGGAACTTGAGATTAATTTTTCAACTTTACTTTACATGATCATAAATATGCAGGCTAATCACTTCTTAATGCTACCCGATAAAATTATAGTCTCATAAGAGTTGCTAGCAAATTTGTACTGCTGCAGTTTTCAAAAAATTCATTGCAAAGTCATGTCCAGATACCCATTCAAACATGGAAAAACTAAGAAAAGAGTTACATTATCAAAATGTACAGCTTTCCAGAAAGTAAATGGATCTAGATTTCTATCTTTAGAAGCAGACCAAGATTCCTCATAATTCTAATTAATATGCAGCTTTCACTTTGAAGTAAGGCTCAAATGTTCATAAGACATCAGAAGAGTAGTACATGTCAGACAGTTTTTACTAAATATGAAGCTTAAACCCCTAACACATGCCACAACACTACATGAATGCATTGTTAGAAGAAAAGAATGAATACTGTTTGGAAGTATTCACATTACTTTTGTGAATACAATTGTTGATTCTGTCTTCACCATAGCATGTAGAATAATCGAAATAGGTGATTGGTCAATTTGAATTAAGAAAAAGATAATCTAATATGAAGCAATCCAAAACTTGTTTGAAAGTATGTGGTGAACGGTCACACTAGGTGGTCATCAAAACCGAATAGCATTGCAAGTTTGATCCACCAAACACCTGCAAAATTTAAACTTAATATGATGTTTATTCTGCTTTCTGGAACATTTACAAATTGATAAAAACTGAATCTAAAGCATAAATGCAAAAAAGTCCCCAAATAAGAAAATTAATATGTCTGCTATCATTAACACATTACTTGCCTTATTTGCACATTAATACACTATTTTATAAGATTCAAAACCAATTAAAACTGAAAAACAGATTTAACTATATGACTATTTAAAAACCAGAATGCAACTTGCAATCAACAGCTTTCCTCTATTGTTTTTTCCATTGATTAACTTCAGTTATAACCTCAGATTAACTTGCAAGGCAGATTCAGTAGCAGTTGGAAGCAGTTGGAATTGCTTAAAACAGAACTCTAAAAGTAACCATGCTTTAGGAGAGAAATTGGAAAAAAGAAAATTTTTTTAGAGGTAAAAGGATCATTTCTCTATATAGGTTGGGGAAACATTGTATGAATATACCTGAACTGCAGTTACAAAAAACATGCTTACATTTTCCTGTTTCAGTGCAATCTTCATATAGAAAAGACTAAATTGCAATTAATGTCATGTGGATTTGAACAAGAGTGATGTACTTTGGACCACTTTTTGAAACCACGCTGCTTTAAAACTATGTTAAGCACTGATTGTGAGTGATAAAGCTTTTTTTTTTTTTTACTAAGCTTCTTTGGATGACTGAAGCACAATTTTCATCTTGGCCTCAGACTGAATTTCCTTATTTGAAATAAATAAAAGAAAAGATTAAGTTTCAGATCTCCAGAGAGTTTAAGGTTGAATATCCCAAACTGACAGAGGAACTACTCACACAGTAAAATTAATTCAGGAAAACATTCTTATTTATTTACCAGGGAAAAGGCCAAGTCCTCCCTTTGAGAGATTTAATGCTGTCTCACTTGGAACTTCATCCCAGGACCATCAATTACTGTAAACAGGGGAATCTCAGTTGTCTGGTAATACACTATTTAGAAACTGAAATCTCTGTTAATTGCTGTATTTGTGATTCATTTGCATATTTACATGAAATCTGGGAATCTTGACCATTATATGAAAGAAACTGTTGCATGTTTGTAACTGGAACCTTATTCTTGGAGACCAAAGAACTTCTCTAGTTAAATCTCAAAAAACAGAGGCCAGACTCAATAATGCTAGACTACTTAATAATGCTACTCAGAAAATATAGTCTTGATAATACTACTGTTAAAACCAATGCATAACTACTAGGAATGAGTTGATACTTTAAAATACAATTGTGGTACTGTAAGAGGTTGTTTTGTGTGCTGCTCTCAGAAATTATGAGGTCATAATTACTGGAAAGTTTCTTGCGAAGGGAGCACATTTTCTACTTTTATTTGAAGGACATAACATATTACAGGTGTGGTAGTCTTTTCAAACACACAGGAAAGATGAACAATTTTAATTATTGCAATATAGAGTTATTTCTACCCAAAATTTATTTGCTTACGTCCTTAAAGTTAAGTCATAGTTCGATATGTTTTCCCATGAAATATTGCCAAAGAGATTAAAAAACCTGAATGGATTGTGACAATGCATTAAGTAACTTTGCTCTGCAGGTATGGAAGCTGGGACAACTCTAGATAATCTCACAAGAGTATGTGATCGGAAGTCACATAAAACTTTTTCTTTGCCTATCACTATATGCCTGTGGTAGTCCCACACATGGTTCAGTCTTAAAAACTGCTTTAGTTCTCACTGATAGCCATCAGTGAAATGCAAATTTATAAGCTTTACCAAACACCCCAACAATCAGTTGCCATTCTGATTGTCAGCAGCCCACTGGGCTGGGTTAATGTTGATAGCGACATTCATATTGGCAGTGGACCTCTAGCAACGTCTCAAAATATTATGAAAATAGATGAACAGTGAACTCCAAATATTCATCTTTGTTTTTTTTTTTTCCAATGTGCACAAATTTGTACAAAACTTTCAGGTCTAGACTGTACATGAAGTAGAATATTCCTTGCTGAATACATAGCTAAGTACACGTTAGTAGTACACAAAACTTTCTGTGCTCATTTACACGTTATTCTTCAGCTTGTCTTCATTCAGTGACTGAAGTGTTTCAAAAGGCTTGAAACAGTTAACATGCTAAAGGTGCCATATACCTTACACACTGTAAGTATCCAAATGCAAGCTGAACAGTGACAGAGAATGAAAAATAGATTGGATGTTTCAGGTTTGGAGCAGTAAATTATCATGTTATTCATTGAACTCTCCCTAGGCTCAGCTAGCCTTATATCATCTGTCAATACTCCAAATTCAATCTATAAATTGTCATGATTTTTGTGCTGTCACTAAATGTATGCTATTCTCAGGTGAGGTCAGGAACCACAGAAGTCACATTATTTTACAGGCTGATACATATTCACAGATCCCAGGAGATCTGACCTACATTCCGTGTAGATGAGCAGAAGCCGTTTTATCTCAGTGGATACCTGGCTTCCACTCCAGTGTTAGCAAGCTTGTGGAGAGCAGCTGGGGTATTATACCAATCCCAAAGGGAAAGGAAGTATAAATATGCCCAAACACAATAGGTATGAGTTAAGTAATTGTGTCTTCTATTATTGTTACAGTAAGTTTTAAAGAGGGAAAAAATAATGGGCAAAAGGAAACAATCCAGAAGTCCACCAGATATGCACTTGTCTGTTGGCATAGTAGTACTGAGCCAGTAACATCCCAGTGCTTTCCAGAAGAGCAAACTGAAAGGATTAGGAGTTTGAGTGAGAGATAATCAAAGTAAATTGATGTGCTTAAAAACCAGGAGCCTTAATACTACTAGTCCCAATAATAAAAAAAGAAAAAGAAAGAAGAGACACAAAGTAAGTGATAAACAGTTACAGGATTATCTTAAACTTGCTTATTTGCTAACAGTTCCTTGATGCATCAATATTTCTTTATATATGTATTGTGGTTACATGGCAAGGTTTTGGTAAAGAGGAGTATTGCACAGGTGGTTTCTGTGAGAAGACACCAGAAGTTGCCCCCATGTTGAACAGAGACAGTTCCATCCAGCTCCAAGAAGGGCCTGCGGCTGGCCAAAGCTGAGACCATCAGCAACGTTGGTAGTGTTTCTGTGGAAACACATTTAAGATCTAGCAAAAATGCAGCGCAGCAGTGTGTGATAGGGAGGACTTAGGAAAAGATAGGAGAGAAACAGGCCTGCAGGCCAAAGTCAGTGAAGGAGGGGGAGGAGGTGCTCCCTGCAGCCCTTGGAGAAGATCATGGTGACACAGGTTGTCCTCCTGCAGCCCGTAGATGACCACGGTGGAGCAGATATTCACACTGCTGTCCATGGAGGACCCCACACTGCAGCTGGTGGACATGCCCTGAAGGAAGCTCCAGCTGGGGAGACCCCACGCTAGAGCAGGCTCCTGGCAGGTGTTATGGCCCTTGGAGAGGAGCCCATGCAGGAGCAGGTTTTCTGGCAGGACCTGTGACCCCATGTGGGACCCATGCTGGAGCACTCCATTCCTAAAGGACTGCTCCCCATGGGAAGGATGGAAAGAAACCATGTTGAAGTTTGTGAAGGACTGTATACCACGGGACACAATGCTGGAGCAGAGGAAGAACATAAGGAAGAAGGAGAGGCAGAGATTATGTGTTATGAACTGACCAGAACCCCCACTTCCCATTCCCCTGCACTGGTCAGGGGGAGGAGGCAGAAGAGTTGGGATCACAGGTGAGCCTGGGAAGAAGAGAGGGGTGGGTGTAACGTGTTTTAGCTTTGTTTTTTTTATTTCTCACTATCCTACTCTGTTATTAATTGGCAATAAATTAAATTAATTTTCCCCAAGTCTGCTTTGACTGTTTCAGTAACTGGTCCTTGTCTTGACCCAAACGGTTTTTATTGTTCTTCTCCCTATGTCTTGCTGAGGAGGGGGAGTGAGAGGGCAGCTTGGTGGGCACCTGGTGGCTAGCCAAGGTCATCCCACTACGACATAACTACATATTCTCTGTGTCCTAGATGTGAATGTTGGAAATAGAAGTAGCACAGATTTGTTTTACCTAACAATAAAACCTGGATATTGTCATTGACCACACCCTGCCTCCTCGCAGGACTAACATCAAGTTTACTGGGAGGATCATGTTTCTATTTTGACTCTACTGCAAACCAGGAGAAGCATGGGAAATTTGCAGAGACACGATGCCTTCCTAACTTAAAGCTGCATGATATACCGACTAGATCTGGCTTGCAGCAGGCTGGCTTGCAGCCAAGACTGGTGGTATCTAGCCATGAAGACATAACCAAAATAAATTTCTTTATTGACTCACCCCTTCATCAGGCAATGAAAAATAAAACCCTTTGCAGATGACACATCTTAACACGGTGTTAACATTTCTGCAAGGTTTTAAGGGATAAGTCTCAAGGCAGTGATGATTCACTCTGAAGTGCGTTATTTCTTAGAGCTGGTTGGGACTTTTCTGGCTAAATGCAGATTCATCAAGACCTAAATGCACTGTCAGAAATCTACCCATGTCTCTGCCTCTCTGCCTGGCAGGCTGCTGAAGAATCCACGACATCAGCATCAAGGGCAGTGTATCATGTCAGAAGCCTAAAAGCCTAGGGAGGAATAGCTAGACTACAATAATCAGGCTCTGGAGTCCTGCCTGGATTTCGAAGGAAAACATCTTGTTTGAATTTCCTTCTTACAAGAACATTTTTAAAATCTATTTTTAAACTGCAATCTTTAGAACACAGGAAGTAGTAAATTTGAAACAATACAAATGTACACTACTATGTTTTGTAGTGATAGGTGCTAGAGAGTATAAACCTAGGAAAGAAATTGAAAAGAAATTTCCCTTGGGTTTACAAAAAACTTCTTAAAACACGAAGTCTCATTCAATTCTCTTCCAAAGTACTTACCACAGCAGAGGTCCCTAACAAATTATTCAGTTAAAGACTACCACATGCATAATGCAGCATGGGACAGATTAGCCAAGATAGAAAAGACAGTCTTTTGTTGTAGTTTCAACCGTATGCTGTTACGCCATTCTATTTTCAACCTTACTACTCCTGATACATTTTTGTTTCTTTTAATTATGTTAAAAAAATTTTAAGCAGACAAGATGCAATTTACCAGGAATTATATATACAATAATATGCATATACACCTATAAATAGGTATAGCTTATACTTCCTTAGGACAAGGAGCTTCCCAAGATTACTTCCAGCCTTACTTTCTATCATAAATAGACCATGATTATTTTATTCACTTTTTTTTTGTCAGGCTAAAACTTACTCTATATTTCTCTGTACTTTTTGATAATGACATTTGATTAGTTACAATTGGCTAAATGCCAATCAGACCATCATTTCAAATGCTATCGTTATTAAGAATTCAGTTCTACAATCATCATAATGAAATCAATGTAATATGCCTAAGAACTTGAACAACATGTGGAAAAAAACCCCTTAAATATAATGACAATGTTACAAAGTTTTAAAAAAAATCCCAAAGCATTTTATATTGTGGAAAACATGTAAGAAATGACTTTGCTTAGTGTACAATGACAAATACTTATCAGGATCTGTTCTGCAAACACCAAAGTGCTTATTAACATGGATGCTTAAAAGGTACTTTTAAAATGAAAATATTAAATTTTCTTGCAAACGGCACCTTTTTTGAGCCCAATGTGTTGTTTCATGACATGATCCCTGCATTTAAGAACACATTAAAAAACAATCCTGGAGAGGTTTTAGTTTCTGCATTATATAAAATATGCAGCAATTTGAATCAGCAGGGGTTTTTTCAGGAGGAATGAGGCATGGATTTACTTCTGCTTCAGAACATAATTCATCAATTCTCACACAGTGTGGGGAGTCAATTGTGTAATTTCTTTGATGAGAGCCGAGGTATGGCCACAGAATACAAGTATCTAGCTAGATCAGATATAAGTGGAACAGGAAGAAAGCGGAATTTTTCTTTATTTTGCATATTTTTTTTAATATTTCTAACTTCTTACTGGTCATAGCAATTGCAAATCCATACTACAACCTCACACATGGATATTTTAGTGAAAGCAGATTCTACATTCATACATATATCTATAGTAGATGTTTAATATGGGAATAAGTTCTCTGTCTGAGATTCTTTTCCAGGATTTTTCATATTCAACTGCCATTCAGTTAATGAAGATGCATTTCCATTCCTCCTTCTGCAAACTGCTAATAACAACTCAAAATATGATGTAATTTTATGCATAAAACTCATCAAGATTCTCAGATGATTTTCAGTAATACTTTTATTATTGTGTGTGAATGCCTTTTGGCAGCGTAGAACAGGCCAATATTTTTAAAAGCAAGGTGTAGGACATTGTAGGATACATAGCATGAAGACATGTTAAAATACGTAATGCCTTATTGCCTTACCTTCTTAATAAAAAAAGTAGATTTAGGCTTTCATGCTTATAATATGATTAAAAACTATTCTAAATGTCATTGAAAATAATTTGTGCCATGAATTATATAAAGGATAAAACAGTATCTCCATATCTTTGTTTCATAGGACTAACTGTTACTTATGATGCAGTACATTTATCAAATCCACTAAGAAACTCAAAATGTGATCAGGAAGAAATCTTGTTATATATAGAAGTATAAAGTATTGATAATTTTAGATTTCAGTTTAAAGTAAACAGAACTTAAGGAAAACTTTTATGAAACTTTCTATTGAAGTTCAACAAGCAATTTCATACCTCCGTATGATGGCATCCTGGACTTCACCATCAATAACCTACCTCCAGTCTGTACTCACATGAAAGGTAACTGTATGGTGAATTTTTAGGGCAGAAGTTTTACAATTCATGTATTTCTCTTAGTCTCTCTAAAATCAAAATTCAGCTGACTTTGTACCATCTACCAGATGAAGCTGAAATCTGCTTGCCACCTTCTGTTTGTCTTCTGAAGTTGCTCAGCTTCTGCAGACAGGAAGATTTATTTCTACTCTTTTATTCTCAGAGTCCTACACACGCTTTAAAATGGATGATTCACTATTATCTTAGCTATCTTCCTTGACTTTGTTCCTATGGGAACAGTTTATATTTCATATAAATTTCAATCCTTCTGAGTAAAACTGTGAAAAGGAAAGCACATACAGTGTCTATATTTCTATATATTTGTTCAGGAAGAAAGAATAATACAGAACTTCTCTACTTCTCTAGATACACGATGTTAAACATTAGTAAAGGGTGTCCAGACAAGTTTGCAGTATGTGAAGAGCAAAGGCATCTGAATGCTTATCATAGCTGCAATATACACAACTATGTAATGAAACTTTAGGGAAAGAAAGAAAAATTTTCAGCCTCCAAATGTTTTGACCTTGAAAGTCTTAAATTTAGGGTTTCCCATAATGCAGTCCCAGAGAAATTTACCTTTCCAGTTTCCACATTTAGAAATCTTACAGCTTTGCTATTCATTTCATCACAGTCCGTGTGCATGCTCCTGCTAGGCTGGAAGTTTTTTTCTTGCTGTCCCGGATTTGCCCTACAAACTGAGAATGCAGCAACATTCTCAGCTCAGGCACCTGCCTGGAAGAAGGGCTGAAGGGATGATGGAGGACAGGGAGGCTATTCGAGACAGCCAGCATGGCTTCACCAAGCGCAAGTCCTGTCTGACCAACCTAGCGGCCTTCTATGATGGAGTAGCTACAGTGGACAAGGGAAGAGCTACCGATGTCATCTATCTGGATGTCTGTAAGGCCTTTGACGTGGTCCCCCACAACATTCTTCTCTCTACCTTGGAAAGAGATGAATTTGATGGGTGGACTGTTTAGTGGATGAGGAATTGGTTAGATGGTCACATCCAGAGGGTGGTGGTCAACATCTCAATGTCCAGATAGGGATCAGTGACGAGTGGCATCCCTCAGGCATCTGTATTGGGACCGGTACCCTTTAATACCTTCATCAATGACATGCACAATGGGATCGAGTGCACTCTCAGCAAGTTTGCAGATGACACCAAGTTGAGTGGTGTGGCTGACACTCCTGAAGGACGAGATGCCATCCAGAGGGACCTGGACAAGCTTGAGGAACGGGCCCGTGTGAACCTCATGAGGTTCAACAAAGCCAAGTGCAGGGCCCTGCACCTGGGTCAGGGCAACGCTGGGTATCAATACAGGCTGGGAGATTAAGTGATTGAGAGCAGCCCTGCCAAGAAGGACTTGAGGGTACTGGTGGATGAAAACCTTGGCATGAGCCAGCAATGTGCACTCACAGCCCACAAGGCCAGCTGTCTCCTGGGCTCCATCCAAAGCAGCATGGCCAGCAGGCCAAGGGAGGTGATTCTGTCCCTCTACTCTGCTCCAGAGTCCCCACCTGGAGTCCTGCATCCAGCTGTGGAGCCCTCAGCATGGGAAAGACATGGACCTGTTGGAGCGGGTCCTAAGGAGGGCCACAAAAATGATCAGAGGATTTAGCACCTCTTCTATGGGGATAGGCTGAGAGAGTTGGGGTTGTTGAGCCTGGAGAAGAAAAGGCTCCAGCGAGACCCTTTTGTAGCCTTCCAGTACTTAAAGAAGGCTTCTAAGAAAGATGGGGACAGACTTTTTAGCAGGGCCTTTAGCGACAGGACAAGGGGTAATGTTTTTAAACTAAAAGAGGGTAGATTCAGACTAGATATAAGGGAGAAATTATTCACAATGAGCATGGTGAAACACCGTAACAGGTTGCCCAGAGAGGTGGTAGATGCCCCACCCCCGGAAACATTCCAGGTCAGGTTTAACAGGGCTCTGAGCAACCTGTTCTAGTTGAACATGTCTCTGCTCATTGCAGGGACCTTAAAAGGTCCCTTCCCACCCAACCTATTTTATGATTCTATGATCATGACCATTTTGTATGTCTACTGTTTTCAAATTTAGCAGCTGTCAATTCTACGAAAAAAACCCCATATGAGTTTGTGTTCCCAAAATATTTTCTTTTAAATGCTAATTAATTTTAGAACTAAGTTTGCATGTAATTAATAATCTAAAAATGGCTGAAATGGATGGAATGTAATAGTGCAGCAACTGTTCCATCAACGGCCATATCCTGAAGATGGAGTAATATTTTTTTCATTCCATCCATTTGCTAGTTATACATATTAACAATGTGTGTCAGAAAATTATAACACTGTAGTTCAGACATACAACCACAGAAAAATGAGAACCATGAGAAAGACAGCCAACTATAAGAAATGACAGCAAAAATCCAAATATTTCTAATTTATAAATGTTAAAGTCAGAATAAAGATGAGTATTTTTAGGCAAACATGAAAAAAAAAAGTAAATAAAAGTCACTATTAACCTAAAGGGAAGTATTTGTACAGAACAAAAGAATATACATTCTAAATATTAACCTTAGAATACAGCATTATAACCATGACTGAGACTGAACTTTGCCCTGAAGATGTATATTTTTTCAAATATTATGATCAAAAATGGAGAATGTAAGAATCCAGAGCAACATATTTAACTTCATGCAATGCCTGCCTTTTCACCCTTTTTTTTGGATCTCAAAATATTATGGCACGTGTGGAAGTGAGAACATGCACCTGACCTCCAATGAACTATATGCTTTACAGAGAAGTAAGTAAGGTCCCTTCAGTATATATATATTAAAAAAAAAAATCACAGACAGAAAGTAGAAAAGGCAGCGTCATGAATTTTCATATAACAATCCCTGCCACCTTAGCAGAGAAATATGCCATCTTTCAGAGTATTTTCAACTATATAGGATTATTTTTCTGCACGCAAAAGGTGAACTTTGTATTGCTCTTTCCCGTACCAAAACTGTATGTGGGAAGCTGTTCTTCACTTCCACCACCTCCGTGACCCTGGATCTTCAGACTCACAAAACTCACAGTGAAAATGGGAACTTCAGTCTGGTCGTTTTTAAAGCTTATGGAGCCGTTTGTATGGTTAGTAATAACAGCAGGTATGATCACTGATGCTTCATCTCAAAGCCTCGATGTTTCTCTATAGTTTTAATCCAAAACCCCCAGGCTTCTTAGCTGTCAAAGGATATAGTGATATGAATTACATATATTATAATAATATTCCACTGACATCTGTCAAACTCCAAGGACAGAATATTTTTGCTTGTTAAAACTATCAAGGAGAAAAAGCTGAGCTCATAATCAGTAGTAATTTGGCAATAGCCCAAAAGTTCTTCAGTACAAAAATGAACTGAATTTGTGCCTTTTTAAATGATAGCAGTAGTTTTATTTAAAATGTAATAGATATAATTTTTTTTAAAAGAAAAGAAAGCGACACCCACAAATGGTGGAAACAGTTTTAAAAGGAAAAATATGTATAGAACTAAAAAAAACATGTTGCTGAACACATTGCTACTTGACACCAACAGTCATTCATTTTCAACAAAGTAGAACTATTTTTGCAGAGTTATAAGAAGACTTACTTATCACAGTTTGACTGTACTCAGAAAAAGTTGAAAGCATAAGGATATAGAAGAAAGACTGTTATATATGCATGAAAGTTTTATCAAGGTGACCACCACAGCAGCAAGACATTAAAGAAATTAAAATGGTGCATTGAGCCAAAAAAAAAGCAAGAATATTAATATCATTTAAACAATATCAATATAGTGTAATGATGGATGAAGCCCTAAAACAGAAATTTCAAATAGGGTAGGTGATTGACTTTTTGCAATACCCCTATTCTATTTTCCTCAGGACTTGAATAGTGGAAGTTTTAAGGGAATGGCAAAGTATAACCTCTTAAAAATAACAAAGATGTTTCTTGATTGCAATGACTCTAGAACTGCAGTTCACGCATGCCTGGAAAGAAATAAACCCCTTCAATTAATCTACTTCTATACAGAATTGGGCATTGTACTGAACAAAAGCCAAATATCAGTATCTTTGGGGATGTCTGCATTTGTTTCACAGTTGCACTTTTAAGATTTCTCTGTGATTTTGACCCTTTTCTTTTTCTCATGTTACATCTCATTCTATACTCAAATCACTGAAATAACATCTCAGCCCCAATTTATTTTGTCTCTCTTGTCTCTGAATGAATATTATTGGTAACCCCTCAAGTTGATTTTATCAATGGGTTTACAAGTTCATCAATTTTCCTCACATTCTATCATTTAGAAATCAAAATGGATTTTACACAAACCTGTGCTGGTGAGTCCACTGAGCCTACAAGAACCAGGGACTTGTATCACTTAATCTTTTGCTGGTGTCACTAAAGGAAGAATCATGCTCCCATATGATCTGTCACTGACCTAGTGCAACACAGAAACTTCATTCCTTGAAAGCTAGCTATTAATCAGGCACAATCCTCATCACACTAGCAACTTCCATAATAGCACCATAAATTTCCAGCTTTAAACAGTACTCGTGTCCGCCAGTTTCATTTTCTTGCTGGTCCTGCATAGCCACCATCGCTCACTGCATCATACCTACAACTTTAGAGAGAGTTTACAGGGAATTTCAAAACACCTGTCCCAGTGCGGAGACTGGGGTTACTGCCACATTACAGACATTAGGCTTGCAGGAAGAAGAGCTTCTCAATAGAGACATGTGTCTGAGCATAGCTATATCTACACAGAAACTAACAGCACACTTACCTGAAAAAAACCCCACCGTCAACAACAAGACAAATAAACAAAACCCATCCCAACATCTTTTTTTTTAAGGTGTTAGGGAAAGACAGCACCACAAGCCCAGTAGCTAGCATCCAGAGTTAAAAGAATGTCTCCATTTCCTTGATAATACACTGTGAAGTGCAGAAAAAAAACGTGTGGGAATGGGGAAGGGTTTTTGTGAGGCTGTGTGGAACCGCACTGCTTTAACTCCTAGATATTTCCCTCTAAATTTTCAGTTTATGTTGCTCCTGCTATTTGAATGGCTATAACAACACAGACTGATACTGGGCATATATTCAGTATTTGTTCTTGTGAAAAGGTCACTTTGTATCTTAAAAACTTTCCTTTTTTTCTCCTTGATGTATTTAAAAGATAACAGTAATATCCTTTTAACCTTTATTATCCTGGAGTAAATATGCTCAATTTCCCCAAATTGCTTCATTTTTCTTCACAGTATTCTGTCCTTCCACTTAACCTGCTTATACAGTTGGCAACATTTAATTTTATCTCAAGTCTCAATGTGTTAGTAACCTGAGAGTTTTGCATTTCTCAGTTTCTAAAGCAACTCGGACTTTCATGATTCTTGATAAAAAAATTGTTAAATTCCCTTAATAGCAACAACTTTCACATGATTTTCAGGGAGGCTGAACAGATTTCTACAGCTGCTGTAGAAGCTCTGGTGGTAGTAATGGGAACAGCTAGAGGATAACAAAAGCATATGGAGGATTTTTGTTTGTTTTTCTACAGAATGTTTTCATTACCAAATGGAAATTAACAAAAATTAGATGCTCCTCAAATGACTAATTTCCTGAAGTCCTAATGGAAATATGGGGGCTACGGCCCATCCAGAGCTCAGACTTGCCAGTAGCTGCCTTGAAGACAACAAGCAAGCTGAGGGCCTAGAAGTCACAGGAGCTTAGGAAACAACCATAGGCTCCCAGCCAGCGAACCCAGTGGGCTGGTATCACAGCGCTCAGGCTCTCTGGGGAGGACTGAAGTGTTCTATACGTTTAGAGAACTATTTTAAAACAGAATAGCATTTTACTGTGCTTAAATCCATAATTAAGAAAGCTAAGTACCAGAAAAATGTGCTACCTTTCATCAGATGGACTTTTATACTGCATAGAGAAAAAGACATCAGCTTATACTATCAAAAAAAAAAATGATACAGTTATTTTAAAACACTTCCTGGTACAACTCCGACAAAAACCCTACCTCACATTGTTCAGTTCCCGTATAAAACCAACTCAACTTAGAGCATTACTTCCTCCTCCTTTCCAAGAAATTATTGACTTTATGCTCAGCAGACCTTCTGCAATGGGTCCAGCATTACTGTCCCTCAAGGTCAAGATGATAGGAAACAAAGTATCTGCTTCTGCATATTCTGAGACTCCATGCTGGAAAAAATGTTCATATCATGAAATTTTTGGCTCCCAAATAGTTAAATACTCAGTACCTAAAGGGGGCTTATAAGAAAAACTTTTTAGCAGGGCTTGTTGTGATAGGACAAGGGCTAACTGTTTTAAACTAAAAGAGGGTAAATTTAGACTAGGCAGAAGAAAGAAATTTTTTACAATGAGGAAGGTGAAACACTGGCACAGGTTGCCCAGAGAGGTGGTAGATGCCCCATCCCTGGAAATATTCAAGGTTGGATTGGCCAGGGCTCTGAGCAACCTGATCTAGTTGAAGATGTCCCTGGTCATTGCAGGGGGGTTGGACTAGATGACCTTTAAAGGTCCCTTCCAAACCATTCTACGATTCCACGATTCTAAATAATTCAAGGCGGTCAAGCAGCTGTGATTCTAGAATAAGATTTTTGACTAAGTCTAAACCACTTGAGTGGTTCTTTCCCACTGAAGCCATGGGAGAGTTATTAGCAGAGTAAAGGTGTTATTGAGTTAACAAAAGAAGCACCCTGATTTGCCAAAATAAACCCCATGTGTGTATACCACTATACACCATGAGACTGTTAAAAGTCTAGGCATTGTCCCATAGAAACCACTGCCATTATACATTTTTGAGAGATCTGAGAGGAAGAAGAAAACATTTTAAATAGTAAGCAGCTCTCTAAATATTCCTTAATCTTTGCTAAACTTCAAAAAGGAAAGCAAAGTACTTGCCACATTTCAGCAGCAGTAAAAAAGGTAATAGTTCCTTGTAGGAAGACAGAACTCAGTTGTGGAAACGAGCTGCGAGAAAAATTTTTTTAGACTATATCTTCCTAGTTCAGGACACACAAAAGATTTGGAGTTCATGAGAGTCAGATTTTAATGAAACAAAGCAGTATAACTCTCTCATCTGATGGAGATGATGCATTTTATACTGTTTAGATAGACTGAAGGCATGGAGAAAGGCAAACTGATTGCAACTCCGCTATAACTCCAGCTAAGATTTGTAGTCTTTCAGAAACAGGAAACAGTCCGACAGCTCCATCTTCTCAGTATTCTCAGAGCAGGTAATTGTAGGGAGCAATAAAGATCCTCTGAAGTTGTTTCTTCTCCAAGATGAACAGGCCCAGCTCTCAATCTCTTTTCATATGTCATGTGCTCATGACCCTGGCCTTTGGTGGTCCTCCACTGGGTTTGCTACTGTATGTCAATGTTCTCATGCTAACAGCACAAAACTGGACACAGTACTCCAGATGCAGTCTTATAACTGCTGAATGGAAGGGAAGGATCACTTCCCTGTATGTGCTGTCAATAGTCTTACTAATGAAGTCCAGGAGATGTGCAGTTTGCTGTCCGCTAAGACCCCAGAGCTTTTTTTGCAGACCTGCTTCCCAGACAGTTGGCCCCCAGCCTGCCTTGTTGCCTGGAATTACTCCAACCCAGGGCAAGACCTTTCATTTACTCTTGCTGAACTTCATAAGGTTTCTGCTAGCCCATTTCTCCAGGTTTGTCTGACAGCAGCCCTACCTTCCCAATTTGGGTCGCCCCAATCTGATGTCACCTGCAAACTTGCTGAGAGTACTCTCCATCTCATCATGCAGGTTGTCAATGAAGACTTTGAACAGTCCCAGCACTGATCTCTGAGGGACCGCTACCTACTGGCCACAAGACTGGTTTTGCACCATAAATCACAACTTTTTAATTCCAGCCTATTTTCTATCCACTTTATAGTGCCATTATGCACTCCATGTCCCACCAATTTGGGGGCTATGGAAGAGGGTATGGGAGGCTGTCAAAGACCATTAAAATCAACGTATATAAGAGCCACTGTCTTTCCCTTGTCCACAATGCCAGACACCTCATCATAGACAGCATGATTTCCATATGGAAAGTGTTCTAGCTACTCCCATTCACCTTGTTGTCCTTCATGTGTTTACACATAATTTGCTCTAACAACATTCTCAGGGACTTAGGTGAGGCTGTCTGACCTATAGTCTTTTGTGAAAGAATCCTGAAGTTATCATTTGTTAGCACTCTTTTCTAACATACCTGCATCATAGTTATTCTAGGGAATGAAGATCTTTTCATTAGAGATCAAGGGGAATGCATGTGTACGCAAATGGAAAAGTTAGCATAGAACTAATTTCAGTGCTGTTGAAATATAATTAAAATGTTTTTATTTGATTATTAATCATATTATAGATTTATTAACGCTACACATTAGAAATTAAAGTCTTTAATGCAAACGACTTATCTAATAATCTGCTAAACTGATCATAGAAAGCTACAAATATTCTATGTGTCTGTTGTTAATTTTAAATTAATAAACAAACAAAACTGTCAATTCATCTTTCGTGGTGGGATGTAGATATCATGCCTGCAATACTTGATCTAGAATCCACATAATTCATGACCTTACACACTTTTAACCTACCTCCTCCACATGTTTCTCCAATTTTCTTTCACTGTATTTAACCTAGATTGTACACCATGCAATGTTTATATGATAATATTAAGATACAATTTTATAATACACAGCTTCAAATATGTCACTAAGCAAACAGAAACTTTATCATTAAAAAATTTCTCATTATTTTGAAAAACATTTTTTTGAGGTAAAATATACAGTAGGACACAGACATGTACAATTGCATTTTCAAACAAGAAAACAGTGCACTTTAATAGTGCAGTGTTCAGTATCTCACAAGTAACTACCTGTCATTATGTACCATGATTCCCAAGTCTGTCCTCAACTTAACTCATTCATTATACCATGTAGCTGTTCAAACTGCAGACTGCTTGACATCCGGTACTATAATATCCTGAGGTTTTAGCTGGTATTTATTTCTTATTTGCAATGGCATGATAATTATTAGTTTAGTAAGTGCCTATAGCAAAACTTAGAAAAAAAGCCAATGTTTCACATCTTGGCTTTAATAACATCCCATAGGCATTTTTTACTCATTTTTACAAGTTAGCTGAAAATCTCCAGTCTTTAGACCATCTGTGTGCAATCAAAGATAAGTAATGGAAGAAAGTAACACCCCCAACACCTCTCAAAGTATATTAAAAGAAACCTTACCAAAACCCCAAAAAACTAAACCCCAAACTCCAAAATTCTTGTTTACAAGAAATTCCTTTAATCTAAGGATTTCTATCTGGTATTTTAAGTTAATTCATCTGACCAAGACTTTGATGTGTAACTTGATTTTTTCAAGATAGGCATGCAGTACCAATTGCTTACCTGACTCACACGCAAAAGTCTTTGACGTCTCATCATGAAAGATAATTGCCACTGCATGCTTCTTTGTCTCTCGAGGCAATCTAGTTATGTTTTTGATATTGTGCAGCTCAGTTACCTTAAAATGAAGAAAAGTATTTTAGGCAGTACAATATATAGTGTATATTGTATAAATAGTACAATATAAAAATAAATAAATAAAAATATTAACCATAATTACTCAATTTTTACTAGAATCTGTTTTTCCCCCCTCAGGCTATTTACATTCATAATTTTTTTAATTTACAAACCCACATAAATAGGTAGAGTCTAAAGCTGCAAAACTTTCTATAAAATGTAACGTATAAAACAGTGAATGGTCTACTCCTCTAATAAAGTTCTACTTGGAAACACAGCTATTAAAATGACATCAAGATAGTGTTGTGATTATTCTGTAATACAGTTTTCCATTTCTATATTCATACAACTTTGATCAGTTTCAGAATCTGCATCAAATACCTAACCTAAAGTAGGAACAGGAGTGGTTTATTAGTTAAGGGAAGTAACTCAATTATCATGACAATTAATATCACTACATTTGTAAGGATAGAACCTCATCTGTCTTTAAAGTGTAATTGTCATCCTCATAAGAACTCACAATTGTCAACAAAAAAATAGTCTTGTAGCAAATCTACAGCATAAACAAATAAATTTATTTCCATTTTGATTTGAGGCAAGTAGATAACTACAATTAACACAATGGAAGAAAAATATGTTATTACAACCAGAGCTGCTAGCACAGTCTATATTAAACTCCTTAACACTTTGCATTATAAAATCTTTTCTCAGTTTCTTGGAACTCTGGGTAAACTTCATCTGTTTATAGTTAGCTTTTCGGGGCAGAACATCTGCCTCAGGCAGAATTAATTTCTTAAAAATGTCACCCATATGAGTTTGGCCATCTATGACTAGGGAAAAAATAGACTGAATGTGGGTGGGTTTTTTTGTTATGTTTTGTAATTCTTATGCTCCCTGTGTACAGCTCTAGCATGCCTTTTCTTATGCTGGAAAGAATGTTTTTTAAGAGACGTAGGTTTTATATGGTGCAGTAAAACAATGGAACACGTGGGGGAAGAGACATTGCAAAAAAGATTGAGAGCAGATGAGCAGTGAGAACCATCAAGAAGCCAGGGAAAGAAACTGAGACAAAGCATGTAATGGAATGTGTAAATGCTGATAAAGCTGAGACCAGAACTGAAGACTGCTCTGGGGTTTACCTTGACAGCCTTCAGCAAAACTCACTCCAGTTTGTCAATATCTTTGCTTTAACTGGATGCAGTACTCTAGATATGGTCTAATGAGTGCTGGACAGAGGGGGATAATCACTCCCTGTACTGACTGGCAATGGTCCTGTTCATACAGCCCATGTAGCTGTTGGCCATCTTTGCTGGCTGAGGTACCAAGCCCCAGGACCCCTCCCACAGTGCTGCTCCCAGTCTGTCTATCCCAAGCCTGTGCCATCACAGGGGCTCCTCTGTCCCAGGGTCAGTGCCTGGCACTTGCCCTTATTCAGTTTCACAAGGTCCTTGTTAGCCCATTCCTCTAGCCCGTTCAGGTCTCTGGAAGGTAGCCTGACTACCGACAACCTGTTGACTGATCCTTCCCAATTCATTATCTGCATAGTTGGTGAGTGCATGCTCTGTTAACTCTTCCAGGTCCCAGGACAGATCCCAGCAGTTCCACACTTACTACTGACCTCCAGGCAGAGTATCACCCATTAACCATGACTTTCTGGGTCTAACTAGCTGACTAGCTTTTCATCATCTAGAAATCCTCCCACACAGATGATACCATCCCAGCTTGGATATAAGAATATTGTGGGAGACAATGTCAAAAGTCTTGCTAAAGTTAAGTACCCAATGACATCCACTGCTCTCTCCTCATCCCAAATCATAGACAGCTATCAGATTGGTCAGGCACGATTTCCCCTTGGTAAATCCATACTGGCTCTCCCCAATTACTCTTTTCCTTCACATGCCCAAAAATATGTTTTAAGAGGACTCACTCCACGGTTCTTCCCATGGGCTGAAGCGAGCCTGCCAGACCTGTAGTTCCCCAGGTTGATCTTTTGGCCTTTTTTTGGACAATGGTGCAACATTTTCCTTGCCATTTCATTCCTAATCTCTTACAAGGTCCCTTCCAACCCAAACTACTCTATGATTCTGTGATTTCCAGAGCTTTGCAAGAATCCATTTATTTCTCTAGTTTTTGCCTGGGGGAAAAAAGAAGGGCTGAACATCACAGATACCAGTGCCCCATTAATGGAATGACTAAAATCTCTGTTAATTTTCCTTGATCCATGCATGAAATGATCTAGTATGTGAGAGGGCTTCTATGGCTTACCCAAAGCGCTAATCTCAAGGAAATACTGTAAAAGGTAAAAGAAAGCATTAGTAGGCAGAGAGCGCAGACTCTAGAATTCAAAAGCTGAAGGAACAATACCAAATCCAGAAGTCATTACTGAATTATGAAGACCCAGAAGGGTCCAAAGTAGGAGATAGGGAAGATGTGGATCCACTTGTCTTGCTAAATAAGAAGAGGATATAAGAGCAAAAAAATTAAGAATATTTGGGAAACGAAGACGACCAGGTTGTTCTTAAGAGAATTTATATTTTAAAAATAATTTAAAGGTGCACATAGCTTTCCTTCCAAAGGTTCAAAAAGATGACTGCCAATGCAATATGAAAGGGAAAACAATAACAGGAAGAAAAACCCCAGTGTTTCTAACACAAGCAAATGAAACAGAAACTGATATTTTTATGTGTGTGTGCATGTGTGACTGTGCACAACATGCAGAAAAAAATTCTTAAATCTTGTTATGTTAAAAACGGGAAATTTCTCTTTCTGGAATAGCAGGAAAGGAAATAGAAGTGCTTTGAATAGTGACAACAGGGTATATTAAGCCTTATTCCAGTCTCTCAGACAGTAGAGATCTATTCTCTTGTGTAACATTTGAGTGTTATAGATTACTGAAAGATCCTACAGTGCTGATAAGTTTGATAATAGATCCAAAAAACCTACATCCCTGGCATCAAAGCCAGGATATAACTTTCACAGTAGTTTTTTGTTTGAAACATAACTACAGAAAACTGTGGGTGCATACCTAGCTATCTACAAAGAAGATTTTATGGGTTCTCTAGTTGATCAGTACAGTAAGCCTGTTTTGTTTAATATATTGGCAGATCATTTTTTAATGCAAGATCATTCACACACTTAGTAATATTGTCAGCACAAAATGAACAAACAATAGAATTTTATTTTATTTGCTTGTGGGAATTTAATGTCTGAAAGAGACAATGAAAACACCACCAAATTCTGATGTGCTGCTTTTTGGTACACATACAAGAGATTTGGTTGAACAAAATGCAATGCAAGTGAAGAAAAAGTCTCCACACAGGGGAAAAGGTGCTTTTTTTAAAAAACATTTCAAGTTTACTTTGTCTCTGGAATGACACTGGCTACCAAGACAGCACAGAACTTCTTAGAACTCCAATTTGACTGGCAAAGGGTTACATGAATTGCCTCTTTCAAACTCCCTGACTTTTACTTTCTTTTTTTAAAGCAAGGTTTTTTGAGTCATTTATATTTTCACACAGAAGTCACATTCCTTGTGTATATCCTTCTACAATAATGGACATATTTCAAACTGTCATAAGATATTGTGAGATATCTCTTTTCTTGTCAAATGCTTTCATGGTTTAACATGGGTGGCCAAAATATTTCTGCCAGTTAAAAAAAAAAAAAAGATAATTAAAAAAAACCCCACAAACATATCTTTCCCCTTGAAATGTTTTGTTTTACAAGAACTGAAGGTTTTCCTGGAAATAATACTGTTTTAGTCATAATATTCTGAGGATAAAGGGAATTTATACAGATGTTAGTTAGGAAAAAATAACTAATTTTGCTGGGTAAGCTAACAGAAAAAAGAAAAGAGAAAAAAAAGTAACTGAGGTTTAGCACTTAGTCCCATCACTGTATCTGAGAAAGCAGCAAATTTCACAGCATCACAGAATGGTTGAGTTTGGAAGGGATCTCTGGAGGTCATCTGGTCCAACCCCCCTGGCTCAAGTAGGGTCACCTAGAACTGGTTGCCTGGGACCATGTCCAGACGGCTTTTGAATATCTCCAAGATGGGTGACTCAACAGTCTCTCTGGGCAATCCGTGCCAATGCTCAGTCACTTTCACACTGAAAAAGTGTTTCCTGATGTCCAGATGGATCCTCCTGTGTTTCAGTGTTTGCCCGTTGCCTCTGGTCCTGTCACTGGGCACCACTGAAAAAAGCCTGTCTCTGTCTTCTCAAAACCCTTCAGGTGTAGAGAATACACCCACTGAGGAGTATATAATGAATGACCCTTCCCATCTCCAGGCTAAACAGTCACAGCCGTCTCAGCCTTTCCTTACAGGAGAGATCCTCTAGTCCCCTCATTATCTTTGTGACCCTTCACTAAACTCTCTGCAGTATGTCCATGTCTCTCCTGTACTGAGAACCCAGAACTGGACACAGCACTCCAGGTGTGGCCTCACCAGTGCTGAGTACAGGGGAAGGATCACCTCCCTCAACCTGTTGGCAATGCTCGTCCTAATGCAGCCCAGGATACCATTAGCTTTCTTTATGGCAAGAACATATTGCTGGGTCATGTACATCCAACCATATACGAGTTGAAGAAGCAGTTCCAGTTTTATCTGTTGGACAAGTCAACAGGTTGACAGAAAAACAACAACCACCAGTCAACATCTCAGAAACCTGAGTAGATGCTGACAGAGGCTGTATTATCAAATAAGCCCCTCAGTATTTGTATTGCATATGTACTTTTGAATTTCAAAGAGAGATATGAATTTTTTCTTCCATGTTCACCTATTGAAATTGTACTGTATGTTTCCCTCCACAATCAGAGCAGAAAGGTAAGAGGCAAGAGTAATAATACTGTGAAATCTATCCTCGCACTGCTGGAGAGAACTGAACTTAATAAAATACCGAATTTTGGGTTTAATGCCAATGAAGCATGAGTCATTTCTCTACTCACTGAACATTTGCAATTAAAAAATAAACACCTGAGAGTTTATATTATTTTGTATGAAGGAAAAATTAAGTTTGCCTTGGCAAGCAGACTGCTTTATCTCAGTGATTTTTAAAGTATGGTTTAAATTTTTAACTACTCTTCTAAATAAAGAAAGAAACAAACAAACTTTTGTAAAGGGGAAAAAAGTATTAAAACTACTGAAAAGACCAAAAAAAACCTTTAAAAAGTAATAACATTTTAAAATTATTTAAACCATCTCTTTGCAAACTTTAAGAAGCTTTTAGAAGACTAATCAAACTGAAGATTTATGAAAAAGAAAAAGCCCCCTTTTTAATATGTAGGGCATTAGGCAAATCTATTTTTTAAGTAAAGAATGTTATACCAGAATTTGCTCCCTGTGGTATCATAACAGACTCGTCAACAAAATAGTCTAGTTCATTGAAAACATTACTGTTCTTCACAACAGAATAGTATTCTGGAACTACCTAGACCATTGGTAACATTGTACCAGTAAGAAGAAAAGAATAAATGGAAAATGTAATGTGCTATTACACATGTAAGAGTTACCTAGACTTGCCACAAAAAAAGATGGAAATATCCCCACTGTGGGATTATACTTTGCCTAAAACTTTGGTAATATTAAAAACAACCCAAGCAAACAAAAACTTTGAAAATCAGTTTTCCTATTTCTCCCCATTTGTATCCCTCTAAGAAATGAACTTCAGCAATAAATAAAATCCCTAATATTACCTGTTCAGTGGTAGTAGTTTGCAACTTTAAACTAATGTTATTATGTTACCTCAGACTTTTTTTCTTTACTAGATATTGGTGCTACCATTTAGTGCAGTACTCCATATGGTGCTCGGTGTGGTACATGTTAGGGACTCTTAGCACCTGGCCCATTTCTCCGTTCTCCTACTTGTCATCAATAATTCCTGCTCATATGTCCATCACTCAGCAGCCCACACATACATTTCCTTGCTTTTTTTTTTCTGCTTGGTTTCTTGATCTTTTCCTGTATCAGTCTCTGAAACCATTTTTCATGTTTCTAGAATGACAATTAACACTGGTTGAAGAAAAGATGTGGAATAGTTACTTAATTTATACGTAACAAACTTTTAATTCCACTTTTTTTCATATATAAAAGCTTCTTTCTTTCTTGTTTTTTTTTTTTTTTTTTGACACAGGTATATCAGAGACATCCAACTCCTTTACTTCTGGTTAATATTTGATGAGAGGACATAACACTGAAGGGCTACAAGGTAGGAGAATTTCTAGGACTGGTACAGGCAGCATCTCACTCCTGCAAAACTAAGCTAGGCTAGGCTTGCACCAGGGTCTCAAGGCTACCCATCAGTGTTGATTTCTGTAACTGTTTCCTCTCACAGTCAGGAATTTGGATCACCTCAAAGATTCCATATGAGCACTGCTATCATCAGTATAGCCTCAGGAAATGAAATGCACTTGATCTGCACACAATTTTTTGGGGTGAGTCTCAGATTGCTCACCAAAATGCAAAACTTCTTTACAGAGGACCATTAAGCACTGAACAAGAATGCAAAAGATCCTATAGTTAGTTTTCTGCCACCATTGCTCATATATCTAGAGCACTTAAGAATCATTCAAAGATTGCTTCATTTCTCATCCTCTTTGTTTTTCTTTATCTCAGTCTGCAGATGGGCCCAAAGCTTACAGATGTTTTGTGTTGGTATAGCATCTCATCTAAAAAAGGCACCACTTGCAGAGCTTCTACTTGCTTCCTTTAAATAAATGTTATATATAGAATAATCAAATCAGTAATCTTCAATACCTTGTAAATGATGTCTAGCCACATCTGGGTGGATCAATCATTAAAATAAAAAGAAAAAAAAAGAAAAAAGGCAAAAGAATGCTGTTTGCTGCTCTGTATTTTGACTGTATTAAAAAAAATCTGTCATTCTTTTTCAAAAGAAAATAAGTAAAGGAACAAAGTATATAATTAAAGTATAGAACAAAGCATCAACCTTAAGAGCAAGAGGAAAAGTTAGAAAAGACTCCTCTGAAGAAATCAACAGCTAACAAATCTCAAGTTATATGGTCACAAAGATAAGAGGCTCAGAGGAATAGAGTTTATGCCCTCACTTAGGGAAAAAAAAATAAAAATCTTTGTTTCCTTGAAGAATTTTCCCTATCCTCTGTCTTATGATAATCATTTGTACCCTGAGAGGTTCACAGAAACTTGAAGTCACCTTTCTACATGGAGATCCCAAATTTGATGCTAATACCAAATTACTTCCATTCTCTACTACCTGTCAGAATGCCCAAGCATTGCCTGATGCCAGGGGACTGAGTTACAAGAAAAACTAAAGGATTGCACTGTATTAGTTTGCATGCATTTCTGTGCCAACAGACTTGGAAAAGAACTGAAAACATCCCGAGAGATTTCAGAAGTCTAACCCCACTTCTCCCTAGCCCTTACCTGTCTTGACATGACATTTCAGAACTCTCCCAGTCTAAGCGCTGGCTATAAGAATTCATCCATGTTAAGAGCTTATTTTTACATGGGAAAAACAGCCACATTATTTCTGTCTGGGAGTCTATGACCCACGTTATAGCAACCTATAGTCTTCTTTTTGAAAGTGCACTTGTTACCCAAGTAAATGACAGGAAATAATTACAAGAGCACACTTCCATTTTGTTAGTAAAATATTTTATATGATAAAACAGCCACTGTCAATGCAACTTAAATAGGATACTTACCCTTTAAAATGTTTGGGGACTTTGTGGGGTTTTGTTTTTCTTTTCTTTTTGGCATCTTACTTATATTCTTAGATGTGAAAGGCTATTAAATTACAAAATAAACAATCTAAATGAAAGCTCAGATTAACTGGGATTTGTTGTTTCTTAATGGTCAACATAATTTGACATTTTTCTGATTACTTTATTTGGAACTACAATTAGTTAATTCAAAGAGGAAAGATTTTAGGAACAATTCAATACACTTTCTCTTGAATCCATCATACTTCATTACTGATGTACACTGGACATTTATTTGTTTGCTTATTCTACTAAAAATCTTTTCTAGTCAGGGAGCTGAACATCTAGGAACTGCACTATCCACTTTTGTATTACATGGACGTGTAAAGACTATATGTATAAGACACATCCAGGGCTCTGATGATCAAATTGTACATTTTTAAATGTAGACCAAATAACTCTTCTACAATTATAGAAATATTACCTCTGAATCACGTATTACAACTACATCACTACAAAAAACATAATTCCACAGTAAATAGGAAAGGAGGCCCAGAAAAGATGAAAAACACATAAATCATGCATAAAATCTCAAATGTGTACCCCCCATATGAAATTGGGAGGGAAATGATTCTGCAAATCCATCTATTGAATTTTATTTCCACTATGTGGAGTCCTGGAAATTTCTTGCTTAGAGGAAAGGGTCTGACTTTTCATAAATGGATTCCTGTTCTGCATTGCACACTACCTTCCTGTCATTTGATTTCTATCTAGCAAAAATAGAAGCAGAAGAGAGACCTACAAAATGCAATTGTTCATCCTCTTATTTCTTAATAATGGCCAACATACTACCGACTGTAGTGTAATACTATGCAAGCAGTAATATAACAGAGCACAAGCCAATGCAGTGGCAAGGAGCAGGGACTCTAGTGAGTGATGCCTAGACAGTAGAGAACTACCTCAAACCAGAAACAACATGACAACAATAAGAGAGCGATAGAAGAAGCAAGAGTTAACTATCAAAGCAAGAAAAAGGCAAAGGAGGCACCAATATGCTAACATTACTCTGAATACTGCTTCCAGTCTGCAAAAGGAGAAAAGGAGGTGCTGGCCCATTGCAGATGAAAGGACTGCAGAGAGGAGTATCTCAAAGAAAAAAACATCTCCCTTCAGCTCAGTTTTCAGCCATCCTATCCGTAGTTAGCGGTGCCTCTTTTTGCATGGTTAAATCCAATTGCCACAGAGCAGAAGTTTTTTTACAGCTTCAAACACAGCTGGAAGTGATTTTGTCCCTTAAAAAAAGGCCGTGTGCTTCCTGAAAAGCATAAAGACCTTTGGGACTGGGGAAACAGCTGCATTAACAGAAGCACCACGAGTACATCAAGGGAATTGACTTTCTTCTTTTCTCAGCACTCATTAGGTCACATCTACAATACTGTGTCCAGTTTCAGGACTCCGATGTAATTGTTAAACCAGAGCGAGTTCAGCAGAGGGCCCCCAGGACAGCCAGAGCTGGACCACCTACCCTGTGGGAAGAGTTGAGGGAGGGTGGATGCTCCAGCCTGCAGCAGGGACGGCTTTGGGGGCACCTAACAACAGCCCCCACCACTGCCTGCAGGGAGGTTATCAAGGAGACAGAGACAGGCTCGTCACAGCTCTGCCTGGTGGGAGGCAAAGGGACAATGGGCATAAACTGAGATAAGAGATATTCAGGCTGCATATGAGAAACAATGCTTTCACCATGAAGACAGCCCAGCAGTGGGACAGGTTGCTCAGAGAGGCTCTGCGATATCCGTCCCTGGAAGTTTTCAAGACTCAACCGGACAAAGCCCTGAGCAACCACATCTGACCTCAGATCTCGCTCTACTGTGAGCGGGAGTAAGACAAGAGACCTCCTGAGGTTCATTCACATCTGAATTAACCTGTGAGTCTAAGAAAGGGTTGCTAACAGATCTATAAGGCTATTTGGACTTTTATGGGTTTGGGCAAACCCATACGGGATTAGGCATTCAGAGTATTTAAGATGAAACTCGTTCTCCTGACTTCAGTATATCCTGCACAAGAACAGCACATAACAATCAATAATAGGACTCAGGATCCAAGAGTCTGAAAAGCAAAACTTGAGGTAAAAAAGCGCTGAGAGACAGAAAAAAATGAAAAACCTATTTCATGAAAGAATAGCAAAACTTAAAACACAAGATTACAAGAGTAAAATAAGAAGGGAGAAGAGAAAACCCAAGATCAGAAAAGTGAAAGAATGGATCATAGAAAAGCAAAACCAATCCACAAAGAAAACAGAAGAGTTTTCTCCATCTCTGCACGCGGATTTATACTTGGAAGAAGATGAGTTGTTATGGTAACAACACTCTCCAGGAATTTTGCCAAGGAGTGGCATATCAACCTCCACATTATGCCTCTGGGGCAGGTCTCCAGCTATTATTTCAGAGGAATAAGGATTTAAGAAACTGCTACCAAGTAAATGTTCATTCCTGTAAGCATTAAATGAAAACCACACCTATAATAGCAGTAAGAATCTTATCTGTTAACTGAAAAAGTAGATAATAAAAACAAAATAAAGGGATAGAATGATTGTATATATTAAAAATAAATCAGGCTGAGTATAAGGCAGTAATGTCAGGGCAAGAAAGTGAAGTTTGATGGGAAGAAATATGCATAGGACTGATAATGGAGGGATACTGAATAATTTCTTCTTGCAATCCAGATAAAATGTAGTTTTAAAAAAAAATGAGAAAGTTTGAATTTTTCAGCATTTTTGGAGAACATAGATGACATTATGTAAATTTAGACTGCATATATAATAAAATAACTATCTTTTAATTTCTCAAAATTTAAATAAATGTAAAAGAAAGAAAATCTGAATTTTTACAAGCAGTTACAAACTCTTTATTTTGCCTCAATGAAATCTAAACAAATTAAGGATGGAAACCAAACTTGCTTGATTAGCTTTCGTTATGCCACTTTGAATGCTATATTGTTTCACAGTGTCTGTAAATCAAACCTACCAAGGCAGAAAAGGCATATTAAGTCATACCAGCTACATTTAATAGCCAAAGAAGTAGGGGTTTTGCCAAGCCAAGTTACTTTACTTTCTCTCAAACTGCACTGCTGTAATACTGTCAGGACTGAACTGCTGCTTAATCCATAAAATCAGCCAGCCTACTGGGATTATTCCGGTTTTGGCTGGTAGCCTGGTGTTTTAAAAAAACAGTTAAAGTCTGTGTCAGTTCATGTGTGTGTATGTGGATATTTTCCCTTGACAAACATTTTAATTAGGATTTTTAAATACATACTGAAAAAGAAATGCCTTCACACTTCAAAGGATATTTTTATAGACTGTCATTTGTAATACAAAAATCCCAGTTCTCCTCAATCCCATTTCCTTACTATCCTAAAGAAACTTTGAAATATGTTTTCCAATTTTACCTTTCCTTTTGATATGTAAACTGAATACCAGACTACTGTGTTAGTATAGCATTAAAAAAAAAAGGGGAAAAAACAGCCCTCTGTAAAAGTGAGCGTTGACAAAATTTAAAATAACTAATGCCTTAATACTTAAATAACACTGTAATTTGAAACCCAGGTTCACACGTGAAAAATAACACCATGCTAGAGAGATAGCAGAGCGGGAAGATGATTCACAACTGAAATAAAATAGATTTCCCAATTATCTTTCCAAATTTCAGCTACAATTAAAAAAAAGTTACTTTCAATATCAGACGTCCTGCCAGAGTTACTAGGTATGCAAACAGTAGCACTGTGCTTATGCTTGAGATACAAAATGGGGCATTTCATTACTGTAGTTTAATTATCCAAGTAGAGTAATAAGGCTATACTTCACAATGATCGTATAAATGAATTAGATCATTATATGAGTTTTAATAGCCTTATGAGGCTACTAAAATATACTGGACAGTTAGAAACTCTTTCAATTTTTAAGAGTTTTCACTTTTAACATTCTTAAAGTACATAATTATGCCCAGACCCTTTCTAGTTTCATCCCAAAGGTATTTGTTAATTAAAAGGAATACCTTATTGGTCTTAGAGTAAAAAGAAAAGGATAAATGTACTTTTCTAAAACTTCTTTTAAATTTCCTTCTTCGTGTATTTAAATTGGCTGACTTGTAATAATTCCTAAACTTATCTTGTTAGATAAACGCAATTAAAATAAGTGCTTATTAACAGAGACTACATTTGAAAACAAATTACAAGCAAAGATATGCTTACAGATATAACTTTGCTGAACACAATAAGTGATGAGTATATAATTCTTCCTGCTAAACTGCTAGGTATAACCCTAACTACAAAATGTCTCACCACATTGACAAACTGGCTCAGGATTGTTAGAGAATACAAGTAACCGTAGGCTTTCAGTGCACGTAAATGATTTTGGTTGTATCGACGCTGTACGTTACATCAGCAGCTGAAGCCTAGGTTTAACGCCCCTTCCTACTCCTTTCAAACTGTGAAAGCCTTTACTTAGGCTGTAGCTCCCTTTAGCCAGATCTTGAAACCATGGGGAAGCTTTGGGTGAAAATTAGGTGAAAATACGCTAGCTTACTTCCATTGTACCACTCATAGGGGAAAAAAATGTCATGGCTGAGAGACACCTCATGACGCAGGTTTTAAGGACCTCTCAGATGCTGGGTATCCACTGAACTATCAAGAGGTATATTCAGAAGAAGAGAAATGACATTATCCGGGAAAGAAGAAGGGACATCCTCATCTTTGCTCTCCCCCTTCCTGGCTCTTCTCACTTGATCCCAAAGGTGACCAGGACACACACACAAGCACAGGACTCAGCTGGATTCTCTGACCCATAGCTGGCTGTGGACAATAGCAAGTGGTACAAGCCCATACGTGCACATACACAAGCACAACCACAGAGATATCCACTAGTCTAAATTTTTTTTGTTTGTTTTGTTTTTAAAAAGGTTGAGAACAATAGATACAAACCCACCACAGAAATAGTATTATTTAGAAAACTTTTCCCCCATTGATTTTTAAAGGGTGTAAAATATGCCTCAGTGCCTTTAAAAATAACCCCAATCCAACAATACCAAAACTGACATTTTGATACTGTTCTTAAATATAAATGTATATATCAAAGGCATTTCAGATATTCTGAAGGAAGTATTAATAGCCCCATATTACCTATGGGATTCTTGATGCTCAACAGAAAAATACATCAACTAGATGAAAAAAAAGATATAGAAAGAAAATTTATGAGTTTAAATTAACTTAAATTCAGCACATGCCTGTACACTATGTACACATACACTTAAAGTGGTCCAGAATTCTTTAGGAGAAAAATGCAAGAGAAAAATGTAATAGAGAGAACCTAAGGGGAAAAAAAAGAAATAGAGTGCAGTAGTTTGAAAAAGAACAAAAGGAAAGCTTCTGAACAGGAATATAACCTTTCTTTTAATTTTTTTTTTAAAAGGAGAGTTTTAATTTTTTGAAAAAATTTTTTAAATGTTTTCACTTTATTTACTTCTAAAATTAACTGAAATTTGTTAGCTGATAATTTGAAAATTCTTTTCTCTTAATTGTCATTGGGGATATATTCATTTTTAATATCTATTATGAAAATTACATACAGCTACATTTTCAAATCTAATGCATTTTTAATAACCTTCATCAGCCAGTGATTTGAATTTCAAATTTCCTTCTATGAAAAAGTAAAAATTAGATAGCTTTGTGCCAATTTTCATAATAAATTGCTCTTTATTTACATTGCAAAGCCTCCCTCATTGTAAGCAAATCAAAACCTTAAATGAAATTTAGTACTCTCAAGATTTATTATATTTCATCTCCTTTTATTAAGAGAAAGTAAATTACAGTGACAAACCTGTCTGCCTTCCCTGGTACACCATAACATGATATTTGTACCTCTCTGCTTCCTTTTAGAGCTACTGCACAAGGGACTACATCTCTTCCCACTTCCACATCAAAATGGCAAACATTCTTCCAACAACATAGACACAATTCAGAGTAGCTTCAAGGGAAAAAGTCATTATGAAAAAAATATATCCTCACGTAACATTTCTGTACTAGTGTTATAAATAACAGGCTAGATAAATAGGTCTTTAACTTTCATCATGAACTTTTATTATTTATGTAGTATATTTACTTTCTACGCTTGAATAGTGAGAATAGACACACAAAGGAAAAAATAACAAATGCAGAGTCAAGTGCTGACGCTAGGAAAGGAAGACTTAAGTAATACTTTGACTACTAGTTCTATAGGTCTAGTCCACCATTTGCCTATTGTTTGTACGGCAGTGGGCCCCACTGGGTCTGATCTGTGTATGTTAACACAAATAAATACCTTTTTGTTTATTGGCACCCCTTCTATAGATATTACAATACACATTGTCTTAATTATATGACCGTATGTGTTTTTTCATAACTATTTTTCACCTCAGTCAGAATAAATTATAAACAACATTCTGTTAAACAGAGGCTTTATAAATTATGTTTGATCCTCATAACTTCATACTGTTTTTCTGACTTAATGGTATAACGGTTACACTCTGTTTTTTCCCAAGTTTCTTCCATAATGGTCATTACACAAGTATATTTCACACAGATAATTTCACAAGCATTAATTTCCTTTCACATCTTATTCAATTCTGATAGGTGTGGATTATATTGACAGGGAAGGAACCAAAAAACCGTACAGTAAAAACAAATCAAAGTTAAAATATGTCCTTGTAAACTTTCAGTCTCAATTTGAGATATCCAAGATTCAGCTTTTCAGCAAAAGTTGTATTAAAAAGAGAAGCTTAGTTAGTGCAAATCTCCACAGCAGAACCCAGTTGTTTTATATCCCAGCTCAACCATTTCTTCCTGATCTCCCTCCAATGACCAGTGGAGACCTCCTTCAGAGACCTTATTTCCAGTCTCTCTTCTCAGAACCACCTATTCCCCTGCTTCATCTGGGTACCTGGTACTGAAACCCTCACTCCCAAACACAGGGTCATCTTATTTCAGAACCTGCCACTCCTGGGAAATGTCTGAGAAGTGCACACCTCCCAGCTGCTGAAACATGAGGTAGGTAGTATAATTACAGTGTCCTGGTTTTGCCTGGGATGGACTTAATTTTCTTCCTAGTAGCTGGTCTAGTGCTGTGTTTTGGATTTGGGATGAGAAAATGCTGATAACGTGCTGAAGTTTTGAGCTGTTGCTAAGTAGTCAAGGAGAGTCCGGCTTCTCGTGCTGGCCTGCTGGCAAGAAGGCTGGGGGTGCACAGAAGCTGGGAGGGGGCACAGCCGGGACAGCTGACCCAAGCTGGCCGAAGAGATACTCCATACCATATGACGTCATGCTCAGAATATAAGCTAGGGCACTGGCTGAGGGAAGGCCGCTGCTCAGGAGGTGGCTGGGCACCAGTGGGTGGGTGGTTAGCAATTGCATTGTGCATCACTTGTTTTGTACATCCTTTCATCATTATTCTTTTTTTTTTTCTCCCCTTCCTCTTCTGTCCTGTTAAACTGTCTTTATTTCAACCCCCAAATTTTACTTTTTTTTCCCCCCTATTCTCTCACCCATCCTACCAGGGAGTGGAGGGAGTGAGCGAGTGGCTGCATGGTGCTTAGTTGCTGGCTGGGGTTAAACCGCGACACAGAGCAATTTACTTTGGTGCAAAAATCTGAACAATCGCTCTTGTTTTGTTTTAATATGCATCTGCCTTGCTGCACTGACACTCTTTTGCCCCAGATATCATTAGGCTGAAAAGACAAACTATGTCCATACTCTTTGCTTCCTTGTTCACCTCCCTTTTATTGTCAGATTTTTATTTCTGTACTAGTCTCCTTTTTTTTGTGCAAAGTCAATTAAAACGGATTTCAGTTTACCCTTAGTAATATGCACATTCTTCACTACCTTCCTACCCCATTCATCCCTTTAGCATTTTGCATATCAACTTCTTGAACAGACAACTTTCCATCTGCCAGAAGCTCTTGGTGTTTCTCTCAGATATGTAATTGTTAAGGTGCTTTCATAGAGTGCTGGAGCATTTATTCCTTTATTTTTCTCCCACGTTCTAACATTTGCTCTATTTCTTCTCTAAGTTTTAATTCAACAGTTTTCCTTTCCAGGTTACCTAGGTGCCAGAGGATATACATACAGAGAATGGTTCCATGATTTCATCTCAAACACCTGACCCCATACTAGTCTTCAGAAATGACAAGTAGCTAGTAGAGTGAATGTCAGGCTTTAGCCCTGAAAGCACTGGAGGAAACATATTTCATTACTCAAGAGAGAAAATCATCTGAATTTCCATCATATACGAAGCTTTACAGATGACACAAGACATTTTAGCTGTCAAAGTCAGAAGCGTTTCTAATAAACATGCACAAAATACAGGTTTGCAAAGGCTTTAAACTTTGCCAAAAACATGGATAGATTTTCATGGCAAAACCAGAATATACATAACTGACACACAGACCATTGTGTTCTCTACTGTAAAGCAATAATACTATAGTAGTTCAAAGAAAAGCTCTCTTGAGACTGTTTTAAGAGACATTAGGAAGATTAAATATATTTTTCCATCACTTGAAATAACTGAAACATGAGGGCAGGACCAGCTTGACACAATACATGCAGCACAGGGATATATCAAGAGCTTGTGGCAACTTTAATGACACATACTTCATAGTTCACAGAAAAGTCTAGGTTGGAAGGGACCCTGGAGATCTTGTGGCACAACCTTGAAAGCAGGGCCTTAGATTAGGTTGCACAGGAGCCTGCCAAGCTAGGTTTTCAAGATTTCCAGTGAGGAAATACTGACGTCTCTGGTCAGCCTGCTCTGATGTTTAGTTGTTCCATGGCTAATATTTTTGTCTACTTATGTCCAGGTAATTTACCCTGAAGCAACCTCTGCCCGTTGTCTCTTGTCCTTTCCCTGTGCATCCTTGAAAAGACAGCACCTCTCTTTCATACCTCAGCCACCTCATCAAAACGGGAAGGCTGTGATTAGATCCCTCCTGGGCCCCCTCTCTTCACTAGTGCAAACCCAATTCCTTCAACCTTTCCTCATATGTCAGGTCCTCCAACCTCCAATTTCCTCACTGGTCCACTGATGGACCTTCTCAGGTTTTTTAGTGTCTCTCTTGAATAGTGCAAAGGGACCAGAATTGGACGCAATATGCCAGGTACAGCTTAACAAGCACTCAGTAGGGAGGAGCCTTCCTAGTTGAAAGTCCTGACGGCTGCCCATATTCCTGCTGAGGCAGTGCAGAACATGGTTTGCCTTCATTGCCAGGGCACATGGCTGGCCCAGGCTCAGCACGAGCCTGGGGGCCTTTTCAGCAGAGCTGTCCTCCAGCCACTCAGTCCTCAGCCCCTTTTGCTGCTTTAATTATTAGGTCTCAGATGCAGGACTTCATGTGTAGCTTTGTAGAGGTCATGGAGCCTCCATCCCTGAAGATATTCAAAACCCAACTGGACATGGCCATGAGCAACGTGATCTGACTGATGCTGCTTTGTGCAGGAGATTGAACTAGATGGACTCCAGACGTCCCTTTCAACATGAATTGTTCTATGGGTCAGTGACATTTTGGAAGTTTTACATTATAAAATTATTTTTCTTTTATTTTTTCCATCCTGCTGAAATGTTTAAACATTCCTCCCCTATCCAATAATATTTTTTACAGTA
Source organism: Phaethon aethereus (assembly GCF_964289735.1). Lineage (NCBI taxonomy): Eukaryota > Metazoa > Chordata > Aves > Phaethontiformes > Phaethontidae > Phaethon > Phaethon aethereus. Next base: position 63,552,797 of record NC_138582.1, on the reverse strand, counting down.
AAAAGTTCAGTCTTATGTCATGTTTTAACACTTAATATAACAAGAATACAGGCTCCTATTTAAACAGCTAATTTTTAAGAGTGTCCCTTTTGGTGCAAAACTGTGAGCACATTCAAATACTTTTATGACTTTACTGTAATAAGTACACATGTATCTTCATATAAGAACAACTAGCATGTCTGGGAGTTGCTTTGTGTTACCAGTAGAGAGTAAGAGATTATCTTTACTTTTCCCACCACTTATTTCCTCCACCGTTTATTTCCTCCTTGATACTTTGATTCAGCCACTGATGACATAGCGGAGGAATTCAATGCCACTCATCGACATCACTTCTTTCTTTACTCTGTGAATTGACACTTCTAGCTAATACGTCTGTGCCTTAAAGGTTTAGAAGGATGAGTAGAGTCCTACACAAGACAGACTCATAGGGTCATTTAAGCATTTTGAGTCCATGCTTGTAGGAGCTCAAAGTCCTATCAGCATGCTCAGCTTTACATTTCTTTACCACCTTGTAAAAAAAAGAAGATGTTATTGCCTTAATACAATCTTTGCTGATAGAGATTTTGTTTTATTAGTTTGAATGCTGCCCTTTGAAGTGCTCAGACTCTATTAACAGCTTTATTACCAGCACATCTCCAATTACTCCTGCAATTTGCTTTTTGGTGCATAGAAAGCTTGCTTTGAACAATTATGTTGTTCAGATACTTCTATATTTTAAGAGGGACCTGATAATTACTGCAAATCTTATTGTTTGTTGTACAGAACTGAGTAATTTTACTAACAGTTATCCATTTAAATAGGGTTCATTTTAATCTCATCAGCTAAGGAATAGCTGCCCAGGAAAGCAATGTCCTTTAACCTTTCCCTACCAACCAGATGATTTTGCTAGAAGACAAGATATTACTTGAAAGTGCTGTAAACAAATATTTGAAGAGAATCACATGTCAAAATGGGGAAAATTTAGTTATCTCTGCTTTGTAAGACTCATCAGAATAAGGGTGTAAAAAACCACACCAAATACATTTGGGCACCTCTTCCAATCTGAAAGACCAAAGGCTTACAAAAAATAACTGTTAATTTCTCGATTCTTTGCAGATAAAAATTTGCAAAATATTGTTCAAAATTAACATCGTCACACATGCACACACACATTCACTGGACTCCTAAGAAAATACTACATTGAGATCACTATTTTGAAATTTTCTGAAAGAATTTATGGGCAATAAAATATGACCACACCTTTAAAGAACAAGAATAAGGGGAGAAGAGGGAAAGGACAAAATGGTCTCAATTTGGGATTGTTCTCAAAGTAATAAGCCAATAACTGTGAGTGTGACCAGATCTTCATAGGGTATTCATATTTAGCTTTCATCTAATATGATTTTTTGAGTGAATTTAACCAGAATAAAAAATAAAGACTTATTGAGGAATTTTAGATCAACTAACAGTGGAAGCAGAGTGGTCAGCATAGCAAAACCAGACAGGTTTGAATTTGAGATTCTGAAAAATAGAAAAAATAAATATTATATATAAAAAAAAAGACAGCGAGGAAGGGGAATTCAAATAATATTCAAATTTGGATGCAAATCGAGTGTTATAATATAACACAAGATATCACAAAAAGCGCAAGAACTCAAGTCTAACAATCACATTTTAGCTGGTTTTAGATGTTTATCCAACTCCCTTTTGAAAATGCCTTTGCATCTGAGGAGCAATGCAATATCATGAGCAATAATAGTAGCACCTCAGATTATAGAAGTACATAAGGAGACTTGCATAATTTCTGATTTGTAGTGAACATGAGCAACACAAGAGACTGAAATACTCCACAATAAAACAGGACTTTTGAACTAAACTAGAATAAACAGTAGTTTAGAACTAGAAGAGCTAGTTCACATTTCTTCAGCAATAAGAATTCTTATTTAGGCAACCTGGCAGTGGCCAGAGAACACTGAGTTAAAAAATACCCAAGAACCCAAAAGTAACTGAGCAAGTGGAAACAATCAGAGAGAAGTTCATACAGGGATTATGATAATGCTACCATATGTAAATATTTTTATTTTTCATTTAGAGTTGTAATTACATTTGAGAATAGTATGGGCTGGCACATAGATGACTATGGCAAAATTTAGTGTTTTTTGAAGTTATCAGGAATTCACTTATCCTGAAGCATTTTGAAGTCAATAACCACCTCACGGTTTAAGGCATCTCAACTAGAGACTAGCAACTGTGCTGTAGAAGAATAAATATCTTATAATTCCTGCATGCTGAGTTTTTAAGCACAAGAAGAACCTGTCCCCTCCTTCCTCTTACAAAACAGGACTATGAACACACTGCAGAAACTCTGGGTGTGTGCTTGTGCATGCACGTGCACAGGAGATCTTATTGCCAAGAACTGTTCAAGAAACCACTGTAGCCGATACAAGAACTTGTCATAAATCACTGGGGTTACATTACATAAATCAACATTTTCTGAAACTAGTATTTGGCATTCCACAAGTTTCTTCAGGACAATCAAGCAGTGAAAGAAAAAGTGTAATGTAGCTCCCCTTGTGTGGCCCTGGACAGAAATTTAATTTAGTAGATTACAGTTAGAAAGCTACTGTTATTCTTTTTCTTGATTATTAATAATTTTTGTGGACAGATATTCTATAACATGTGCTTAAGACCATCTGTTCTGTGTATATTTTTGACTATCAGAAGTAATTTCTAAAATGTTGTGCAATTCATTTTATTTTGCATTTGCAGATTTATATAAAGCAGATCATGATCAAACATAACAGAAAAAACAATTGAATGACAAAAAATCTAAAAATCTTATCCTACTTTAATCTTGCTAACTTAAAGCCTTAGAGACAGCTGTTGTTGACACAACCTTAACAGAAAAATGTCTCATATTGGGGGAATGAAATCAGTAAGTTCTAAACTCTATGCTGACATATCATATTTATTTATTTGAAGGGTAAGCACATCAGCATTGACAGATTCAAGCTTCTCTTGCTCCAAGACAGCTGTATCTTGTCAGGGACAGACTCAACTTACACCACCTTCACTTTGTGTGAAGGTTATTTACCTTACTAGTGGAAGAGAAGCATGCATTAATGGAACTGGAGATTTTATAAGGAATGGAAGAATCCACATCTTTTGGTTCCCATTTTGGAGCTTATGGACTACCATTAGTAATTCAGCTTTGGGCTCTTGCATGAGTATGTTCTCCATACTTTGCTAGTGACCATTCTCTGTAGCTGTGGTTGAAGTATCTATGATCGATTTTATGATACAGAGACATCTCCACAGAACCCTCTCTTGCATACCCACACCAGAGCACACCAGTTTCCTCTACAGTAAACTGCAACACAAATTTGCTCATTTCTACTCTCTTACACATTTCCTTTATACTCTGTCATTTGGATGCACAAGGTCTTTGTCAAGCCTTTTGCTCCTGATGGGTCAGTATTTGTAATTATAACCAGTCTTAACTCTTCTGGTTAGTTGCTCTTCAAGCTCTACTTTGCTCTTTCTAATTCTGCTTTAACAATTAATTGGCCAACTGTGTAATGCTCTCTAGTTTATTTGAATACACTTCAGGTTTTGAAGTTTGATCTCTCATTTCTAGTAACCTTCATGTTGCTACTTAGCCATGTTGACTTCCTGTAATGCTCCTGCAAGCCTCTCCTCATGGGTGACAGGCACTGGTACTGTCTGATAAGTATAGCTCCAAAGACTGAAAGAATTTAACTTTTTACATGCATTTTATCTTCTTTTACAAAAATGAGCAAGCTTGTTACTTATGCCCTCTTTTAAGTTGATAAAGCTGTGGTGCCTGCTTTTGGCTTTTTCTGATAGTGTAGGAACAGCTCTGCATAACAAAGCTAGAAAACCCGCACAGTACAATCTAGTTAGACTGTGTGCTGCTCCTAGACCTTCTCCCAAGGTAATCTGAAGGTCTGAAGGAAATGAGTTCCTAAAGAATCCCAGTATGTTCCGAGTCCCCCTCTGCACCATCCCCTTTCTTCTACTAGTTATAAAGAGATTGCACAGGAATAAGGATCTCAGGGTTGATGTACATATTCTTATATGAATATTAGTGTGTGATCAGAGCCCTTCACCCTTTCAAGAATGTTGTCCTTTCACAAGGAGTCAGACTTGCAACTTATACCTTAATGTTCCTTAAAAAAATACCAGGTCTCATTTCTTCAATATTTAATCATTTTTTCATTGATTCTTAGATTTCAGAGTTACCCTTGAAATTGCACACCAGATACCCTCCTTACATTTTGTGAGTGAATAAGGAAACAGAGAATTTCGAAACAGAGAATTTCAAAACAGAGCTAACAGTTTGCACTGGATAGCAATAAACATGCGTTTTGAACTACTTCAAAACACAACAAAGGAATAAGCAGCTCTAGAAAAGAAAGAAAGAGAATCAGGATATATTGACCCAATACAAGCAATCAAATACTATATTTACTCCCATAAGGACCTGCACTGTTCCCTCAATAGTCACGCTCGATAACTATTCACAACTCATGTACATTTACTTCACCACTATTTCATTTATCAGAATGGTGGCAACTGAGGAGAATAATCATTATGAAATAATAAAATATTCTTTAAAAAAATCAATCCTGAGAATAAGAATCAGGGTTTCTATTTCCTGATCATATAACCAGAAATTATTTCATGACTTTATTTGAAAAATGGGTATAATCCAAGTGAATGGACACAATTCTTTTTTCTCTACAGTCAGAAATCCAGTATCCTTTTAAATAGGGAAGAGTCCAAATTTCTTTTTCTTTCCCCTCCCTGCCCCCAAGGAGTGGAATAAGAGGAAAAAAAGGGATGAAAAAGAACAGCAGCCCCCATTCCATTTGCTTATGTTACATGCAAAGGGCCACATTTCCATCAATACTACAACATGCGGCTACATCTGTATCTATGCTATTTTTTTAGCTTCGCAAACTATTCTTACATATTACATTTTCACGTATTTCTGAGTCCTTTTACATGTAAAGTATGCTATAAACAATAACATGATCAAGAAACAATTAAAAAAAAAGACCCCACAAATTCTCCCCCCAAAGCCCCACACTTTCACCCTTCTGCCTTGTTGTTAACACATACAAATTTCACAGAGAAGGGATCTCCTCAGGATATCAGCCATCACTACAGCTATTGCATAGGGTCTGCCTGAGATGGAGTTAATTTTCCCTGTAGCAGCTGTCATAGTGCTGTGCTTTGTACTGGTAGCAACAAAGGTGTTACTAACGTACCAGCGTTTTGGCTGCTGCTGAGCAGTACTTGCACAGCATCAAGGCTGTCTCTGCAATATTCCCCCCTGCACCAGTAGGTTGGAGGTGGGCAAGATCTTGGGAGGGGACACAACCAGGACAGCTGACCCAAACTGGCCAAAGGGATATTCCCTACCATATGACATCTGCTCAACAATAAAAGCTGAGAGAAAGGACGGGCAGGGAGGCATTTCTTATTATGACATTTGTCTTCCACAGCAACTGCTATGTGTACTGGAGCACTACTTCCCAGGAAGTGGCTGGACATCACCTGCTGATGGGAAGTGGAGAATAAATCTTTTGTTTTCCTTTGCTTCTGTGTGCAGGCTTTGATTTTGCTTTATTAAACTGCCTTTAACTTGACTCACTATTTTTTTCCATCATATTTTCTCCACCCCCTGTCCTGCTGAGGAGGGGAGTGATAGAGCAGCTTTGGTGAGCACCTCATGTCCAGCCAAGGCCAACCCACCACAGTCCTTTCTGGCTCCCAATGGGGCATGAGGAATTTGAGATAAGGATAGCAATTGAGAGAGGTAATGGGCAAAACATGGACTGAACATGTTAGAACGTGGAATAATTGTGGGCAATTTCAGTTGTTGCAATTGTGGTGCAGGGACGAGGGGTGGATTTTGTGCAAATTGTCCACTTCTGTTTGGTGCTGTTCATGACGTTATTTTGATTTTGGTGTGGGGAATTCCTTTTTTGTTAATGCGAGTAAAGTTTGTGAAGACTGTGTAATGAATATGGGTTTTAATGATAATTCTTAAATATGTGATTCACAGAGGTGAGGGGTGGAAATGCATTGGGTTTCTATGGCAAGGTTTTGGTTGCAGGAGGGGAGGCTGCAGGGATGGCTTCTGTGAGAAGCTGCTAGAAGCTTCCCCTGTGTCCAACAGACCTAATGCCAGCCAGCTCCGAGGTGGACCTGCCGCTGGCCAAGGCCGAGCCCATGAGCAACTCTGGTAGCACCTCTGGGATAACAGAGTTAATAATGGGGAAAAAACTTGCGCAACTGCAGCCAGAGAGATGAGTGAGAATATATGAGAGGAACAGCCCTGCAGATCCCCAGGTCAGGGCAGCAGAAAGGGCAGGAGGGGCTCCAGGCGCCGGAGCAGAGGTTCCCCAGCAGCCCCTGGAGAAGACCCTGGTGAGGCCGGCTGTGCCCCTGCAGCCATGGAGCTCCACGGGGGAGCAGATCTCCATCCGTACCCGGGGAGGGCCCCACGCCGCAGCAGGGGGATGCCCGAAGGAGACCGTGACCCCATGGGCAGCCCACGCTGGAGCCGGCTCCTGGCAGGGCCTGTGGCCCCGTGGGGAGAGGAGCCCGGGTTGGAGCAGGTTTGCTGGCAGGACTTGTGACCCCACGGGGGACCCAGGCTGGAGCAGTTTGTGAAGAACTGAAGCCTATGGGAAGGACTTATGTTGGAGAAGTTCATGGAGGACTGTTTCCAGTGGGAGGGACCCCAGATTGGAGCAGGGACAGAGTGTGAGGACCCTCCCCTGAGGGGGAAGGAGCGGCAGGGACAGCGTGTGATGAACTGACCACAACCCCCATTCCCCGTCCCCCTGCACTGCTCAGGGGGAGGAGGTAGAGAAAATCAGGAGTAAAATTAAGCCCGGGAAGAAGGGAGGGGTCGAAGGAAGGTGTTTTTAAGATTTGATTTTACTTCTCATTATCCTACTCTGATTTGATTAGTAATAAATTAAATAATTTCCCCAAATCGAGTCAGTTTTGGCTATGACTGTAGTTGCTGAGTGATCTCTCCCACTCTTTATCTCAACCCATGAGCCTTTTGTCATAATTTCTCTCCTCTGTCCAGTTGAGGAGAAGGAGTGATAGAGCAGCTTTGGTGGGCATCTGGCATCCAGCCAGGGTTAACCCACCACAACTATCAATCAGCCCAAACCATCCAAGCAGTCCTTTTAAAGACACATCATTAAGTTACATTTTGAAAGTAAAAGTTTTTTGAAATTTGTGTTGAAGAGAAGAATCACTTTGCCTCGATGTGGACCTCCTACACATGAGAGCAAACATTGCCATTGTAGTACATCAGTGAAGGTGCCAATAGTCAGTCCTAAACTTGGATACCAACATAAGATCGGAAACTGGATTTTTGACAATATGAAATTACTGGTTTCTCTTTTTTTAGCAAATATTCACAGGATAATTGCCTGCTATTTACTACACATACATTTTTCATTTAAAGATACCAAGAGGATATTGGAACTTAAAGGTTAATTTGTAGTTTTATGATAAAAAGCATTAGACCTGCCTTCAAGAGATGTAGACTTATATTCACACTCTTTCACTGCTTGCCATATGATCTTGGTTACGTCACCTTTGTGTCTCAACTTTCCAACTTTAACGTAATATCTAACATTGATAGGACATAAAGCTGACTGGGGAAAAAACAAGAGCACAAGCACAGAGCCCTGCCCTATTTTAGGATTAGCTAACTTGAAGTCTACTGACTGACTTGGGGAACTGATAACAGTAAATTACAAGATACAAAGAAAAACCTGTGCTCAAATATCCTATTTTCCACCACAGAAGTGATAGTGACAGAGAAAGTAGGCAGAATCTCAATCAGTGAATCCTGAATTTTTACACTTAAAAATCCTTGCTGTTAACAGAGCTTGTAAATCTTGAAGAGTTCTGGGAAAAACATTACATATTCAACCAGTGTCACCATTACAACTGAGGCATTAAGCATTTTCAGAATTTGTTCAATACTTAGCTAATAATACATGGTTAAACATTTGATTAAGCAGCCAGTTTTACACATTTCCAAAATACTAATGTTGAAAGAACAAAAAAATCAGTATGTCACTTCAAACACATTAGGGGTTTTGTGTTTATCTGGAAAAAACAGCATGATATCTCACTTGCATCACTGATTTACAGACTTTTACTGTGAATTTAGTGTCAGGATTAGGTTTTTGACTCAATTTTCACTGTACTGTTTGCAAACTAGACACATCAAGAACACACTCTTCCTTGGGAAGAGTGGTAAACAGGCAATGCTTCTGTATATGAGAAAGGCATGACCTACCTTGTGAAAGTTTCTGAAATATGCTGCCTTCTCATCTGGAAATTTTTCTAGCCTCCTGGGTCCTTTACTGGAAGCCTTCTTGAAAACCAGCCAACAACGCCTGAAAATCTGCAAACAAAATCAATGGGTTATATTAGCTTTTCTTTAAAGATGGACAGTATCACAAATTCATTCAGTTAAATAATTGACTGACTTAGGAAGAAATTTTAAAATGACAATATTTTCTTTTAAAAGTCTGGAAAATTCTGAGAACATCAATTATTTCTACACAAGTAATCCCAATTCATCAATTTATACATATTGATCGTCAGTCTTGCATAGACTTTTTTGCTTCAATTTCTTTCATGCATGCCAAATTTGACAGTTCCTGAGATGCAAATAAATCCATGAACTTTGAATATGAAAAGAATTATAAGGCTGTCATTAAAGTACTTTCAGAAATCACTCCATGCATTTCTAGCTTTCACATTTATACTCTATTTCTATGAGAGTATTGATACCACTGAGAAACATTTATTGCAGCTTTTAACACAACACAGTAATCAGCAGTTAGTATAACCTTGTATGCACAGAAAAGAAAACACAAGGTTGAAATAAGCACCAGTGTGACCATTACTGGATAGTAACATCTAGTCCTCTAGCACATTAGTAAAGTTTAGGAACGTGTAGTGAAATGCAAAATCCTCCATAAAGCACAAAACTAAACAATGTTATCCTCTCATTTTAATGAGAAACCAACCAGATTTTGTTTAAAATGCGTTTTTAACCAATGAGGGTACTTTATTAGACTATTTACCAAACGTTCTGATGGTATAGCCATAACCAGAAGTTTAAAATCAGGATTCAGTAATCAAATAAGAATACATTTGAAGTTCAAAGAGAAGCTGATTAAGGATAATCCTCTAGACTATATTATGCAAGTAAGGGATTAGATATTAATCTAGTTTTATAATCTATAAAAATAGTTTACTTCATTCTCCTCTTCAGTACTTAAACAGCTCTATGAACAATACCATATGGAATTTTGTTATTATTTCAAGGATACATTGAAAACCAAAAAACCCTAGTAGTAGTTAATGGTTCCACTGGCCATATGTGGAGAAGAGCCTTATTTCTTCAGATTTTCTACAAAATTTAATGACACAACCCAAGAAATACAGTATTATTTACTTTCGAACAAAAACATCTCCCATTAAAACAAACAAACAAAAAAATACAAGCAGGGAGAGACAAAATAAGGAGTTTTCCCCTCAGTTTTATGCTGTCTAAACTGAGTATAAGCAGCAATCACAGTTTCATGAAAATAATTAAGTTCAATTAATCATATTCTGATATAATATTGACACTATCCTGTTGCCATTCTCTCAGATGAACATTATTAGTCAAGATACGTGTTTTCTTTTAAAAACCTACCACTGGACCACAGGATCAGTATATTTAATTATGAGGACTTTTGGAAGAAAACATAGCATTTAATGAAATCTTCTGCAAGTACACTTCTGACAAAGCATAAAATTTTAGGCTTTTTCTACTAAGTGGAAACTGTACAACTGTGCTTCCTATCTCAGAAATTACTTCACCTAACATGGGGGAAAGCAAAGACAGTATCATATTTACTGAAAAAAATGACATTACACTGTGGGAAGTCATAAACTATCTTTATTAGATAGTATTTTCTTCAAATAACATCTTGGCAGTGTTGCAACTTACTTCAGCAAAGCTACAGCACTGCTTCCACAGTTATCTCTTGATTAACCCATATTTACCCTTCACAATGTTATGGTGTGAAAAGCTCCCCACACAGGTAGAGGATATTCACACTATTTTGACGCTGCTAAAAGCAATAGCACCACCTGTCCAAAGGGGACATATTTATTCATTTAATAAAAGTGTCACTTTTAATAATACTCTGGCTTTTCTGGGATCTGTTTTTGGTTTTTTTTTTACTCTATGTGTATTTTCAGTTCATCTCTCTTCCTCTGCGGAAAGTCTTTTCCTAAGAAGTTCTTTATCAAGGTAAAACCCATTGCCTTCGTTTCAAATTTTTTATTAATTTTCTTATTTTCGTTATCTGTCCTTAAATGGTTTATGGTCCATCAAAGACTTTTCTTTAGAAAAACAGATCAACCTACAGTCTTCATCATCTGTGGTGGTGGGTTTTAGCACAGCCACGGAATCCACATTTTACAGATGACCTGAATTTTGGACAGCTGGTGTTAAGATAACAGAATTGTTGCGTTAATTGACTAAGAAGTTTTTTCCCTTGGTTGTTTTTGTTGTTGTTATTGTTTTAATTATATACGGCACAGTCATAGTTCATTATAATGCAAAGTATCAGTTAGATCCAGTACATCAGAAATATCCCTAATAAATGGAAAACCAGACATGCAAGCAAAGTCAAGGAGTCAGATTTCTCCCCGAGAGGATGAGAACATTTTCTAGATAAAAGGTCACCTAATGTGTACTCCAAAGCAATTCCTTCAGTGACAAATGAGCAAGGTCTCCTGAATGGCAGCTTCACCCTTTTTTCACAGGATATCAATCTGGGACAGTGTGGAAACAAGTTTGAGGGTTTGCAGTTAAACTGACAAAATTCAGGAGGAAGGCTTTGATGCCCTTATTAGTGGGCACTTCAAAGTATCCATTGAAGAGGGCTAGATGCTAGTTATCTTTAAAGATGCTCCTTATTAGACCATTTCCCAAATTTCAGCATTGGGATGAATTCAAAGGCTTCAGCACATGGACTGCAGGAATGAACAGCCCTTGCTTTTAAAGAACACTGAATAGCAAGAGAAAGGAACTGTTAGTTTTACCTTTAGACTGTTACTGCTTCAATTTATTGACATCTGTTTTTTCCAGGCCTTTAGGGAGAGGAGAAACCTGAAGGATGGAATGGCTCAAAGAGGACTCCTGACATGGTATGTACATATACCGAGGTACAACCTTGCATTTGGATTTTATATTTTTTTAACCTACTTTTAAATCTGGTATAAACATACACAGTTCCACTGCATTTCAGCAGTATTTTACCTTATTACATCAACAGTTTGTATCTCAGTGTTTGAAAAAGCATTAGCATATGAATTTACCTATAAATATGAATAAATAGGTGCAGATGTGAGCACACAGCAAACAAACATTTGCCTTTCATAAGGCACTTCATTGTTATACAGAAGCCTACTCAATTATTCACAAGGTGTGAGATGCTCTTTTATCCCTGGCCTACTTTAGGATGCCATTGGCTGTAATCAAAACTTCTGAAAGACTTCCAAAGTCCTCAGATAATTGGGCTAGTCATTGTAAAAGAAATCAGCACCAGTCCTTTTAACAACAGAGAGAATGAGAACCACTCACAGTGTTGTCTTCCTAATATTTAATATTTCCTGTGAGATTTAGGTGTCTGTTTTTCACACATGTATAGTTGAAGAAATGCCAAATATTTGATCATTTAATCAGTTTTACAGGATTCTTGGGTGAGCACTAACTGCTCAGCAAATACGATTTAAAAATTTTGTATCATCGAGGGCAAAAACCACAAAGTCTCACCCCATGCCATTGCTTTTTTTCTGGAGAAATTCAGAAAGATAGCATTAAGTACATGCTATGTTTAGGTTTCCTTTTATTAAGGTATCAATTAGAAGGACCAAAACTTGTTCAGTACAAACGTGAGAAGGATTGTATTGAAATGACCTGTTAAGTCCATGGCATAGCAGAACTGCTTTAAACGACACCTTTCCTCTCTGTTTTATGAGATGGGCAAAGCAGAAAAAAAAATTCCTCTAGATCCCACTAGCTGTGCAACTATATATCAGTAGACGATGGCAGTAACTCAGCACACTTGTGGTCTGGTGAGAACAGCTGCCCTTGCAATGCCATATGGGAATGATTTTCATTACTAAGTACAAGCTTGCAGGGGACAGTAGCCTCTGTTCCTAAGGATGGATCCTGAGTAGCCTCATCTCATTAGGGAGAGAAAAAGATTCCAGACCTGGAACAATAGAACTTTATCACCCCCAAATGATTTCTGAAATCTTTCCAGTAAGAAATTCGACTTCTAGTGCTGCTCTATTTCTATCAGTCTTTAGAGATCCCTTTTTAATATTTTACTAGAACACTGGAATAGCTCAATTCGTGATGAAAATCTCTGCATAATCTTATTTTCTTACATTTTCTTCTGCTCAATTCACCTCCCAGCTCACCTTTCCAGAATGTTCATATTTTTTAATATTCTTGACTAATATATGCAAAAGTTTGGCCTCTGGACGGATCACTATTCTTCATGCTCAAATCATACAGTTATGTTTTATTGTTGCCATGGTTGTTCATAATAAATCCATTAAAAGACATATTACGGGAAACCCATTGGCTAAATTAGTTTTTTGGAAAGAAGAAAAAATTTTCCTTTTTCTAAAATAATTTAGAATAGTTATTTTACAGTGGGAATCTTACATATTATTTTCCATTTTCCAGAGACTTCTAAAGTGTTTTCATAGTCATTTACAATAGACGCTTTTGAGATTAACATTTCTTTTTTCCACAGCTGTAGCTAATAAAGCTTTGCCAGTCATCGCTAATATTTAGAGAAGCAATTTTTATTGACAATACACATTATTCCAGAAATTCTACCTCACACTCAAAAAAAAGAAACAAAAGGAATCTCATCCATCTTTTTCTTTTTTTTTTCTTTTATAATGACAAAAAAGAAAGTTACAACACTATAAGCTTTTTTTTCAAACCACTTAAGATGCTCTGAAATCTCCCTGGCCCTATCCAAAAGATAGTAGAAATGGCAATCACTTTCTTGGATATATTGGAAAAACATCTAATTTTCTGCCACTACCTGTAGAAACATTTGTCTCCTGACAGATGCAGCAGTGAGTCAGCTCCTAGTTACTAACAGAAACCATGACTGACCAGGATGGGCACCGAAGCATCGCTCATGGGGCTTTTTGCTAGCATAACCCATCAAATGGCTCTCCAAGGAAGATATCTACATAATAATACTCAGTCCTGCATTTACATTTTCCTATCTGCAGGAAAGACTAGTTGATTTCTTCTCCTTGACTTTCCATGTGCAGTGCTCTCCTGTTAGACAAGACATCTGGAGTCCATGCATTAAAAACAATAAAATGTGAATACGTTCAAATTTGCTTCACTAGTTATCTCCATTAAAAATGGATATTGTTTTTTTATGGGGTATGTGAGAGAAATGCAGTATGTTGTGAGCTAAAAAACTATTTGACTCACAAATGAAAAGATTTGCATTCATAGTAAGATAAATAAAAATAGTTGTAACAGTAAAGTCATATTTAACCATTGTTTTGACACCCACCACTTACTGATTTTTCTGTGCATATTTTGGCAAAGGGAGAAGAGACAAGGGGTGACACTGTACCACTTCAGTGGAACTACACTTGTCACCCATTCAAGTAAAATTTAAGAGACATTGAAAAGCAGTTATCTGTAAAAAGGCCCCAGAGGAAAATGGGAAGACAAAACCATTCATGTCTCAGCTAAAGAGCAAGTGTGGTGGTTGGACTTTGGCTGGACACCAGGTGCCACCAAGCCGCTCTATCACTCCCCTCCTCAGCAGGACAGCAGGGAGAAATTAGGATGGAAAAAAAGAAATAACCAAGCACATGGGTCAAGATAAAGGCAGTTTAGTAAGCATAAAGCAAAGGCTGCGCAAGGAAGCAAAAGAAAACACAAGATTTACTCTCTACTTCTCCTCAGCAGGCAATGTTCAGCCACTTCCCAGGAAGCAGGGCTTCAGTACGCACAGCTGTTGCTCCGGAAGACAAACATCGGAAAACAGATATCCCCCACTCCTCCTCCTTTCTCGTAGCTTTTATTGCTGAGCAGATGTCATCTGGTAGGGAATATCCCTTTGGCCAGTTTGGGTCAGCTGTCCTGGCTCTGTCCCCTCCCAAGATCTTGCCCACCCCCAGCCTGCTGAGGGGGTGAAATGTTGCAGAGACAGCCCTGATGCTGTGCGAGCACTGCCCAGAAGCAACCGAAACACTGGTGTGTTATCAACACTCTTCTAGCTACCAGTACAATAAAAAGACAAAAGCAAGTACTGTTGGAACAAGGCACCCCATCCCTCCCACACTTAGGTTTCTGGGCATCTTTCAAATCAAGGTGCCCTAGAAACAGTGTTTCCTCTGTCTTGAACAGCACTGATTTCCCTGTCTACTTTTTTGAAATACAGTTACCACTGCACTAAGTGGGTGCATTTTGGGTGGCAAATTTGGATCTATATGAAGAAGCAAGAGAGGTAGAACACTACTGCACAGCACTGAGCTCCCAAATTAGCGCAGGGGGTGCAGAGTAGCAGGGAATTGAGGCCAGATCCTGCTCCTTTACCACACTGCTGGGAACTTGTATACCTCCCAGCAGCAGAGCCGAGATCCTCCGCAGTCTTCTGACACCCACCTCGCACACAGGAGGAGGCACAAAATAACCCGTAGCCTTGCTCAGAAGCATGAGGTTACTTGCTTCTGTCAGCAGCTCCTGGATGTGGGACCAAGACTTTACCACAAGATACAATAAGCCTTGGGAGGATTTCTTTTTTTTTATTGATCCCAACTCTCCACCCGCTCTTGCCTATTTCAATATATTTTCTTCAAATGTTACCATAGTATCTACCACAAAGCAATTGCAATTAAAGCAAAGCTGTTTAAACTGTAAAACCAGGATTAAAAAACCCACAAATATATCCCAAAAAGATCACTAGTAATGCCTTTAATAAAAAATGCTGTCTGAAGGTGTGTTATGAAGGCTATCCAACAGGGAAACATTCCTCATATATGATAACCTTGCACGTAGCCTTGAGCTTCATTTTATCATCCTAATTAGGAAGCAAGGTTAAACCTCTAGTTTATAAACCTTGTTAGTATGACCTTCTGCAACATTATAGAAAACAATTAGGCCTTAGATCATTTTAGTGGCATAGTTCAAATCCTAAAATTTCTGATAGGATTTTTTCATTGCTTTTTTTTTTTCAGATTGCAAATCTGCTGGTATTTAAAGTTAGGAATAGAAGAAATATAGAAACATCTGCTACAAACTGTTTCATCTCAGATTAGATCAATCTTTGTGGGCTTGATTGCAGTCAGTGAGAATTAGGACGGTTAGAGAGAGATGATTAGGGACAATTCACCCTGTTATAGTATACATATGTCATCTTTCTGCTGCCATAACATACCATTATAGATTCATATAGATGTTTAGAATATACTGTAATTTATGGTGTTATAGTCACAGGCTATACATGTAATCCATAAAAAGATTTATTTTATTATTAGAGAGTTTTGTGAAATCAAAGCACACTATAGTAATTTTCCAACTCTTCCTATACTAACTAAACTACTGTGTGTATAAACGCTTTAGCTATGGAATCGGAACTTTTTTTTTTGTGTTTAAAAAAGAGCAGGAGGTACATATCTGAAAAGATTTGCATGGTGTATCTGTAAAAAGTGTTATACATTTTTATCAATCCTTAAGCACTCCCAGTTTAAAAACTCACTACCGTTACTTTGCTTTGAACTGTCAGCAGGGTAATTCAAGGACAGAAGGACAGCCTACACAAATAATGCACCTGGTCTTCATAGCAGTCTGCAGATCAACAGAATTTATCACTCATATCTGAATTGATCTCATGGTAATTTAAAAAAAATCAGTTCCAGTTGCCATTTTTGGCTTTCGGAATTTCTGACTAACTTCTGACTAACTTCTGGCAAGACGAACTTCAGTGATTCTTTTAGAGGAAAATAAATACTGCTCGCTTCATGTCTGGCTTCAGAGCAGATGACAAAAAACCCTCAAAACAAACCACAACAAAAATGTATTTATAACAGTATTTGCAAGCATCCAGCAGGGAAATCCCAGAATTTGCAGTATTTTTAAAGAAATTATTATGCCCAAGAAATCTCAAGGATTTTAAGCTGAATGTGCAGCAGCTACCTATGAACAATTATGTAGCCAGAATTTGTACCCAAGTTTGTTCCTCCTCCCACAGGTACTTTTCTAAATGTAATCAGAAAAAATACCAACAAAGTTATGGTTTCATTATACTTTGATATTAAGTATAACAATAACAGTTGATATTAAACTTTAAATTTGAGGAACCTCGCAAACTTAATTGGAGTAACTAGCATATTTAACTCATCTGAAGTTTTTTTTTGGTGGAAATACCAATTTTTTCCACACTTTTTACAATGTTTTACTTTAATTAGTTACAAATAAACACAGTCCACTTGAATATGACAAACCACGAATAATGGTTTGATATTCTGCAATGGAAAGCAATATTTACAGAAGAAAAGCAATAACTCCTTTCATTAGTTTTTAATTACATACGTATATATTAAGCTTAACAGTTTTAAACTAAAAAAGGGTAGATTTAGACTAGACATAAGGGAGAAATTTTTCACAATGAGGGCGGTGAAACCCTGAAACCTGCTGCCCAGGGAGGTGGCAGATGCCCCATCCCTGGAAACCTTCAAGACCAGGTTGGATGGGGCTCTGAGCAACCTGCTCTAGTAGAAGATGTCCCTGCTCATTGCAGGGGAGTTGGACTAGATGACCTTTAAAGGTCCCTTCCAACCCAAAGATTCTATGATTCAATGATATTAAAATAATGGAAATAACACTGCAGTAGAGCTGCTTAATTATTGACTCTTCCATAGATGAGCTTATTAAGCTGAAATGCAATATCTTTCACACATATTTGGTAGACAGGCATCACTGTTTCTTTGAAACGGTTAAAGGCATTTAGTGTACGTACAAGGGAACTTAATGCTGAGAACCAGACAGGTTAGAGTTATTGACATATTATTTATGTCTTTGTAACACAAAATTCAGGCCTTTACACACAATCTGAAGTAACACACTTACACTGAAATATGGTATCTATCTGTTCAGATCATTCATATTTTAAGTTAGGAACATGGGGATTTGTGAAAATAAGTGTTACAAAATCAAAACCATGCAACAGAATACCTCAAAATGAAGGAGAGCTTCCAAACAGAACAGTAATCGCAAACAGCTGTTCTATACTACTGAGGGACAGAAACTCAAATCATTTCTACAGCTCTAATATAGAGGATTACAAGCTCAAATTCAGCGTCAGAATTCAAAATTACTCCTGAGGATTCTACCACATCTATCCTTACTTTTCTCTACATTATCACACAGAAATCTGTCTTAGCAGAGGTATCGCAGTCCTCAAGATGCTGTTTTTTTGACGAATGAAGTAAGTCGAAACAGTGTGTTTTGCATGGGATTTAATATAGCTGAGCACAGTGCTAAGTCTAAAGCACTTTCCACAGAGAACAAAAATGTGAGCTGAATATACGTGCCACTGTATATTTATGTAGGTGTATAATTTCTAACAGCAATTTATCCTTAAAGTAGAATAGGAAAGTTAGAATCTTTTATTCTTGGATGCATTTTTGTCATTTCAGCATATATCTAGAAAATCTTGCAAATCCAGCCACATTGATACATATGGGTGAAAGCTAACTGTAATCTATAGGTGCCACTATTAAATGCCTGCTCACAGTCCCAGGCACACATGCATCCATGAAGTGTATGCAACATGTTTAAATACAGTGAGACTAAAGAATATATAAATGCCAATGTTGAAGAAGAGCCCTTCAAACATACTCTGTGTCTACATACTCATACATCTAAAAATGGCATTTACATATGAAGTATCATTCAATAAACCTCTGAAGTATCAGGTTGTATGAATCAATCATGTCGGTTTCCTAGAAATCAAATGTATCCTTTTTTATGAAGTTACATATTCTGCTTTGACTCTCCTTTAAGTATTATGACGTCTGCTAGATTTTATAGAGAAATTAATTTTATATAGAAAAGAAAGTGTTCTGCAAAATGAATCCTGCAGTAGGATTAGAGCAGGACCCTACAAATAGTAATGATCAAGAGGATGTCTTATATCAGTGCTGGGTTTTTTGATATTTGATCCTGTGCATTACTGTAACCGATAGGTTAAATTTCCTCTTGCCAAAGAACCATCGTTTTCACAGATGCTAATGTGCTCCAAAAGACCTTCATTACATCTTACTTTTAACCCAACTGAAGGGGAGGAAGATGAAGTAACAGCTCATGGTAAATGGAAAAAGTTAAAAGCTCAGACTTAGCAAGGATCCTCTGCAGCAGGAATAAAAGGGATATTAAAATTGAGTACTGCAGTGAATTTTTTTTTTTTGCAGTTTTCATAGACAGAACTATCTGGAATTTTTAAAGTAAAAAAACAACACCAAAACAAAAATCAAACCAAACACCTAGAAAAACAGCCATCATTTCCTCTGGGTCTTAAGAGTTTAAGGTGAAGATGTGTGCAGACAGAAAGGTACATTCAAATAGTTCATTCATTTGTATTAGTGATTTGTTTTCTGCCACTCTTGTGCTACTTATTTTACAATATATCCTGAAAATCTCTGCTTAAGGATGTTACCAATCTGCTATTACAATATATCAATTTTGCACAGAGTAAACAAGTAATCCAAAGCATGAAAATGATGAGAAAACAAACACTTTTACACACAACTATGAGGATTTGGAAGAAAAAGCTATAGTCCTTAGCTCTTGTAACTATCAACACCAGTCCTGTTCAGCTTTTGTTGCAACAGCAAATTTTTAACAGTTAAAGACAGCTTTTACTCAAAGAAAACTTAGCATGAAAGAGCTTTCCTAAGAACTCAAATGCAGCTGGTGTGTTGCATTCCCAGTCAGGATGTTCTGTGGGGAAATGTGCTACTATGGGGAATTAGAAATCACATTCTTACAACCCCAGGGAAATAATGCAGAGGAAAAGCAGATGGTCTCCAAACCCAGACTTCATAAGTCCAAAAGACCACTCTGAATTCCCTGCTTTTGTATTTGTAATAGGTCTCAAAGAAGTCTGCCCTGGAAGTGTTTTAGAGATTCACCCAAGCTTTATCCAGGTAAATCCACAGAAGCCGTGCCAGTGCTTTAGTATGTTTTGGCTCAGACCCAGACTGGTAACAATCAAGGCATCATAGATCAAACACAAATTACTTTTTTAAGGGAACGATGGACATCCCACCAAGTTAATAATATTATCTCAGAGGAAAAAAAGCCAAAAACAATCCCCCCCCATCATTTCCACTGATTATCACCAGCTTTCCAGTGCTTGTAGGAGATAAGACTGTCCTTTTACAACCGTTTCACACGGGCATAAGGAAATTATTAGTCTGCCCAACTGATGTTATTTATTTTGACATTCTCATCAGCTGCACATAAATAGGAAACATCTTGATTTTCTGCTCTGGGGACCACCTGAGGGCAGGAGTGGGTAGAAGAAGAGAAAAAAAAATGTAGTATTTCCAGTCAAATCAAACAGACAACCTGTGATACCCTATATAGAGTACAAACATCTAGCATATTGGTTTAATATTAGTTAACATAAGCTCCTTTTCTCATTTGCAGTATTAAAAGTGCAGACAGGTCAACAGGAGAATATTGCATTGCTCACTTCCTGCAGCTGCTGAGAGGGTCTCAGCTACAAGATCTGAAGTTGTAACACATAGTCTAACATAAAAGCGAAAGAGAGAGAAGGAGGGGGCACGTATGGAAAATGTTGTGCTCATTAGTATGAACTCTACCAGAAGCAAATTGGGCTTTGCAATATTAACTCGTTAATCCTCATATTTTAGTTGTGAAGTTTGAGTGAGAGTTTAAGTGTAAGACTTAAAAAGTAGGAGATTCATTGCAGATATAGCTTTATTATATAGTGATAGCAATGAGTAAACTCACAAATCCATAGCAAGTCAGCTTTCTTGTTAAGCAATCTTTCCATGCAAAAAGTCAGTGGAAAACTATAGTTGCAAAATAAAATATGCAGATTTTATGGAAAATACCCAGTAGGTTTAATAGAATGATTACTCTAACTCTGAATAAGAACATAATAAGAACCATGAACTAAAAAAAAAAAATTGCCAAATTCTGTATGATAAATACAGACTGTC
The DNA here is from genome assembly GCF_964289735.1 of Phaethon aethereus. NCBI lineage: Eukaryota > Metazoa > Chordata > Aves > Phaethontiformes > Phaethontidae > Phaethon > Phaethon aethereus. Next base: position 63,532,433 of record NC_138582.1, on the reverse strand, counting down.
AGAGAATGGACTAACAACTTTATTGTATTTTTTTGTATTAGAACAGTGAAATAAGCAAAGTATTATGAGAAATTCTTACCTTCTTCACAGTAAGAATTTATGTATATGGTTCCAGTTGACTGGCACACAGTCTTACATATTGTCTCCACAGAACTATGTCTTCTTGACTCACTTGTTTTGTAATGAAGTCATGGGGAAAATTCCCAAATGATTTTCAATACCTTAGAATTAAAGTTTCTGGTTTGGGGGTGGGGTGGGGAGGAGAGACAGGAAGAAAAAGAGTTTTCGGTGTAGAATTACATAAATGAACACTCACAATCCCAGGCATCCTCACTGAATGATTCAGAGTTTGAGAGGTGTTGTTTATATTTACATCATCTGCACATATTAGACAATACACACTCACAGCAGTAGGAAAACCTCAGTCTCCACATGTTAATCAATATATTTTCTGGTCATTCACAAATAGAGGCATTAATGTATTTACATCACAAATAGGACTCTAAATTGACAGTTACATTTCCAGTATCTCAGAAATCAATCCAAGCAACTCTTTTTATGTGGCCATTAAAATCTTGACATTATACAGATAGATCCAAGTCCAGCACTGCAGACCAGTAACGGCTACGCATACTCCCTTTTTGTTTTAAAGCCTGCACTCAAATGACCCAGCTTGCATATCAACCAAAAGAGAGTTAGGTAAGAGTTGGACACAGATGAATGAGAGGAAATGTGCAAGTCACTAAGCCCTGCCTCCTCCAGCTGTAGAAAGCCATGCAATAGGTGCCTGCTACTTTTTGATCTCCTTCTCCACCCATCACACTATTTATATCCAAGGGGTTATTTGAAGTCTGACAGTTTTTCTTGTCCTCGTGGTACTGGCTCACTAGGACAGGAATAATTTTCTTCCTGAGAAGTAGCAGGGAAAAGAAACACCAGACATTTCAGATTCATAATTCTTTTTTTTCATGGGTGCTCAGTGGCTAACGCACCCGTCATGTTTTGGAGACGTAGCTTTTATTGTGACTTAATTTGCTCCAGTGGAAATTTTAATTCTTGCAGCTAACATCTGCATGAAGGGATTTTTGCCTTTGATTCCAAATTACTTGTTTTAGTAAATTCTTCTATTTTTATTCTTAACATATATTATAATGAACCTATCAGCAGGAAGATCTGTTCAAGTGCAGACAGTGTAGTTCAATGCAGCATTCACCAGTGGACTCAGCATCAGGTCACAGCAAGACAGCGACTGTGACACTCAGTAGTCAAGGGTGCTGTGCCATCTTACCTTTTGATGGCAGAGCCTTTTGGTCTATTTCTCTTTAGAAGGATCCAACTTTATTCTTTTCAGGCAGCACGCAGTGTGTAATGTCTCCTTCGGCTCCTGTACCTTTCAAATTAACAGGTCCCTGCTTCCTATTGTTTTCCTTCGGTTCTTCTTAAGTGTGCCCTGCTGGACTTCAAATATCTTTCAATAATCACCTTAAATTAGTTCAGTCTTGGTTTATGATGGATTTAAGCTCTAAGACTTTATAAATTAATAAAATATTACATACATGGAGATGACTCATAATGGAACATCAGCCATATTTACAGGGAAAATTTTTTACTTTCACAAAATTCTATTTTTCTTCTGTTACTTCCGTTATTGCTGTTATTTCTATTGTTGCATATGACAGGAACTCCTTTCTACTATGAACAGTCTTGATTCTTTCATTATTAGCATCAAAGCAATTGAAGAATATTATTAGCAGTAGTAATTGTCTCACAGGATATGCTCCAGGAGATACACTGTGCAATGCCATAGAGAGTCTGTTTATTTCCATCCTACATACATAGCTGAAGTCTCCGATTCCTAAACATTAGCAGACTTCATTCCACAAAGCACTTGCTTTGGTGTGAAGTGTTTTAAAATATTTTGCAGAACTTTTTGATGTTCCTATCTTTTTTTTCTGAAGTTTGCAGAAACATCATTAAAAAGCAGGTTTTAATGGTACAGGCATTGAAGACAGGAGATTTTAGAGGTTTTCTTTTCTAAACGTAGTATTTTAAGAAAGTAATGGCATAGCTGCTCACTACATGGTTTCCATGGGGGTTTTTTATATTAAACTTTTCCAGTCATCTTTTGCAGATGAGGGGCTTGCTATTTACTTATCTGCATCTCAGAAGGGCGTGAGAGCAATATTCCCTCTGACCACAGACAGAAACAGAAAGAGAAGAGAGCAACTGGCTGTTTCACAAAACTGAGTCAAGTCTGGCTTCAAATACTGTCTTTAAGATGGATGGTCAAAATTACTCTGAACAGGTCTACATGAATAATTTCCTGGTTTCTTTTCAGAATTTTCTTCCTTGCTCATTGCTAATAAAAATTCACAATCAAAACACAGTAAAAAAAATAGGAAAATAATACTTCTACAAGATATAATTCCCCAGATCAATACTGGAGCTGATCTTTCAGGCAAACTCTTTCTAGATGAACAGTAGTATTTATTTTATTTTTTTTATCCTATGTCTTCCTTGCAAGAACCATTGGAATTGTCCTGACAGAATTTGCACAAAGTAGGCCACATATATTCAGCTTGCCTTTCCATGTTCTTCAGCATTCAGAAATCATAAGGCGGCCATAAATTTTTTATCTTAATCTTTAGTTCTAGAAGCCTTCAAACAACCTCCAATTAAAATTGAAGTGATATAAAAACCTTGCACCCAAAGGATTTTACCTAAGACCAACTAAAATGTTTTCAACTCCTTTGGATAATTTTTTTTTTGTTCATCACAAACTTTGGGTTAGACCATGTTTTGTGCTTAGTCCTAGAGTCTTAGTACTTATTTAAAATGGGATTATTTTAAAACAGAAGTTAAAAGTTCTCTTCCCTCCCCCTGTGTCTATAAATAGAACAGTTCAATCTATTAAAGAAAATAATAAGCTTTTGATGTTTTTTCAGTAAAAGCAAGGCAAACTGTAACAAAAATCTCCCAGTGACCCATAAACTAATTCAGTAACACAATATAACACATACTTAATTCCTTTATTGTCATGCACATTATGTTACTGTACTTGTCACTGTTCCTTATAACGACACTACATCACTTCTGCAGAGATGCAAGTCACTTATGTAAGAGGGTGTTTGTTCTAAAAATATACCAATGATTAAATGTTTGAGTGTGTGTGTATGTACACCTTTACTCAGAAGCTTTATTGGAAAGAATATATATCCTCAAAAAGAAGGCACAGAAGATGTCGAAATTTAACTAATTTATAGGCACCCCAAGTGGAAAATTCATTAGCACAGAGGATTTAAATGAAATATATGTTATTAAAAAACATAAGCACTTGCAAGCTCTGCTGACTGAAGTTCTTCATTTTTAGGGCAGCACTCTTTCTGATGTTGCCACTGATAATTAAAATTTCTCAGAACTGTCATAAAGATGGTGTGTGTCTTAGAGTGCTTACATTAAGAAATCTATTTTAGTATCCGTTTCACTAACTGCTGCAGAGGATTCCTGCAAACTGTGAACAGCAAAAGTTTTATAAGATGGCTGAGATTATTTTAAAGTCAGTAGACAACAGTCCCACTCAGTGATGCTGGACTAGCTGTCCTGATCCTATGAATACATGAATTAATGACTAAATGCAACCTTAAATACTTATATTTTCTTTTAGAGCCAAGTTTAGTTCTATTTTTCACTGCAAAGAATTTCCGAGGAAAAACAACCTGGAGAGCTCTTTCTCTAAAGATACAGCCTTTTTATTCTTCTCAGTTTTGCCCTTTATTCCCTTTAAAATTGGACTTCAATGAACAAATTTGGTCCACAGATCTTACGAGAGGTTTTGCCACTTGTAGACCTTGGAAGCAGGGCTCTCAAGCAAAGGCAAATAGCTAAAAGGTACCAAAGCAGTCTTCTGTCAAGGTCTACTTCTGAAACTGTAGAAAGCATTAATACAGTGTGGTTTCCCTGAGGCAACCTTAGTCTTCTCTTTCCATTCCCCCTCTCCCATTCTTTTATTGCTACCTTCTTCTCAGCAACAAAACTTTCATCACTTTTTGTAACTTAGGATGGCAGCTCTTTTCCCTTTTAAGATTGCAAAATAATTTGAAATTCAACTTTCTCCCTTCCAAATAAAGGACTTCTTAAGAAGCTTAGGTGTTGTTAACTTCAGTGAAAAAAAAAAAAAGTCAGTGAACTAAAGTAAGGGTCTTTTGACAATGGTTGTGGTCCACTATATAGCTGTAAAATATGATTGCAATGTCTGTGGATTAAAATTTAGTAATTTCTAAAGTTTAGTGTTGCTTTGTCTAGAGTAAGGATATGTGATGTTTTTCTTTTAATCCATCATGCTTTATGCTCCAAGTCGCATAATTCTCTGACCCCATTGCTTCAGTCTAAATATAGCACAGTTCAAAACTTGCATGCAGATGTCAGGCTGTGAACAAAAGCTGCATAGAAATTAGATTTCAAGCACCAAAATGGTAGATTTCATTATTCTGAAAGTATGAAGGGAAAGAAATAACTCCATATCTGGGATCACAGTTTTATCCGCTATTACAAAAATGTGTACTTTTACTTACCACAGTACCATATACTCTTTGTTCACAAGTTTTTGAAGTTTTGGTCATATCATCAAGATACTTGTATCAAGACATCTCCGGGAAAGTTCAAAACTTGTATCGTTTACTCTTAGTCTAGGATAACCTGTACCCTGCACACATTAAATATGACCATTTTGTTAAGTTTTAGAGAAGAAATAGTGTATGACCAACATATGGGGGTTTAAATTAAGATTTTTTTTCTATAATGGCACTTTTCTCCCCTTTTCCATGTCATGTTTTAAGAGGAGCACTGAACAAATCACAGAGTGTGTACAGCCTTGACACTATTGTAGCAGTGGTTTTGATGACAACATCCATCAAGTAGGTTACACCACAACCTAGGCTAGAGAGGCCACAGGCTCAAATCATCTGCTTTCTGTCGATTTCAGAAAGGTACTTAACACCTTGCAAACTAGAAGTTGAAATTTCATTGATCATAAGTGTTCCTCCATTGCATTTCTAACATTTTCTTTAACAATCCAGGGATCCTAAGTGTCTGAGACCAGTGTGACTCCACAGATATACATTATTGATTGAACAGAACAGAATTTGCTTCTAAGCATTACAAAAAACTAATTTCCTGCATGTCACCTGCAATTAATGGTAGCTGAATGAATAAGGCAAAAACTTTTGTGTTAAGACACCCAGGATGAATAACTAGATTTTGATTTTTTCATTTTTCATCTAAACAACCACAAGTATTGCTGAAGGCGAGCATAGAAAGTTGCTTCAAGCTATTGACAGATTATCAGATGCACCAGAAGTTTAACAAAACATTTCCCATTTTCAATTCCCATTAGTAGATTCCTTTAAGAAAATATGACAGTGGTAAATATATAGAGATTGGCTATCCTTCTATTCATATTACCTTACTTCTGTTTTCTTGCTCACATGTAAGTTTTCCCCATGCCCCAGGGCAGCAACTTTTCACAACTAAATACAAACTGGATGAACTAATTTGATTTCTGAGAACTAGAAGGAAAGGAGAAGTAAATTTTTATCTTGCCTTTCTAAAGAATAATTTTTCAGACAGAATGAAATAATTAACACTTACTCTACAGAGAAGACTCACAAATAGTCCAAGTCCAAGAACAGGGGAATTTTGCCAGTGGAAATGGCAGCTTATACCCAGTGATGTGAAACCTGGCACTTCAGTTGTCTTGTTTATGAGCAAGAATTTCACCTCTGAACCGGAAACTTTGCATCTATTCAAGCAGTAATGACTAAACCATGTAAGAGAAAGAGAGGTCCAAGGAAATACACTTGTGACCTTGTGAGATGGTCAGCTACCCACTCTGGAGGCAGTTGCATCTGGCCTCATGGCTGAAGGCCAGGATGGTTGTCCACAAAAAAATGAGCTACGCCAGGAATGACCAATAGATCATCATTATCATTCAGGAAAACTCAGAGGAGAGTTATGACTCAGACACACATTTTGTATTACAAGTAGCTCTTGTGGCTACAGTGGACAACTCCAAAAAATCATTCATCTCATACATCAATGATCCTGTTCAGACCCACAGAACAGATACTTCCTGCATTGCCACAAAACAAGAAGAATGTAAGGGTTTCAGAAATGTCCATTTCTCTTCCCTCCTGTATTGTTTTAGAACAGTGCCCTCCCCCTAACAATTTCTTTACTTAATTCTTCCAAATCAAGCAAAATAAATGCCTGACAGAATCCCCTGCCCTGCATGGACACACACAGATACCCAACCAAAAACCTCAAAGTACATGATTACTGGTATTTCCTTCCTCCACGACTTTGTTAATTTCTTGAATTTAGTGAGGAGATCTTGTGCTTACAGCTTACTGGAGAAACAACCATCCTGTTTCATGGGAACTGAAAAGGTAGGACAACAGGGTATTTACGTAAACTCTGCTGTAGTTTGACATCCCTGTTGAGTGCCCTAATTCCTAGGATGAAACAGTTTTGTCTAATCACTTTGAATCAGGAACAGAACCTGAACCTCTCAAAATTCAGACAAGTTTTTAACTGATCATCTATAGAAAAAAAAAAATCTGAATGTCCTGAGATATTAAAAACATCTTAACTAACTCATCATTAATATCAAGGTTTGGTGTATTTTTATTTTTCCCTTGTAGAAGTAGCCTAGAGACTTGTCCCTCATTTGTCTCTTTGCGTTCAATCTGGCAATAAAGCAAAAATGCTGAACTGGTGGCATCACAGCCATTTCCATAACAACACACCAATTTCCCAAACATTGTCATGGCTTTACTGTCACTGAAAGCTGAAAGAAAACCAAGGCTGAGAGAATGTTTGTCAAGCACTCAAACACAGCACTAGTTTCAAGTACCCTCTTAAACTAAAGTACTCTTTCAAGTACCCTCTTAGGCCAAACTCTGTACCTTCAGCTAGAATACTGGCACAAATACTTTTAAAAAAGAAACGAACAAACAAACAAGTGTCTGGGTTTGTTGTTGTGTGATCTGTTGTTTTTTTAAATCAATCTTAACATAGAAGTTCTTTAGTTAGTTCCAGTAAACCTCAAACAGTGAATGGATGACTCTTTAAAATAGACACTTGTTATTGTTCATTCCCATTCCTTATATCATTTGTATCACAACGTAGATTATCTAAATAAGGGATGACCTCTTCACATGCTTTACTGCAGTAGCACTCAATACAGCCCTTAGAGGATACAAGAATACAACGTATACTAGGTTTTAAACATTTTTTTCTCTACTGCTGACATTCATTGTTTACTAAACAACACTAAGAGCAAATTGATATTCACAACAGCATAGGTTTCACTATTAGTTAACAAACAAAAAAGCTCTGGAAGAAAGCTACCACATTAATAAGAAGACCATAATTGCGGAAGATACCAGTAAAATTAAAACCAAAAACCCCACTTAATACTACCTTTTTAGCAAGAGGTCTGAACTCTGATGAAATCTAAAAATTGCATGTTTTTCCAAGAATGCCCCACAGAGTATATTTCTCAGATGAAATCTTAAAGCTAATAAAAAAAATCCTTTGACTACAAATTGTTATGCCTTCAGTACAGCCAAGCCAATTAATCACTGTGCTCCTATCAGAGTATTTCAAATGTATTATACATTGAAAATTTGCCTGCACAATAGCAGCCTTGTAACAGAATGTAAAAAGCAAAAGGAGGAAAAATTAATAACACATCTGTCTTCCATAGTCTGCTCTGTTTTTTACAGAACTGCTCTGAATCAAACCTCCATACGTTATTTCTTCCCAGCTTGCATCTTTAGAACTCCAGCCCACCCACACACCTACCCAACAGCCAGCATGGGTTTTTTCTCAAATCCTGTAACTCTTTCAGGGATTCACCACAAAAAAGTCAAGTCTTGATAGACTTCTACAAGAACCAAATGCCTCAAGTTGCACCCAGTCAGCTCATCTTAAACAGCCAGCCATCACACACCTAGAGGATGACTAAAGGAAAACCCTGCATTAAAAGATGGGTCTATAACCAAATTAAGATATTTCTGTTAGACAGAAGAGGGGTAAAGAACAACATGGATCATCTTCCAATATTATGAATCACACAAAACACTGTTTTGATGCTTTGAATCACAGTGCCTGGTTCCTTAAAAGAGAAATGGCTAGGTGCATGGAGAAAAAGGGAACTGATGTGACTGTTGAAAATGTCTTGTGATGCAGGAAGGTTATGATTTGCAAGCCATATTTTATGTGATAGTGAGGGAACCTCAAAAAAATCTGTAAGTGAAGTTAAACTTTACTCAACGTATCAGGAACATGTCTGGAAGAAATCTGAGCTGTGGTGTGAATCTACTCCATTTACTGCACCCTTCCTATTTCCTTATCTGCTGAGCCCTACCTCCTCCTACCCCATCCTCTCACCCTCCTATTTCCTCCAGTTTCAGCTCAGCACTATGAACTCATTCAGCCCCATTACTTTTGTTCTCCTTGCACTCAATCCCATACTTCAGGCATGCATTCGCGGTCCAAACTTTACCAGCTCACCTCCAGTCATTCCAGTGCATTACACACCTGTCCCTTCTAGGAAAGCAATACGCCATTCTCTTCACTTTCTTGCTTGAAATTCTTGGAGTCCAGAACCTCCCTTCTATGAGACTGCCAAACTCTTCATTCATGTATACAGTGCAGCGAAACATCTAAACAGTGCAAGTATTTACCTAAGAGATAACAGCAGTAATGTAATACTGTCAAAGGGCTAATGTTTCCAACTATGTGGCTGTAAACCCATAATCTCTAAACTTCTATTCTATCTCCCTTTTACAACACAGTACCACTTATTCTTTTTACTCGTCTGCTTTTAGAAAAGAACCTTTCACAGAAGGGGACCTAGTAATAATAGTTGATGAGGGTAACTTAGGAGAATTAAAGAGGAGAATAATAGTTAATCTCCCTCTCAGTTAGGTCTCAGTACAGAGGATTGATTCAGATAACCTCTGTTAACATTAACAAATGTGAGATTTCTCTGTTGTTGCCTATCAACTATTTTAGTAATTTCTACACCAGCTGAAAGGTTCAGGGTTTGGAAAGTGTACCTAGCTTCCTCAATGTACTTTGCAAAAACTGCTCAGCCAAATAGCCTCCTTAGACAAGAGTCTACATAGCAGCTGAGAAAAAAAGGGATGAAATTTCCATTGGTACTGATACAGAATCCACAGCTGCTGCTACTTCCCCCGTTACCGCAATGCACGCATGCAAACCAGAGCATACACAAGGCTGAAGACCTACTTGCCATGCTCCATATCCACTATTTTGTGATTGTCCACTTTTCTCATGAGACTGTAAACCAGCTCTTTGCAAAGCAGATGTGTCACATAACTTCTCCTGGCCATTTTTGCCTTTACTGTAAGGAGTAGAATTGCATTTGCCTTACCTTCTATTTTATCTTCCCTATCTGTTGAATACATAGGACAAGACATGCTTGCCTTTATTGTTTCACAGATTTGTTCTTGCTATACCACTAGGTTTAATTTCTTATGTTAAACATGCAACAATGGGAAGTATAAATATAAAAACCAGCTGTAAAATCTTCACAAATTTAGCTTTGGTTTTACCTCAAAACTGTATGAAGATTCAAAATCTGTAATTAAGAAAAGATATTTCAGGTACTACAGATGTAACTGTAAATATTTATTAATCTTCTTTTTTTATTTTAGTCTAAGACATAGAACCCTGTTCCAACAGCTGTGGTGACCCAACAGCCTGAGGAGGAAGTCAGTATTATGTTGTGAGAGCAAGATAATAACTTTATGCAAAATGATTCTCACTGTTCATTTTTCTAAAGAGCAAAATCATTAAAAGTGCAGCATAATGCTCTGTAATTATAATCTAAGTCATTTCCCCTGTTAAAAATACATTCTAATTGCTTTAAGTGAAAACACATCATTATAACTTCTCTTGAAAGGGGAACTAATAAATAGATTAGTAAAATCCTACAGTCAGTACATTAAATCATGTTTATTCATTCAGCTGAGACTGGAACATGTAAAGTACATCTTCTTATGGAAAGACACAATTAGGGAGAATGGCTGGCTCATGGGATTAGCCAAGGGATTTTGAGTTTTCCACATCTAGCTTGGTGGTGTGAATCCTGCCTAGCTTGGTGTTGACTGAAGCTTATTACCATCTGCTGCCTGTTCAGTGTCCTACATAAAATGAGTTGGTTGTTTTTGCCTAATTCCAAGCTCACAGGTGTCCAGTATTACAGCAACCGACAGCAATTCACACACCTTTAAGCAATGTCAGCAAAGATGCAGAAGATTTCACAAGTATAACAAAGACGCTTATGTAACTTGGTATAAGCAGCAGACCGAAGCTGCACTTCGGCAAGAGACAGGGCGGTGGAATGGGTATTATCTCCACTGTCCACTGTGCTTCTGCCAAATCTCTGAATATAGATGATTACATTCTTGCATAAAACTTTAAATGTCTAATTTCACTTGATTTAAAAATCACAAGGGAGTAAAATGGCAATACCATTTTTTAATTCTGAAAGCTTACATTTCCTCATCTTAAAGGAGGATTTTAATAGTTAATATACAGTTACTATAATTAGTGTGGCTGTACTCAGAGTCTCAAAGAACCGTTTCGGTGCGTACAATGAATTATTACAGTTTCTATGTCCCCTATAGCAGCCGTGCAGGCAACCACTGTAAGCAGGAAGCAAGTAACAGAGAGAGTTACAGATTCAATTATCCAGGTCCCTTGTTATTAAGCTTTGGGTGCCAGCAGGCCTGCTTCCTTTGGTCATCCCAGTACCCTCAGATATAGCTTTGTTTTGTGAAATAAGCAATAACTGATACAAACAACAAACTAACAAAGTGACAGAATAATCACCTTGTAAAAGCCTAGTGTTGATACTGTATCACTATTAGAGTAACATGAGATATGAAAATAAAAGGATAATGAGTATTTGCCATGTACTTCGCTCTCTAGCAATGAGTCCCTAGTTAAGCTAGTTACTAGTAACCGCAGTCAACATGCTACGTGCTGTAAAAGCTTTTCCGGAAATCTGGCCTGGTGAAAACCCCTGTATTTCAAGGCTTGTTTTAGTTTCAGAATAGATGAAAATGAGTTTTTTAAAGTTACATGACAAAAGTTTTGAAATAAATAATTGGAAATCTCTCACTTTCCAAACGTACAGATTTGCAATTAATTCCCAGTGGTGATGTGCTGCCTCTGCCTCTTTTAAGTTGCATTTCAGGCTGCTACCATTTTCTCCGCGGGCCAGAATCTTACATTGCTCGTTATGTGACTCCCACGATAACATGTACCTATAGGTCAAACTAAATTTCATATCATGGGGGATGAATCTTGATAAGGAAGCCCAGGAAAGAAAAATATGTAAATTAAATATTAATTTTGCATGTCTAACAAATACAAAATAAAATATTATTTTTAACTTTAAAATTCAAATTGTAAATTAGAAACATCAATTTCATTTTAAATTTATAGCTATTCTCTAATTTTTTATAACAAATAATTCCTGTAGGAATTGTATTTCTTTAAAAGGAGAAAATTCCCAGCTGCTGTCTAACTGTTGCATGTCAGCTCCATAAACATTTCTCTTTGCAGTAGCTTAATTCCAGTGGTCTTCCATAAAGCAAACAAACCCAGCCAGATTTGAAACTTTTTTTTTTTAAAATACTGAATTTGAAGCTTTACTTGAGTTTACATATAGTGTTTTAAACATTCAAACTGTTCAGTAATTTTCCTTTGGTCCCTTGCATAAGGATATCCTTTTTTTTTTTGAATGATTTGCATTTGAATCAATGGAAAACTTTCCCTTTATTCCAGAAGAACACAATCAAGACCTGTTTGCAGGCAGAGATATACTGAAAACCTCTAAGAAAGGTTGATGCTCTGAGAGTTTTAGTCCACAGAGCTTGTGAGTTTCCTTTCAAGCAGAAAGATGGTCATTGGGCTGAAGCATTAACGGGAATCATCTTGATCTTCAGATCCATGTCCCTCTGGATGATAAATGACAACTGTTAGGACTCTGCTTTCTCATGACACAAACCACAAACTTCTTTACTGAAACCTGAAAAATATGGATTTTGACAGGACAAAGAGCCACTGTGCCAAGTTCTGTGAGAGTCTGGTCCACAAACTGGCTCAGGGTTTCATATGTATTTTGTACATATCATTAAAAAAATGCACATAATAAAAACAATGATGTACATATGTAGATAGTAAAATACAGCAAAACAGCTGTTCATTTCATGAATGTATTCTCTCCTATGAAGCTTAGTTCCAAAAAAACCAAAAATATCATGTATCTATTCACAACAGACAAGCCTTATAGAAGAGCACATGGAATATATAATTCACTGAGCATCTTTTTTAAAGAAACAACAAACCAAAGATAGCAGAAAGAAAAGCAAAGAAAAGATGACTGTGTTAATTGTAGTGGCTTTTAGTCAGGTATCTAATTAGTAAAAATGAAAAGTAGAGATGGCAACCTGTTTAACGATTTAATTTACACTGGTCTGGAGTAGCTTCTGCATATTTTACATGTCACCTTTATAGCAGGAAGGTTCTCTCACCAACAGCACTTTGTATTCACAGACACTCTTTCTCCTGCTGTAACCAAATACAGGAATTCCTCCGTGTATTTTTCTGCTTCCCTTTGACACTTGATCAAGGTTAGTAGTATATTAAAGATCAAGTTAATAATGTTGAACAGTTTCAATAGATAAAAAAGTATCTGCATTCCCTATTTCACTTCAGACAATGGAAGTTCGGCAGCTATAAAGAAGGTTCCTGTTGATAACATCACTTAGTCCATCTAGCTACCTCATCCTTCTCATATACATACATTTGCATACAGAATCTCTTGATAGACATAAGCAGGCTCCATTTACCCTCAGTGAGATTGACTGCAAGAAGCAGCTATAGCTGTATAAATATCTGCTGATCCAAACTTTCACCTAAAATGCAAGAAAATGTCATGACTGAAATGATTCACACTTCAACATGCTGTAATTGTAGGGTACAGTCCAGCTCTCTGCAGAAAGCTGACACTTGCTTCATTCTGTTAAACAAGGCTCTTTGGTCTCACTTTGACAAGTTATTTTGGATGTGAGTCCTTGCACAGACTTTCGTTACAGTTCTTTATGGGACAGAATTCCACTCTTGGTCTGAAGAACCATATATGTTTGTACAACATTACTAATGCCTAACAGGCTTTGTAGTCTTTGTAGCCCAGTATTCACATCTTTCTTAAGAAAAAAGAAAAACAGAACAAAATGTATTAAGGGCACTCATTCATACTGCTAATGCAAATTGTGCATAACTCAAAGAGAAAGGTACTGTTTGCTGAATATTATATTATAAATTGAATTTCATTAGGGAAGTTTTAATTACATATTTTCTCAAAGTTTAATCATACTGTTAAGATTAAATTGGAGTGTTATAATTAAGATAGAGCACTTTCATGATTAAGAAAAAACAAATTATGTAGAAGTTGGCAAATATTCAAATATTGCTATTAACGTGGTATTTTAAGATTGAAAAGAAAAAACTTAAGTCTATGATATGACAGCATTACACAATAGATTTGACTAACATCCTCAAACAGACTGCATTCTTAAAATGCAGATGATAACATATTTTGTGAGAAACTAAAAAGCAAATATTTTCAATGTAGAGTTTTAATTGGTTTCCAATTATAACATTTTTACCTGAATTTTGGCCTGTATTTTGGAAAAATAGAGAATTCTAGAAAAATGACAAAGAATTCACAACAGCTGCACCAGGGGTGCGGGTTTTTGTTAATGCTCATAATGATAAAAAGAAAAAGAGAAAGTGAGAGAGAGAAATAATGAAGAACTTTCATAGTCAAAGCTAATTTTGTTTTTATAAATAAACTTAGTGATGTACGTTAATATTTTGACAGCTCTGAATATCAGCCAGGCATATCCATCCTAAGTTGTAAGGAAAATACGTGCAAGTCAATGTAAGTAGGTTGGAATAGGTGTCTCAGCTTTCTCTTAAAGCAATTGAGTTTGGCTTGTGCAAAATAGGTTTCAAACAGAAAAATTACATTCTGCATAGTAAGAGGCCACTGGCTTGCCGTTTGCTTTGTGATTAAATGGCACAGGCACCACCATAATGAGGCAGTCTATCAAAGTCTTCTACCTGGTTGTTTACGCTCCATGAGACTGTATGAATGAAGGTTTTAAAAGTTTTCATTAAGCCCTGGGCTGCTGTGCATGCACAAACACAAAGCCAATTATTTTAAAGGTACATGGGTTTTTACTCTTTTTATCTTTCTTGCGAGCGTTACTGCTGCTGCTTATGCTTCACTGAACAATACAAATAGGAACAAAATTCCTGTATTTTGAGCGGTCTGTTACAGTTAACCTATTTATACATAAAATGTGTTCTAATATGTAGACATCAACACCTTAATTTGAATTTTCAATTGCAACAGTAAATTCGAGGGGGGGAAGGGAAGGTTTAATGAAATTACATAGATACTTTAAATAACAATAACTAGCTGGCTGAATATGTACTTTCCTGCATACTATTTCCCTTCTCGACATCATTTCTGTTCGGTGGAAAAAACTTATCTTCTTTCTTTGAAGAAGAGTATACAATAGACCAATATATAAACATCTAAACCACCACCCCCCTGGTATCTTATTTTATTATTGTTTCCTCTACATGTAGAATGGTTTTCTCTCTTCTTTTTTTCTGTTCCAGACCCTGGTAAACACTTCCACAATGAAAAATTCTTTTTTTTTTTTGAGAACTTGATTTAAAAAAAAGTATTGCAATATTTGCTGAACTAATTTCTGAGCTGACAAGGAAGAAATTCCAAGAGTGGCAATCCAAGTGACTCTAACCTGCATATTTTGTTCAGGTGAGGTTATCCATTCTGAATCTCAAGTCGTCTACAGTGTACAATGTACAGTGTACAATGTACAGTGTACAATGTACAGTGGTGACACCTACGATTTTTTTTTTTTTACATTGTTTCAGCATTTAAGTGCTTAGTAAAAAAGTCGCACTTTTTTCCTCAAAAAACCCCGACTTACAGCCTAAGGGTGCCATTTTTTTTAACATCATCACAAGTGCTTTTTCAGATATAAACCAGAATAAAATAGGTTCTGCATCATGTATTTCAGGGGATTTATCTTAAAGAACTCCTTACATAAATGTATTTACCTATAGCTATACTTTGCTATGAACCAAGCAGGCACTTCATTAGTAAATTTGAATGCTCCAAAAGCTGGGACACTAAATGCAAACACTCTGAGTTTTGGAAGAACACCTTAATGAAAGTAAGTTAATATATCATCAGAAACTACATACATATATCATCACTGAAATATTGCTATTATTCAACAGAAATAACCGCCCTCCCAAACACTAACATCTGTTACAGTTGAAAATTAATTCATTATATAATCATTTAGAGAAAATAAGAATATATTTCTATCTAAGTCATAGATTTATTGTTTCTATCTTTACCTGAGACACTGAATTTGTATTAGTTTCTCATGCAACAGATGAAGATCTTTCAGTTAGGAAGGCACAAAATTTATCCTGAACCCATATTTAATTCATTGATCTCAGAGGATGAAAGTAGCAACCAATTTTCCTGAAAAAGAATACAAAGATTTATCTGAAATGTAAAGTCTTCTGCCATTCTTTTTCCTGTTTAAATTGAGAGAAGAAGTTTGAACTTTGATATAAGTATATAGGTCATGTCATTAATGTCCCCATGTCAGAAAACATGTCACCAACTAATGAAGTTGTATTTCAGAAGAAAGGGCATGACTAAAGAGCATATACTGGTACTGCACAATATAACATCGGGAGAAAATAATATAGAAAGTAAAAAAATACAAAGGCAATTTATCAAAGTATAATTGGCTACATTAAACTAAATTTTGAATACATATTTGGATTTCCAAAAGACTTTTGATGCTGCCTATTAAGGAAGCAAGGCAACCCTGATGCAAGAAGGAATATAATGGAATGCATAAATAGTTGAGTAAGAGATGGGAAACGGGAGCACACGTTCCGTCCCGGTGATGAAGGAAGGTCAGCAGCGAAGTTCTGCAAGAGCCTTCACTGGGTCCAGTGCTGCTCACCATATCCCCTGGGGGCCTTATGGGAAAGAAGTGAGGCAACTAGTGACGATACACCAGTGCTGATGATAACTGGGATGAGGGCAGGCTGTGAGGACGCACACCAGTCACTTCTGAGCAACGAAGCACTGAAATGGCAATAATACCGGCAATGCTGCAATGGCAACAGTGTGCCAAAATTCGGCATGGGAACACATCAGTTAACACAAGCCAGGGAACTAGGCTCATATATTTTAGGAAATGAGGGGTTTTAAGCCTCAGGATCAGTATAGAGAGATCCCTAAAAACATCAGCTCAGTGCTCAGTAGCTGTCAGAAAGGCCAACGAAGTGCTAGAAATGATTAGGAAAGCAACAGAGGAAAATGGACAGCATTTTTATGCCACTAAGACCATGGTTCACCCACATCTGAGGTCATCCCATCTTCCATTCCTTTCCAAGAAAAAGAAAAGGAAGGGTCAGAGGAGGAAACCAAAGCGATCCCAAAGGCATGAAACAGCTCCTGTCAGAGGAGCAATGAGGCCTTTTCAGACTGAAGAAGGGGTGGTGTGGCCGTGAGAGTAGGTGACTGTAGTACAGATCTCTGAGATCAAAAGCAACGTGGTGTGAGAGAACTGGGAGTAAACTATTCGCCAACTCTTCCAGTAGAGGAACTGAGGGTAGGAGATGAAGACAGCAAGATCCAGATTCAAACGAGTCACAGGAGGTGGTTTGTCTGGCAGTGGGTAGGAAGCTATAGAAGTATTTTTGATAAAGAGTATTGTGGACACAAAACCAGCAGCGGATTCAAGGGAAGGCTGGACAGGTGCTGAAGGAGGGATGTGTTAAGAACTACCAAGCAGAGAAACCATGAAAGACTTAGGAAAGCTCAGGAGTGAGAAATTGTTGGAGGCTGGGATACCAGTTGTGAAAAATACCATATATACTTGTTTTGCTTTTACTGTTCACCGCATGTCAGCTTATGGGCACTGATGGATAAAATGACTGAGCTAGATGCACTTTTCATTCTTGTGACCCATAACGTCTCTTACATTTATGAATAGGGTCAATACCCAAGCAGTCACATCTCTGCTCTTGGTGAAAGTCTTGAAGGGGCATTACTTCAGGCTTTGTGTTTACTCAAGATTTGCAGCGTAACTCCTGACAAATACGGTGGCTGAGTTTTCTGTCAATGACAATCAAAAGGCAACAACCCATCTTCTGCAGTAATTTACCTTTTCTTCAAATGCCTTCTTCTGCTAAATCTTACGTTTTGCAAAATTTGCCAAGACTGCAGGCAATGACAGGGAAGAGATAGAACGCAAATATGTAGAAGTATATCTCTATACTGACTAGCCTGCCTTTTTAAAGTTGCTGAAGAGCGCTATCATGCATCCTGTGCATTCTCAACTGAAAGTCAGTGATAACCCTACAGAACTTTCCTGTAGGTAAATAACTTTGTTTATAAATTCTTCAGACATCAAAAATTAAAATATAATTTCTGACACTGCCTCATCTTTACAAATCTTCTGACATATCTTTCAAAAACAAGCTAGAAGGCATAGCACATAAAAGGTAACACCATATCAAACAAAAAAAAAGGCCCCCCCCCAAAAAAAGAGAAGAAACACATACAGTTCTTTTTTTTTTTAAAAGATATCATCAAAAGCAGATCCAAGCAAGTACTTAGATGCCAAAAGAAAAACTCGGATGTAATGAATGCATAAATCCAGACCTGTGACCTAAAAAATTCTGTAGGCCTCCCAGTCCTAAATGAAACAAACTGATCTTAAAGTACTAAAATACAGTGACTAAAAGACTGTTTCTAAACAAGTTAGAGAAACATCAAGGAATTCTTTGGAATACTTGATCCTACTAGGTTATTGGACATGGGCAAGATGAACCCTCAAGGTTCATTCTTGGAAACCCCCCAAGTTTCCATGATGCAATAAGCCTATGGACAAAACTACACCTTTTTCTTGCTTATAATTAAGCAAGAGTAAAATACAGGAACTGCCCTTTCCTTTCTTTATAGTTGATTGTGTAGATGATGGCACACCTATGATATGGGAGATCCATGTCTGGATCTTCAAACGTTTTCTTCAGGATATTATAACAGAAAACCTAGCTGTTGACATTTTTTAAAAGAGAAAACACAGTTTTGTTTTTTTAAAGGATTTTAAGTTCTCCAACTAGATGTTAATAAGCTATGTTTCTGAACAACCATTCAACAGAGAGAGAAGGAATATCCTTATGCTACAATTTTCCGTGCTGAGCCTTTATGACCACTCCTCAGAAAGCAGTCTGAGCCACCTAAGCCCCCCAAAGGAAAGCCAATGAACCTAACTCTGAAATTTGTCATTTCACTTCAGAAGCCAGAGCTGAAATGCTGCTTTTTAATTGTTTAGAATATTTCCCAACCTAACTTTAAAAACATGCTACAGTAAGGGGGTTTACATTGATTTACAGATTAAAATGTATACAAGTATGTATTGCTGGATTGCTATTATCTGATACAAGGCACACTGGAAAATCTCCTCTTAAACCAAAAGAATAATAATAGTGGCAAGTGCTTATTTGGAACATAAAAGAAATATCAGAAGAAAAAGGAAAAAGTAAAAATGGATTGATGGGATATTTTTAATAGGAAAGCAAATCAAACAATCTGATTCTCACTTTTGCTGTTAATCATCACTGTATCATAGATGTTGCCATGAAACATTAAAAATCTTAAGCCTGTCTGTGTTGCAAGCTCTGCTTTCATAGACTATATCACTTAAATTCAACCCCCCCTCAAAAATTGACATTTATGTTTTTGTCAGATGAAATATTAAGCCTCTGCACCCTCAATTTTCATTCAGCTGGAAATACTCTTTGTAAAACTTTGTTATACACATTGTAACCATTGTGAATGTGTAGAAAGCCTTCCCTGAAACAAAAACCTGGACAAATTTCATTTGGTGAGGAGAAAAGATAAGGTGTGCAGCAGAAACTGTACACTAGCATATTTTTTCTATAACCATTACTACAGATTTTTCTTTCTTTGTTATGGAACCGTGTCATTAAAAGTGTGATTCTGAGTGTAAATTTCTCTGGTGTTCTTGCACGCCAACTTCTGCGTGAAGGATAGTGTAGATTTCTTTTACTTCAGGTTTGTGGTTTCTTTGCTCTGGTTTTATTAACAGATGGCAAACAACTCATATGGGACAATTTTGTGCAAGAATTTCTATAAAATAAAGTTCCAAGAAAGCTGGCACAATATTACTTCAATTGTGAAATTGAAAAAGTCAATTAGCTTAGGGCTTCACAAGCTTAATATTGGCAGAAATTCATAGCACTAAATCAGCAGCATCAGCAAAACTGTAATTCGTAAATTGATTGAGAAAGTTTTCATTACTAATAGCTAAAGTACAAGCATGTCATGAATTTCCATTAACAATACCAACCTGAAAAATATCAGTAATAACACATAGAATAAAATAGATGTGAGCTGACAGCTCATTATGGAAACAGTACTTCATTACTCTTACTGTATTTAATGGAGAAAATTGGTATTCATTCATTAGTTATATATACAGAATACTTTAACCTGAAACAAAATCCTATAATGGTTTAAACTTCTTGCCAGTGACAGGACTGACAGCCTTTCTGATAATTTTAATAGGATCAAAACGTATTTTGTTATTATGTTAATTCTCCAGCATAGAAATCTTGTAATGTAATAAAATCACACAATTTATACTAGCTAAAGATTTGTAGTGTTCTGATTTATGACGATGTGACTAAACATTCAGGTTTTTTTCTCTAAAAATATAATTTATAACTTTTTGTTTTCTCATTTTTTCTCCAGAAAGAGAATATTAGCATTATATTTATATAATTATTAATTAAAAGGGTTTTATCCATTGCGTGTAAACTTACAGAGTAAAAATCAATTGCAAACATATTTGCAGCAGGAATTAAAATCCACCTGACAAGTTGTTGTTTTTTAAGTTCCTAGCTGTCAATGCTGAAAACAATTGTACTTAGGGAGAATGTTGCTCTTCAAGACAAATGTTAACCATGCTGTAGTAGATAAGTCTTGTTTATGTTACTTGTACAATGCTTACAAATGAATAGCCAGACCTCCCGACTGAAATAAACGTCATTCCTCCAAATTTCCAGATGTTCCTTATTATTTTGCTTTCAAAAAGTGAAAGCAGCATATTTGTAAAACATTAACATAATTAAAATCCCACAATGTGCAGATCACAGGAGTTATCAGAAACAGTCTGAGGCTTTGTGCCCAGGATTTATGTTTGGACAGTGATTAGGAGAACCTGGTCCTGTTTGTAAACATCTTCTGCTACAGTGTAGTCAATGTACTTGCTCAACAATTTCTTACAGGTATTTATCTCACATTGCTCAACAATTACTTATAGGTAAGAAAAAATAAATTCCCTGACAATACGTGTCACAGATTTTAGGATTTTTACTGAAAGAGTTACACTGGAAAAAGTGACATTTTCTAAGGAAATTAGACATGTCACAAAGAATTTCATGTAGTAGAGAGACATCAAAAAGAGTTTTGATGGAAACTTCACCATTTGTAAACACAGTCCCTTACAGGCTATCTACAAATTACTTAATTGTACTTCTTTTACAAACTATTCTTTGTTTCCCTCTATTGCCACCCCTAGAATTGTTCCCACAGAAGAGAAATCTGGATCCTGTTCTAGAGCTTTAGTGCATGTCTGCATCAGCGAGGGAAGAGATACCATAGGCCCAGGTCTGCAGATGGTACTGAGGACCCAGTGTCCCCATAATATGCATCTCACTTGGAATTTGTGTCGTGTTGCACTGATGAAGACTGGAGTGCATTAAGTACACCCCCAGAAAATCTTGGGAATATTTTCACTTCAAAGAGTCATCCAGGATGGCTTTGCAATGCAAACTGAAGCCCAAGTAGGGACAAAAAAACCCTTCTACTCCAAATGAAATGCTAAGACAGATGCACTCAGAGATCTGTTTGTGATAAAAACAGATCAATGAAGGCGATAAAAAACAGATCAGAAAACAGTAATATAAAACAGTAAGGTTAAAACAATAAGATAAGAGACTTTTTTTTATGAAAACGGATTGCCTTACTAATTTTCAGACATTTGTCTAACCGCTTTCCAAGTGCAGATGTATATATATTTTATATTACAACTGGTGTAGATTATTTAAACAACATCAGTGCTGAGACTTAAAAGTTGTGACTGGAAATGTGACTAGCTTTAATTTAAGCTCTGGGGAAAATTATGAAAAAAAATTGTACAGCTTCTCTTCAAAATAGAAACTGCCAACAATTAAGTCTTAGAAAATATCTGCACCAAAAAAAACCTACCCACCATAAATCACACTTTCAAGCTTTTATAATGTGTTTTTAGTCATCTGGAAAGCAAAACATTGTGTTGATTCATACAAATTTGAAATTTCAAACTGTTGGGAAAGTTCTTTTTTAAATGCATTGTATATGTTACGAGGGAATGCACATGCAAAGAAGCTGACATTTTGCTATTTGTTTCTTCTGGGTTGAGAATGTTACCACTGAGTTCATAAACAAAACAGTGACCATCTAAAGCAAAAAAAACCCACTCAATTGCAAAGAAAATTCTTAAATATTTTCAGCTGATAACAAAGTGAATAGAAATGACAAAATTCTTTCCTGGAAGAAAAAAAGAGGCAAATTGCACCTCTGTTCCAAAATATAAGAGATGCTCTATATAGTTTCTCTCAGCTAATGAAGGCAAAATGTTACCTATGGATGACTTCACTGAAAGTAAACAGAAAAATCAATAAATATGTATTTATATAAATCAATTCACTGTAATAAAGACTGGTTTTAGCAAACAAGCTTAGATACTGCAGAGGTTACCTGTTACTGTGAGTTTTGGCTGTTATGAGATACAGAAAGAAAATACAGCAACAACAGGGAAGACTACTTGGCTTGACTTGGATAATTAATGTTACTAATTTTCACAGGATATGAGAGATGAAGATTCAAAGACAAAAATGTGTCAGAGCGTCCTTTCACATTCTGTGAAACAATTCAGAAACTAAGCATGTATTTGCATGCTTATTTAGTACTAGATTGTTTTATTAGAGTTTATATAAATTTGTTTTTTAAAGAGCCCTTGCTCTATCTATGTCCATATCTGAAGAAAGGAATTCATGCCTGGGGAGTTATATCTTACTCCATATTAGTTTCATATCTTCCTCAAAACTCCTGTTTGCTGTAGTTTTAACCTAATGCTGTAGAAGTAACTGGTTGGATCATATCTAAAAAAACAGAATAAAACAAGGAACTAGGCTTCTCTCTTAGCTTTTGATGTGTACAGGTCAGGATATTTACATGTATTCAATTTGCATTTCCTTTGAGCAGGAATTTGTATTTCTTTTAAATGCACATTAACGGTAATAGAAGTAAAATTAGAAACACAGCTGTGGAATCTAGATCTCCAGTATGAAGCAAAAACAGATGTAAAAGGATAGTGAATCTGTTTGGATTTTAAGGAAATTAAATTTAACTCCTCTAAGCAAAGAGTATCACAAATTATCTGAAAAGGAGGCATTAAAGCAATGACTTTCAGTGAGTTTTCAATGTCTCAGTGGAAAGGGAAAAAGATGCACATTTATCTATCACAAGCAACAATCTCTTCTTTGTAAAAATAATACCAACTTTTTTTCTTTTTTTTCCTAATTTTTAAGGAAATGTACATTTTTAACATGACAACTTGTAAGTGATAGGTATTAAGAAAAAAGACTAAGAGACTAAGAGAATGGTATCGGTGTGTATATATTAAAAGACAGGAAGAGTAATAATGAATAATTGGAACGTATTGAAAAGTGTAGGATGTGGGCATGACGTAAATGGTATGGAATAAGGAGTGGATACTGTCCTGGTTTCAGCCAGAATAGAGCTGGTTTTCTTCACAGAAGCTAGCGTGAGGCTCTGTTTCAGATTTGGGATGAGAAACTCTTGATAACGTGCTGATGTTTTGGGTTGCTGCTGAGCAGTCAAGGACAGTCCAGCTTCTCGTGCTGGCCTGCCAGCAAAGAGGCTGGGGATGCACGGGGAGCTGGGAGGGGACACAGCTGGGACAGCTGACCCAGACTGGCCAAAGGGATATTCCCTACCATCCGACGTCATGCCCAGTACATAAACTGGAGTTGGCCGGGGGGTGGGAATCGCTGCTCGGGGATGGGCTGTCGATCACTGGGTGGTGAGCAATTGCTGTATTGGGCATCACTTGTTCTTGTACATTCCTTTGTTGGTATTATTATTGTTGGTATCATTGTTGTTTCCTTCTCTCCTGCTGTCCTATTAAACTGTTTTTATCTCAACCCACGAGTTTTTTCCCAATTCTCTCCCCTGTCCCACTGTGGGAGGGGGAGTGAGTGAGCGGCTGCGTGGTGCTTAGTTGCCGGCTGGGGCCACAACAGTCCTTTTTGGTCTGCAGGGCCAAAAGATTATCAGTGTGTAAAAGAAATATTCAAAGAACATAAGGCTGTAAGGGAAAAAATAAAATAAGCAATTAAATTAATTCTTTGCATCAATCTACCAAGGAGCTTGAGTGACATCCAAACCACTGTTTTGGTTTTGGTCGGGTTTTTCCTGGCATTGAATAAGTAGCTGTCTCAGTGAAAGCTTTAGTAAAAGAGGCTTTGGAAAATAATCAATAAAATGAAGAATAAAAGATTACTACAACACAACAGCACTTATACAAGAGCTGAGCAATTCATGTGCAAAAATTCCAAAAGATTAAGTGAATGAATTAGCCTTTAGACTGGCCCCGTTACTAGTGTAATAAGTAGGAAATTTGACAAAAAATTTTCTTCCAAGAGATTGGGTATGAAGTGTGAAAATACAGAGCAGTAAGCCTGGCTTCCACACCACTCAAACTAGTCAAAAGCAAAATAAAGAACAGAGTGAATAGGAAAGGGATAAGTATTGTAAGATTGTGAAATGTTAATGTAGCTTTTGGAACCAGGGTTACTGCTTCTCAAAACAGACACGGTACAGCTAGAAATGTATGGAGAAGGGAAATAATAGTTACTAAAAGTATAGAACAGCTTCTGTAATAGGACAGACTAAAACGATGGAAATGCCTTGGTCTGGAAAAGGCACACCTGAAGAGAGAAATTGTGTAAGCACATAAAATCATGACTGCCAAGGTGAAGATGGATAGGGAATAAGTGCTCATTGTCTCATAATGCAAAAATTAGGGGCATCAGATGAAACTATTTCTTCAGTAAATAAAATAATAAAGGAAGTAATCTTCATATCCCTAAAAACAATCTTGTGGAACTTACTGCTCTAGCTGTATCGGATGCCAACATAGACAAATTCAGAGGGAAACATTCAAGAGGGAGGAAGCCACTATTGATGAATAGGGCAGAAAACACTGAATACCAAAACCTGAGGAAAGAAGTAACACGCTGAATTTGCCCCAATGTTTTACTGCTACTAACATAGCTGTCTTCTAATTTCATTGGATACTGAGTTGGACAGACAGTATGGCCATTACGTAAAGCACATTTCAGAAAAAATAATATCCATTTACTTTGCTGTTTCAGGTCTTTATTTTACCATTTCTAATATATTAATACATTATACTCTATTAATTTTAAATGTTTTCGTTCACTCTCTATGGGTTGTGAGTCTAGAATCTGTGTTCTCATATGAAATTTTCAGCAGAAAATCTGAGTAAAAAGAAGCTGTAGAAGTTTCTTCTACTAATCCCATGTGCTCTAACATCTACACAGAAATGACACAAACATTTTCGCATGAGCTACTGTTGGCTCATACGAATAAAAGAGGTCATAGTTGGCCTTCACTAGAGCTGTGCTGGAAACCAGAGAGAGTAATAAGGGCTCATGAATCCAGGACTATGGCCAGAATTCTGAATAAGAACTCGGTCTCACAATGTGGATGAGAAAATTCAGTTTCATTCCAAATACTGAGCATGATTCACCCCCTGTCCCTTTCAGAAGCCTTCACAAGGTGAAAGAGAGCAAGACAGAGCAGCATTTCTACAAAGCATGACCTAGCATTTCATTTGAAGCTCATTCCTTTCCTCATGGCATATGTGGAGAAAGAAGTCATGATCTGATTGCTTTAACTGGTCAATAATTCTCCTTTTATGTAGCCTAAGTATAAATGTCTATGGATTAAAATGGTATCTCTGAGGAAAATGTATTGAATCCTTAAAGCATCTACACTGGCAAGCAGTAAATATTCCATAAGCAAACTATCTGCAAGAAACAAAGTAGTATGCATTTTTTAGAGAGGATCCTGTCAGATTTGATAATATTGTGACTACTGATAGACTACAATACCTAATAAAAGGTCTGACTCTACTCTCACAGCAGGTGCCAAAAATATGGAATACTTAATCTCACAAAAATTGGATGCTCCAACCCTTTTACAGAAATGAATTTTACTTTCAAGCAGTTATATTCACTTCTTCTTGCTTCACAGTTCTTATATGCCCAGCGGCCACCCTGGAATGGATGCAGACCACAAAAGTCTTAACAAAACAAAAAGTTATTTGAGCCTTTAAAATTTGAAATATTCAAAAGGAAAGCCCTGACAAACACTATGACTGAGAAAAAATAACTTCGGGATTCAAGCCTCCAATCTGCAAGAATTGTGATGAAATTGTGTTTTCTCTCTCATTAGTGGCAAATGGAGACAGATGTTTCATACATTCTTCTGTTTTTAAATTTACATTAACCAAACACAAGAGAAAATAGATCCAGCTCCCTGCAGAGAGCATAAATATTTCTGTTCCTAATATTACTCTAAGGTTGTGTTTTCATGTCAAGATGCCCTTGGCAACAAAACTAGTTTTAGGTGTTCCAGTCCCCAACCATTTATTTGTGCCCCCTACCTCAGCGCGCTGCTGGTGCCAGAATACAAGAATATTTGTTTGTGGAACCAGCTTTAAAGCCTTATAATGAATTATTTTGTCTGATGGGGGGACGTGGAGGGCTCCTGTATTTATTTTATTATTTACCTTGTTCTAAAGCAGGATCAGTTCCCTCATCCATATCTCAGGTGGCACAAATAAGTGGCTGCTCTGCTGCTTCCTAGAAAGGAGAACATAGGGAAGGGAGAAAATCAGGGAGACTTTCTGACCAAAGTCAGGAAGCCACTGACCAATTTCCACCATCAATCCACAGAATTCTGCATGGCCATTTAATTATGAACATTATCAGTTCCCTCCCAGTCGTTCCCTTTCCTTCCACATAGTGGTGTAGGCTATTTTATGGTGGCAGAGAATACAGAGGTCTCTCATTAATGAATACGTCTGGTTTGCTGTATTAGAATTCAAAAACATGTATGGTGATGACCATCTGATACAAACAGTACTTATTATTGCTATAAGGAACTATAACTTTTTTTATGAAGAAACGTGTGAAAATTGTTCACAGTGTATTTGCATAATACTAAGCCAGAAAATAAAAAGCTCAAAAGCAAGACACTACAAAGAAAACATTTTCATAGAAATCTGCAGAAAACACAGAAAGCACATGATGCAGACGTACAAACAAAAACTTTGTAAAGTTCAGATACCTGCTCAAATCTCTGGTCTTTCACAGTCTGGCCTCTGATTTTGCAAACACAGTTTATAATTGAGGAAAACAGGGATAGTATCATGACATGTTGATTTTAGTGACCATAGCAGTTGAAATAAGACAGCCGGAAACTGAATTTCTCTGGGATATTTATGTAATATTTATCTATTCTTTTGCAGTATTTTTTCTGTGTACTGTCTGCATGTGAAACCTTTACAGGGACACTGTGTGGGATGAGGAAAAGCAAAAAATAATTGCAGCACTTTTCATTTCTCCTCCCCCAAGGTCTTTAAAGTGAGCTGTTAAGAACTCAATGGCTATAATATCCCAGGCAGGACTCCTCAAGAACCTTACTGCTGCTGACATAAAGAAGTCATGGTGCCACAGTTGGTGAGAACGGGTTTCTCGTATTTTGCATTGTCCTTGCAGAAAACAGGGAGAAAAACTAACCCCCTCTCTATAAAACCATAAATCACAGTTTTCCTCTTGAGAGTTCTGCAGTAAGAACAAGGAAGTCTCCTCTTACATCCAGGTTAGTAAACTTATGGTTGGTTCTGTATTTTTAAGATGGCCAGATGTGGGAAAATATTCTTGACAGCAAAGCACAGAGAAATGCAACTGGACTATTTTGTCTTGCTATTTTTGAGTGGGAAGTATCAACCAAATTTATGTTTATGATCAACTGAATGCCAGTCAGCTGTTTTGGAAGATTCTTCTAAAGTTGTTTCCAACCACGAAGTCTACAAGCAAGAAGCAGCTATTCACAAAACAGCTTTCTCACAAGACAGTAACAAGGTGGGATGACAAGGTACACAGTAAAAAACACCCCCTGACAATTTTCTGTTCTGATGATGTTTCCTGCTATGACTCAGAGCAGCATGAGTAAGGCTATTACTCACATCCCACTCCTGTGAGGAGCTGACAGCTGAGACAGAAAAAGCCCAGATGCACTTGCCTATCTGTAAAGGCCCCAGCTACGCGGCTTTGTCCCACTATGCTCTGACAGTTCCACCTTTCCATGAAGACACCAGAGGAGAGCAGCAAGGCCATTCAGAAGGAAGCATTCATTTCTCCATCTGAGCAGAGCTGACCTACTACTGAGGAATATCTTACCATGGGATGTGGATTCTTAGTTCAAACCAGGTACAGCCGTCATCTTAAATCAGATGACAGCAGAACCACTCCTATACACCAGCTAAAGTCTGTATGGGAAAAAACCCAAAACGCCCACATAAGAACTACAGCAAATGACTGAGAGTGCTTCGGCACAGGCCTGCACTCACCCATGAACGCTGGGAATAGAAATTCAGAGCAGGAGACACTATACCTAACGAAAGGTGGAAACATTATTGTATTGCCTTACAACTTGAAATGCACGTGTTTGAAGCAGGGTGTTCAAAATCCTGAACTCCAAGGAAGAAGAGCTTGCAGTTTACCATATGGCACTGAAGTTTACCAACAGATAGCTAGTTGTTTCCTTTTAAACTCTGGATATGCAACTATGTCGATTTATATCAGGTATTTTCCTTGCCAAAAAAAAAAAAAAAAAAAAAAAAATTTCAGGGAAATATTCAGAACTATACTGTGACCCACTACTGCTGTAGACATAGTGACCCCTGAAGAAAGCTATTCAGTGGGCCGTGAAGAACTAGTGGGGTTTTTTTATGACGTGAGGGATACTTTAATGGGTGGTAGACCTGGTGAGCCATAATCCAGTTTTATTAACTTCAGAGGGGAATCCCCTGCACTCATCTCCAGGTCAATAAAACATTATTTTTTACTCCATCCTTCAGTAAGTGAGGAATGTGCAGGAATTAAAAATGTAGCTTTTTTTTAATTAAAAATTAAAAAATATAAAAAAAATTTTTTTTTATTTCCTAAGCACTGTATGATTGAGAATCTGATTTAAGTCGAATTTTCTTGTGAGACATGAAGTTCTCTCTTCAACCTGTTATTATATTTTGGCAACATTCTGGCAATGTTAAAATGTCCCTGATGATATTCAGGACCCTTTCCAAATTGGGCTGTTATTTATGTCATTCAGCAAATTTATTTTTCAGCTTTTCTGCTCCAGTGAGACAGTACTGTACACTAACAGAATTTGATCCCTTTTTCATTTAGGTCTACTCAGAGGTAACCTGTTGTTCTTGTTTTCAAAGAAAAGGGAGAGAAATACTCTGGGTTTTCACATGTGATGTTCTCTCTCTCTTTTTTTTTTTTTTTTTTTTTAATATGGTAAAATTCAGAATAAAGAAAACAAAGCTTGTTCCAGACAAGACTGCTCTGCAGCCAGTGGTAAAATTGATAGAACCATTTTAAGTGTAGGTCAGGTGTACATCTCAAAAGACGAGGTGAAAGAAGGTAGGTTAGTAACCACAACAGTCATTCTATCCACAGAACCAATTTTTTATCCAAACAACTAAACTACTGCACATTTTAAAACCAAATTAAAAACTGGATGACAGGTCTGTTGGGAGTATATTGGGAAGAAAAAACCACACAATTTAATGTACCAGACCAATGAATTTCCTTTGCTTTTTATTTTTATGGCCTTTATTTTGTCTCCGAATGTTACAAGATAACAAAGACTGATTAGCTGGGCATCCATTAACTCCTTTAGAAGCGATGGAATTTATAATAGCAGCAAAGCTGCCAGTTTTCTCTTCTGTCTCTTGGGTAATTAGAGAATAACTGTCTTCCAGATGTGCTGGCAGGATGCACTATATCCAGTCTGTCTGTCTGAAATTCTTTTCTTCAATTCAGTAATTTTTAGGCTAGAAAGGAAGCATTATATTGTTCAGAAATTATAAAAATACAGTCTGAATTTAGAAATTTTTACTGAAAAGTAATTTATGTACACAGTTTTCTATGATACAGAAAAGTTGGATGTTGTTGTCTTCGTATTATCCATCAAATCTATGCAAAGAAAACATTCTTGAAGCCAGAATGGTAGGCCAGACCAAAAATGTTCTGGGACCTTTCCAAATTGGCTAGAGCAACGCAATATTCATCTAATACCTCAGAGCCACCTTATTTCAGCCCACTGCTTGCAATGATTCCTGAAGCAATTGCATCACTGAAATGTAGAGAAAGAAGGATAGGCTACAGTTACTGACAAATCCTCTGCTCTCTTTACTACTAGTTGCTTTTGCAGTCCTTGTATATTGCCATAGAAGATCTGAACATTTTTGCTTAGCATCCACATTCCTAGAATTAGGGGCAAAAAGCTAAAGGATCAATTAAATGAAGTCTCACCATCCTCTTCAGAAAAAGCTATCTGTTTGAATATCTCTGCTGTCTTCCCTCCACACTAGCAATTTCACAGTATCACAAACTTTAATTCTAGGTAGCTATTTAGCTGTCACATATACTTAAATAAGGTTCAGTTAAATCTAGTAAAGATGCATTGTTCCTCAATACATACTTTCGAAATGACCTAAAGGTTTTCTGTGCTCTCCATCTCCAAATTGCTGGTCTCAGCTCTATGTTACTGTAATTTTAGATTTTTATTGAATTTTTAATTTTTATAGAACAAAATATCTGAAAAAAATATTTCTTGATAAAATTTGTGGTTTATTCTCAAAATCCCTGAAATACTAGCTGAGTTGACAGCAAAATTTACTGCTGCTAAGTTTTTCAGTCTTCACTGTGGTTTAGCAAGCCAGGTCAGTCAATAGGTTCTCATTCAGGTTCATGCCAGAATGTACATTTACTCTATTTATAAAGGACTTTTCATAGTGGTTTAATAAGACTACCTTACAAAACTTTGTTAAGGGCCAGCAAATTGTATTTGCTTTTTTCAACTCTTTCAAAGCTAGTTTGCATGCTTGATTTTTTTGTATACATGTCCCTATCATGGTTCTTAAAATTTGTTTAAAATACCTTTTCAGTTTACCAAAATTATATCAAATTCTAATAATATCTTTCACGGTATTTCCAATAGCTCGCACCACACTGCAAGTCTAATGTGCATGTTTTCTACTTTCTCATTTAGATCACCAGTGAAATTGTTTGGGAGTGTGGATCCATAACAATCCCAAGGAAATTTCATTTGATACCTTTCTTTTTAATACTGATCTAGTGTTCCCTGAACACTGTTTTAAAAGTGTATGAATAGTTCCCTGAACTATTAACTATATTCAGCTGATTTTGCATCCATTCACACCTCAAATACTGTGTTCAGTTTTGGAACGCTCACTACAAGAAAGACACTGAGGTGCTGGAGCGTGTCCAGAGAAAAGCAATGAAGCTGGTTGAAGGGTCTAGAGCAAAAGTCCTATGAGGAGCTGCTGAAGGAACTGGGTTGTTTCATCTGGAGAAAAGGAGACTCAGGGGAGATCTTATCATTCTCTACAACTACTTGAAAAGACGTTGTAGTGAGGTGGGTGTTGGTCTCCTCTCCCAAGTAACTATCAATAGGATGAGAAGAAATGACCTTAAGTTGTACCGGGGGAGGTTTAAATTAGATATTAGGAAAGATTTCTTCACCAAAAAGGTTGTCAAGCCTTGGATATAGGCTGCTCAGAGAAGTGGTTGAGTCACCATCCCTGGAGGTATTTAAAAAATGTGTAGATGTGGTGCTCAGGGACATGGTTTAGTGATAGATTTGGTAGTGTTAGTTTTATGGTTGGACTCGATGATCTTAAAGGTCTTTTCCAACCTAAATTCTAAACCTGATTCTATGAACTTATGATTCTGTAAGTTTTCCTCACTTATGAGGTGGTAGCAAAGCCATTATGGAAGTCTAGACAAGATATCAGTTACTTCTTGTATAATAGCAGTGCCTACCAGCATAAGAACTCTATCACTCTATCACTATAACAAAGCAATTTTGATAAAGGACTAGAGATAATGCGATAACTAATAGATATTAGTAACAAGTAGCTATGAAAGCCTTGACTGTCTATCTGTCTATCAGAAATCTCTTAATGGACCTATTATATTTCTAGACTGAATGACCCTAGATTAACCTTAGAATAATAAGAAAGTATACATAATGGCATTACGATAATAAATGTCATGTTACCAGGAAGCCACATCTCACGGGCTTCTGAAGAAACAAAACCACAAACCGTATCAGAGGATACAAAAGTAGTAATACAGGAGAGGAGAAACCTCAGAAGCATAGAGATAAAGCTTAATGGTATCAATGTAAACTATAAAAGATTAGTTACTGAGAAGTACAATAAAAGGTTATTTAATGTATAACTCAAGCATGTATAGAACTGTATAGCAACCTATTGCGGCTGCTCGTGATTGACAGCCTAGACAGAAATGTCTTTAGATTGCGTACAACTGCGAAACCAGCTAATTGGAAAGGTACCTTCCTTCAGAATCAGTCATAGAGAACTGATCACTCTAATATCCTATGTTGATATATAAGTATAGGTAAGTTTTACCTACTATCATTATATATACCTGTATACATCTGCTTGTTGGGGGCTGGTACCCCAACCTTGGTTGTAACTTGGATGCAATACACTCAGTTATTCCCAAATATATTTTATAAAAATCTACTCTAAAACAAGTAAGAAAATAATTCATAAATATTTATAATGATGAAGGGTGAGAATACTACTTCTCAAAATATGCTAATGATTTGCAGTATCATGCAACTACAGCAGCAAACATTGCTAAATTTTCCTCAAAAAGTCTAACTTACTTATATAATACAATGAATTAACTGAGGAATTCTTCCATGTCAGCAGTTCTCTTGCTGCTTTTTCGGCAATTCCAGTTTCATTTTGAAACACATTTTATTTTACTCATGCTTTATTAATCCTGACAGAGCAGCTAGTGAGAACAGTACACCGAATTAACCTGAAGCCTGATAGCAAGAGTACCTTTGCTTTTAAAAGATAAAAGCAGAGCCAATAAAACAATGATTGTCTCATAGGCTCAGACCTTCACAATCGAAGTGTCGTGTATTACAATGAAGAGGAAAAAAAATATGTTAAGACAACAATTCACTATTACATGTATTTTTTTAAATATTATTCAAAGAAAGTTCTGGGCTGTGAGGTATTCAAATGTGACTCAAAGATGATTATAACAAGAGTTTTTACAAAAATAGAATTGTACTCATGCAAGAGAGCTGGGGCACTTAAGTACTCCAAATACAACAGAGTTATTATATTTAATATACAATATTTGAAAGAGTATTCACATAGCAATGAAAGGATACTCAGCTCAAATTATGCCAAAGGACCCTCACCTTTACAGATTGCATGGTGGAAGGAGTAAGTTTTATGATCTTTTTTTCCCAAATGCCAGTTAAGATTGATAGAGTATACCGGTATATCTAAATTTTATGGAAATTATAGATCATGTATATTGTTGAAACTATTTAAATGTTAGAAAATAGCCACATGTAGAAAATCTTATTAATCTTCTAAAAATATTCAAATCATATTATATCTTTTTTTGCCATGATTTTCCTGAAGCTTGTCACATATTTCTAAACTGTTCTAGAATTTCTTTCTTATCTCATAAAATGCCATATCCACAGGACTGTCATTTCACTAAGATAACATCAGCTGACAGATTGATGTATGCCAAATAATATAGTATTGCAATACTAGGTCTTCCATATGTTTTTAGGCTGCTGCTTCTTTTAATACCTGCCTTTGTAGCAATAGTTATCTCAGTTGTCCTGATTTCAGCCAGGGTAGAGTTAATTTTTTTCATAGAAACTAGTGTGAGGCTGTGTTTTGGATATGGAATGACCAATCCAAAGAGTCACCACGCGGCTGCGTGGTGCTTAGCCGTTGGCTGGGGCTAAACCACGACATTAGTGAAAAAGGCTAGAGAGAATCTTCTTCCAACTTCAATAAGAGAAGAATAGGGAAATAGTGAAGATAATCCAAATAAATACTGCACTATCTTTTCAGAAACAAATTCTCAAAAAAACATCTCCTTGAAAATACAAAAGACAACATATTCCTCCTCAAATCCACACTTACTTTCTAAAGTCCAGTACAAAAGTGAATTCACATGTAATTCTGTCATGAGTAAATGCCTATTTACTATTGTCATCAATTAAATTATTTTTCAAATAGCAGAAAACAGTGGAACAAATCCAAAATTTTTAATCAGGCTGATGGATGCAGTGGGCATCTGTATGACACCATGCAGCAGAATATAATTTTCATTTTCCAGTTTGCTTTAAGCTCCTACATTTCTTTCAGGCACACCTTCCCCCCCCAAAAAAAAAAAATTAGGAAGTGACATAGAATTAAAACTGCATGTGCAATCATGCACCCTTATCCTTGTGCACACATATTATAATAAAGTTTTACATTGATTTGTGTCCTGCTCAGAACTTTTACCCTCTGTTTTTTGTCTCACTAGCATTCTTCTTGTCCATCTAACCCATCCCTAAATCCTTCAAAGCACAAACCAAGGCTTGCTACCCAACAGTGCTAATCTCTCATTTGAGAAAGCATCCCAGTCTCTTCCTTTTTCGCAAATTTCTGTTTGTCATTCTTCTCCTTCCCAGGACCCCTCTGCTCATATTCTTCTTCATCTTCCTGTTTGATCAGTCAATCCAACTCTGTGTTCCAAGGTCTTCCTCAAATTTCAGGTTGCCTATCTATGACCTCTCTCATTTCTGTCAGAAATCCTATTTCCTTCCAGTAGCAAATCTGTACTTAAAAATATGAAGCTAGTAGAGCTTCTCAAATTATTATCCTCAGACACATCTCCTTAAACTCAGTAATCTATGACCGTTTCTTTGTTCTAATGTAGCTAAACAACTTTTTCTTCAACATTGCTTTTCAAATGGCTAACTGAAAGTGCTGAAAAAAGAATTCAGTATAAGGGCTAAATTCTACAGTGAACAATTTAGCACAAATATAAAAAATATTATAAGCTATAATTATTTAAAACTCAATTCTTATAATGAGAAATGTCAGGAAATCTAATAAGTGCTAATAAGCTAGGGTAAAATTTACACAAGTGTGTCTACATAAGACAGTGTCTTGATACTTCTTAACAGGTGCTTAATTGCTCTAATTTATTGATTCCCACATTTTATTTATTTACTTTCCACTGTCCTCTTTCTAGCTAATTGGACCTAATTGAAGTGGTATATATTTTCTTTTCAAAGTATTCCACCCATTACTGACTGATTGAAAGGAAAGCTGTGCTTGAGAAAAAACTAAGCAAGCACTTCAGGATTTACCCCAAGTTTTCTTTTTTTTTTCTGAGGAAGCAGGGTAAATGATGTTGCTTCAATCAGTCAGAGCCAATGTAACGGCAGCTTTCCAGTTCATAATTCCATAATCACTGCTTGTTTGCATACTTGTATTTGTAGGGTTTTAAAAGGTTTATTTCTCGTTAAAGAAAATTCTTACTGCAGGCCCAGCTTACTTAAAAATAAAATGGAATTTTTATAGCTGCCCTTTAACATGACAGATTTAATTCCAATCATATGCAATCTCTTCTGAATTTCTTGATAAGTCTTTGCTTAAACCAAACAATTTATATTTATACCCCAAGGCAAAAGGAAGCATTCAAGAAATTGTAATAAACTGAAAAACGTATAAATACATAAACTACATATTGGGCTAAATTACTTTCCTTCAGCAGTGGAGAAAACAGCTTTGTGATATATTTTTAACAGATGGACCCTAAAATGCCGGATTATTTTTCTTCCTTTGGCCAATTTTTCTTATGGCCCAGTGTTCAAGACAGGCTCAACTGTTTGCTGAAAACATACATTCATGCAGCAGATGGTAGGTGGTCAGGTGTCAGTCTATACTCTCTTGACAAAATGGAGCAAATCTAGCTTAAGACTGGACCAAAAGCTTTGAAAAAATAATGAACCATGAAAGTTTATGAATTTAAACATTACCTACTACAGATCAGTATTTCTTACTTTTCTAAATGAAATGATATCTTGACATCCTGCATCTCTGCATGGAACAAACATATCATACGCTTCCTTTTTCACCAACACAAAACCCAAATTTTAGTCTGAATCTATACCAGTTTAACCATAATGCTGATGAAATAATGGAGTAACCTGATCTCTTAGACTGTAAACACAGGAATTAGAGACTAATTACCTGCAATGAATTTTTAAATCACTTTGAGTATAAAGTTAAATTATTTTAACAAGGAGTTTTATTCTTTTCCAATGGAGTTAATTGCCTTGGTAATTTTTTTTCATAATTTACTTTCACAGGAGTTAACAGGAAAAATCCACCTACATAAGGCTTTCCTTTTACAAGACCTTTTACCACCACACTTTTGATTATCTAACTCCTTTTCAAAAATATATCAAAGAAACAATGACCAGCATGCACAATTAATAAAGACATCTCTCTACTCAACAATATGCTTGTTAGATGTCCTCCTTAAAATACTAATCCCAATTAACACTTGTTTTTGATCCAAAAGTCCATTACTTTGGCTTGCTTGTGACAAGGAATGAATCTTTTTGCTTTAAGGAAATATCCACAGAAAGGAATTTCAGAAGGTGCTAAGCCCTCAAGCCAATGTTTTAAAAAAAAAAAAGTTATTCAAAGAAAGAACCAATACAGAAACTTTTAACAGTTCTAGTTTAAAAAAAACCCAAAGCCTTCAAAAGTAAATATAGAGACATCATACATATGCCCTCATATTCTGGATATTTAGTTTACAATATTCTAGACTTGCTCCCTTTAAACTGCTGTATTACTCTCTTAGGGAAAACACAGTTCAGTTTGTTGCTAAAGAACCGAGTTTCTAAAAACTGAGCTGTTCCTAAAGAACAGAGTTCCTAAGGTGGAAGAGGTCTTCAGCATTCTGTAGCTACTCAAAGCTTTAAAAACAAGGCTTGGGACATTAAATCACTATTCAGAAGGAATAGTGAGCATTATCCAGCAGACATACTCACCACAGCTCCCTTTTTACTGGAGAGAAATGTTGGTTCATTTAGAACCACATGCATTCCTTTCAAGACTGCTTTCAGAGATGTTAGTTATATCTCGCCATGTCTTGCAAAATACAAAATAGGAAACCCAACAGCAAAATAGTAAAAAGGATGTTATGTTTTGTTTTAAAGCTGGGTATTTTTTTCCATACTGGAGAAGGGTTGTATTCAAGTTATTTTTCCTTTTGTACAACTTGGAGACTCAAACATAACAGAAATGCTGATTTATGTGGTCCAAATCTGTATATAAGTTATTCTGACTCTAAATTCTCTTTTCTGCTTGTAGCGTCTGTGTGGCACATCCAGCATCCATTCAATCAACAGAAAAGCAATTCAATACCTTTGTTATCAGAAATTCTGTATGTAGAAAAAACTATCCTCTATAGTGGCTGTATATTTATAAACATGGTATTTGTCCACTAAGGCATCACAAGGACTAAGCTTACTCATGTTAGTGGAATCAAATGACTATATTTTCAACTTTGATGTATCAAATAGCTTGGGCATAATACACATTGCCTTAATACCTTCTGAGATTTAGCATATGAAGAAGTAATGAGTGATAGAGAAATGAATTCTCACTATTCCCCACTAATCTCCATATTAACTGCTTTTATTGAAATTTCATTTATTTTTCCCAGTCCACTCTCATCCTTCATTTCCTAAGTGAAAATTTTCTGCCTCTTAAATTTTCAGATGTTCAAGGATCATGTTTTGCAACAATTCAAGAATTTCATAGACTATTTTACAAAGACTATGGAAAAGCTGGTTAAAGAGAAGAAAAAAAAAAAAGATCCCATGTTACCCTTCCGAAGACTAAGTATTTCCATGCCTTTTTTGCCTTCACTGTCATACTCCTCTTAAGACGAATTTCAGGGAACAGCAATGCCCCAAAAGTCTTTGCAGTTCAAGTTCTCTTAAAAACAGTCTAGAACAGAGATCAATGGCAGAGATTTTGGATGGAAACAGATTCATTGACCCTTTCTGTTATAGACAAAAGTGTATACACAAATTCTCTCCAATGTAATAATGTGGGAAAACTTCAGAGGGAAGCCAATGAAAACATCTCCTTGTGAATCTTTAGAAGGTGATTATTACATTTTTGCAATTTGAAATACTCTTAGTTGGATACTGGATGTCACCATGATTCCAAAGGTTAATTGCAGAAACAATGGGTATTTTGTGCAACTTTTGGAACCATGAATTTAAAAAAAAGATGTTCAGAACTAGTTCTATTTGCCTTTATACATACAGAGCATCTCCATTTGTAATGGCCTAGAAATTATAAAATTTAATCCTGAGATGTTATTTAAAGCATTTTATAATGTAAGAAGATTTAACAGCTTTTATATCAGCATAGAGGTTAATATTGTCACCACCTTTTTATAAATGAAAAGCCATCTATCCTAGTCTAATTCAATATACACAATTGAAATCAATGAGAGTTCTATATAAAGAGCAAGGGTAGAGAACGATGCAAAATGTCAAGAGGTTCTATTTATAGGTACTGAAATTGTAACAAAAGTGAAAAAAAGAAAAAAAGAAGTCAGGTTTGAAAGGAACTGATCCTTTTGAAGTAAAAAATACTATCTCACTGTATAAACACAACCATGCAAAAGCAGAAACTCTGTTCAATGTCTTAGGCACTGTCCTTGAGACTTACTTTTTTTAATGTTTAAAATTTGAAAAGGATCTAACTTCATTTGACCTTCTCTAGAGCATAAACTGTAGGAAGTCCAGAATTTGGTACTACATTTTCCTTTTAGGAAGGACCAGAGATTTGTTTTAAACTGAAGCTGAATAACATATACTGTTATTTGTACTACTGTAACAATATCTGAGGTAAAACATTCTTCTAACACATTTCTCAATGATTACTTCAGTAGCTCTTAATTAGTAGATAAATTTCTGCTGGGTAGCAAAATATCCTGTCCATCCACATGAGACTACTTTTATCTTTTCACTTGACTCTGGGATACTGACTTAACTAAAATTACACCTTTTGTTTGCTCCAACTCCACTTCATTACTATTGGTTACATGAATTAATGGGTGCTACAATATAATGACTAAAAGTAGAAAAGACCAGGCAGTTACTGAAAGCAGATTTTTATATGACTAATAAACTAGAAAATTTAGGTCACAAAAAATCATTGAGAAATTAAAGTTTAAAACTATCACAAGGCATTAGAACTGTAGAAACATGATAGTTTTACTACTGCTGTTGAAGTCAGAAAATACCAGATTATTTTAATATGCTTATAAGAGGAAATTGTACCCCCAAAGGACACTATGGTATTTTATGCTATCTTTTCATGGCCTCTAAAAATTTGCTATATTTTTCTTAGATGGATAAAAATGTATCTTTTCAGATTTACTACTGAGATACTACTCATTTCATATTTACTGCTGGGGATACACTCCAAATTCTTCACAGACTTGCAAATTCTTTATAAGTATTCAGGGTCAGATTCTATGAAACAAAAGTAGACGAACTTCACCCAAAACATTAAACCATTTTGTCAGCATTAATTGCCTTTGATACAATTTTGTCAGCTGAGTCCTAGAAACCACAGATT
The DNA here is from genome assembly GCF_964289735.1 of Phaethon aethereus. Classification (NCBI taxonomy): domain Eukaryota; kingdom Metazoa; phylum Chordata; class Aves; order Phaethontiformes; family Phaethontidae; genus Phaethon; species Phaethon aethereus. The sequence goes on along the minus strand of NC_138582.1, from coordinate 63,493,170 downwards.
AACTCTTTCTCTACTAGGCCCTGTGAAGAATTAATACAAACACAGACACATGACCTAAACCAAACACATTGTACTGCACAAATCTCTCTTTCTCTTATCAGAAAATACCCCACTCTTGCTCCATGACTTAGGCCCTTTTATCTTCTTATAGAATAAAGCAGAGGATACTGTGATGGCAATTTGACTTACCTGAGAAACACCATCTGAATCTTCCTTCCTGGCTTGTAAGAGAGGATTACTCTTCTGAAGAAAACATCTACTGATATATTCAGGAACTAAATTTTCTTTCATTCTTTAAGGTCTTCAAAACATCCAGCAGATATGAAAAGCCCTGCATTCTGGACAAGCCACCTCTGGCTACTACTGACTAGAGTTAAGCTTTCCTTTTCTGACAAAGTTTCAAAACCTAGCTAAAAGCCAAATTCAGGCCTATTTAAAAAAAACAAGGAACTTAGATGGCACGTAATGTGGATTCAGGGCAGTCTACTGAAGTGGATGACTTTTAGTGGTCCTTTGCTGTCATTGGTTGTGGGAATCCATTAATTTTAATTATCCTATACTGCTCTGTGACACTCATAGTCCAGCTGGTGACAGTGGCAGAACAATTTACTGAATGCATCTGAATGCTTTCTGAACAAAAAGCCCAAAATGTTCTGCTCAGGATCATCACCTAGGCTAAGAAATCTTCATCTTCATACTCCAAAAACAACCATTCTTATCTTCATTCTATTCCACATTCAGAGGCAGGTGTGAAGTGAGCCATAACATCTGGAAAATCACACCGTGTCAGTAACACACACCAATATAAAGTATAACTAATCACAATCTATAACTCGTCACCCTTTCTCTCTCCAACCCCAGCTACAGTCCTCCCTTGTCCCAGCCAACCCCTTCACCGCAAACCCCTGGTTGTGTACCAAGGATGCAAGGCTCAGCTGTGATATGACACAGCTGCCTAACTTTGGCTCCAATTACAGACTGAAGTAAGATTATTGATCATTAGCAGCTCAAGGACTCAAGAAAGTAAATGTCAACATACAAAGTTATAAAACTCTAAAGAGAAAAAGGAAGAGAGAGGCTGGTTGGTCAGGGTGAGAACTGCTGGGCCACCAGTGTCATTCACACCAGTGCTGGTGGTGGAGGACTGACACGTAGCAGCCGTGAAGACCCCTTCCAGGGAGTTGCAGGGTACCAACTGTTCCTCTCCTCTCCTTCCTGCCTGGCCTGCAAAGACTCTTTGGTGCCTCATAAAAGTGGTGAGCATGTTAATGCTTAGCCTAAGAGCTCATTAGGTCCTACCTATCTGTTGTGTATCAGGCAAGAAATTATTGCTTTACACCTTCAAGTTATGTGTATCCTGTTTGCAGAACCTCTTTGCACCTTGCTAAAGAAGCAAACAAATTGACCCATAACAACCGCCACTACTGTTAAAAATTTTGGATGGATGAATAACACTTGGCTAATATCAACTTAGAATAAGGTTCATATGCTTGAATTTGGCAAAGGAAAATATGTTGAGGAATTTTATCTCTAATGTCATCTCCTCTGTTTAAATATTTGTGTCTGTAAACTGGTTGACACAGGTTATAATGTAGGACCACTCCTGAATTTAGGATGTTGAAATATTATGGTTTATATTTTAGGTAAAGAATGCATTCTACTATCTCTAGCTGGCTCAGGCAGTGCATTTCATCTTATCAGGTTATAGACTGACCACATATAATATATGCTTTCCTGCCTCCTGGCACATCTGGGCACAAAGCCACCAAACCTCAGGAATATACAACACTTACACAAGACAGTAAGTAGCGTATTCAGAAACACAAGAAACTGAAAATATACCAGAACCCTACACTGACTGCTTACAGAACACAAAGCCTTTATTCTCATCTACAGGATTGGAAATGCTTAGGTCTAGGACACCAAGGGTATACATAAAGCAGTGGGACAAAGGACCAAGGTCAAAATTTTTGTTTCTTAGATATAATGGATACTCTGTGTAGGTATATAAATTGCTTAAAGAAGTCCATCAGAACAAGTCTGACACAAGTCTGGAATGAACTTTGGGATACAAGAAAGAAGAGACTTGCCACCAATTTCTATTCCAAACATTGTCTGAATTTTTTCACTCATGCTTCTAGTGAAAACCAACAGAAAAACATTAAAATATATTAAAAAGTCTAACACAATTTTCTTGGGTCATTGTCAGATCATTTAATGAATTACAGGAGGATTCACAAGCCCTGAAGAAATGGTTATAAGAACCTACGCAGCATGCTTTGGTGCTCATGGTGAAAGGTTCTCCTAGCTCTTTCAGGTTTATGAGTTCATTCTATGAGCTCACTGTTTATGAGACAGACGCTGGACCCCCTAGCTACACTATTCTTGTACATGGTTATCAACACAAGGAATGTTCCAGTACAACTGAAATCTGTCACACATTAAAGACTGGCCCAAAGAAATGAGAGTTTTAAAGAAGAGTCATTTTTTTAGATGAAGACAATCTGCCACTGAAATACCCTTTCTTATCTATACACAAGTTTGAGCTTCTTCATTTTAGTTACACTTTTTGTTAATACAGTGGAGAGTAAACCATCAACCTAAACAAGGTAAACAGTCAGTAAAAGCCACAATATTTTTTTAAATCCAATGTTATTGATAAAAAAATGAACTTAACAATCTCTTGTCAAGTTTGTTCTATGACAATGAACTTCTGACACAGTCTTTCTAACCTGTCATCTTTAGTTCATCCATATGCAAACCCGTACCACATGCTGTAACGCATTCACTCATAACGAAGAAAACCTGTTGTGGTCAATCAGAGGGAAAACAAAACCATAAAATATGCAACAAAAATCAGCACGACATGAACATGGTAGATCATATTTTTTCATTTGTTGCATTTCCTGGGAGCTTACACAAGTCTGCTTTTTATGAAATTATCACAAGAGGCAACAAAGTTAGAGGCATGCCAATGGGGAACAGGCCATTACTGAGAGTTAAGTTCTTAATGCAACCCACTGCTCTTTTAATCACTCAGCAGTTAAATTAATTAGCTGTTAAAGGTTAGGAATTTTTCCCCAAACCTAACCATAGTACTTCATTTCTTTCTTACATTCCACATTTTATGTATGTTATAAATACATTCATTTCAATTCATTTCAATATATAAAAAATTATTAATTTCAATTACTGTGTGAACACTTGATTGGCATGTAACCTGAAAGGATGAAGTATCAGGTGCATGATAAACACAATTTTTCCCTTAAAGATACAAAATCTGTCACCTTGTCTGTATCTATGAATTCTTTCAAGTAAAGTTACAAGATTAGATTTTCATTACAAATATCCAAGTGCTTCCAAGCCACAACTGAAGAATCTTATTTGTCTTGTTGTATAAAAAGCAACCCATTCCAGTGACTACCAGAATCCTGGAGTTAACATGTAAGATAGTACTCTAGAAGATTTTCTTTGAAAGACTATGATTATGTATAAAAATTGCCTTAAAATAAATAGAAACAAGCTGCCTCACATTTACAGCAAAGTAAGAGCATACAGGTATTGATTCAGACATACCTTGTAGATACAGCTATACCCAAAGTTACATAAGTGGCAAGGATTAGTTGTACGCGATAAATTTCTGCATTAGATTTCTCATTCTCCCATTGTCACTTTTTCCCACCTTACTGTCATGTTTAACACCTACTTCTCTTTCCTTCTCCTAAACTCCTACACACTCATACACAAATATGCTTCCATTGCTATCAACTACTTAGTCCATATGTTCAAGATACTTTCAAGAACACAGAGTTTTGAACAAAACTGGTTACTTAGAAACCCACACTTTTTTTACTGTGCTAATCGAACAATTACATTTCCCAGTTTTTCTAATACTGAACTTTATATTATCTATTATTATGTAATAAGAATGCATAAAATGCAATACAGTGTACATTTCTAATACAGCAACAGTAAAATGTGATATATATGCATATATAACTGGAAAAAATCTAGTAACAGAAAAAAAGCTGTTTCACTGTAAAGTTAGACTTTAGGTTCTGATTCAGAACCTATGTATGTATGTTATTACACATATTTAACTACATATATAACTTAGCATTTGGGTTTAAGTCCACTAGATGTCCAAGGCTCACAAAGTCAACATTTTTACTCATGCTTTACATTACAAGTTAGTAAGTCCCTGGTCTTTTATCCACTAGTGAAACCACTCATATAAGTGAAGTAAGTTTTCACTGACCTGCATCTCCTCTAGAGGACAAATATATTAGGAAATATTAAGTTTCTGTTATTAACACACAGATAAATGTAGACTATCATCTGAACAAACAACTTTTTACAGAAAAGTACAGATAATTGTATGAAGTCTGAAGTGGATTTTTCTACCTTCCCATTAAATCAGCTTTAAATAAAAATTCTGAGTTGAATCTGAGATTTTTTTAAAAACATGTCTACTGTTAGCTTTTTCTAGAATTAGTTTTAGAGAACAGATGGACATTTGACTATCTTCTTAAAAAATAGTATTTATGTGAAACTTTAGGTAGAAAAACAAGGCTGCATTTAGAGAAAATATCCAACAGGAAGGCAAAAAAAAACCCCAAAACGATGACTGGAATTTTTCAGGCTACCTTTTAAGGTTTAACAAAGTATCTATAACTGAAGATACCACCAAGCAAATACTTTAGTGAAACTCATCTTTGCAAATATGCTGGAAGATCCACACCTGCCTTGCCAGGTCCTCATGATTTAGTTTACCTTATTCCCCATCGAATTTTCTAGTTATACTGAAAATGAACAATGTATGTCCTCATTTATTAACTGTTCTCAGAGATTAGTATTTATTGGCAGGTTTTTATTGTAGTTAATTTTGGAATTTAGGTGCTAGATCTCATTTTTTCATTTTTTTGTATTCTTGAACTTTTGGGGAGGTGACATAAAAAATCCAATTGTAATGACTTACAAAAATCATTATATTAAGAATAGAATGGGCTTTTTCAAATCTGAATTGTGCTTATGTACAAAATTATTATGGATTAAATGCTGTTCCAGCAGTGTGTTGAGCAAGAAGCAAAAGTATTAGGACAATGCACATTGGAATCAAGCAAAATACAGAGCTCAAATCTTTACAATAAAATGAATTTCTTCCTCCTTTGTTGCACAATGCAATTATCTCATATTCTCTATGTGCTTTCTTTTTTCCTTTCCTTTATCTCTGTATTTTCATGTGCCTTTATAAGTTAAAGAATGAACAGTTCTAATACAATGAAAATTGAAGCATTTTCAAAGAGATTAAGCATGAACTAGAAAAAAAGAACATATAAAGCCAGTTACTTTCGGCCTTACTTAATGCAGACTTAAAGCAAGACTCCGCTGACTAACACATTGCTTTGCTGAAGGTCAGCAAGATCTAATGTCTGACTGTACTGAGAAACAAATGAAACCATTCATTGTAAGCTGCTGTGAACAAACAATAGCAAATACATCAAATGGAAATAATGGAAAACAGTGCAGAATGAGAAAAGATATCTTCAGAAATAAAGCAGGGTTGCAACTTTTTCATATACAGCTAACCACCATCACTTCTATGTAATGTACCTCTCTGTTCATACCTAAGGCATCTTCCAAAGGTATTACTTACTACCTACTCCTGTAACTCCTCTTGATGTCAGATATGCTTCTAAAATTGGTGCATGATATTCCATATATTAGTTAGGCTAACAAGGTGTACTTCGTCCAGCTGGGATGAAGTTAATTTTCTTCATTGCAGCCTGCATGGTACTGTGTTTCGGATTTGTGGCTGAACACATTGATAATACAGCAATGTTTTGGCATCAAGGCACAGCATCGGGGCTCTCTCTTTTTCCCACTTTGACCCCATGCACCCAGCATGGGATGGCAAAAAGTTGGGAGGGAAAACAGCTGGGACAGATGACCAAAATTAGCCAAAGGGATATTCCATACCATGTAAGAAAAATGTTCAACAAGACGAACTGGCGTGGAGGAAGAAAAAAGGGGGTGAGGGGTTGCCTCCCAATGTGGCTGATAGTTGGTGAATGGCTGGGCATCAGTCTGCTGGTGGAGGTGATAAGTGATTTCTTTTGCATTGCTTGTTTGTTTTCTTTTCTCTTTCCTTCATCTATTAAATTGTCTTTATCCCAACCAAAGCATTTTCTCACTTTTGTTTTTCTTATTTTCTCCCCTATCCTGCTGGGTGGGGGGGAGTGATTGGTTGAGCAGCTGTGTGGGTACCTGGCTGCTGGTTGAAGTCAACCCATCACACAAGGCTATGTAAACGTAGATTTAGATTTAAATAGTATTTATATCTTCAGTATAAAATGTCAGAATTCTTAAAAGAGAACATTATGCTACCCTACAGAGTCCACGGTGACATGCTCTATTATATTACATTGCTCTTATCACATTCTATTTGTGGAGCAGAGATGAAAATCACAGTTGTGAAATACAAACTTCCATGTAAACAAAAAGATTGTGCTTTTCATATCTGAGAAAGAATATTAGTAACTTGACTGCAAATATTAGTAACTTGACTGCAAAGCCATTTCTTAAGAACTCTGCCACCCAAAAGCATATCTGCCCTCCTTCCTCTCAATGATGTAACACATTCCATGGACAAGATAATACCCACATCTTCAAAACATCAGTGAATGACGGTAGTTCTTCAGTAATGTCAAAAAATTGAAGTTTACAGTAACCAGATGAGTATCAGCTGGGGTTTTTTTGTGGTTGTTGTGTGGGTTTTTTTTCTACCGTACCATTTCATTTGACATTGCAGTTATTCTTGTACTTAGATTCAGAGAACACAGACAAAATCTGAATATCATAAGACACACAGGTTTCACCTCCATACATTTGGAATGTCTGTGTTATTTGGAAACAGGCAAGGCATGGGAGGTCTGCAAGGGTGAACCTAGTACACTAGGGTACATTTTACTGTAAGGAACAAAATGTTCCTGAAGAAAAATACAATAAAAAATTGCATAGAATGAAACACACACATTAATAAGAATAACAATAGAAATTGGCTAAGGAAAATTCAAAAGAAAGTGGAAAATGCATTCATATTTAAAACAAAACAAAACAACCAACAACCAGTCAGGCAAGATATAATTCTGACTCTAGAAAAACAGTGAAGATCAATATTTAAACTAAAACACAGCTCTCAATAATTGACATATATCTAAGGCACATGTCCCCTTATATCCATATTTCAATAACAATTGTTCATCTATCAGTAAGAATCTCTCTACATTTACTTTTCTATAGATTTTTAAATTAAAAAAAAAAAAGCCAAGACAAAAGTCACTTTGAAGGGTGGAGGCATTGTAGATTGCTGGCGGGTGGGCGGGCATTGTAGATTAGAATTTAATTTTTAAAAAAGAGCTTGAACTACTTGTACTGAAATTTAGTTCAGCTTAACCAGTACAATAGACCACTGTTTTTATTCTATGAAAGTTTCAACAAGCAAATCTGCCAAACTATACCTTTTATAAATAAAATAATTTCTGAGGAAAAGCAATTGTTCCAGCAGTCCACCACTTTCCAAATGAAACTCCAGCTATAAAAGAATACACAGGGAGAATACCTGTAAAACTGTAGTTGTCAAAAAAATCAGTGTCCCTTTGATTTACCCATCTTCTTTCCCAGAGGACAGTAATAATTTTCACTCATTAAGTTCATTTAAAGCTGTAACTTAGATGATGCCTTATAAAATGATATCAACTCCTTAAATGCTTTGACTATCAGTTTCATTACCCATTTTTTAGATTTTTGATCCCACAACAAAATAATAGTCCTAACTAAATTATTTATTTCTCTACAAAATAATGGGAAGGTTATGATCTGTATATAAACATGTATTCTATATGGAAGAAACCTAAAACAAGTTATTATACAAGAAGCTGCCTAATCATATTTACATAAAAACACCACAGAAGAGCTGAATATTTCTTTAAACCCGCTCCCTCTATGTGTTTGGTAACTTTCACGGGAGGCTGATTTGCACTTAGATCTGGACTGTGCTAATTCACTTCCTGAAGTACTGCTTTGGGGCAGGATATATATAGTGCATTGGCTATATTACAAAAAGAAATGGGTAACTCCCGCTTCAATCTAATAAAAGTGATCTGAGCATGTCTAATAAATCAAGCTTTTCCAGTGATAAAAATGGAAGCGATTTTAATTTGTGAAACCTTAGGAGTAAAGTCCTACTGCACGGCAGAGAGCAAGAGAATTCACACAACCAGCAGCTGTGAAAAGGGGTAGTGAGAAGCACAGTTTTGGATGAGGAATCCGAGTTCTACACAAACTCTGCTTCGGATACCTGAGGTAACTAACCCAATTATCAGTGATCTTGTCCGATAACAAATGCTAGGTTGTCTGACTAATGGCTGATGACCATAAACACAGAGGAACCCCAGTAATCTAAGAAATTAAAATGGAGCACACCGAACCGGCTACTCCAAAGATCATCAAAGGAGAATGACAACATGGCTGCCCCTGGTGAGGACACCCACCGAGGTGGCTAAATAGGGAAACTCTCTCCCTGGGAAGCCGTGCACATTAAGTGGGGTGATCGGGGTATAGGGGTTATTATGTGGGAGGAGAATTAAGGGATAAAGCAGGAAGAGTATTTGCTATTGTATAAAACTTATGAGATGTTCAGTGAAAGGACCAAAGACATGGAGAAGGATGGGTCTAGATGCATCTGTGAGTGATAAACACGTGAAAATAGAGGGAAAAGGGGACAGAAGAGGCTAGTCACCTGAAAACAGGTTGCTGGTCAGCGTGCGTGCACTGCACCACAGCCCATCCTATCTCCTTAGTAAAGTCTGTCTTCTGTGTGGTGGGTGCTCAGCTCGCAGCGCGCCTGTGTGGGAGGCAGTGGGCTTTGAGCCGGACTAGCCTGCAAGCACAGTATGAGGTCTGAGTGCCAGCAACTGCAGTGGGAGCACAGATGTCCGGGGTCATAGGTCCAAGCGATGCAAGTGGGAGGGACGGGGGGGGCAGGCCTAGGGGTCAGCGACTGCACCGGCTGAGTCGCACACCAGGTAACAAGAGACCTGCAACGCGTGTGTGCGCGTGCCGCGGGGACAGGAGAAATGGAGCCCTCCACAACTGGCTTCCCTAACAACATAAACAAAAATAGGATTTGGACAGAAGATCACTTATGCAGAAAAATAACAAGGAAATGTTAAGTGCAACCAAAATAGGCATCTGAATCGTTTGTTGAGAGATTACAGCAGTATGTGTGTTCATGATGGTGAAGTTATTCAGATGTTATACTGTGGTGCTATTCGCTTAGGCTAGAGAGAAAAATTACAAGCAATAGCAGTTATCTCAGTGTCTTGCTAAAAATTAAATTTGGATAAATATGTATCTAACTGCATTTCTAGGTAATCAAATTCCTCTTTATATGAAAAATACCCTGCTATATTCTATTAGAGAAGTTAGTCATCTTTGCTTACATCTCTTGTGTCTTTGGTAATCACTAACCATCCTTCTGCAAACTGGCTGATGGTTCTGGTCTGGAAGTTCCTCTTTTATCAATGATATTGATAGAAAATGTGCATTCTACAAGTGTTATGACTTTCAAGGGAAAAACGTCAGTTTTGCTAAAAAATTACAGATTTCTAATTATATTCCTAATTTTATAATTCTATAAATTTTAGAAAACTGTTTCTAGTTACATAGAAACAGCCATCCTACAAGTCACACTATATTGAAGCCAAAGCCAACAGATTTTCCATCCTTTTCAGTCCAGAACTAGGCTGGTGAGGAGATATAGATACCACAGCTTTCAAATTTGACCGAGTGAGCAGTACTTTCAGGCATCTCAAAACCTATTCAGGAGCAACCTAGAAATCCTGGGACACCTAGATTCCACATCTACAATCTGCCCAAGATGCCCCATAGACACAATTTCTAGAAGCTGGGATTTAAGAATATTTATGAGCTTGCAGGAGAAAGAGAAAGGGTCTCAAAAGCCTAGTTAAAAGGTTGAAATTAAACATTTTTTTCCTCTAACTAAAAATTTTTAATTTCTATTCTGCAGAATACGCCAGCTGCTCATTCCACTGAAGAGTTTTTTTCCCCATTAGTTTTTGTTTCAGACTACTGAACAGAATTCTCCATTTCAAATCTGGGGAAACACATCTGTTTCTGGAAGAGATGATCCTTTCTGATACACAAACATAAAATCAGATTGCATATCTCATGAAAGATTTTCCACAGGTCTTTAAAAATCAGTTAAAAATATATTAAATATGTATATCCATATAGATATACACATACGTATGTATATAGACATACATATTATTTGTAAACGTTTTTGTCAATGTCTAGTGACTAGTCCACTTGAATGATGTCATTCCTCTGCTTTGGCTACCTACTAGAGTTTTATTTCCCTCCTCCCCTCCTTCATCTGATGGAAATATGTGTTTTTGTAATAAAAAGCTTAACTTCTGGGCATTTATGTCTGATTATGGTAACAATTGCAAATGCACAGATAGAAGAAAGATTTATTTTTTCCCAGTGGCTAAAGCAGAACAGTACTGTATACCTCCATCTGTCACTGACATGAGATGTGACCTTTTTAGATATAGTTTCTTCATTTGTAAAACAAAAATTGTATTAACCTATTGTACATCAGAACATTAACTTAATTAACATTTTGGGGAAAGAAAGCTTAGAAGTAGTCAGATGAAAAGCACTTACATGATAAAGTAATGTTACTGCTACAAATCAAAAGACATTTGGGCTGAATATATTAAAATAGCTATTTCTAACATCAGGATTCGTATAGAAAAGAGATACCAAACTCCTATTGATCATTCCAGTCCCTTGTTAAAACATCTGAAGAAGGTTACTTGCACTTTCGGCACTCCTATTTTCATAATTATATACTGAATAATCCTGAAGATTTGTAGTAGCTGTATAGTGAGATAAATTTATAAATAAGGAGAAGCAAAGAGACCAAAACATCATTCAGAAGTAGGCCTTACATTTATGACTTTGTAATAATTTCTACAGCAACATGTTGCAGTACCGTAAACACAGACATCATGGAATTACTACATCTTAGGTCTGAATAAAAGCAGCAGATAGGAAGTGAAAATGCAAATAAAAAGTAACAGAAACTTGAATCAAACCTGCTAAAATAATGAAATCTCATTTAAAACATCTGTAACAATTTTTGGACAAGCTCTTAAAGATTACTTCCACTTGGAGGAAGTCAGAAGAAACCTTATTCTTACCAATGCGTGGTTTTCACATTCATTTAACCTACTTTACATAAATATTAAAGGATGATCCCCAAGTCTCTGACAGATATTATTTCAGTATTAGAGCCTATTATTATTGACATTTATTTCCCATGTTAATCAAAATCATTCATATTTGTTTTAATATTTAAGCTATGCTAAAACCTATGATAATTGATATGATAAAATCATATTGGATAAAATATTTTAATAAAATATTGATATGATAAAATATTTTTATCAAAATAAGGAAAACTACCTTGGGCTTTGACATAACTTTTTCAACTTTTTGTTTTAATAAACTTTCAATCTCTTAAACACAAAAGTAATATAAGTAAAGCACAAGAATAAAGTTAGGACACAAATTCAGAATGCATTACCCATTCAAAGAGTAAATATAGTAATGGCAGTAATAAAAATAAATAGTGACAATCTCAAAAATTGAAGATCTACTAGCTACCATGTTGTGCTCCACTGAATAGAACTCTAACAGAGTATGACAAGTTTTGACTCTGCCTTCCTGAGACATTTCCTTTCTCAGGTATACAAAATCAAGCTGAGATGTTACTGGAAGGCTCTTCATAAGAAATGAAGCTGAATTAATTTAATCCAACAAATTAAAATAATAGAATTAGTGACAGATTAATGTAATCTTTAATGCAATTATTATTTACATCTCAAAGAAGAGTGTCTTGAGACTACATATTTTGATTCTTAAACTCTTGCTTCTCTCACTATAACCATCATCTACCGTTTTATTTCCACTTCTTAAATCTCACCATAGGTGCTGTTTTGAACGTTAAAGGGTAAGCCTTTCACTGTATGTTGGCAGATACAAAGAACAACAGAGTCTTGGTCTTCATATAACATAACAAATGATAACTAAGTACCTTGTTATATCCCTGCCTTGGAAAGTAGTTCAGATTGACTGTAAAAATATGAGTCAGCAGCTTTTTGGAGGGTTTTACTAATCAGTTTAAAATTGACAATTCAAGAGGTAGAAATGCTAATAAATAAAAAATGTTATTGCAGTACCACACAATGTATTAATTAATGTGGATATGCAATAATTAAACAAAGTTCTGGAGATACCCTAAGGCAGGTAAAAAGTAATATCAGATATCCTTTAATCCATTTTCTGAAAGTTTAAGTATACTTTCTGAGCAGAATCTAAACTAGTGGTCTGATCCATGAGTAAAATCCAGAAGCCAAAATGCAGGACTCGTTGAATTCCTTAACTAACCTTCTCTAGTAAGGATCAAATGTTAATGCTGCCCTTTGGCAGAATGAGTAGATCACCCATATTGTCCATTAATTATATCTACCTTTATCTAAGCTGAATCCCTGATTGAGTGCACCTAATTTTAAAAGTGGGAGAAAATGTAAAAATTCTTAATGAAATTACTTGAACTGGAAAAATCCATGAAAAACTAAGCTTCTGTTCACTTCACAGTTATGTGAGCATTTGTGCTTTGCTGTACTTGCAGTTATAGACTGGTTGATGCAGCACGATGCCATTTCAGACATACCCTGCTCTCTTCCTTCACTCCTCCCTCCCCCTCATTTCTTCCCCCAGGTGAGAATTAAAAATTATGAAGTAAAAAACAACCAGGCAATCAACACTAAGACAACTTCTCTTTTTTGGACAGTGCCACCCTGATGAATGTGACAGCTACACACAGAATCACAGAATCACAGAATCACTAGGTTGGAAAGGACCTTTAAGATCATCAAGTCCAACCATTAATCCAGAACCACCATGTCCCCTAAACCATGTCCTGAAGCGCCACATCCACACGTTTTTTGAACACTTCCAGGGATGGCGACTCCACCACCTCCCTGGGCAGCCTGTTCCAATGCCTGACCACCCTCTCAGTGAAGAAATTTTTCCTAATATCCAATCTAAACCTCCCCTGGCGCAACTTGAGGCCATTTCCTCTTGTCCTATCACTAGTTACTTGGGAGAAGAGACCAACACCCTCATCGCCACAACCCCCTTTCAGGTAGTTGTAGAGAGCGATAAGGTCTCCCCTCAGCCTCCTCTTCTCCAGACTAAACAACCCCAGTTCCCTCAGCCGCTCCTCATAAGACATGTGCTCCAGACCCCTCACCAGCTTCGTTGCCCTTCTCTGGACACGCTCCAGCACCTCAACATCCTTCTTGTAGTGAGGGGCCCAAAACTGAACACAGTATTCAAGGTGCGGCCTCACCAGTGCCGAGTACAGGGGCACAATCACTTCCCTGCTCCTGCTGGCCACACTATTCCTGATACAGGCCAGGACGCTGTTGGCCTTCTTGGCCACCTGGGCACACTGCCAGCTCATATTCAGCCGGCTGTCAACCAGCACCCCCAGGTCCCTTTCCGCGAGGCAGCTCTCCAGCCACTCCTCCCCAAGCCTGTAGCGTTGCATGGGGTTGTTGTGGCCAAAGTGCAGGACCCTGCACTTGGCCTTATTAAACCTCATACAGTTGGCCTCTGCCCATCGATCCAGCCTGTCCAGATCCCTCTGCAGAGCCCTCCTACCCTCCAGCAGATCAACACTCCCACTCAGCTTGGTGTCATCTGCAAACTTACTGAGGGAGCACTCGATTCCCTCATCCAGATCATCTATAAAGATATTGAACAAGACTGGTCCCAGAACCGAGCCCTGGGGAACACCACTCGTGACCGGCCGCCAGCCGGATTTAACGCCATTCACCACAACTCTCTGGGCTCGGCCATCCAGCCAGTTCCTCACCCAGCGAAGAGTAAACCCGTCTAAGCCTCGAGCCGCCAGTTTCTCCAGGAGAATGCTGTGGGAGACGCTGTCAAAGGCTTTACTAAAGTCCAGGTAGACAACGTCCACAGCCTTTCCCTCATCCACTAGGCGGGTCACCTGGTCATAGAAGGAGATCAGGTTGGTCAAGCAGGACCTGCCTTTCATGAACCCATGCTGGCTGGGCCTGATCCTTTGGCTGTTCTGCAGATGCCCTGTGAGCACTCTCAAAACCAACCGCTCCATAATCTTCCCTGGAACAAAGGTCAGGCTGACAGGCCTGTAGTTCCCAGGATCCTCCTTCCGGCCTTTCTTGTAGACGGGTGTCACATTGGCAAGCCTCCAGTCTTCTGGGACCTCCCCTGTTAACCAGGACTGCTGATAAACGATGGAGAGTGGCTTGGCAAGCTCCTCCGCCAGCTCTCTCAGTACTCTCGGGTGGATCCCATCAGGCCCCATAGACTTGTGGGTGTCCAGGTGGCTTAGCATGTCCTTGACTGCTTCCTCCTGGATTATGAGGAGTACATTGTGCTCTCCATCCCCGTCTTCCAGCTCAGGGGGCTGAATATCCTGTGGATACCTGGAGTGGCTATTAAAGACTGAGGCGAAGAAGGCATTAAGTACCTCAGCCTTGTCCTCGTCCTTGGAGACAATGTTCCCCGCCATATCCAGTAGGGGATGGAGATTCTCCTTGCCTCTCTTCTTGTTGTTAATATATTTGTAAAAACATTTTTTATTATCCTTTACGACTGTGGCCAGACTGAGCTCTAGCTGGGCTTTTGCCTTTCTAATTTTGTCCCTGCTTGACCTAACGAGATCTTTGTACTCTTCATGAGTTGCCTGTCCCTTCTTCCATCTCAGAATGAGATCTCAGAATGAGCAAGAATAAGAACTAGGTCTCTATTCATCATACAGTTTCACTGATAATGCCACATTTCTTTCCTGTAAGTCATTACTCCCCTGTTTTTATATTCCTTAAACCAGCGTGAACTAGAACTGATTGCTCTTTTCTGCCCAACCGGGGTGAACCAAAACCTCACTCTCCCAACTCTCTTTGGCTTTCACTGGGTTTTGAAGTACTCCGCATAGCATGAAAATTGTTCCTTCTCTCACAGAGCCAGATTCCCTTACAAAGAAATTATTTTGTTTGTTAGGTACATTCTTACAACAGTTATACGTTCAAATATATGAATGATAACCACATATTTTCCAAAAGTATCTATAAAGGATAATGGGTGCGAATGACGATGAACTTCACACGGGTTTATTGTTTGGCACAGGCATTTCTTCAGCTTTATTACTTCGATCAATGATGAGAATTTACATTTTATCAGAGTTATGCATCTGTTGACTGATCTCAGTGTAAGGCTTATCATCATTCCTTCACTAAAATATACATTCCTGTTTAAAAAAAAAAAAAAACAAAGAACCTGTTGGTCTTCTATTCAGAAGCATCAAATTGCTACCATTATTTACTTGCAACTGTATACAAACCAAGAGAGTGAAGTATGAATCACTATAATCATATAAAGAGGATAATACTTGCAGCAGTAATGAGACATATGATAAGGAACAATAGGAATTGTCATTTTAGTTGGGAAAAAATCTAATAAAATAGTCTCTGAGAATTAAATTATAGTCTATTACATAGCACAGAGCTTTTCAAAATTGCAAAACTGCTGTCTTTATTTTATTATTCACCCTGAACTAGCAGCTCTCATAAACTTTCCAAATTCAATTGCTCCTACCCCAGCCCAATTTTTCTATCCAATTTGTATTAATCCGATCACAGCACTGAATGGTTCCCTCATGAGAATGCAGGGCCTGAAGAGAAAAGGTTGGATGTAGTTCAGGTACTTAACAAAGACACCATACTTTTCTTAAAGAAATAAAATCAATAAACTAGAAAACTTTACCTTATATGGTCAAATTTTAGTGAATATTTCTATATTTCAGTGTTTCTTCTCATCCTGACTTTGCATTCTGAATTGGAATGGACTTTCACTCAGCCATCAACAATAACCTTCATTATGAATTCAATTTAATTGAATTCAATTTAATTGAATTCAATTTAACTGTTTAAGAAAAATGAGTCTTATTATTTGCTGCCCTGTTTGTATGATATGAATGACTATACTCCTCCCAGGAACTGGTTAATACCTGTAATGAGAGCATTCCTCTGTTAGTACTGGACTTACTGCTTTAAATCCTCTCACACACTGGTATTGTCATCCACAGGAGTGTTCTGGTAGAGAATATATTGTATAAGCAAGTCAGCACCACTGGACTGAGTCAGTCCCTAAATTCTTTATACAATTACCATGGAAAAATGGAGCTAGGAAGAACCTAAATCTTCAAGAGAAGTTCAGCTTTTTAAAAGCATATTTAAACTCCATTTAACAAATTTTCTGGAGTCTTGCAAAAAATGTAAGAACAAATCAACTGGAACAAGATAAAAGAATTCATGAAGTGAAAATATGGAAAATATAGCCTGTATATATGTGCCAAAAAACTGTGCACAATGGTTTGAAAAAGAAGTTCCAATAGGTTTTCTGTCTCTTAAGTGAGTAATTAACATTTCAGTATGTAATTTCTGCTGCTTTCTGCTGCTGAAGTAGATATATTTTGTTGATTAATAAGCAAACAGTAATATGCTTAGGGTCAGGCATCACTACCTGACTGGTGAAATGACAAAATTATTATTTTTCATTTGAGATCCTGCAAACAGAAGGGCAGTTTCAATACTGATTTAAGTATAAAATTTCACAAAAAATACATATCTTAACCCACTATTAGATTTACCCTAAAAAGTCCTTTCCTCCCTTGATGCTAAAAATCTTTTTAGTCTAAAGCCTAAAAATCTACATATAATGGTGCCTACGGACTAAATATAAGAAAAACAACACTGAGCAGTGGGGAAAAAAGCCTCAAAAAGAGAATTAAAAAAAAGGCTAATTATCCTCAAGTGATTCAAAAGGTATTGTTCTTTGCAAGTTTTCTCCTTGGTGCAACCATTAGAATTCCTGTTGATGTAGGAAATGAACAATCTTTAACTATTACTATCACAAAAAAACAAGCAGAAGAGAATTAAAGAAACACTCATCCAAGTATCATATTCCTATGTGAGTTAAGAGCAGCACAAAGTTGTAAAAAGCAGAAGCTTTGAATAATCTTTTTTCTCCTTCTGTTATGTTTACTTTCTGTCTCACAGTCTTATTAACAACATTTCATGTAGGATTTCATGATCACTCAATATTATCTTGTGGCATCCCTGACGAGGAGCATCTCAGAACCGTGATCCACATCTCTGTGGGTTCTGGGGCAAGTCATACTTTAGGGGCACCTGTCTCTTCTTTTTGATTGCAGATTTCCAAATTAGCTCGAGTTCTTGACTTAGGTGATTTACCTACTACAATTAAATGCAGGGAGCTCAGCAAGAAGAACAGAGGATTGAATATCCAAGTCTGTTCAGCCTAATTCTAGACAACCATATATCATTCTATGTCTCCAGGGACAATAAATAGAAATAACAATCTCACATTTTGCAAGAAAGACTGTTATGGCAACAAACAGCCAAAAGAAAAGTGACTGCCTTAAAAAAAATTCTTTAGTAGGTTTGTATGATCCCAAACATTTTCAGTGCTTTTCAGATGTATGAATGATATACCAACTAGGACAAAACACTGATTAATGATCAAACTCTCCTCTTCCTTCCTTTGGAACCTTTCAATAGGAAGGACTCCCAGGCACATCTAATTTAAATGGGAGCTGAAAACATGCACCATGTTAATTACTAGAACTTGACACTTTAATTGCTAACAGACTTGGGTTTGTATGTGGATGCCTAAAAGACACCAGCTTGTTATTCCAAGTCATCACTTAATTGTGGCCCAGGCCCACTGGTATTAAATGCAGTTCTCACTTTAAGCCATTTTGAAGATATTCCTTAAAAAAAAAATCCTCCTCTAAAATAGAGAGTGAAGAGAGGGAAAGAATAAATTTTCAACTCTATATTGAATTATACACATAGAATGATTAAAAAAAATATGGACCGGTCAGTATTTGGGTAACAAGAATCTGATTTGCATGAAAGTTATATACCAAAAAGATAAATTAGTATCAGTTGAATTTTAAAAGCTACACACCTTTTTGAGGCCTTACAAATCAGAATTAACATAGTTCATAATTCACCTCTCAAAACAGAAAATGCTTATTTCTGGATTAGGCAAAAAGTATTTGTAACATACCAGCATATGTTCTTCATTTTTACAATTCATTTTTCAGCTGCCATTCTCCAAATAAGTGGTGAAGTTCATTAACTACATTATTAAACAATTATAACAGATTTTTTTTTTTTTTTTAAATACAAGAAGGGAAGGGTTGAAATCAAATGAAAGATACAGTTTAGGTATCTGTGCAAATGTCTGGGTGCCTGCCCACACCAGTGACTGTATACTACTCGCGTGCTAATGAGTATGATTGGTGTGGGAAGAGCTCTCCAGAATCAGCTTCTAAGGAGCTAGCTGGAAAGAAATAAATGATCAAGCAAATAAGAAACAGGCAATAGTGTCAGTAAAGCCCTCTGGGTTCAGAACACTTTAAGTACATGATAATTCTTAATGGCTTGGTTTCCTTGGCAAAGACATGAAATAATTGTTCAAGTCCCCAAGAGATTCACAATTCTCAATGCTTAAAAGCTTTTTAATCTGGATTTGTTGAATTATACACAGATTTGAGTACTTCATAATCTTCAAGCAGGAGGATTAATCAGTTAATACCTAGCATACAATGTTCCACAAATATATCGAAACATAGGCGTGACAGTTCATGGAGTGTTTTAATAAAAACCAATACTGAACAAAACTGTGAGGAGGAAAGGCTTTCCAACGTTTAAGAAAATTTACTGAATAAACACTTTTACAAATATCTTTGGCATAAGTAACAAATAATAAAATGGGCACTAATTTAATCAAATTGTTCTTGGAAAGTAGGTACTCTAAAAGCTCCATTAAGTGTCCCTCACAATTACATATCCAAAGGCTCATACGGAATGTCAGTAGCAAAAAAATGCTATTTATGATAATACAGACTACTGTATCACCTCTGTGTAAATCGTTTACATATGCCACCATGCCGTTTGCTGTGCTGCTCAGTGAAATATGTGGTGCAGTTACGGTGACGATAACAGCCTCAACAAACAGCTCCAGCAGCATACACTGAGATTTAGGGCCAGGCTGTGCCATTACGCGGTATCTCACATAAGTGGTTTCACAGCTACCAGCTACTTAGGAAGTAAGCAGCTGTGGGATCTATTCCACATAGATATCAGAATAAGGCTTCTATAAAGCAAATTAATAAGTTATTTTATGATTTAAAGCAAGACATATTGCCTGTCCCAAATCTGCCCGATGTGTTATGTCAAAAGAGGAAGGAAGGTTTATACAGTTACTCAAAGTGCTTAAAAAATAGATCAGATTTTGTACAGTTATGTCAAGTTATGACACAAGAAAAGGGCCATTAAGGCAGAAAAAAATTTTTTAGATCACTGATTTATAAGGAGTTAGGATCAATTTTTTTGTGCTTGAAATTGAACGTGCAACCTTCACCCACGGCGTAAGCAACCTCTTTAACCCCACCTAAGGGGCAACAATTCCACCTTACTTCCAAACTAGAAAGAACTGGTTTTACCTGTCAACCTGACGTTTTCCTAATGATGACAGCTTGCATCTTCTCTGCCCAGTTTTACAGTCCTGAGTTAAGTGAAGATCAGAAACGAACGAACTTTGTACTTATCAGTGCAAAGGAAGGATGAGGAATGCTACAATTCATCTCTGACACAGCGATGCTAAAAGAGAAGCAATGCTGGTGTCTTTCTCAAGAACATGATGATAGCTAAAGATCACATAAAGACTAGTCCACCATATAAGAAATATCATTTAAGTCCTCTACCAACTGAAAGAAGACATAACCCTTGTGACCATGAATCATAATGAAAGGGCAAGTTGAGCTTCAGAAAAATTTCAGTTTCTCTTACTTCCACTCCTCTGATTCACAAGCTCATCAGTTTTGTGCTCCTCACAGGCACTCTCACACACACAAACATCACTTTGTCCATTACTATTCCACTTCTTTTCCCCAATGACTCCTTCACAAGAGATACATTTGAAGGAAACAAAATGGCAGAGGCAAAAGGAATGGGAGACTTTACAGTATCTGATCTTAAGAGTTTTAAGCACTTTTCATTGATCATTAAGAATGGGAAATAATTATTAACACTGGGATGGCATAGCATTTATAATTTCTTCTGCAAATGAAATTCTGGGTTGAAATGAAGAGGAATCGTAAATTCTTATAGCAGTACATTGATAAACATAATTGACTACACCAGGGAATTTAACTGGACTTGGTTTTTTTTATGGCTCCATTCCTTTTGTGTTTTTAGCCGTTCGTTTTGCATTTGCAAAGACATGCTATTCCACTTATTTTTTGAATAGCTTTTTGATTTAAAATTAATGTTGTGAGGCCCTCAAGAAATATCGTAAAAGGTTTAAAGCCAGCAGAATCTGATATAATTTTTATATGCAATGAACCTTGCAGCAGTATATTTCAACTCTCATGATGATATCTTAATATTTCATAAATGCTCTTCCTTTATGATTTTCAGGTAGTTATCTAAAAAGTAGTGTGAGTCAAAAGAGTATTTCTTGAATAACATGGTTCCCTGGCACATACAAGTGGACTTATATAATCAAATCCTGGAGAATTATTCAAATGTTTGTCTGCATAATGAGAATTTTCCTCTCAAGAACAATCCATTCATGTTTTTACTTTTATAGACTTCTGTCCTGCTTTTGGCTGGGATACAATTAATTTTATTCTTGCTAGCTGGTATACTGCCGTGTTTTGGATTTAATATGAGAATAATGTTGATAACACACTGATGTTTTAGTTGTTGCTAAGTAGCGCTTATACTCAGCCAAGGACTTTTCAGCTCCCCATGCTCTGCCAGCAGGGAGGCGCACAAGAAACTGGGAGAGGGCAGCACGGCCAGGACAGCTGCCCCAGGCTGGCCAAAGGGATATTCCCTGCTGTATCATGGCACGCTCGGTATATGAGCTGGGGGCAGCTGGCAAAGGGATGGTGACCGTGGCTCAGGAACTGGCTGCTTCAATCAGCGGGTGGTGAGCAATGGTATTGTGCATCACTTATTTTGTATATATTGTTGTTGTTATTATTATTGTTATTATATCTTCCCTTGCTGTCCTGTTAAACTGTCTTTATTTCAACCCATGAGTTTTACCTTTTTTGTTTTCCAATGCTACTCCCCATCCCAGCGGCCAGGCTGGGAGGAGTGAGTGAGCAGCCCTGTGGTGCTTAGTTGCCAGCTGGGTTTAAACCATGACAACATCCATCTGATAAACAGGAAAATTAAGCATACACTTCACAATCTAATTTTCATTCTAAATCAGAACAACAGGAGTCTTCCTGTGCTAGGACTGTGTTTAATTGGCATTTATATTTAAAACAACAGTCTTGGTTTTCTGACAAGAGTGTTTTATGTGGAAACATTAATATGAAGTAGAGTACTGTTATATCACCACAGAAATCAGCTGGTATCAGTGCTGAGTAAGTGTTAGGAGGTTTGCTAGAAATGTCTGTTAGTTGTTTTTCTTTTTACTCTGTAATTAGTAATTTGCAAGATTTTGTAGCTTTTTAAAGCATACAGTATAAGATGGGCCTTTACAGTTAAAAGCAGAACAAAAAAAAAAATCTGACCGAAGCTCCTTCCACTAATACAAAGACCACAAATAAGGTAATTATATTTGTTGTGTTATTCAAAATGATGGAGATGCCTGAAGTGTTAAAAACTATGTTAAAAACTAAAAATTAAACAGATACTTTTATTCATAGATTTAATTTTTACTTTCATTGATCTGTTGCAATTAATCGTAAAGGGAAAAACCAACATTAGATATTTCTGTAAAAATAATTTACTTTTTATCTTATTATGTCCTAGAAGTCTTATTTTTGTATTGTCTTTTTTTCCCCCAAACTAGGGAGTTGCCATGTTTATGCTACCTTGAAAGACATATGGAACAACAAAAAAAAATAGTACTCTAGTTATGTATCCCACAATGTGTTGCTACACTAACAGACAAATACAAAAGTGATGTTACAACCTGGGTGTAAAGAATTCAGCAGAAACTGAAGCACAGGCTATACATTCCCATGCACGATGTCAGAAAATTGTTTTTCTGATTTTACAGATAACTTTTCATAAGAAAATTAATACCAGCATTCTCTGCCCTTAAGTAAGTCACATTTTCCCTTTTTACATTCAGTGTCTTGCAGTTTATTCACTCTGGCTCCTCCGAAACACTAAGGAGAAAAATTTTTACCATAAGCATAATATTTCAATATTGTGAACTTTGTGGCCTATTATGAACTCGCATTTGAAACTTTTCATCAATATTATTATTAAATATTTTATTGCTATCAAATTTCATCTTTTTGTATTCTCATTGCCTTCCCCAAACATGATTTCTGCTACTGTTCCTCGTTACACTCCAGCTACAAAGCAAATTATATAGAAAAGATTGTTTTATTGAATAACATATCCATTGTCTAGAACAAGTATAAATTGCAAATGATGAGCAATTGCTGAACTCCAGGAGTTTAAAACTGGAATTCTGCTTTGGGCTTATATCTAAAATAATCAATAATATTAAACTATACATTAGAGTCATAATGCTGTAAATCAACATTTTTAACTTTATATACACAGCTGAATTTGCACATATAGAAAAGTCTAATTTAATAGCTAAGTTTTGTAAAGAACCTAGACTATATTTTTTAAGGGGAAGAACACATTTATAATTTGAAAAGGTATAAATACTGAGTATTTACTGCACCTGAAATTGTATTGTACTAATCATGACTATTATAAACCATTAAAAAGGGCTAAAATACTTCATCTAACTATGACATAAGTGGCATAATCCCCTAAGAAGATTTTTCTCCCCAGGTGGATAAATTTAATTGCATTTTTTGTCAGTACGAAGAGTTACGGAAGGCCACTCATAGTTACAAAAGCTCTGTAGACTAGTAGGAGAAGATATACATTCCCAAATGTGACTGGTGAACCAGATGCTTTGGAAGTCATGAATGAAAGGATTTCATTTCACAATTAAAAAACTTCCAACATATTGTATTACTAATTACCATACACATCTGTTCATTAAAAGTGATTGAGATTGCCTTATTGGTATGTTTATTGACTGAATTTTACGTGCTTAAGGTTAGGCATGCAAATGTATACCTCTGCTTAAAGAGCTGGTAAGGGTTTAAGTGAGCCAAGCACTCAAAACTCCTGATTTTTGATAGGAGGGTTCATACTGTAGTACTGCTACTGAATAGTCCTAGCTTTGTTAAAGAGAAAATTCATGTTCTGTCTTGTTTAGCTAACAATGTCTGTATTTTACTGAGGAAAAATAAAATAGTAACATGAACTCTGGTGATTTTAGTCATTGTGAGCAAGGCATAAAATGCACAATATGGGCTTTAGGGTAATTTCTAGAGTAATTATTGAGGAAAAGGGAGATGAAATAATATATGCTTCTGGTGAAAAAAGTGGGAAATCAGTTAAAGAATTGTTGAGAAGTCAGGACAAATGGAGGAAAAAAATGAGGAAGTCAGACTTGCCATGGATGTTCTACAGTACTCTCACAAAAAGGTTATTTTTAAAATAACATATCATTATATTAGTATTAAGGCAACTAATTTCATATTAAATAGTATTATATTGAATTAAATCTCTGGTGTAAAGTGCCAGTTTGTTTCCTATTCATCTGTCAGCATCCTTTCTCCTTACTTCTTAGGGCACCCTACCCATGCTAAAAATAGGGTCAGTCTCATGTGAATGCATCACAAAATGAAAATTACTCCCATTTTTCTAAGAAAAATCACATATTCAGCTATTAATACAGTTGCTATCAGTGTTAGGCCTACCCTTCCACCTTCAAAGCACACCTTGATGACATTAATCCAGAATTATTTCACCTGCAGCTAGGGATAAGCTTAACATAATGGAGCCTTTCTAAAGACAGAATGATTAAAGCAGCCCTATGAATGCAAACCAAGCTAAAAATAGGTGCTAAATTATTTTAAACTTGTTATTGAATAGAAACAAAACATCACACAATGAAGCCAATTTATATTATACAAATTAGTTTCTCTACACTAAATGATCAAAAGAAATGGCAGGGCATTTTTTATGGATGTGGAGGAGGAGAAAAGTTGTAACCCCTGATGACTTGTTTCATTCAGCTGTGCATTTTACAGAAAAACAGGCATTAAAAGATTCTGTGCAAACACAGCCGATAGATTTTAAGATTTGGGTTAGATTCTCTTGGAAACCTGAAGAACACCAGATTTCATTCAAAAGAATATTAAGCCTTAATAGCATTGCATGCCTAGGCTCACCCACCCTTGCTGAAAGCAGCATAGAGGATTGCCAGTTACTCAAAACAGGTGACGCATTGTGCATGCTTAGAAATTATGCTTGGCAGCTAAACGTATCTTTACATTCGGCATCCAGTGGCACCGTCAGCGCAGACCTCCCTGCAGAATTCGCAGCACAGTGCCATAAGGATAACGGGCGTCACTCCTGTGCAGTCTCACAGGTAGGTAGGAATACAAAAAGATGCACACAACAGCTTCATGACAGTGATGGCGTATTAACAAACACACAGAGAAAACGCTTTCCAAGAACTGGTCTTTTCTCCCCTGAACTGCTGAAACACCACAGAAAAGGATAGCAGCACTTATACCATCTGACTGCCATTCTCCTTGGATGACCTGCTTAGTGCTCAAAGCTTTCAACATATAGTCACACATACAGGTTATTTACTGCATGACTTGTCACTGAGCCACACCGGTTACACATAATGACCATGTAAACCATTCTGGAGTAAAACCGTTTGTGCAAGTGGTCTTTGAATGCCTCTACTTTAAGACCTTTAAATGTCTACCAAGACCTGAAAAGAAGGGATGGCCAACCACCCTCAAACCAGGAAGACTTTCAGTTATCCCATGCAAAATTCTTCTTCTTGCAGCCCTGTGGCCACCAAATCTGTTGTACAGGAAGAGCAACCTCTATCCCTTCCTGTATGGTTTCTGCAGGATCACTAATAGCGGTCTGGAATAATTCTACATGGAGAGTCAACCTCATATTAGATCATATGTAAAATGAAATATACACTTCTCCTCTCAGTGCTTTGCTACCCATGTAGCTCAGATATGTATAGATTGAAGACAGCCCAGCTTCTCCTTTCATTTCAGTGTGTGTTAGACCAACGTGTCAATATGAAAAGGATAATGAAACGGTATATGAAACTAGAACTCAACATAAAATTGTCCCACATAATTTATAAGCTTCAAGGAAAATACCCACAAAACCATCCATAAAGTAGACAGAGATTTCAGGAGGACTTTAAATTTTCTCAGAATTAAAAGCATTGATAACGTAAGAGTGTGGCATGCCATTACTGCAAAGAGATTATTCAAAGGCCTTTCAAACATAAAATGAAGCTGTTTTATCCAGAAGCCAGGAAGTGCTTGAGGACTCAATTATCCTCACGTAAAAGCAAGACAACATTGAATCCAAGAGTACATGGACATCACACAAGTAACATACTTCAGTCAGTCTTAAACCCACATAATTTGATTTCTCAGTGTTATTTAGTAAGTTCTTAGGTTCAGTTTCCTGTGAGAAGATAACCACACGTTCACATTTCTGATAGGAAGATTAAAGATGGAATGGCACAAAGAAGGAAAATCCTACACAACTAAAGCACTCCAGGGATCTAACCCCCACTCAATGACCATGACTGTTGAACTGCAAGACCAGCCATTGTGGTCATGACTGCATCAGTCTAGATGATACTTACGTAAGATAAAAATGGCTTAAATCCCTCAGACTGTAATCAGGGTCTTCCTTTTTTTATTGGGATCACACTCTAAGCCACCAGTACGTTCTGTCATTCCAGAGGTGATTTCTCTTCAGAAGTCTCGAGAAAAACTGCAGAAATATGCATGGAGGAAGCTTCTGTCATAGTACATACTAGAATAATTTCAAATCAGTATGACACCTTGTTATTGCAGTGACTAACAATTCAGAAGTACTTTAGATAGGTGAAGTCCTCTCTATGTGGCCTATGCATGGCCTCGTAAGCGGAGTTGCAGAAACACGTCTTAGAAAATGTTTCACATCAATTAAATTCCATTCGATAATTTGTCAAAAGCAATTTTGGTGAAATTGAATATATTCCTTTATTTCTACTCCTCTCTCAACTCTCATGATCTAGATGCACAGCTATAGTAATTTGACAGTTTAGGCAAAAATATTTTACCTGAAACATCAGGCATGACTTTTTCTAGTGAGACTCCATTATTCACACAGGTACTTTTTCTTTTGTTTACCTTTGCAACAAGAAATTATTATTTTTGTTTAACTCAATTACAACATTGTCCTCAATGTCAAATGTTGTCCTCAATGTCAAACATTGTCCTTTAATTACTACAATTATTTAATCTTTAGTTAGAACATAAATTATATCAAACTACTGAAAGAAGTATTCATTTAATAAACCATCAGTTCATTCAGTTATGAAAAGCCAAAGACTTTCTAGTAAAAGGATAAAAGCGTTTTTACATTCACAAGTGTAAATGCATGTCCAGTTAGGCAACAACCTTTCCAACAGCTGTTATCAGTAAAGAGAAATATTCACCTAATTCACCTTAAATCGAGATATCATGAAATCCGTCTAACAAATTAATTTAAGAGGGAGGACTACAAAGATAAACAGACTTACACAGTGTTTCAACTTGTGTGCAAAATACTGTATGTTTTGATTAAATCTGCACTTATACATCTTCTCAAAACAGGCTGGGCTTTTAATGTTGTGTTCAATCAACCTCCTGCTTGCTTTCTCATCAGTGTAGCATCACTGCATAGTGAATTTTGCTGAGCAGTCACATTAGCTTCAAGAGAGGGCACAAAGTGAGATATTCAATGAACAGTCACTGATTCTGAATTCCATAAATAAGAATTTTACTCTTATCACGAGTTTGTGTCTTATAAATAAAGACCTTGACATTCTTTTGCTCTGCATGGGTTATTCTTCTCACTCTGCACTTAGGCTAGCATCAGCCCCCCTTGCTGGAAGCTCCTTATTAATTTTTAATCTAACACTGATGATTATTACTAAAAGGGCAGGCAGAAAAGTGGAAGTAAAATAAGAACACCTTGAAAAAGATTACTCTCATCAGCGATGGAGACCACAGTCACACAGCAGCAGATCAACCCATGCAACTACCTGGGTGCCATCAAGGGCGCTTATAAGTTTGAAACGAGAAAGTAGTTACCAGAAAACTGGCCGAAGAGAGGAAACACATTTAAACTCTAACACTGCTGAGAAAGCAGCATGTGGAAGTTTTCCAAAGACTGATAAGCTCTGGAGACCAACTGTCCTGTTGAGACTACAAGAGCTGATACACTCACGACACCCAACAGCCTGTTAGAAGGACAAGGCCATGGGCACCCACAAACATCAAAACCCGGTTGTGTAATTTGAATCCCATCCAAGAAGGCAGTGGCTGCTACATGCAGACAAAGACTACAGCATCATTTGCAGACCTGATGAGAGAAAGGGCCCCCAGAAGTTTTTCCTCAACATTTACCTAGAAGGCCCTGGTATGCCAGCACAGTGCTACAGTGCTCTGCGTCTGAGTAGACAGCCACATTGGCTTCCCACCACCCTTCCTGCAAAGTAACTATAAGCAAGGACGTGAATAATCTGTGTGAGATTATTAAATTAACTTGCTGTGAGAATTGTTATCTGCTCTTAATAAAAATGGTTTGATCTACTTAATAATAACAGCTTAATGAATAAAACGTGTCCTAAGGAATATTGGTTGAGATTTGTGTATCCTCTCAACTCGTTCTTCTACTAGGGAAAAGGGAATTTATAATACTGACAAAGAGCTAGCATGACAGCTGTTTGTGGAGATGAAACCAGAAGAAGCATGATCTTAATCAGCTACAGTTTTCAAGGTCTCCAGTAGAGAAGATACTAGCCAAAAGCAAAGCTTGAACAGTGTGCTGACATTCATGGAGCTCCAAGTAAAATGGTCATGCTGCCAAATGTAATATTCCCAGCTGCCAGTAAGACTTGGTAAGTCCGGAGACCTGTGACCTTGGACAGAAATTAAACTCTTGCAGACACAAGAGAGATTTCCACCTGAGAAAAGGGTGAAGAACAGAGGTAAAATAAAAGGATATTATGTTGACATAAGCTGTTTTTGTGGGGCAAACAAAAGCAGAAAAGTAATTTTTCAGAGTTTTGATTACTTGAATTGAAATAAGCTGCTGAATCAACAGCACTGGCAGCAGATGCATAACACAGAAAAAGCGAGAGAGTAAAACACAAAATGTAGCTGCTTACTTTCATCACAGACGGCTGTTGAATTGCTTTAGTGTAGGTAGTAAAGGGCCAATCAAAACCTGAAATTAAACATGAACTTGTCTTCCCTACTCTTTCCCTTTTATATCTATCCTGGCCAGAGAAGATTAGCATCACTGAACTGGATGATCCCAGGCTTGCTTTATCTCCTTTGAAAACAAGAACTGACATCATGCATTTAGGTATGTTTTCAAATGTGATCAATCAAGTGCCTGAAATTTCACAGTTCCCTTTTTTCCAGTTACAGCTATAATACATTATTAACTACTGCAGCTGCAAGAAAGTAAATTTAAAAGGCAGATTTAGCCAAAGTTTTAAAATTTAAACCACTGTATTGCAATATATGTATACAGCTCATCTACTATCTCATTTGCACATGACATTATATTAATATGCAAATAAACAGCCTCACAATAAAAAAATCAGATAGGACTTTTTGTCCTGCAGTAATATCCCTGCTACACAACACTAGTAAGTACTGTGGGCTAAAACTCCTATTATAACAATCATAGCAATTCTAGAAACTATAAGCTGCAATTTTAGCTACAGAAGTTATATTCCTTTATTTCTCATTTAGAAAATGTTTGCCATATATTGCTGACTGTTTCTAAAATCTCTTCACTTGCTCATCCTGTTTACTTCTGTTTCAGAAGACCCATGTTTCTTTTCTGCTTGTCCAGCACTGCTTCAAATCTCTCTGCAGAGCAGCAACAACGTATTGCGAAAGAGAGTGAATCAAGTTAATAGCTGTGCTCGCTGCATTTATGATGCATCAGAGTTGTAAGAGGAAAATGCAACTATGGAGACAAACTGTTTCTTCATTTCAGCGCTCTCATTTCTTCCCCCCACCACCCTTTTTTTTTTAATTATTTTTGCTTCCTGGATTACATGCCTTAGTCCACAGAAAATGTGGGGGAATTCTCTTGGGGTAGCAGTAGTTCTATTTGCTTAACGCACATTAGATATCTGCCCTAAAACTGTACATGATAGAAATGAATACAAGTAATCACTGATTTTGCTTGCCTTTAACAAATGTCAGCAACAAACAATAGAGAATACACTGGACAAGCACTCAAAGGAAAATGTTTTAAAAGGAATTGAGGAATCAACTGGAATAAAGGTGTGAAAATATAAATTGTTTCTTTCATCCTAAATCTTTTTATTATTATCACATTCAGATTCTACTGTTTAGCTTACTGCTTTTTAAAGCAGGGAATTCTTCTTTTTGGTCCAAGATATTTTGCTGTGAACATATTCAAAATAAGTGAGTACGAACTGACCCAGGACATGACTTAGTCAATCACACGAGTGCAATACTTAAGTGCAATTAGTACCTGAATATCTCCATCCAATGCATTATCCATACCATTTCTTCCTAATTTATATGGAAATAGAATAAAAAAAAATAATAAGCTATGAAGATCCTCCTTCATCTGCAAACATCTTAACTAGCTACTCAAATCACCCAAATGCCCTCAATCAAATGCGGCCACCATGACCAGAACATGTTAGTGGCTTGGTAGAGCCATCTACTGATTAAAGAGAAGAAAGGAATAGTAGTAAATTATTAATTTCATCATTGATTTCAGA
This sequence comes from Phaethon aethereus, assembly GCF_964289735.1. Classification (NCBI taxonomy): domain Eukaryota; kingdom Metazoa; phylum Chordata; class Aves; order Phaethontiformes; family Phaethontidae; genus Phaethon; species Phaethon aethereus. The sequence continues at coordinate 63,463,005 of NC_138582.1, read as the reverse complement.
TTAAGTGAAAAGCAAATATAAAACAAGTGTATCATTACTGAAAAGGTAGTTTTCAGTCTGAAATTTTTTAACTCCTGGTAAACTGAATAAAAGTTCTGGACAGCTGAATCATAACAACTGACTGAATTTTAGACTAATACCTTGTTTCTTTTAAATCTTTGGATTCATTTATTTAGACAAAGTAAGTCTTGCAGCTAAAAGAATTTTTTACATGCTCTTAAGAGTCACAAAGACTGCAACATCACAAGGCTTTGGATAAAACAGGAGGTAGTCTCGTCTAGTGCACTTAGTACTTTCTGACAGTGCTTCAGGCTTTAATAAGAGGTTTCTGTCTCTTGTAAAATTAATGTCTTTATTTTGACATAGTACTGCTCTTTTTAAAAGACAAAATAATAGAATAATGATCAATTAATAATGTGCATTATTACACATTTTTTAATGCATGCCAAAATACAAACTGCATATTTCAGAAGTTTGATTGGCTAGTAACACAAAATAGTGAATTTATTTTTTAATGGACTATTACTGTAAGCTAATATACACCATGGGAAGATAAAAACAAATAATACTTTGTGCTTCTAAAACCTTATTCTCCATATTTTAATTCTGTATCACTACTTAAAATATAAGAGGAAGAAGGTCTCAAACAAAAGAATTGGAATAGGATATAAAACATAAACTTACATGACCATTAAAACAAAAGCACTATATAGCAGAGTTATCATACATGTGATTTATTTCATAAAGTTCATGCAAATAGATGTGATTTTAAAATTACTGGTACAATATTAAACATAGAACTATGAATGTAATATTGTGAACACACATATCCAGATTAAATGGTTAGGAAATGCAAGAGTTTCTATTTCAACACCATTGTTACTTAGGTCAAGAACACAGTAGTTTGTTTTCCAGGTTGTCTTATTGTTTCGTATTTTTTGTTTCAGACTTCAGTGTGGTGAAAGGAAAAGGCAGAGGAAACACTTAATGATTTTGCTGTCACTATTATTTGACTAAAGACCCTTTCCTATGTTAACTGAGCAGTTAAGATACATTTTGCTAACTGTTTATCGGCAACATGAAGGAAAGTAGCATACTTTTTTTCCTTATTCTTTTTTTTAACCCCACAATGAAGCATACAAATAGAGAGCTGAAGAGACCATGGACCTGTGGCACTGCAAATTATTTCCCATCTTCTGTAACTCTTCTTGAAAATATCTTGCTGTTCAAATTTTAATAAAATAAACAGGATTTAGGTACATTTTGCTGCATCTGTGGGTAACAGAATAACAGTAGATAACATGTTCTGAATCACATTGCTTACAGAAAAAAATCCTACCCATTCTGTGGATAACCACACAAGTTTGCCAAATAGTTTGGCAAGAACAAGGTCCTTCATCTGAGCTGGACTTGCAAACCTCAGATTTTTAAAAGCAGAGAGAGATACAGCCATTCTTGACTCGGACTTGGGAGTGCATCTCTTGTGTATGTAGATTAGTTTTGTTTAACTATGACCTCGCTGATGAAAGTCTTGTTTTGCTCTTCTCAGTCTTTCAAGGCTAGAACTACCCAACATTATGAACTACTATAGAGGACGCAAAGCACTGAAGAAACTCAAAATTGACCACTTGACTGTATTTTAAAAAGCTGTCCTGTTAAATATCTAAACCACTATGTAATACAACTTATAATATTTTGCACTGTTGTAGACCCATATGGAGTTACAACTTAATCGAATACTGTTTGAACCAAAATTGGTCTAAGGGGTAGAAAAAATTTACAATGCCTTATGTCTCATCTTCTGAGCATTAATAAATATTTGATTAAAGCACTATTCTGAGGTACTTCAACTATCTGCTCTTCTATACACATTCTGTTATGTAGATTAATACACATTTTATGAACTGTGAGATAACATATATGGCTTACAGGATATATCCAAGGTATAGTACGTTCAGTAACAAAATGAAATAGACCTTAATCACCTGCAAGCACAAAATCTCTTTGAATATAGCCATGTATTTTTCAAACATGAAGACAAAAACTCATTTGGAGTTCACAGTAGCATCTGCTTTTCACTCAGATAATATCTTACATTTTCCTCTGCTCTCAGCTATGTATCCAGTATATGAAAAACAGGCTAAGACGCAGAAAACTGGCACTTCCAGAGTGATATGTTAAGTACAAAACAAACTTCTATTTCTTTTTCCTTTTAGCTTTTGGGATATAAACAGCCATATAACATTACTTCTTTTTATTACTACTATATAAACTCAAATACAAATAATGATTTTAACTTACAGTTCAGAAATGAAACTGCAGACTAGCAGCTTAAAAAGCTACTGTATTACAATATAACAATACTGCATTAAAAATAAACACGTGAGGATCTGTCAGTTCAAGAACTAAACTCTTTATAATTTAAATGCAATGGTCCTCCATTCATTTGGCAGACGGCAAAGCTTTTGTCATATTCAGAAACCTGAATGAAATGACAGCTTAGTCAATAAATTTTGATAGTAAACCTAGATTTTAATATTAGGAAGATACTACTACTTCCTCTAACTGATGCAGATAATCTTCGTCTGGTGGGCACAATTGTCATTTCTTCTTTTATATACTCAATTCAATCCCAGATCTCCTGATGCAATGCAAATCTAAATAGTAGCATCTGTCCTTCTCCAGGAGCCAAAAAAATTTATATTTAAGTGTCATGTAAATCAGTGAGGTGAACATCCAGCTATCACTTCAACTGCAGGCTTATTTCAGTACTAGCTGCGCAACGTGTGACTCGGAAATGTCTTTCCTGCTCTTCTGCTCCAAGAAAGGCATTTCATTAGCCTGAAAGGGGAAATCTAACGATGCCACGTGCTGAAATACCCCCTTGTCATTTGATGCTACAGAAAAGCCTGCCGTTTGTCCTCACACTCTTCACGCAAGCGTGACTGTTTCTCTCTAGTTAACAAATTTTAGCTTGCATCAAACCTTATCAGTAAACATGGCAGTACTGCAAAATCAGCAATTAAGGCCTCAATAGCTTCCACCAATTAGAGCTGTTGTGCGCCAAGAGCTACAGCAGAGACAGATTGTGTGCCGGGTTTATTAACTCATTCTTTTTGCAGTGGAACAGCAAAGCGCCTCTTTTCTGGCCACATTAAAGTAGATATAGTTGTTTTACAGTGACATACGCCTCTGCCTTAAAAAACAAAACAAACCCCCCAGAAGTCTGTGAATTTTTCGTTTGGGAGCTTTTACATCTATACCAAAGCGGCTACTCTCTCTATAGATGAGGTGCAATCTACACATTGCTATACCTGTAGCTACACAGACAGCTCTTCTTTTATTGATTTCAGTTTTGAATCATCTAAACCAAATTGTTTTTCCACCTCTGTTTGTACCCTCATCCCTTATCAGTGCTTTCCCTAATCCCAACAAAACAGTACAACACAAGTGGTCTGATGGGGACTTTATTCACATCAGTGACCGTTTCTTCATCAGTTTTGGGGGCGAAGGGAACTGTTACAAGCAAGCTTCAGAAATCCATTTGCATCGACATGATAGGCAGAAATGGATGATAAATTTAGACGGAGAGAAATCTTTCAGTGAAAAAAATAACATAAGACTTTGAAGGATAGCTTTAACATTTCAGGCATTAAACTCTTTCAGGCAGGGACCACGATGCTGTTCGGCATTTCTATTCTCCCCAGCACAGTTCGACAATGATTAATTTGCACTGCAGCACCTGAAATCATGAACAATTATAAGCTGTGGTCTTCCAAAGTGCTGCGTATATTCAGCACCTTTTTTATTTAAATGCAGATAAAGAGGCAGGCCTACAAGAAACCATATTATGAAAGTCAGATTTCCTTCAGCAAGAGAAGACACATTTAAGTCTAAATGTTAGAAAACGTCATTCACTGCATCCATCAGGATAACTAGAATACAAAATTAACAGCAATTCACATAACAGAGTGCATTTAGTACGATCATTAATATTTCAGACTGATTTTGAAACAGAAGAAAAAAGGAGAAACCAAGATGCATATGTAACAGAATTTATATTTCATGAACCTTAATTGGTGTAACTAGGGCACAGGGATTAAAGGTCTATGCCTAAGGCATCTGATCCTGGAGACAAAATATTACACAAGCATTTCAACTTTTGGTTTCAGAAATTAAGTTTTTTAATCCTCCTGATTCTCAAGAAAAGCTGAAACATGAAATCTGAACAAAACCCATTTAGATGGGATGCATTTCTAAAATTACTTATTTATCTAGAAAAATAATTTTAAAAATTAGGAACTGCTCTATTCAGTTTAGTTTTTAATACCATTTTCTGGGACTGATAAAACTTAATTTTATGAAACTGCTGTAACAAAGGACTGAATGAAACTTGATCAAAATTTTCACTGCTATGGTGAGCCCTATGCCTGGCATGTAACACCTGCAAACACAGATGCTTCCAGAGATAGTTGCATGATCAAGGGCAGATTTCTTTCCCCTGTAATTGTATATGAATTCACTGCATGCCTCACTCACTGATCTTTGTAATTATGTATTGATGGTTGAGCTTCTTCCATTTTCACTATTTCAGTCATGTCCATCCTAAGAGCTATGCAGGCAGCTATGCTTTGCTTTATAGCTCTCTAAAGTTGACTTCAAAGGGTAGCAAGTAGCGTTGCCCGTTTCAAATCCCCTGGTTGAACTCAGTTCATCTACTGTACATTCGGCTCAGCCGTGAGCGTCAGCAAGAGCGCAGCTGTGGCTCTACTGTGGGTTAGCTCAGGTCAACAAAAACTAATATAATTTACAACTTTTTACATTTTCCTTGACTGAAAAGCCTGACATATACTGAAGGTGGCTGTATTTCTTCATGTGCTTTTCTACTGACAAGTAGATATTTGGCCCATTAGCTCAACTCTTTTTAATTAGTACAAGTTAATCAATTAAATAAATTAGGAAGTGTATCTGCTTGTTTAAATGGGAACAGGTATTTAACCTTTCTAGTAATTTCCAGGTTATAGAAAGGAAAAGTGTTAATTTTGATATAAGAAGATCAATTATTTATCTACAGGCTGGGCTAGAAAATGTTTCAGGTAAGACAGAGGAGGGGAAAAAAAAAAACCACAACATTCTCAAGAACTGAACAAGAGGCATCAACCTCACTACGGTTTTAAACTCAGTTTTGTTCAGATTGCAGCAGAGGAGAGATTCACCTTGAATATTTCTTTTTAGAAGAAATGTCTATAAGCCACAGAATAACATTATACAGAAACATAGCACAAACACCTGATTTGTTTGTTCAAAGGAAAAAAAGTTTCCAGGCAAAAATTATTTTCTGACATCAAGAGTTCTTGAAAACACACTCCTAAAAACATTTTGAAATGTATTTAACCTTTGGGTTCTCTTAGTACATGAACTGCATTAGGGTATGATCATGTCAAAATCATGTCAAAAATATTTACAAATAACATTTACTTTTCTATTTTCTCCAGTTCAAAAAATCCCAAAGCAATACACATAAACACTGTAGGTATATTATTGTATAAAAGCTGCTAGCGTAACATTTATCCTCAAATAAGTACATTATGAGGCCCACCAGTATAAATTTTCCTCTCATTGCCCATAAATCTCATCTAACTCTATTCCATAGCTTCTCCAAATATTCCTCCTTATGTCTCATTGTGCAGCTTCAGTTTCTGAAGCACCTCAGACACCTAACTCCAATGGTTTAACTAATATTCTCCACAGGCTGCTAAGCTGTTATCATTAGCTACAGTTCCCTGTTATGATTTGTAAGCATTATCTTCATCCCAAATGATTAAAAAGTGTTTGAAAACATTCATCTCTAATGATCCTCTACATGCATTCAGAACTAATTCTTCAAAATAACATGAATATTCTGAAATGGTAGTGACCCAGCAACATCCTGTTTGGCCTCTGGGTCTTGGACAAGTCTTCTACTGTGTAATGGCTTACATTCTAGAAATACAGCCTTTGCATTAACATATCTACTCTACCTTTAAAAAACTGCAGTCTTCTGATTTACTAAGAACTCTGGGACCATAAAAACAATTCCGTTGCTGGTTTTCTGCAATGACATCAGAATACAGCAGTCTGCTTCCTTTCTTTCGCTCCTTATCCCTTCTCCTATATTTTTAATATTTATATATTTAATACATCTCACGTCATTATCGGGAATAACTGCTGTCAGGGATTCTGTAAAAATAGGGGAACTTAGATCTTAGAATTCTTTACTCTGCCTTTTGTAAATTCCACTTTCCCTAATTCACAGCAGCTGAAATGTACAAGCAAATGTAGATTTAGGGCTGCGAAACATTTTGCCTGTTGCACAGCTTTTCCCACAAAAATGTTTGATCTTACGACTTGCCAGAAGCAATTAAAAATGGACCTACACAGAACAGCGAGATCCAATGAAAGGAAAAATTACATACACCAGAAACAGCTGATCTAGTTCATCTACATGTTCGCATTTACACAAAAAAAATAGGTTATTTGCCTATTTTTAGCATTTCTTTTTCTCTTATTCTAGGGATGGGTCTACATTAGAATTTTCATTGTTAAAAAAACCTAAAACTTAGGATTATTCAATGATTGGAAAAATATTATATGATGAACTGGGTTTCATTAAACACATGACCACCTAAGTGTGTTGACACTGCATAAGCTTAAGAGTATATTCAACCAATAATGCATCATATTAGCAAAGGCTACCTGGTATCATTTCAACCTTTTGCTTTGAGCTGTGACCTACTGAAGAGTATACAAATCTTTCAGTAATTTAAAAAAAAAAAAAAGTATCTTTTTCTGCAGCCTTTTATTAAAGGTAAACCAGTACCCTGACAATACTGGCTGTTACAAATCTTCTACTGGAAGTGCTCACGCTAGCACTACTATTCTGGACAAACCATAATTTGATTAAGTACTTTTTTTTTGTTAACCTCATACATTTCTTATCAATAAACACTTCTGTCATGCTTTTTTATTGCGTATATTGTGTAGGTAGATTTCCTCAAGAAACGTGTTTTGTCACCTCTAGACTCTGCAAGCAGCCTCAACTGATTCATCCTACAACCTGCACAAAGTCTCACAGACCTTCCTGCATGGGACCATGCAAATACATGCTCCCTGTGCTGAGCTCTGAGATATTAATGGGTAAAATGCACAACTTAAGGCTAGGTATTAGTATTACTTAGCAGAAAGGTTCACATAAACCTAGAGGGTAAGGGTTTTCCAAATTGTTGTGTGGAAGAATATGCCTTTTATAAAATTTGGAAATGAGAAAACAGACATCTTCTCAAAATCTCACCAGTGATATGCTGCACTAGGCAAGGAAAAAGATGTTGTAGTAACACCTCTAATCCTCGTCCCTGCTTAGAATAAGGGTGTTGCATAGTGTGACATGCATTTGACAAATATGGCTAATTTCTGCATGTCTGGGGTCAGGCATTTACATCCACAATTGCAGACCAGTAACCCTAGCAGTTATGAAATTGTCTCATGGACCATATTCAGCTTTCAGAATGATTCTGTCAGTTAAGAGGTGAATAACTGTGCCTTTAACATTTTCAAATATCTACTTTTAAAAGTGAAACCATTCAATACTCTAGATTTTGTGCTATAATTCTGTCTCAAATAAGGAAGAGAGACATAAGGCCTATCGAAGTTATCAGCTTCAGACTTTTTGCATTCCTATTAGTGATACCTGTTTCCAAGATGAAAATTGACGGGCAATCATTTCTACCAGTAAGATCTGAAGAAAAAAAAAGTAAAAGATTTACTTTCTTTACATATAAAAAAAATAAAATAACTCAGATATCTGAACAAATCCTTTCATGAAAGAATTCAATGAAACATTTTCCAATCAAAAGTAATAGTCTTCACACAATGTTAAAATAGACAGTGCCCCTGCCTCTGAGCAGAGGGGTTGGACCAGATGACCTCCAGAGGTCCCTTACAACCTCAGCCATTCTACAGTTCTGTGACTCAAACCATTAAAAATAAATTCTGAATTATTTCAATGTTTTCTGAACAGTGGTAGCACCTAGTAACAGTTTTGACCACGATCAGTGCCAGCCAACATACATATCTAAAATAAGGATTTATCAAGAGTTTATACTTGAAACAGCTAAAATAAAGAAGTAGTGGATGAAAAGAGATTATACTCATTTTACAGACAGAAAAGTTATGATCAGAAAAGATAAGAAAAGTTTAGATCAGAAAGCCTATTTCCCATTTACACTAACAGCATTCACTATGCTGGCAGTATAAGGGGCCTTAATGCAGGTTTAAATTTAATTCATGTAGTGTACAGTGGACATAGTATAATTGAGAATAAGGCTGGAATGAATCAAACTGCTCAAGATTACAAGTTACATCTCTGAAAGATTAGAACATAACTCTTCTCATATAGTCCAACACGTAAGCACAAAGATTTCTGTCTTCTATAAAAGGTTATTCCATTAACAGTGCAAAAAGTTCCAAAAGCCTTACTGTAGTTTAAGATACAAGGACTACAGAAGAAAAAAAAAAAAAAAAAAAGAAAAAATCAGTAAAATATCCTTTGGTTTACTATCCTTTTTGTTACAACTATGGTAAATTAACCTTCTAGCTTTGTTGTTAGGATGCTGTTGTTCTTTTATATACATAAATATATACATACACACGTTTTTCTCTTGGAAGGCAAAAAGCACCATGATATCTCTCCTCATTCACAAAAATTCTTCCTTTGCGTATATGTATCAATCTTTTTAGGATTATCAGTAACAGTATACACAGAGAGAGTTCAAAAAACTGTTAGCTTTAAGAATAATAATACCAAGCATCAAATTCAGTAGTACATATAGAGCTACAGCTTGATATACGCTCACTACCTCTTTGATACTCAAAGTCAATACATTTATTCTCAGATATGAAACTGAAGCCATCCCAGGTGATGAGTCTCAATCTCTCTCGGACAGTAGGTAAACCCTGGGCAACTTAGAAGCAAGAATTGCTAATGTAAGAGTAGACAATGTGAATAACGTAGTATTTGACCTTGCATAATCAATGGAGAAAATTATGTCCCTTAAGAATGCCATATGAGAAGCCAAGGACCTTCAGTGCCTGCTACAGAAGTCAGAGAGATCTGAATGTATTTAGCAACTGAAAAGACCATGCAAGAAAAAAAAAAAGTGCTCTTTTTCTGTTCTTGTATGGAAACTCCCCATCCTGCTGAGGTATTCATAGAAACAGTTTAAAAGTACAGTTTCCAGAGGAAAAATATTCATCATTCAGAGAAAGTATTACTATTCTAACTGCATCAACAAAAATTACTTTCATCAGCAAAACAATTTCATTTGAAAGTACTTTATCATACTAGTCTAGTGATTATCAACTTCAGTTAAAATGGAAGTTTTCTCCATTCTTAGTTAAGCCTAATATATTTTTTTCACATTGTCTCATCATATTTGAATGATATAACACAGTTACTGTAGCAAGTAATTACTTTACCAAAGACTGCATTCTCTACAAGTAGTCTGATAAATAAGAACAAAAAATAAAAGCAATGATAATAAATATAAATTATATTTATCACAATAATGCCTAAAGGCCAACCACAAACAGTCTTCCCTTTCTCAGCACTGTACAAAAACAACAATTATGACTACTTCTTTAGAAAACACTTTTATATTATTATTTTGTAAGACTTCATGTATTCTTTTCTCTTTGCGGGAAAAAAACACATTTGCATGAGAAAAGATAGTACACCAATTCACTCTGAAGGCAGGGGACCTCAGAGCAACAGTGTCTAAAAAAAAATATTCCAGGGGCAAAGAACAGAGAGTATTAGAAGTATCATGAGCTTCCTGCTCTAAAATGGTCCTCATTTGATTCTATAGCAGTGAAAAAACTTCGATATTAAATTTTGCTACTAATTGTTTTTGCAATTAACAGGCAGGGTAAACATGCTGAAAAGCCTTTCCTCCAGTAGGTAGACAGTGTGTAACTTTTTCCCCCAAGTCTACTCAAGGCCATGTGTCTCTAATTCCTTACTGATACATTAATGAATATAACCTTTCCAAAGTTCAGTCCAGATAAGCTGGAGTTGATGAGGGCCAGTTGGCAACTGAACAACAGAGAGAAAGAAGATCAAACTTTTGAAAGATTTACACACTTTCATTAATTATCTTCCTAATTTATGTGCAGCTGAAGTGAACAGTAATTCCTGTGAGTGTCCATTTCCATGGTCCTGTAACCTCTCAGTATGATAGCAATGACACATTTCACATACTACAATTGTTAAAAAGCTGCAAAATCTGAAAGACTTATTGTGTAGTGGCATTCACTGAAAAGAAGTGTATTTCATTACTACCTTAGAGACTGCATTAGTTTCTTCCTTAATTTCTAAGTAGACTTCAATATTAACATTCATATTCAAAATTCTTCAGTTTTAGTATAACCCTTCCAAGTAGGACTCTGCCTATCCTAGTCAGTAAGAGTAGTCTTGGAGTCAATAGATTGAATTCTCATACCAGATAAAAAACTCACTATTTCAAAATCTCTTGACCTGTACCAGGTTTTCAGAGGTTTACTAGCTGTGCTAAACAAATTTTCTTCTCAGACATGTATTCTGAACAGTAAAAAAAAATAATAGAAAGAAAGCATTTATGTGACACAAGTGTCAAGATACAGTTACTGCAAACTCTAGTCTCCCTCAACTCTTCTTTATAAGTTCACAATTCTGTCCTACTATATACAAACTTTCTCCACAAGATTAAAAGTTTTCCTTCTTTATCTTTGTTGACTTTATTAAAGAAACTTCATAGTATTTAGAGTTGAACTATGTATTCTATCTGGAAAAAAAAATTTCAGCTAAACAATGATTAATTATAATAATACACCAGTATCTTTTTGAATCTTAGAGCTGTATTGCAAGTTGAAGATATTAAAAACACACAATGCAGCACAACATTTGCAAATATTACTTTAAATATAACAGATCAGAAAGGCTACAGTATAAGGTAAAATACGCACATTTTGATTCAATAACACATTATTAATTTAGAGGACAGTGAGGGATGTAATTCAGCATCCATACATATTAAAGTATTTTTCACCTTCAACAAGAGAAGGTGAAATACATAGCTTGCTATGACTGCATACGAGTATATTAACTACATCACGACATTTGTGAAAAGCTGTTCAACTAGCAGATCTTTTACACAACCTAAGATAAAAGACAAGCTTTCCAGGGTAATATGTCTAAAAAAAGTAAGAGCATTTCATAGTGTGCTTTTTTTGAAATTTCTCATTAGTACCTATCTAAAATGTATTCACTATACATAGTCATATATATAAAAATGTATAACTAACAACTGATTCACATATGCTGTTGCCTGAATATGTTGTTGCCAGGCAACTGCTATAAAGCATTTTGCACTGCTTGCAAAAATCTGAATGAATGATTCAAAGAGAGATTATTTCTAAAAAACTAGGAGGACAACTCACTACTGGAGTGACATGAATAATTCCTTGTGTATTTCAAGGATTCATAGAGAATGTTCCTTCCATAATTACCAATTTGAGAAAGGACAGCTCCTTTGAGTAGGATTTGAAGGGCATTCTACAACAAGGAAATTCATGTTCTATGCATGTGGCTAATGTTCCCGCCCGGACTCTGAACCAAAGCCATTGAAGTTAATGGGTTCCTTTAAATTGACTTCAGGGTCTTTTCATCGGGTATTTAATGTCCATCACAGGACAAAAATGACTGACTCCTAAACAAAAAAAACAGAAGACCATCACCTTACAGGAGATACAAATAAACTCTCAATAAAATTTTACCATCTCACAATATGCAAGTGAAAGAGAACAAGTCTATAAACACTTCTTTGTGTAATCTTCATACAGCTAAGGTGTAATCTCTCTGAGGCTAATGATATTACACAAAAGAGTAAAAATAGAAATAGAAACATCTATAATCCATTGATAACATGGATGTGATAAGCTATCTGCAAAAGAGATATTATTTGTCCCTTTAAATAAGTGCCATCCATTACAAAATTAATAGACCTTTGGCTGTCAGACCTCTTGAGAATTAAGAGGTGGAAAAGCACATCAAGAAAAGCAACTGGGAAACGGGAACTCCAAAGTACTTACCACAACCCTGACTCACAAGTTCTTTAAACATAAACATTAGCACAAAAAAATTTGGACTTTTTGTCCTTGTTTACAATGGCTGCAAGATACTTCTTTCCATTTCCTGTACAATATGCTTAATCAATAAGAACTGGTCAAAAGCTCAAAACGATTGTTCTTTCCATAATGAAAAAAATGGAAATCTATATATTTTCCATTTAATTCTTCAAATCTATTCATGTAACTGTAGCAAAAAGTACTGAAAGCAGTAATGATTGGTACTATAAATGATATCTTCAGTATTAAGTAGTAAGTATGACCAGTTTCGTTAATGGATTACAGTGAAACCCTTTTAATTCCGTACATATCTCAGGTTGTCTTGAACTAGCATGAAAAAGGAACTGCTTTACATGGAAGGAATCTGGCATCTAAATCCTGTCAGTCTGGAGATTTATAAAAATGAAAATGAATTAATTATAAATAGCAATTAAATTCATATAATTTTATTTGAATTATTTTCATGCTCTCAAGTGTAATTCATAGTTTAGGTCATCTGTCCGGATGCCGTTATAAATGGCAATCTCAGTGCTTTCAAACAGGCTGAGGAGATTTCCCATCGATAATATAAAATAATCTATGGAAAGGATATCCATTCCAGGCTGCACTATTTGCTTGGGCTTTTTCATTTCTTTGTTTCTTAGAATACACTATGGTAACTCAAAGAAATAGAAGAACTTTTACTCTGCCCTCTGTATTCATCATAACCTACTTGCAAAGCCGCTGCCACCAATCGATATAATCTCAAACTCAGGACATTTTGCAGATCGCTTTGCTTTCTTCACCCCCTAAATGTATACACAATATCAATTACATGTTAGGATTTTGTAAGACACGTACTGCGCTATTTCAAGAGGAACCAAGCTGCAATCAGAGGTTCACATTCATAGCATTGTTAGTTCTGATTGATTGAAGACAGGGTTAACAGCAGGAGAAACACTACGTTCATTTCCAGAAAAGGTACCTGTAATGATCTAAAAGTATGGTTAAAAATAGGGGTTTTATATGGTAAAACTTTTCATTTGGTGACTAAGAGCAACCTGTTATTTGTTACTCAATCAAGACTGACTGGCAGGTACAATTTTCTCTTCGGACTGCAGTATTAGAATATAAGCTGAACCACTCAGGGTACTAATTCTACTCAGTATGTGGAAACACATAAAAATCGGTATTTATTCACCAATTGAGTGAAAATTCCCATTACATAGGATTCTTTTGTTCTGTGGCCAAGGTGTGCCAAAAAAAAAAAAAAAAGACAAAAACAAACAAACAAACAGATTATGACTTTGAAGGTTGATACGGGTCAAAACAAGGCTATCAAAGTGTAATTAATTAGACTTCCTAATGTGACATCAAATTGTTTTTCTTCTAAGAAACAGCACTTCAACAAGGCATGAAGTCCTCGCAGCTTAGTTTATGAGAGGCAACAAAGGGATTCCAGTTTGCTACAAGAAAGTTTCAGCCTATGAGCACAGCCAGCACGGTATAAAATTGTGTCATATGAATTTTAATGTGACACAAGTATGAAAGATTCCAAAAGAACAAAGCCAGCACAGTCCTGTTCCACGCTACACAAATGACCTATTCTGATCGGAATAGCACACCACATTACAATCAAATTTATTTCAAAGGAGGGTCGCACAGGTCAAATGTAATGGCTGCAAGAATGAGGTATTTCCTTTATGTAGTATTAGAGAACAGCAAAATATCAAACAGTGCAGGAATGCCAGAGCACTGAAAAGAAAAGCATATTCAGGCTGCAGAGAAACAGATTTTTAAAAGATGTTTTAATTACAGTTACCCTCACTGACTACAGTTTCTAAGTTTCAAAGATACTTGCGATACCCCAATGAAGATGTCATGTATACATATGAGATGGTCTACTACATAGGTTTTAATATATATTTAAAATCTCAAGGCACCATAGAAATGTTTTATATACAGCTCATGCTTAACAAAAGTAGGGAGATAGGCTAAGTGGTCTAGCAGGCCAGATGTCTCTTCATGGCCTGATACCTCCATGGCAGAAACCATGATACTCCCAGTGGAGCAAATGTCAGATTCTACAACAGAGAGGTTGATAAAGCTCCTCGTTTTGGCAAGCTGACTATCCAACCCTACATCAAAAGATGCTACTTTAGCAACATAAAAAGACATCAGAACAATGAGGTCTACTTGAAAATACTGGACTGTCAGCAAATATACAGAAGTCCATTAAGATAGAAATCTAAAGGTGCACTTGATGATTACGGTGAAAAGAAGGCAAAAAGTATTGATGATCGGGTATTGCTAAACAACAAGTGAGGGCAAATTCTCACAGTACTTGTTGCCATGTATTTCCATCAAGACTTAGGCCTCATCTTTGACTTCAAATAACCTTTCTGAGCAGAATCACTTATCGATGGCACAACAGGTCCAAGTCCTGACTGTGCTGTTCAGAAGGGACATTTGCCCATCCTCTGTGATGGGAGACAGCACTAACACATATTATGAATCCAATTTGCAGATATGTGGGGAGTAGGTAGCCAGGGTAAGTACTTAAAGCAAAGTATAGCCATAATAAGTCAGACGTAGACATGTTACACCTTGTAAAAAAAATTCATAAAGAGTTGCTATTTTACCAAGTACAAAATCAATAAAAGGAGGCAATCAGAAGATGACTAAGACTTCAGTTTTTGAAAATGAAATTCTTGGAGAACAAAATTCCACCAGAAAGTTCACCCCAAGTCAAAGGTTGTTGCTGACTTTTTTTTTTAAATAAATACGAAATACGCTATCTGACTTTGCTCTACGATATTATGTTACTCAGTTTTACCTGAAACATCACAGGTTGCATTATATTGAAGTATCTTCCATTTGATTCCCAGCCAGGTCTCCTTCAGTCACAAAACAAGACAGGATAAAAGCTGTACTGGAAGAATTTCTGTAATGAGTTGGCTACCAGCCTAAAGGTTAGAATTAGTTTTATTGCCCAAGTCTAGCACTAAAATTGGTACTAGTCACCTCAGCTCTCCAAGTTCTAATCAATCTACTTTTCAGGAGACATCAAAATAGTCAAAGAACGTAGACTATTATGACCAAAAGAAAAAAAAAAAAAAAATCAGTAACTTCCAGTGTATAAGAATGAAGCATAACCAGCAAGAGATACTTTATTTACACATTTCAAAATTATCTTAGTCTTAGTTTCCAGAACCGATAGCTCTCCTCCCTCTTTTCAGTACTTTTGGAGGTTAAAAATATTAATTTGTTAACAGACATTTTTATCCCTGAAAACTGATGTATTCACCTACATTATGACAGCCCTAGTGTAATTCATTAAGGTTTGGACTTGGAGATAGACATCAGGGAAAAAAATACAAACCTTTACTGTTTCACTTCATGAGTAAAAATTGCATTCATTTAGAAAGTCACAAGAATCCAATTAGCTATGGATATATACACACATATTCATACTGTTCAACCATCACACTCATTTGAATTTTGATGCTATTTTCTATAAAATATAATCCGTTTTACATTGTACTTAATAGATTTATTCAGATGTGCATGCCCATAAGTCATATTTAAGCTTATACTACCACCTGCCTGAGGCTGTGTAGTCTGAATTGTCACCCACACACATCTCTTCAGTAGGAGAAAATCCTCCATAGACACTGTATGAACTGTTTCACTTCTGCTTAGTGTAGAAGTATGATAATCATTCCAACCATGAATAATATCCACTCTCAAAAAAATGCAGTTATATGCCTCCCCCCCAAAAAAATCAGATTAATGTCTCCAAAACAAAATATTCAAGCTACTTAAGATACATTGCAATGAAATATCACTGTTGTCTTAATTTCATTTTCACAAGTCAGCATGTATCATCCAAGATTACTGTTGCAAACTACATTTGTTGCATATACGCTACACACGTAGCTATAAAAGTATTCACATATATAGAGATATGCATATACATAATTTCACACTTAAAGGACTCTGAGATACCTTCAAATACAGATTTGCAAATCAAATAGATTAACGCAGCTTCCAACTACCAACATCAAGGTGATGCAACACCATCATCTCACTGCTTTGTGTTGGGCCCATCTAATAACACTGCTGAGCTGGGGAAAAACTGATGAGCGAAGGTTAAGCAGAGGAATGCCAGAAACAAACTAAGGCTTAGAAATTGCTTCTTCAGATAGATTAATGCTTGACTGAGGCATGAAGTGACTCTGGGCTTAAAAAAAACATTAATAAGAGCATCCATTCTCTTTGGATTTACACCACCTCTGAAACATTTGGAATTGGTGCTATTAAGGATTCGGACCAAATTCTTCTGTGCTTTTTTGGAATTAACAGCTCTGCCAAGGCAGCAAAGTGCTCCAAAGGTCAATTTATGATTAGTCTCCCACCATCCTGCACACTGTGTCTGCAAGCAAAGCACAGCATCTGGGGGGAAGGGAGAAAGGGGGAGGAGGAGATAAATATTAACACTGTGATAAGCTCGCAGAGCATGGCTTGGAGGAGGACACATTTCACAGGGCCCCTGCTCTGTTTGGTTTCGGGGAAGCAGGGAGAGAAAGCCCACCTTCCTAGAGGGGAGAGCACGTAGGGACCCTGCACTTTTCTGCTCACCTAGAGAAAAAAACATGAGTGAACCGAAAGAACCCCAGTCCTCCTCCCAGCCCCAGCCAGGTTTAGTCTCAAACCCACAGGGACCCTGGTCTTTTGGGATTATTGGCACCATCAGTAGTTGTGCAAGCCAGCAGAGGCCTCGGAGCTTCCAGCTCCCCTGAGCCTTCTCGTTCTCACGCACACACAAAGGGTAGGAGAAAGCCCAAACTGATGAGTCCCGGGACCGTCTGAAGTTTAGGAAATCCTGACCCCTGCACACACTCCGCTCCAACTTCACGGCCTCATCAGGGGAAGTGCCCATGGCCAATCTGATAACACGGTGTTATCTTCGGCCTTGCTGAGCATTCCGGTGGGTACTGAGGCCAGCCACCCTCAGCGAGGGGGCTGCCACTAGTTTTGACCACAGTCAGCCTCTGCATCTGCCTCTCGGTCCGTGCGGCTGTCACCCCCTTCCCACCTTGCCTGCCCCACGGCCCGTTGCAGGCTCCCCTTCCCCAGCCCCCCATTCTCTCGGGCACCAGCCCCCCCGCTTTTCTCAGTTTCTAGCGGGCTGTTCTGGTACCAGCCTCCAACGTTTTCAGACCTCGCCCTGAGTGAAGACATCCCTTTCCCAAAACGGGAGAGGGAGGGAGAATCTGCGCACAAAGTTTTTACAGATCCTGCCCGCGCCTGCTTCCCCCCGCTCAAGCCCCTGCCGGAGGCAGAAAGGCGAGGGGCTGCCCGGGGAGGGACGGCCCCGGGGGTGTCTGCCCCGGCCTGGGCTGTGGGGCTCGGGGAGGACGGAGGGACGCGGCAAAGCTCTCCGCGGACGGGGACCCTGGAAGGCGCTCGCTGAGGAAAGAAGGGAAGCGCGGCGCCTTCCCGCAGAGAGGGGAGAAGCCGGATCTCTCCGAGGTGCAATGGCAGCGCATCCCCACCGACCCCTACGGAGAAGGGAGCAAAGTCCGAGCAGCGGCGGTGGCAGCGGCGGCAGCAGGTCGCCGCGCCCCACGCTGGCGGCCCCGGCCGGGGGCACCGCCGCCCCTAGGCCGGGGAGGCGGCCGCCAGCGCCTCGCCCGCCCCGGGCAGGGCCAGCGAAGGGAGAGCTCACTCACCCCCAGCTTCCTGCTGCGGATTTTCACGTAGCCCTGCTTGACTATATCGTTAAAGTTGGAGGCCATGGCCAGCGCTGCCTGCTTCCTCTCCGCCGCGCCCGGAGTCCTCCTCCTCGTCCGCCGCCGCCGCCACCGCCTCCTCCTGCTCCTCCTCCCCCGGGCCCTCCCGGGTGCCGCCGGCCGTTGGCTCCCGAGGCGCCGCTGGCATCCAGGCAGCGGCAGGCGCCGTGCTCCGCTCCGCGCTCCTCCCGCGGCCGCTCCGCACCGCCCCAGGGGGCGGGAGGCGGCCGCTCCGCTCTTTAGCCGGCCCCTCGCTTCCCCCGCGCCGCCGCCCTAGCCGCCGGCCCCGCTCCGCACCGCTCCGCCCGGCGGCAGCTCCGCGGCTGCCCGCGCCTACGGCCGGGGAGGCGGGCGGCGCGGCGGGCGGAGCGGAGCGGGGACACCGCCCCCGGCGCCGCAGCCGCGGAGCCCGCCTCCAGCGCCGGCCCTGCCCGCCGCCGGGGGTCGGGGGCTGGGGGCCGCCCGGGCGGGGGTCCGCGGGGAGGCGGCGGGGGTCTCTTGAGCCCGGTGGGGCGTAAGCCCCCCTGCCCCGTCGCCCCCGGCATGACGCAGAGCTGATGCCAGATGCGCTCCTCGGCCTTGGCGGTTTTACCCGCTTTTCTCCAAGCCGTCGGATCGCTGTGGCAGGTCCCTTCGGAAACACGGCCCGGGAGGGCACCTTTCTGCGTGTGTATTCAGGAAGCGGCGTAGACGCCCAACACCAAACGTTGAAATACTGTGTCGGTACAGCTAACTCAATGAAACAAATATCTAAACTACTAAAGTAAAAAAAAAAAAAAAGCACACGTCCGTCTGAACTTGAAAAATGAAGTGTCACACGTAGGTATTCTACACCCTCCACACTGATGACCATGCCTTTAATTACTTATACTGCTCCTTGAGGTGGATCTGGCGAAAAAAATGACTTCTGAGAAAAACAGATAAGGTGTAGAAGAGATCAGGAAGAAAAAAAAAACACGACGGATTTGCTTCTGTTTGCTTTAGTTATGTGCAAAACGGGTGGACAAGAATGAACCTAAACTGCTTGAGAAAGAAAAACTACAAATGTATGGGCTTGACAAGAGAGGGCATTACTGTTGTTCTATAAAATTGTTCTTCATAAACGCTTTCAGTTAAAAAAGTTCAATTTTTATGGTCAGCTTAATAAAAGCTTCATAAGCTCTTTTCCTAGCTATCTACTTTCTACAGCACCGTTGCCCTGAAGTTTTATGAATCAGGAATTTACAGCATACAGTGTGCTACAGACTGAGGCAATGAAACATATTTCTATACTTGAAAGTTTTTCAGTTTTATTTCAGGTTTTGAAAATCGATACACAATATTCTCAGCAAGTGGATTATGAAGTTTGTTACAACTTAGTTGTTTTTGCATATCCAGCCTTCTGCAAATTAAACTTTCTCCATTAAAACTCTTCTGAACTTACATCTAGAGATTAATCTTGTAGAAAATAGGATACAATCTCAAAAATTATTACAGTGCTTGGGTGGTGGAATTATAAGGAAAAGCTTTGTAACTTCATTTTACAAAAGTATATATGGGAAATGGAAGATAAAAGAGTAATCCTGATACTTCTGATTTCCAAAACATTTTTAACGGTAGTGAAAGTATTTCTGCTAGCCCACCATAAACCAAGTATAGAATCCCACAAAAAAAAAAAAAAATCAGAATCTTAATGTTATGATCTAGACTCTTGCATCTTCATTGACTGCTGTTGGCTTTGCAACCAAGTCTAACAAGTGTGAAAATAATGATAGTAGGCCAAGAAAATTATTTAACCAGAATAACCCTCATTATTTTATTTGTTCTGAATTTTTTGACATAGTCAGTTAGTAAATGGTGAAGCAGATGGAAGTTTACTTATCCTTTTATTTTCTAGCAACTTGATTCCCAACTATATGAATTTTTGAACATCTGCTAGGAGTAGCACTTTGCCTTGTTTTTATCCAAGCACAAACTTCTATATAATTATGCAATTGTTCATAAAATATAAGATTGTAAAAAAGAATAGAGAAAAATATTTAGCCTACATACAGTTGTTGCTTCTTAGGTATTTCTAGCAAAATGTCAAAAGGATATTATAAATTTGAACTTCTACTTTGGGCAGAATATGACTTTTTCCTTAATATCAGTTGTAATGATACATCAAATCAGAATGGTCTGTAATTTTAGAGAGAAAACTGGAATTCTTTACCAGAGAATTCTTTCAAGACACCTTACAACACATTAAACATAAGCTTTGTTCATAATTAGGCTAGCGATTGCTTAAAGTGCAGAAAGCTCTTGAAGGATCAGAAAGGAGGGGAACATTTCTTTTCAATTGCCAACCAGAAAAATACATAATCCTATTCAATTAACTGACAAAAAGACATTTCCCTGTTAATCTCTAGATTAACCCTGAAAGATTTGTAAGTTTGTAGACCTCGTTTCACATGCAGTCTCTGTCCCCTTTCTCATCACCTCTCAACTACACAAAAATTGACTTGTAGGATCTGAGAAAAATTGTATGCGTCCTCAAATTGAGATAGAAATAATGGTATGATTTTTTTTTTAAGATTGTGCAGTATATCATACAAAAGGGGCAGCAGTTTCAGAACATACAGCATTCCTGGGCATTTTTTAGTTTTTCAGTCTCTGCGGTAAGAGGTAACTATACGGTAGAACTTGTGTCACCTCCCTAACATGAATGTCTTGGTGTCAGGACTCTACTTTTTGGAAAATCTCCTGGCAGTGGAATTGAAGAAGTGATATATTTCCAAAGCTAATCAGCCATTTATTCCTGAGTATATTATGTTATCATACAACATGCATGGAAAATTATTTTAATGGTATAGATAATAATATCTCTATTTTTCTTTAAAATCCATGTCTGAATTGCATTATTATTATTTATTCTATTACAATAAAAATGCAATAAGGTATAAGAAAAATATGTGTAAAATACAAAACATTTTCATTCTACATTCTACAGAGTGTAATCTAGCTAGCCTGATCTTAAAAGATGATCAGTCTGTTGTTTATTTTCAGCTGCTTTGGATAGCACCAGTCAGAATGATAAAATATTCATTTGCATATGGGTCCCATGAGCAGCTTGTGGCACAAATGCATAGCAAGGCCACTCTGAATCACAGGAAGACAGCCAAACTCTCTTGTTACTTCCCTGCAAAAATAGTATTGTGTTCATAACACATTCGTACATTGTGTTTGCTGTGAAAGTCACAACTTAGGAAGGAAGATTTCCCAGACCAGTCACCCCAAATGCTTTACCCTGTTTTTCTTCAGAAATTTCAGGAAGGCAAATGTTCTCAGAAACTCAACAGGTACAAACTCAATGGAGCCAAAAGGTGGAAGCAGGAAAGACATACTATGATACCTTCTGAAGAATACATTACCATGAACTAATGTCTTATATATTTTGTAAAATATTATTTCTGATATGCCTGTTGGTGTGAAATCATTATTTGGAAAGGGAAATGATTCATCATGTAATCAAGTCACAAATTATTTCAAGCAGAGAATTTCTAATCTACTCAACGTAAATTCAATCAAATCTAATACTATTTTGGACAGACAATATGTATTGCCATTTACCTCTGTCAGAAAGTAATTAGTTTAAATGAAATGATCTTCTCTTGTGCAAAATGAACAAATTTTGGTAGTATATATTTTAAATCTGACTTTATATATCCCCCATGAATTCATGGATTATTCTGCAGTAACAGTTAACACAAGTGTTTGAGATTTCCAGCCAGGATGGACACACTTGCCAAAGAGGAGCACAGATTGCTCCTTCTCTCAGTTTTTAGCAAAGGAGCCTGTGTTTCTCCCTCTTCTTCCCTGACCGGATACCAGCTGAATCTAAAGGAGAACCTCTGGTTAAAAGTTTATCAGGGAACTGGCAGTTAGTGTTTAATCAAGACATCTGATAAAAAGCATGTTCTCACCTAAAGCTGCTTCCAATCTAAAATAAACAGTAATTTTATTATGGTAATAGAAATTTGCATAGGCAATGCCAAGAAAGAAACATTAGCTAATGTATTATTAACGCATTGGAAGCCTACCTTCAGCTAGGCTTCAGACAATTATTTTGCTCCAACTCATAAATCACATACTAACCGGAGTCCTTTGTGAACTAGCATGAAACATAAATCACTTAGATAGACAATATTAAAAAAAACCCTATTGTTTTCCATGGGCATTGTAAAAAGCAAAGCCATTAGTTTTTGCATGAAACCGCATGCATATTTATTACTGGCTTACTATACAGACCCATAGTGCATATTCCTTCGTCCTCCAAATACGGGGTAGGCAGATAGGCTAACATCTTACCCTGTTGTTTCAGATCTGTGTCAGAAAAATAAATTTCGAAAAGTGACATCTCCTGGTTTATAGGGTGATATATTACAGCTGATAGTTTAGTTTGTTTCTGGAGATCAGAAAAAGGAATATTGGGACCCCTGCTTTTCTATCAGAGAGCTAGAGTCAAACCTCTGCTCCTCTGAGACTGCCTTTTGACACAAAACATAATTCATGCTTTTTGTTATTTGCCCCAAAACAGGAAACATCATGGGCATGTTTGGGGCGCCAGTAACTTTGTTGGCAAACTAACTTTGTCCTGACAGATGTAAGGACAGTAGCTACACCAGCCTGAGGCATTACTTTCCCCAGATGCCTGCCCCAGACAGGTTTTAGAGAGCAATGTCCTGTAGCAGGGATATTAGAAGTATGTGTATACTGGCTTTATCATACGGGACTTAGACTGACATTTGACTATGAAGTACTATATCCAAGAGTAAGACACTTTGCTTCTGCTTATTGGGGAAATAATGTTTTGAATTAAGGCAGCTAAATCTTAGAGAACCCATTAAGCCTAATCCCTTTGCAAATAATATAGCTATAAAATCAATAATTTTCTGACTGGCTTCTGCCGATTTCTAAACATGAAACATGGTGAATACCACGTAAGTGTTCTATTTAGAATAATATCTTTGGCATTTTACATATGATACTCCAACAATCTTCAGAAACAGTTGCATGAAAACTTTTAGGGAATTAAATCACATTTTGTGTATAAAGTATTATTTTTGATTATACTTATCTTTAAAAACTCAAAGGTTGAAACTTAGCAAAGTAGATTTAAGATCAGAGGCAAGCTTGAATTCTCATTCTTCAAATTTTTCTACTATCAGAAGCCCTGTATTAGAAAAATATTTTACATACTTACCACCGTTCTTCATATTTGCTATGACTTTCTAGTCTATAAATTGTCAGAATTATCCTCTGTTAATGAAAAAGACTACAGTGGGAAAAAAGCTACCAAATTCATTCTAAGCATATGCTATTCCTACAATTCCCTACCCTCCCACAGGGAAGTTATAATATGTGATTGACAGATCTGTTTGTCCAGCAATTCTATCCTCTCAGATAACCTTTAAATCTGGTCTTGTGATAGAGTCTCAAAAAAGAGGAATTTCCTTCCGAATGAAACCATGTGATATTGAGAAAAAGAATGAACGTAGGAAAGAGTACTAGTCATTTTATGCTTCTTATAATATGAAGAATAAGGTTTTATGAATATGTCTTCAGAAATTTGCACGAGGAGAAAACCGACTGGAAACAAAGAATGTGATAATGAAGATGCAGGATACAAACGTTAACTGAAGAACCTTAAGAAGGTGGAGGAAAGGGACGGACTGTAACACAATGAAGTGTCTCGGTGCTGAATTTCACAAGCTAGGAAGCAAAGTCTTCCAAAACACAAATGAAAGCTAGGACAGTCCAGCTTAGCATATTTTTGTGTTATAGTTGTGTCATCCTTTCCCCTTCTTACCCATTTCCCCATGGGGAGGAGAGAGCAAGAACACAAGAAAATAGGAGGAAAAAAGGTCTGTCTTAAATTTAAAGGTGATTCCAGCTTAACCTAACAGAAAGAGGAGTGGAACCTAGCTGAGACGCTGAGGAAAAAAATGTGACTATTGCTAAATACAGCCTTCATCACACATTTTGTTGCCTTTTTTTTCTGTATTTTTATTATATTGTTGTAACTTTATTCTTTAAGGGTATTACAGTCTTTTAGCCTTAAATTTTGCCTAGTGGGAAAGCTGACTCTGAGCAATCATATGCAGACTAATGTATTCCATTATTACAGGTGTGTTGAGCCTATCCTTAAGACGTGGGAACTCCCAATGTTTTAATATCCAGCTTCCACCCATATTGCTCCAAAATAGCCAACCAGAAACGCATACCTCCACTTGCATTGTCTAGACTAGCTGGGATTTGCCAATGTGAAGATCTGATGGAAAGAAATAACAAGAGTTATGTAGGAGAGATTTTTGAAACATGTCAAGTAGGGGTCATCCTTGAGAACATGCTCAGGATCTTCATGAAGCTTGACACAGCCTAGCAGACAACCCAGTTTGGTGGGAATGAAAAAAAAAGTGAAATCAGTGTGAAAACTGATGTCAGATAAAGGACAAAGACTACCAGCAAAGGAAGGCAAGTAAAGTTCATTATCACATATTCAGCATTGCTGTTATCTTTTGGCCAATCCCCTTGATCACACTCTGATCTATATACAGCATGAGCTTCTTATGTCCAGATGTTGCAGGAGACAGTGGGTGAATTGTGGTTACTGAGGCTAGGACATCTAATAGAAGAGAAAAATCACAAATTCCTAGCAGTCTAGAGTTCATTGGTTTTACTCACAAAATGGCTTGTTTAAAATCCAGCTGCACTAACAGTGCAACAGCCCCTCACACTTCGAGCTGACCCTGCAGCCTGAGAAGAGCATCTGTATGCATAACTTTTCCATGCACTCACAACCGAAAGTTATGCCTTCACTATTTCAAATAGTGGCCCTTGTGGATATCAGATATTTCAGAATATAATATTACTAATGCTAGTGGAGGAGATAATTGTCACAAACCCACTATCTCAGCATCATATCTCACATGGTTTACTTTACCTCAAAATGTACCGAAACTTCAGAGGACTGGATGTAGCACTTTCTCCAGGAGAGTGTACAAACTCATGGTTTTATAAAGCTTTGTTTGTCTGAGAACATCCTGGCAACACTGTACCCCAAACTGGTGCATACTCCACTGTTGTGTGGATGTATCTGAACTGATGCTAGCAAATGGATGTCAAATTCGCAGACATGTTCTGTGGTTGCTGTCAATACCCGCAACTTTCACAGGACTAGACTGGGGTTCACAGAGTCCAAAACAAAAGTTTGAGCTTGTGGAGAGATCTAATTTTCATGACCTTTTGGGTAGGGTCCAAGAGCCGAGGATTATACTGAATTTTTGTAAGCCCTAATGTGACTGCCTTCAATCCAGTGAGAAACTCAGCACCAATCTGTTAAAATCTGCAGGAATTGTGGTTGTGGTCTGCATTTTCCCTGGGTTGGTACTGACTTTTTCAACTCTGTATGACCCCAGCAATTCCATCCCAGGTCCTTCGCGTGGGCAAGTGAGGAGTGACACAAGGAAAAACCTATTTCAGTCCTCACTGCCATGTGCTTTCCACTGGAAGTGGAGTGTTGTGTCATGTTGCTGTTTTTAATGTGTTTACCAAGTCATCTCTCCTCACCCTCCACTGCTTGCAATATCAGGTAGAGTAGGCAGTATGCACTGCTTCAGGGAATGTACAGTGTAAAACATAAATATTCCCCTACTTATCTCCAAACACATATGTATATGATTTTGCAATTTACTTAATCTTACCTGAATAACTTTGCGAGATGTTTCATTATTAAAGTCAGTGATTTTCTGCAGATCTTCATAAGAAATAAAAGTATTCTCTATGTAGCTAACTGACAATCCTTAATCTTTCAAGGGTAATACTTAATGCTATTTTTTTGTAGCTAATGATTTTTTTGTAGCTAATTATTTTTTTTTCCACTATAGAACAGATGAAGCTGCAGCTTAAGAAAATAAAAAATGAATAGACTTTATCTGAAAAAATGGAATATATGAGTATTTTTGGCTGATGTAGTTGCCAAAGCACTCTTCACGATATTTGATAAGTCATGACAGTCAGGTGGATTCCCTGGAGACTGGAAAAATGGAAACATTGCACCCATGTTTAAAAAGGGTAACAAGGAGGACCCTGGGATCTACTGATGCGTGAGCCTCCTCTCTGTGCCTGGGAAGATCATGGAACAGATCCTCCTAAAAGCTAGGCTAAGGCACATGGAGATCAGGGAGGTGATTGGAGACAGCCAGCATGGCTTCACCAAGGGCAAGTCCTCCTGCCTGACCAACCCAGTGGCCTCATAAGATGGAGTGACCACCTCAGTGGACAAGAGCCAGTGTTTTCTATCTGGGCTTCTGTAAGGCCTTTGACATAATGCCCCACAACATCCTTATCCTCTCCTAAATTGGATAGCTATGGATTTGATGGGTGGACTGCTGTGTGGATGAGGAATTGGTTGGATGGTCATATCCAGATGGTAGTGGTCAATGGCTCAAAGTCCAGATAGAGATGAGTGATGAGTGTTGTCCCTCAGGGTTCCACATTGGGACCAGTACTCTTTAAGATCTTCATCAGTGACATGGACAGTGGGATTGAGAGCACCCTCAGCAAGTTTGCAGTCAACACCAAGTTGAGTGGTGTGGTTGACACGCCTGAGGGATGGGATGTCATCCAGAGGATCCTGGATGAGCTTGAGGCATGGGCCCACGTGAACCTCATGAGGTTCAACAAGGCCAAGTGCAGGGTCCTGCACTTGGGTCGAGGCAACCCTGGGTATCAATACAAGCTGAGAGATGAAGGGATTGAGAGCAGCCAATGCTGAGACGGACTTGAGGGTACTGGTGGATGAAAAGCTGGACATGAGCCAGCAATGTGCGCTTGCAACCCCGAAGGGCTGCATCCAAAGATGGGTGGCCAGCAGGTCGAGGGAGGAGATTCTGCCCCTCTACTCCATTCTGGTGAGACCCCACCTGCAGTACTGCATCCCGCTCTGGAGCCTTCAGCACAGGAAAAACATGGACCTGTTGGAGAGGGTCCAGAAAAGGGTTACCAAAAGGATCAGAGGGATGGAACATCTCTCCTATGAGGACAGACTGAGAGAGTTGGGGTTGTTGAGCCTGGAGAAGAGAAGGCTCCAGGGAGACCTTATTGCAGCCTTTCAGTGCTTAAAGGGGGCTTCTAAGAAAGATGGGGACAGACTTTTTAGCAGGACCTGTAGTGATGGGACAAGGGATGAAGGCTTTAAAGTGAAAGAGGGTAGATTTAGACTAGATATAAGGAAGAAATTTTTCACAGTGAGGGTGGTGAAACCCTGGCACATGTTGCCCAGAGAGGTGGTAGATGCCCCATCCCTGGAAACATTCAAGGTCAGGTTGGACGGTTCTCTGAGCAACCTGGTCTAGTTGAAGATGTCCCTGCTCATTGCAGGGGGGTTGGACTAGATGACCTTAAAACCCTTCCAACCCAAACTATTCTGTGATGCTATGATTTTTTAGGTCAATCATTTCAAAAAAAGCTTTTCAGATAAGATAATTTTTCTCTGAAAAATTGCTCTCATCACATTTTAAAACCTTTGTGACATTTTAGGCTGAATGAGAAAATCTTCTCTAATATTCATTCATTTGTTCCTAAATGTACATGTAAGCATGTGTTCATGCACAAATAAATGTGGAGTCCAAAGTGTAACTTATAAAAGAACTGTTACCTGTTTTCATGCCCTTACAGTGTCATAAAGCTCTTGTATATGCCTATAAAGTGGAGTTAAACATTTTATGGATGTTTAAAAATCATCCAGGAATCAGTATGTGACTTGACTGCTTTTTTTTTTTTTTTTATAGCTTCAATTTAGTTATACAGATCTGGGCACCTAATTCATTCTTTTGTTCCAAAGACAGTAATTTGAAAGGAGTACTTTCCATGTACTTAACAATTTGGAGCACTAAATGTATTTTCAGACAACTGTAATGATTTGATAGAAATTTCTGAGTTGATCATTTGTGACTGTCAGATATGCTATTACTTGCCTATCATCTTTTATTAGAAGGTGATGTTAGTATTTGCTCTTTCTGCCTGTTTTTTTTTTAACCACGGATGATCCAGGTTTTACATTTTAAATATGATTAACTATTTTAAGCAGGAGCAAGCATTCTTACTTGTTTCAAAGAGATAGTTACATCTGTTACATGATATCCAGTAGGTATTATATTTTTTAAAAATTGAATTTTTTTTTTTCTCTTCTGAATCTGCAATCCATGCTCGAAGACCAGCAGATATGTTTTAATTGCTCCTTTTCTGGAAGGCATATTTAGGTGGGATACATTTATGAATTAAAAAAATGGTACTCTTTTATAATGCTCAGTTTGTTAATTTTAAAAATAATGCATAAGTTTGCTACAAAAAAAATACTTCTTTTATCCTCTGTGAAGGCCATCCCTGTTTGAAATAACAACCAGCATGGTGATAAAGGCTAGGCATCTGCCAAGATTAAAAAAGGAGGAACTAAAAAAAAAAGTTTTTGAATTACATCCTTCATAATCTCAATAAATAGATATTAATAGTGGCTATGAGATTGTAGGTTACGTCTTCGGAGTCTGGTGGGCAGTAGAGCAACCCTAAATGTGGGTGACATAACAAACTTAACGGTAATATTGATTACATTGAAGAGATCCCAATTAACTCTTCATAGTTTTGCTGATTCCGTTTCTGACTGGAAATCACAGTAAGATTATTAAGGAAAGACACAGGTCTACCTAAGCAGAAATCAAGAAGCGAATTTAACATCCTCTTTCATTAGCCTAGTGTAGTACTCATTGCAAGCAATAGAATAGTTTCTATAGATCAATGTGCCTGCAACAAAGTCCCATCTAATAAGCAACCATCATAGACATCTGAAACTATATTTTCCCGTCTCTGCAAAATGGAAGCTTCTAACTTAGGTCCATGGTAGATAATTGCTAAATGCACATTTGATTAAATTCTCTCCATCCTAACACCATGATCATACTGTTGCATGATCCCAGCTAATGAAGAGAAATGGAAAAAAAGTCTCCTTTCCATTCATACACTTTTTAAGGGAAACTTAGGGAGATGTTTTTGTTCACTGCCTGCTGATAGAAGTGCATTTTTTAAAAAATAAAGAAGGGTGGGAAAAAAGTGTCTTAGATGAGACCAGTAGAAGCAGCCAGAGATGAAGACAACACAACACCCGTAGGAAGCTTCATGACTCCACAGGGAGCTGGGTCACGGCAGAAGTGAGAACTGCACAGTCTGTTCTTCAGCATTCCTCTGCTGCTATGAAAACAAAAGCAATGAAATTAGGTTTCGGTAAAGAAAGTACACATAATCACACGACACAGGGATGGCAGCTGACAACCATAAAAATATAAAATCTATTTATGTACCATCAAAAAGATGTGTTTTCATATGAAGTAAAAAAAAAAGGTTGCAGTTTCAAAATCTTGCTGGAGAGACGTTTGTTTATCTTTGAGGAGTGAATGACCATATGTTTTAATTGCTGGCATTTTCCATCTTAGACCCTTCTACATCAATCAATATCTAACAAACATTCAACTGCTACTGTGGCATTGGCTCAAATCTCTAAAAAAAGGCAACAGAGAATCTCCTTTGAATACTACTAAAGATCATTTAAGGTCATTGACATGTGACACTGGTTGGGTACTCAGAAAACCTAAGTGGTGAGCCTCAGAGCAACAAAAAAATTGAAGCTTTTTTGGATGTATTCACAGACTGGTGTCAGAGGAAGGTGTCTATTCACATTTTTCTGTTTTCTGGGCATAAACAATTTAGGATTTGCAAAGGACTGAATGAGCAGGTCCAACATATGTGCCAACATTTTATTAGTTTTTCTCTGGTCTTGTATGAAGTTCAGATAATTTACATATTGTGTAAGCTGGTTTTCTTCTTTTTATTACAATTGCTTTCATGGTTTCTTCAACATTTTCCTTCAATTTACCAGTTATATAATGTTTTTATGATTACTCTGCTAATACATTTTAACCAGCCTATGCATTTAAGTATAGATTTATATAGGTGTATAGATTTATATATATTAATACCTTCCTAACAATCATGTCGTAATAGACCTCAGCCATACAACAGCAGATGAAAATACCTCTCTTTGTTCCACAGCAGTTACAAAGCCAGCCCTGTAGTGCACAACCGTATCTCCTTCTATCAAAGCTGTGCAGCTGGAGGCCTATTCTGCTCTCACCAGTGTGTGTGCATGCATTTGGGTTTTGAGTGGATCTAACTTACAAAATGCTAATTCCATTTACATGCTAAAAAATGTGCAGTCCCGCATCTATGTCCTACGAGTAGGAAGCTACTGAAGATTTTTGCCTCATAAAATATCCCTTTAGGTTATGGGATTTTTTTTCCCTTGCATGTTTGAAATAAACCTATTTTACAAAGACACTTTCAGAAAAAGGGAACAAACAGGACTTCTTTTAATCTATTGGTAATGGTGGCACTTTTTGCTCAGCTTTTCAATGCTTTTTTATTTGTCGGTTTATTTTTAATGGTAAATGGTACATTCTTTCTTGTGTCAAGACCTGAGTTCAGAAAATCCTTTCCTGAATATTATAGTAGTAGCTTATTACAGCTTATATACTCAAAATGTCTAATGCTTTCCAATTTGAAGAAGTTTTTCAAAACTTCCACATTTCTGCTATTTGCCGCAGACTGTGGAGCCTGAAGGGAAGAAATCTGTGAAGATGACAAAACTGAGATTTCTCTTTTCATGGAATCACATTCTCATTTGACTGAAGGTACAAAAACTGAAATATTTCTTCTCTTAACTGCTGTTCCTCAGGAAAAAAATCTTGTCTGCATGCCAAAATCACCCTGGCACATTCCCAGACCAGGTTTATACTACTATTAAGCAATGTATTAAGCAGCCACATCAAGCTGCCTGGAAGTACCTCATTACTGCAAGAGCAGAAGGAAGAGAATTGAAAGGTGGATTTGGAAACGTCAGAATTCAGATTGATTGCACAGTCCTCAAGCCACCTCTTTTCCTAAGTGCTTGGTAGTACAGCCTTTAGTTACTTGGCATAATACAATTTTTGACAGGAAATCGCTGATTGTCCTTGGATTACGTGCAATGACAGAGCTAGGACTACACAGGGAGTCGTAGCTTGTGTTAACTTTCAAATACCTCTCTATGTAACCGGAAGAACAGGGGGCTGATACAGAGGAAATGAATACGTCCATTTATGTCATGTTTTGAGCCAGCCTTTAACAAGGAACTCAGGACCAGTGCATTAGATATTAAGAGAAAATAATTTAATAATTTTTTTTTTTAATTTTTCCCCACATATGTTTTTAGTTTTATTGCTCTCTAAGACTTTCTCAGTCATATTTTCCATGAAAGAGCATTCTAAAAACTTCTGCTTCCATTTTTTTGCCTTCTGCAATGACAGAACAAAAGCCCACTATTATTATTCAAAAAATCTATAGGCGAAGAAAGTCAAAAGGATATTTAGGCATTCACAAGGAATACAGAAATTTCTTCTGAGTCCTAGGAAATCCCAAAGGATGGGATTTGGGGAAAAAGTGGTGTCTGTAAGAATTCTTGTTCACTCTCTTCTGCACCCATTCTAGATTGCATTTGCCTTAACCTCTGCCTACTGTCAGCGAGAACAAAGCACGAACATTAGTTACCCTACTGCATAATTCAAATGAGCGTTATGTTGGTATCTTTTTATCATAATCTGAATTTACTAGTTTGAAATAAGTGACCTCAAGTCCTAATTTAAATATGTCATTGGTCAGTTTAAACATAGAAGAAGGCTACCTGAAGTAACGTGAATTACAGAACAGCAGATTTTTTTATATGACTTCTTTTGTATCTCTTACATGTTCTGACTTTAGTACTGTACAAGCCTTGCACAAAGTGAAGACCGCAGCACAGGTTAGTGTAAGCTACAGAACAGCACGATAAATCAAGAAAATAGGCATGGACTTTCATGTTCAGGGCTTGAAACTTTTAATTTCTCAGTGTTAACAATCATTATCACATAATGTTAACAACATATCATGTGAAAAATATATAAGAAATTTTAAGATTTCTTTAAATAAAAATTTGGCAGAATCCTGTGTTTCCTGTTCATGGTATGTATCTGATTTTGAGGTTTGTATTTAGGCACAATATCCATGTATTATGTTAAATTCATTCTAACTTATTACTAGAGATAGCAAAACAAAAAAAAATTATTGGAAGTTTTGATTAAAATAAGCACATATTCTGATTATTTATTTTAATCATAGAAATCATACTTCAGTGGAAAAGTCTTTTAAAAATAACTACAACTCTTTTCACAACACAAAAAGTTGTAACAAAAGAGTTATCACTATCCCTGGCCAAAATCACAAAAATTTGAAATGAAGTAATCTTTCAAATTTTTATGATTTTTTTGTATCAATCAGCTCCATGAATAACAAGCTGGAACAACAAAATGCTTGCTTCACTTCCATTTTTCAGTTTTCACCTAGAGGGACTGTGATGTGCTCTTCATACTAAGCAAGACTGCAATGAGATCCTGATATTTAAATTCAGTGGACCCTAATCAACAAAAGCAACAATTAAATTCAGGGTCTCCAGACCCAAGAGCACAATTCTTGCAGTATGTTGGATAAAACCAGAACTGGTATTTTACTTTTTTGGTGGTTGGGGTGAGAAAAAAGAGAACAATATGCAAAACAGCAGTATATAAATTTATTCTTTCAGTTAATTCAGCAACTTGGAGAAGGATTCATTATGATTTCTGTCTGGCACAACTTAAATTCATAACAGACTGCCAAAGTACTGCAAGAATAACTATTTCTAATACAAAAATAAGAGTGGTTCTTAATCAAAAGAGCTCTGCTGTCACTTTTTTATTTAAATGATTGTACATAGATGATACAGCTGGTCTCTTTGAGATTGCAGACACCTTTTTAACATACCAAAGCAAGCTGCATAAATGATTAAAGATATTAATCCATTCATTTGGAAGTGGGAGGGATCTTGCAGTGTCTTAAATCTAAAACAGTGCAAGTAGGCCTGTAAAGCTCCCTGTTAGTACCAGTTAGGCCTAAGTTGTGGTAGAGCACACTGATTAACTACAAGCACAGGAAAGCTAAGAGCAAGTAGATGGAAGAAGCAGACATATGGAAGCTGCGATAGAGGCCTGTCTTCCAATATTAGAAAGCATTTGGTATATAATGTTAGGAGAACTTGAACGAGTACCATCTTAAGGTGCCCTCAGAGACCCCCACGTTCCCAATTTGTCAAAGAAATGCCAGCTAAATATCAGGGAGTGGGATGCCTCTGTACAGTAGACTAGACACGCTGAACTGCTGCAGTGCAGGAGATGTGCTCTCTGTCAGGTGTGACTGCATTCAGTCTCACTAGGCATTCACCTCAAGTAGTGCCAAGGTAGTCAGAGACTCTCAACAGACCAACATGGAATGAGGACTAAGCAGAGATTTTAATAATATTGGTTTTGCACAGACTCCAGCAAAAGCATGCAGTAAGTATACCATTACCTATTAAGTTAGATGGACATTTTGGGTGATGCATTTCTTTGTATGGTGATTTGGTTTTGTTTCAAACACAGACAATGATGCAAGAGGTGTCTGTGACAAAAGGAATGGGCCTTTGCCCATAAGTTGATGACAAAGACAAAAGAAGAGAAAGAAATAGCTTGGAGGAGGAGGAGTTTTACTGGGACTACTGACTAAAACTGCTTTCTGAAAGCCAAGTGAATTTCTGAGAGAAGTTGATAAGCCTTGAAAAGTAATTCTGTCTTTCTCATTGGACCATCTCCTATAATGTTGTTTATGTAACTTCTCTACAGACAAACTATCTGGGAGAAAGTGATTTAATGTGTGCCCATGGGAAAAGGGCGTTTGCAGGTATTGAGAGAGCAAACGTGGCTGGCAGGCTGACCAGCAGAGTCAGAGAAGATGATTGCTTAAAAACAATACAAGCTACTAATTTTCTTTTGCCTATGGGAAGAAAAAAAAGGCTATGAATGCCTATTATATTTTGTTATTGAATGCTTATGTAATTTTTTTTTCAGTTCTGTTTTCACCAACCAGATTTTGGTACAGGCTGATGTATCATAGCTATGATTCTCTCTTTATGTATTGTCTATTCCAAGTGCATTCTACAAGAAAGCTAAGCCTTGTACATGGCAAGTCTCCACAAGACACTTTCTAGAAGAACTTTGAAGAAAGTTATAAATGGGTAAACTAAAGCGGTTTTTCAGTTCAGAGACCAAATACAACCAAAAAATGCAACAAAATGGGGAGGGAGAAGTCTGCTTAAGGTGAAATTAATTAGGAAATTGCAATCAAAGGAATGGAATTGCCCAGTTGCATGACTAGGCTGACAAAATTTTGCTGGTTTGACTAGCTTATCCCTCATACACTGTAGGACCAAGAACAATACGGTTCTAGATGGCATCTTTTAACTAGAAGCAGGATGGGCTTTTCTTTCTCCATATAGGTAACCTGTTCATTGACTGAATGATATTGTAAAGTCTATTTCTTCTAAAGTGTTTAGACCATTTTATACAAATAACTTTATAAGAGGTAAATATGAGAACAAGGAATCTGCAAGCCGTGTTTCTTCCTCATAACTCTTTAAAATGTGATAAACCAGCTTTGTCACAGACGTTCCAATGATATCAGTACAAAATATAACTGCTTAATCTGAAAAAAGTTATAAGAAACATCATTCTATATTGTCTTATAAATTTATATAAATTATATATCCTTATAAAGGATTTAGAACACTCTCATGAGAAAGGACACAATTAAACGTTTGTTGTCTTCAGGTAGGAAGACCTACACATCTACGTGTACTTATTCTACAAAGCAGGTGGGCTAGTATGGTAAAAGGGCAGGTTAGGCATTGTGCTATTTCTTAAGAGAAAGAGAAGTTTTGGGAATGAACTCTATCCTGAGCAAAAAGTTGTGCTTTTGTCTTGGAAAGGTAAACTCTTCTACTCACCTGGCATCCCTAAAGCTCTCCCATATATGCGTGTATTTTAGAAAGGCCAGAGTTACTTGCCAGTTTCTATTCTAATCAAAAGATAAACTGAGGGCAGCCCGTATTACATTTTTAGGCAATTCCTTAATGCTTTCTAGTTAAGAATCTTTGAAATCTCCAGTTTCTGTGCTCGGTCAAGGAAGAGCAACTGTTGTTCTTGACTGCTGAGTGTCCTGTCAGGCTGTGGCAGGTGAACCCAACCGGAGAACCTGAAAAATTAACCTGCATATGAAGAGTGGCAGTAGCTTGGCCAAGGCTTTTTTTTTTTGCTTTGTATTCCCTAAAAATATTTGCTTCTGAGGAGATAGCAACAATTAAGTTTAGTTCCAGAATTTGAAAGATCTCTGCAGGCAGTCAGATTGCCTATTTCTACGTTGACAGCACATCTGACAGATGAAATGGCTGTCAGATTACAGGTATACACTGATGCATATAGACCATACATACAGAAGTGAAAGGAGGGCAGACATATTACATACTGACCCCTCACAGCAGCCTGAAATAAGTTATATTATAAATTCTGCCCTAACATTAAGAAGCAGTACAGACAAAAAACCCAACAAGTTATAAGGGAAACGTCTTAAATTTACTACATTTTGCAGATACTAAGCCTGATTTGTTTTGTTGGTTTTTTTAAATGCAAAGAGGAAAGTGCATTTTCCTTTCTCAGAAGAAAGTTTTATGCAGCATTTTCTTATAGAATTCAGAAACATATTATCCTGATGCTAGAAAGTCACAATGGCACGGTCTCTGAAATCATCACATTCACATCCCTGTCTGCTCTATTAAAACTCAATGCCTGTTCAGCTTTTGTCAGCTCACAAAGGTGATGCAAAATGAGAACAGTACACTGAGCTACCACTGTAATATTGAAGGTATTCAAATGAGAAAAAGTAAGAGTGTGTTACCTTTTGTACAGGCAAGCTGCAAACAGTATCTGCCTCCTCCAGAACTGAGAGCAAAGGAACACCAAGTGTTTCAAGGGTGCTTCCTACAGCATCATTCATGTTACCAGACTCCATTAAGTACATTTGTAACTCATTCACTGGAGGAGGGCAAGTCTAAAAGGTTATTTACAATCGCCTTGTTGAAAAACGAATTGATTAATAATTGCATTTTGACATCATACTCACCTGCAAGATCCCTTCAATTCCAAGATTATTATGTAGCCTCTTTACTCTGATCCTCAACCTTCTACTAGAAGCTAAAAAGTCAACCATTCCTAGTTACGAAAGGCATAAAGCATGGTGTGAACAAATGAGATCCAGTCCCATTATACAAATGCCATTCTTCTTCTTGATCATATGAGATCTTTCTTACAACTGAAAGGATTTTCAACACTGTGTAGCACCAGTCTACACTGACTTTGTTTTGAGCATTCGTCATAACTTACTATCATACCAACAGCTCTGGATAATTAAGTACTCTTATAGTCCCCTCGGAACATTGTACTTGTAACTTTCTAGCCTCCTGCAGTGTTCAGATGGGGCAGTCGTCTTGGTCTGCGTCCACCTCGGCACTCTTTGTGCCTAGAGAGCCACCTCACCTGTCTCGTCTCCTGTTGCTAACACATCTTAAAGGTCTCACACAGGGTCCCTTGTTTTCCACATAGGAAGCTCAGTCAAACCTACAGTGGACTCAGAAAACCAATATAGTGGATCTTCCCTGCTAGTCTGAATAAGCAGAACTCAGATCAGATTTTTCTTCATTGATAGCTTCATAAACACATTAACAACATAAGATATAGTTCTCTAAATAGCACATAGGCCTCACACTTAAAACTATTGCTAGCTTCTTACTGCTGTTCCCTTCAGTATTACCTTGGAATATATAAAAAAAAAATCAAAAGAACAACTGAGATCCACTGATCCCTGATCACTACTAAAGAAAAGGCAGGATCTTGCAATTGCCTGCATGTCCTTCAGTCAAATCACCTCTCAAAAGACAGATAATCTCAATATAGAAGCTGAGAAAAGATAGTTATGTTCATGCAAAATTAAGTCAAGCCCTTAAAATTCCATCATTCTTTCATGTAGGAATCTACTAAAAGTAGAATTAGGAAGTCAGCTACATTGGCCCTCTAAGAATTCTGTGAGCTGTATTCTGCTTTTTAAAATCACCTTTTTTTTTCATTGCAAGCCATTTAAATATAAGGTGTCTTTCAAGCATAGCAGTGTTGCCAGAGTACTTCCTCATAGATACAAATCTCCAAACAGTGGGAGGCTACAGAATCTCTTATTTTTTGCATGTTAATGCAATAGCACTGATGAGTACTCTTTCCAAGGTCAGGAAATTGTTATTAATCTCTTTCTGAGGAGCACATGTACTCCATCATCTATCTAACTGCTGCACTAAGACACAAGATATGTTTTACAGAATTGCTAACACATGCCTCCAGAGCATTGGTAGGTTCAAGGCTTGGTCCCAAGAAGTAGCGCTAAGTAAATCTTCCCTTGAAGCTTCACACTGTTACAAATAGATTTTTTATTTGGTGCCATTTAAATTTTGGAAAGACTATTTCCTTTTAAAAAATAGATATTATAGTTTTTAAATGGAATAGATGCAATTATGGAGAAAACAAATGACAAGCGAAGACATAAATGCCAAATACTTTATAGATAAATCTTTATAGTTTGTTAATATATTTCATTATTTTCACTCCAAACTATTAGTCCTGTACTTTTCCACCTGCTGAGAGGCTCTGTGGGTTTTTTAAATTTAGCAGCTAGGCTATTTTTTCTCTGAAATTTTGTTAAAATAAAAACAGCTTCTGGAATTCACAGTAAATGCTTTGTCACTGACCTTGAGAGTGCTTTGGCAAGCAAGAGATTTCTACGCTTTGCCAAGAAATAATGGTGATAGCAGAAATTTTGACACAGTTGAAACTACAATAGTTAGTCTACCGTGGTTTTGGTAGCTTCACATATCAGTATCCCCAGTGGCAATATTGCATTTCAATTGCCACTTGGCAAGCATTGGAATATGGAATTGGAAGAACAGGGATTTTAGAGAAACAACATCAGAAGCATCAATATGGATTTTTCAAAATCCAGTATTTAGAAATGCATATTTTTCTTGTGTTTGTTACAGTTTTGTGGACAAATAGTGCAGGATACTTGAAAATATATTTTTTTTTAAATTGAGGGAACTTAACATAATCAAGTTTCTTTCGATACAATGAAATCTTCTGCTCATTTATTTCAGTTATGCTTTAAAATAAATACTGAATTATAAATTAATTATTTTAATTTCTACCAACAGCATTTTTTTCTCCTTATGGTTATATATTAATCTTATAGAAGAAAAATACAGACTTTTAGAGTGTTAAACTGGAAGAAAGCTGCTTTTCAAAGTTCTCTGAAGCAATTTAAGCAGGGTTAGTCACCTTTTTCAGCTTGCAATCCTTTGCTACAAACAAAATAAAAAGTCTTGAGGCCAAACATTGTGAGTGACAGGCATTATTTATATTCAAGTAAATTGAACTTGTCTATCACTTCTGTTCTCCTGCCTTTCTGTACAAGAATTAAGGCAATATGCTTGAAACCCTTAATCGCATATTATGTTTGCAGCGTAAGGAACATTTTTTGGCACTGTTAGCCCTTTTGCATGTGTGAATCTGGTCTGCTGAAGACTGATAACCCACACAAGAGCAGTGTGCCAGCACACCTCGCTGTCAGCGGAGCTGAGGTAACTTGGTGTTTTCAAAGTCCTGGTGCTATAATGAGCACTTCAGCAGGTAAGTGCTGTGGAGGTGGCTGAGGGGCTGGTGAGTTCATCCAGTGTGGTAGACTCGGCTCCCTCCCTGCTTGCAGGCTCTGCTTTTTTCCCTGTGGGAAACAGAGGAAGAGGAGACAGCAGGTAGTGAACATCCAGGCTTTTCACCTGATACAGGGAGTGTTCCTGTAGCTCAGAGGTGGCCATTACATTTTATGTGTTGACACTGTGTCTTCTGTTTAACGAAATTTTTCAACCAGTCCTCAGAGGCTCAAAGAAATAGCTAGTAGCGCTCACATATAGCACAGGGTTATTCTCACCCTCACTAAATAAAAAGGAAAATTTTTGTCTGTAAGAAGAAACATTTTTAATACTATACATCTGAAAATTAGTTAAAGAATAAGAACTTATTTATTTTCCATTTTGTCTTTTCATATTTTTTCCCCTAAAAAAGAGGAAGTGATAAAGAATCCAGTTGGTATCGTAAAAAAATTCTGTAATGCAGTAGTTAATTGTTACATTTTGTAAGCAAGATGCTGTTAATTCAGCCTGTTCATATTTCAGGCTATTGCATTAGAAATAAAATGTATCACATTAACATGAGAAGCCTTCTATATATATAGCCACCTATAGGTGACACCTATTTCAAGAAAGAGGGAAGGGAAGGGAAGGGAAGGGAAGGAAAGGGAAGGGAAGGGAAGGGAAGGGAAGGGAAGGGAAGGGAAGGGAAGGGAAGGGAAGGGAAGGGAAGGGAAGGGAAGGGAAGGGAAGGGAAGGGAAGGGAAGGGAAGGGAAGGGAAGGGAAGGGAAGGGAAGGGAAGGGAAGGGAAGGGAAGGGAAGGGAAGGGAAGGGAAGGGAAGGGAAGGGAAGGGAAGGGAAGGGAAGGGAAGGGAAGGGAAGGGAAGGGAAGGGAAGGGAAGGGAAGGGAAGGGAAGGGAAGGGAAGGGAAGGGAAGGGAAGGGAAGGGAAGGGAAGGGAAGGGAAGGGAAGGGAAGGGAAGGGAAGGGAAGGGAAGGGGTGAATGTGCCTGCCATTTAGGAAAAATATAAAAAAGGTTACATACTCATGATGAAGTAAAAGACAGGATGCCTTTATAGTATGGCAACATTTAGGGGTCAAATTTTTCATACGTGAAATGGAAATAATCTTATTTGCAAAGTTAGCAAAGTTTAATTTTGTTTGAAATGTAGATGGCATTACACTGCTCAAGGCACTGGGGAGTACCATATACATATAGCCCATTGATCTAATGTAAGTGCTAGATTATACACGTATTACTTAGTCATGGCTGCTTAATGGGAAAATGGCAGAAAGGATTGAAATAAATTGTCATGCACACAGTAGGTCCTAGGAGACCAGACATACTTCCATCATGTAATACACATAATGGATCATCCTGTCCCCACCCCAGAACAACTCAGAGATATTATTATCTACCTGTAGGTGAGAAAATGAATGACGTTACAGAAACAGACAATGGTTTTCTCAGCTTTTCTGATCCTACAGAGGAATAAGCAGAATTTAGAGGAAAACATCACAGAACAAGCACATGCAGAAAGTTAATTAGGATGAGAAAATACTTTTCAAATATAATTTAAGCTTAATTTTTAGATTCAGATTGGTCTGAATGTTAGCTAGGACAGCTGCAAATGGTCAAAACTGAAGCACGCATAGAGCTGTAACTCCACATGCCTCAGAAGCCTTTCGTCTAGTCATGATACAGTGGAAACAGTGAAACTGAACTAGGTTTCATACACATTCATGTCACACCTGATCTCATAGAGAGCGTATTTATTATCTAGCAAAGGCTGAGTTCAAAACACAGGTAGGGAATTCTAATGAAGTCACTCACCTTTGTCCATAATGTATTTTCCTGTAACTAAATGAAAAATCTTTGAGACCTATACTGCTCTGCCAAATCTGATTTAAATTAATCGGTTGTTTGGTGGATCAGAGACACAGAGAAATATGTGGAAAGACCTGTTACGTAGGACTGAATTCCTTGGGAAACCAGGATAGCCAGGTTCTAACTAATTTTCTATGAGGAAGGTCTATAACTTCTCTAAGCAACCCATTCTCAAACTTTATTATTCTTGTCCTTCATGCCCAGCTGGAACCTTCATTGCTGGAATTTGAACTTCTTAATTCTTGTCCTGTCACTACTGGGAGCAGATTACTTCCTCCTTCTTTTCAGCAATGTTTTATGCATGAGAAGATTGTTATATCTCTACTAGATTACTTTTCATGCTAAACATCTCTATTTCATTCAAAAACCTGCCTTATAGCGCATGCTCAGAGGTCTGTTGCACATAACCATGACTTTCTCTGGTGTCTCTCTCTCAGGCATCATTTTCCTTGAACTGGAGTCCTCATGTTGGGATATGGGTAAATCTTCATTGTCTTCTTCAGAGATAAAGAATATTTTCCTTTCTCCATGGCCATACTATGCTTTATGCTTCCAAGAAAGAGACATACTTGCCCTTTTTTACATCAACATGACATTACTGATTCATAGAGGTTTGTGATCCCTGTAGCCAGATTTTTAATCAGTTACCCCCATGTTATCCTCTTCCAGCTGCTTAGTTCTCATCCTAAGGCACTATGCTTGTACCTACTCAGGACTGTCTTTTATTTTCAGGCAATGCAGATATAATTCTATCTGTCAAGACCACTTGGAATTTCTATTAAGTCTCTATTTTTATTGTATTTCCTCTTATCTTGATGGCAATTTTGAATTTAATAAATACAATTCAGTTCATTAATGAAAATAATGAATTCTAATGGCTAAGACCCAAAATCATTCTGTTACTCTCTGTACACTCAGTCTGTATGCATTAATATTTCTCTCATTGCTGTTTTTGTAAGAGGTCTATTTCAGGATTTTTTTCTATTTTAAGAAAGCACATATTTTAATTGAACAGAGGGAACAAACATTTTCCCTAAAGCTTTTTTAGTTTCAAGTACAATATATATTCAGAAATATTAATAATTTTTTTTGTCTCATCTTTTTTCCTCTTCTATGATTCTTCTTTGTTCTGAGTGCAGCATTAATAATAAAATTCTGGACATTTTTAGCACTACTTTTGCCATTATTTGTGTGTTCACACAGTTGTTGGGTTGATGGTTGGACTTGATGATCCTAGAGGTCTTTTCCAACCTTAATGATTATAATTGTGTGAGAGGAGAACAATGATTTTGCATAATCTGTATTTTGTAGTGTACTCGAATTGTGCAATGTCATATCTACTTTGTATCCAACTACCCTTTCTCTCACATTGAGGTGAGTAAAAATACCAAATGGGAGTCATGAGAGATCTTTCCTGGTACTACTGAATTTTTCTGCGGTTGTAAGTTTTTGTAAGTTCTGTCTCAACAACTGCTAAAGCTTTATAAAGAGAAAGAATCAGAAATGTATTCTTACATCATAGAGCTATGATGTCTCTTACAAAAACATAACATAGTTGTGATAGGACATTAACTTGTCGTTGACCTTGGAATTTACAGGCTAGTTGACAAAATGAAGAAGCACAAAAGAAAGGAGCGGATTTCCCAAAAGATCCGTTACATACTCTAACATTTTCAGTACCCCTGGAGTATTAAAATATGAATGAATATGGCTTCTCCATGATTGCTTATCTACTGCAATGTGCTAAAACTGGTATTAGCACTAAAGTTGCAGCTCATCCAAACTGATGCAGTTCTATAAAAAAAAAATTAAAAATTGCCTGATCTGATAAACTGTAGTTGATATATTTGTAATCTTATTAAGAAAC
The DNA here is from genome assembly GCF_964289735.1 of Phaethon aethereus. NCBI lineage: Eukaryota > Metazoa > Chordata > Aves > Phaethontiformes > Phaethontidae > Phaethon > Phaethon aethereus. The sequence goes on along the minus strand of NC_138582.1, from coordinate 63,420,516 downwards.
AAACATTTAGATAGCTATTATCTTAAAAGGTTTATTTTACTTTATAATATGGACAAACTTATAATTACTGTGTGAATTCAGCAGTAGGCAATCAAATGCTATCTTCATATTAATGAATAATTACACACTTAAGGTGGTTAAATACTCTAAAACTCTAATGCCCAGGTAATTGCACCTTTTAATATTATGACAACACTGTAATTATCTTTGGGGATAGACGTGGAGCCACAGATTAACTATTGAGAGAAGTGTCTGATATGGCTAAAGGAATGTTAGCACCTTCTGGTGCAGTAGATGTGTTTCATGTCATGAGACAGCAGCAGATGCTTGACAAAGCAGCTGTACTATTTGGTATTGCTATTGTATCCGTCCTGTCTATCAACCACATATGTGTAAGTGAATACACACACACACACACGTATACGCACACACAATCATAAGCATACACACAAGTTTGTCTATTTCTTGCCAAATGATGTGAAAAACATCCCCTAAAGACCGTTTGCAATATGTTGCTTTTAGTTCCAGATGAGCAGGTACTAAATATTGCTGTTTCAGACTAAAAAGTGATACTTGTTTGGTTTTGTCTGTGCTGAGCAGGTTTTTTTGGCAGTTTTCTAACAGATTAAGATACTGTCTAAGACATATGTGATGTTTTTCCCAATTTGACTCGAACACATAATCCTCTTATTTTGGTTTAGGCTTTCATTTGTCTTTAAAGAGCTTTTGTTTTCTTGGTTGGTTGGGGTTTTTTGTCTTGCAGGCACTTTTCTCTATAGTTGTGGCTTTTATGTTATTGTCAGTCCCCTCTTGTTTTATTTGAGATAGTTAACTATTTTTATCTTCCAAGGCACTGAAAATAATAACAATGTCCAATCCTTTTCATTAGATATTTTGTAGGACACATGATGGATAACTTTCATCTAGTTCTTTGTCTGTTTTCATTCTATTGGTCTGCTTCACAGATAAATAACAATTATAGCAATTTCAGAATAAGAATATGAGAATCAATATCTGGTTGAACATCAGTTCATAGCTCTACTAGGTATCTGGGTAAGTCAGACATATACATTTTTTCTAATCCTCTGTCAGTTCAAGTGAGATTTCTTTCCCCAGTTACTTGTTAATTTCTTTCAGAAGAGCCATAGTTAACAAAAAATTTTGTAGCATCAAAGGCACATATTGAAGTTTTGTGCTAGATCCATTTAACTAAGATTTTTTATAGACATAGTATTGTTTATTGCACTCCTCAAAACTTGGGCTAGAAACATTTGTTCCTACTTATTTCTCCAATTATTCACTAGAAATGTGATGTTAAATTGAGTTTAAAGGAGAACTGATGAGTTTTACTTTCCATGAAAAGCAAATTTTTCCATTGATTTAGTCTTATTTTCTCCATCTGAGCTGAGAAATGGAAGTTTTAGACATCTCTTGTCTTAAATTCTCTTGCTGCCCTCATTGTTTATTGAGGCAGATAGTTTTCACAGTGGTTTCTTCCCTTGACAATTTTTTCTTGCATTCTATAGTCAGCTCATTTTAAGCAAGAAATTCCTCAATGGCTGAAGTCTCCACTCATTTTAAAATTTCCCTTCCTGCCTCTCTGTGATCTATGACTGAAACTGCTGAGAGTTCTTCAATCCTATGTGTACATGAAACTAAATTTCAGGATCTGTCAGATGCCTTGCAGCTTTTCTCAGTGAGCAAAAATATTTTATGTCCAGCTATGTGGCTTTGCAGTCTGTCTATAAGCCCGTCTTCAGGCATTTGACAAGACTTCAAGTCTCGTTTTAATTTTTTCCTCAGTTCTCTTCATAATTTCTGTGAGATGGTTTCAGATATTCTTTTAGGTTTCTCTCTTCTGGGGAGATTTTATCAATCTTTGGACAGTTTTAGTTTTGGGAAATCTTATATCTTTTATAAATGAAGTAGAAGCTTCACAGTACCTTTCATGTGAACATTCTCCCCCTAACTAGCTGAAAACATGCACACATTTACAGATTGCTCTTCTATAAACGAGGAAGAAATAGATGTCAGAGGCTTTGTATTACTTCTTAATTTTAAATTATCTGCACAGATCATTCAGCAGAGCAGGTCACAAAACAACATGTATCCAATGTCTCTTCAGAAATATAAGCAGGGGACTTAAAGGGCAATATTGCATGTTTCCTCTCACTGCAACGTGAGAATTTATTAGTATTTTAGCATAAGACTTATTGATACTAAGATTTCTTCTAGTATTTCTTTACTTTATCTTGACATACTTCGGGAATAGATTTGTATGGTGAAACTGTTCATCCACAAGAGAATGAATTGCCCTGAAGACTCCTGAATTTTATGTACTATCTCTTTTAGAGGAAGATTAATAATACGAAGTTTTAACAACTAGAGAATGTAATTTTAAAAAGAGAATTACATTGCATTTTGAATATCATCATTAATATTTCAGACATTAAAGCACATGTTCACTTTTAAGTGCTGGTATTAATTCAGACATTATATATGTGTAACATTTATTGATTTCTTTTCTTTGACTTCTACATTAAAATGAACTGCACTATTAACTCATATAAGGTATTTCATAAAAATCATACCTGACAATTTAATATACATATAAATTACAATGGTGTATGTGCACTAACAAATACGACATATAGGCTTAGCTTCAAAGACACAGTTGTTAATGCATTCCAGCTGCAGTAGCAGCCTTCAGAAATCTTTAAATCACACTTAGCTGTGAGAGAGATATATGTATTTATAAATATATCACACACAGTGGTGACCTATATGTATATGTTTTCAGCTGAAATTTATTACTCCACACAACAGCTTCTGAATATTTAATATGCTTTTAAGGGAGATTAACACTGGATCTTTTCTCTGTTTTATTTTTATTCATTGAAAACATTGCTTACTTTAATGAAAAAAATTATGACCAAAGCAAATAATCTGTAGGATTGATAATGACAATTATGAGCTTCTCCAAATTCTACAGATAAAAAAAATATGAACTAATGCATTAACTTATTATTGGTTCACAGAAATAAAAAAACATATGGTATGCTTTGCCTTTAACTATTTTTGGTCTTACAGTTATCATTAATTTGGAGGCTGTTTGTTCTGAAGTTAACTTTCTGAAGGGATGAATTGGTATTTTTTAATAGCTGCCTACTTATCATGATACTGGTTTTGTATTTACAGTCTCCTCATTCGTCTCTACTGCTGCCACAGTTGTGAAGTTACTACTGAAATTATTATTTATTTATTAATTAAGAACATGAGGAACCTACTGTTCTTGCATCATGGTTTTTAGGGGCTACCAAATTGCTCTTGAACAAAATGATGTTCTTTAGCTCATTGTCTACTATGACTGGCTTGGCAGATGAGGATAGAGCAATGGATATTGTCTACCTTGACTTCAGCAAGGCTTTTGACACCGTCGCCCATCAGATCCTCACAGAAAAGCTGATGAAGTATGGTCTGGATGAGCAGTCCATTTTAATCAGGTGGATTGAAAACTGGCTGAATGGATGGGCTGAGAGAGTAGTGATCAGTGGCATGAAGTTTAGTTGGAAGCCAGTGGTGTACCCCAGGGGTCAATAATGTTCCAGTCAATGAACAATCCAATCCTGTTCAACATCTTCATTAGTGATCTGGGTCATAGAAACATAGAATCATAGAATCTTTAGGTTGGAAGGGACCTTTAAAGGTCATCTAGTCCAACCCCCCTGCAATGAGCAGGGACATCTGCAACTAGATCAGGTTGCTCAGAGCCCCATCCAACCTGACCTTGCATGTTTCCAGGGATGGGGCATCTACCACCTCTCTGGGCAACCTGTGCCAGGGTTTCACCATCCTCATTGTGAAAACCTTCTCCCTTATATCCAGTCTAAATCTACCTTCTTTTAGTTTGAAGACTTCACACCTCGTCCCATCACTACAGGCCCTGTTAAGAAGTCTGTCCCCATCTTTCTTAGAAGCCCCCTTTAAGTACTGAAAGGCTGCCATAAGGTCTCCCCATTCAGTTCTCCAGGCTGAACAACTCCAGCTCTGAGAGGAGCTATGACTGAGACATAGTGCCCATAGTGGCAAACTGAAGTCTGTCCTCATAGGAGAGGTGATTTAGCCCTCTGGTCATTTTTGTTGACTTCCTTGGGACCCGCTCCAACAGGTCCATGTCTTTCCTGTGCTGAGGACTCCAGAGCTGGATGCTGTACAGGTGAGGTCTCACCAGAGCAGAGGGGCAGAGTCACCTCTCTTGAGCTGTTGGCCATGCTTCTTTGGATGCAGCCCAGGATACAGTGGGCTGTGAGCACACCTAGCTGGCTCATGTCCAGCTTTTCATCCACCAGTACCTCCAAGTGCTTCTTGGCAGGGCTACTCTCAATCCCTTCATCCTCCAGCCTGTATCGATACCAGGGGTTGCCCCGACCTATGTTCAGGACACTGCACTTGGCCTTGTTGAACCTCATGAGGTTCATCATGCGGGCCCACTTCTTGAGCTTATCCAGGTCCCTCTGGATGGCATCCTCTCCCTCAGGCGTGTCAACTGCACTGCTCAGCTTGGTGTTGTCTGCCAACTTGCTGAGGATGCGCTTGATCCCACTATGTCATCGATGGAGGTATTAAAGAGTACTGGTCCCAATATGAACCCCAGAGGGACACTGCTCATCACCAATCTCTCTGGACATTGAGCCATTGAGCACTCGGAGTGTATCCTCAGCAAATTTGTTGACAACACAAAACTTGGAGGAGTGGTTGATACTCTAGTGTTGTGCTACCATCCAGAGGGACCTCAACAAGCTTGAGAAATGGCCTGACAGGAACCTCATGCAATTCAGTAAGGGGAAATACAACGCCCTGTACCTGAGGAGGAACAATCTCAGGCACCAGTACATGGAGGGGACTGACTGGCTGGAAAGCAGCTTTTCAGAAAAGGACCCTGGGGTTCCTGGTGGACACCATGTTGAACATGAGTCAGCAAGGTATGCTTGCAGCAAAAAAAGGCTAATGGTGTTCTGGGCTGCATTAAGAGGAGTGTTGCCATGAGGTCGAGTGAAGTGATTCTTCCCCTCAGCACTGGTGAAACTACACCTGGAGTGCTGTTTATAAGGTATATAAATAGCGGAAGGGAAGGTGTAAGGAAGACAGAGACAGGTTCTCTTCAGTAGTGCCCAGTGACAGGACCGGAGGCAATGGGCACACATTGAAACACAGGAGGTTCCCTCTGAACATCCAGCAATGCTTTTTCACTGTGAAGGTGATCAAGCACTGGCACAAGTTGCCTAGTGAAGTCATGGAGTCTCCATCCTTGGAGATACTCAAAAGCTGTCTGGACATGGTCTTGGGCAACCAACTGTAGGTGATCCTGCTTGAACAGGGGGTTTGGACCAGATGACCTCCAGAGGTCCTTTCCAACATGAATCACTCTGTGATTCCATGGTTCTACTACACCTACACTTTTTGGCACTGTGCTCTAGCACTAGCCTTACTCCTGTTTTAAAGTCTGAGTCAAAATTAGCTTTCATCTAAGTAGATCAGTATCAAAGCTATAGGTAAAGAATATCAAAATGTGTCCTTTAGCATAAAGAGGCATCCTTCCATTTTTCTACTGAGATGATAATGAGAAATGCTGTGAAAAATAATGCTTCAAAGTTCATAGTTTGGTGATCCATGTGACTGAACTTCCCCTCAGACTGTGAAACTTTGAAGTTGAATTATGAGAAATTGAAATGTTTGGTTAGACCAAATCACTATTTCTAATGAAGTTCCAGTTTGAGAAGAAGGAAGATGGAGAACTAATTTCCAGGCTGCAAGTTTCTCCAAATAAATTGCACCCTTTAAATTGATCTTGAAATATGATTGAGTTCACTGAATAGTGAAAGCCAATGAAACAAGGAAAGATTTTGTCCTCTAGAAATTGGTTGTTAGAATAAATTGAGACTGGCTTTTTCAGCTGATAGTTAGAAGACAGATATTATTCTCTGAAAAAAGGGAAAGCTGGACCATCTCTTATCAATTAATATAATTAAAATTTTGGATTTCTGCTCTGCAATAAATTCAAACTCTTCAATGCTTATTTTTTGTCCTGAATCATTATTGAATTTTTTCATTGCCCATAGAATTCCAAAAATTTAATTGTGAAATATTGAAACTCCCATTTTCACATAAGCATACAAAGACAAATACATATTTTATTAATTTCTAGAAAGAAAATTTTTTTCACCCTTACCTGTTGATCTTTTTCTACCAACGGTAAGATAAATTCAGAGATGTCAATTTACATGTTTCTTCTCCTTAGAAGATGAGGCTACCTGGTGGAAATGCCACAATTTAGCATTTAGATCAACCAAACTGGACACTGATGCATCACAGAAAATACATTTCAAATGCAAATATTGGCTCATAGAAGAGACTGGAAACATGAGACAGAAGCTGAGGTGCTGTGGCATTCAGGGATTCACTGACAAATTTCCATTTTATCTACTCTAACTGGTTCAAATTAACAATTAAAATGTCTTAAGCACAGTTGACCTGATCAAAAATTATAGAAACTGAGAGACTGAAGAGGGGCAGAAAAAACATATTATAAGAAGGTAAAAAGGCATTCACGAGTTATTTTTTAAGAGAGTTTTCAGAGCAAGTCAAAACATATGATAAAATGATCATTTTTATCTTTTGATTTTCAACTGAGTTTACTTTTTCACTCAGTTCCACTGACTCTTCAACGTGAACTTTCATACTGCTTCAAGTTAATTAACTGCATCTTATTGCAAGTGAAGTCAACATTTCAGTGCAACATTATGGAGTGATTACCCTGCTAAGGAAAACTGACATTCTCTGTGTAATTGGAAGCAGTTCAGCTCTCCCGTATAAAGCAACTTCCAGTTTTCTTAATATTGTTTGAAGTAATCAACAGTACAGTTAGGAATAGGGGGGAAAAAAAAAAAACAACCAGCCATTAAAAAAATGAATAGTGATACATCATTTGCAACAGCATATAGGAAGTACAGACTGACATAGAATGCATCCAGATTCAATTTTTGTAGTGTATGCTGTATATCACATGGTTTGCCCTATTATCCATAACAACTATTTTTGGAGATAGCTGTAGTCCATGCCTAAAACTTGCTCCTTTTAATGTCAACTGCTCAGCTGTCGAGTTTCCCACACCTTGTTCTTGTCCTGATACAGCAAGTGCTGTGGTTACACAAAGTCCCCGATGAAACCCCAAATAGTAAAATTTGGAGATACGGTCATTTGAAGTCCAGAGTGCTTTTGCTCTATTGCTCATTGATACACTTTTTAACATTTCTATTCTAACTTTCAGATAGATAGCCAGAACCTTAACGTTATATATAATGAATAATTCTGTTGAAATCTACTTCCGCATGATTACTTGTATAGAATGAAGCTGGTGAACTGAATTTGCAAAAGCAAGGCTGAGGAAGGAGTACTGAAGTAAAAGTTGTTTGAATTTAGTAGCTACAATAACCCAGAGATTACTAAACACAGGAACACATTCCTGCCCTTTTAAGGTATTTGCAAATTCAAAACCCACTTTTTTATTAAAATAATCTCAGAACATGTTTCATTGGATTTGTTTTTCACATGGACTCTTTACAGAGGGTGAACTTTCTTTAGAAAAGGAACTTTTTTTTTTTAAGTATTAGCTTTCCCTTTCCCTCTTACACATGTGCGTTGACAAGAATACAATAAAGGACAGCAAGAATACTAATGAATTATAGAAAAACCACTGTATTGAGAGAAAAGGACAATGTGGAATATTTATAATATGAATTTTGTTATTTGGTGATTAGGATAAATGTTTTCTATGCTTTTACTAAAACAACTGCAGTATTAACCTGGTACTTAAAATACAATGCAGCATGCTTGCTTGAGGTTAATTATCACTAGTATTATAAATCTAACATAACACATCTTGAATTCTAATTTTGTTTTAGTTACGGAAGGCCAGTTTAATTAAGTTATAAGTTACGCTTAACTCAGTAATATTTGCACAATGTGATATTTTCACAATACAGTCTTTCAGTTCATAGAATTACTATGAACTGAAGTACATAACGTACCAGGAAAAAAACGCAATGACTGAACATAGTTTGCAATAATGCTAGTCTATCCATAATCAAATTTCCTTCTTGTGTTTGTTCATGAATTTGTTACAGCATAACAAACCATGTAGCATAGTTTCTACAGATTTCCTATCAAGTGCTACATACCCAAAACAGATAAAATATTATATGTCTTTAAATCTACTTTTAAAAAAAAAATATTTCTGTCTTGAAAACTTTAATATAAGTCAATCAGTGATCTGCTTAAAACTTGCTATACTAGAGAGTGGAGAACTTCAAATATTGTATAGAAAAAAGCTTGTAAAATCTTTAATGGCTTATGGTTACAAGGGTACCCCCATCTTGTTCAAGAAGAAATAAATACTGTAGGCCACTGCTCCTTGTAGTGTAAAGAAACAATGTGCAATGTGGCAACTGTTAGTAAACACTTGGTCTTTAAGTTACTCTACCAGAAACAATAATATTACTCTCAAAGCTACCTTTTCACTACAACTTTCTACAGAAGAGGAACAGAATGTCTAAAGATTCATGCGAGCCAGGATACTGAAACTGGACCTCTCTCCAGACTTGGTTCTACTGCTTCCAACCAATAAGTCCAAACAGCAAATTTGAAAAAGACTTCAAAATGTGTTCCCAAAGCATGTTGTTTCCTATGAGCAAACAAACTTCTCTAGCTACATCCACCCTATGAAGTAAAAACCAGAAAGGTTTAAGCAAGCTAATGGTCATAAACTACACATACTGTTGATTTTAATTTAACTTTGTGCAAACCTTCTATACTCTGTGTACAGATTACTAGAACCTGTGATGGTGCTGCTGCCCATGTGGTCATTAAGTGCAGCATGTAGACAGCCTTGGCTCAAGCTTAGCTTTCAGCTTAAATGTACACTTACTGACTCCAAGTAAAAACTTTCCTCTTCAGAAACTGAAGCATCTGAAGATACGTATCATGTCTAATAACTTCAGCTGAGCCTCTCGTAGCTGGTTTATTCTATGCTTCTATTGCTAGTAGTTACCTACTTCATAATCTGTAGTTAAAGAATCAACCTGATGGTTCCCAGCAAGTCTGTGAGTAGCAGTTGACTGGTGCATGGTCATAACTTTTTCTGTCAAGTTCTCTCACACCTTAAAAACATTTTTGGAGATAACTTTTCCAATTTTGGGAACATAAGTAATTAATCACAGAGGTCAAGTTTTAAATCTTTACTTGGGGTTTATAGCCAAAGTGAACCAAGTATAATATTGTCATTCTGAGAAGTATTGAATTAATTTTATTCTAATTTCCCATTTCCATTATTAATTATTAATTATAGTTATTAATTATTTTCAGTTACTGAGCTCTTTAATCTTTGAAATATGAATGTAATATTTTAACGTACCCTTGTCATAATGCATTTTTTCTTTTTTCATGTGAAAAATAATTATACAATGCACAAGCAATGATTTTGTTGCAGTGTAAAGCAACATAAATCTTGTCAATATATATACAACTGCTATTTTTGAAGGAAAAATGGAAAAGTTTTGTTATAAATAAACTTTTAAAAGTGTAATTAATCTAATGTTTAAGTAAAAGAAATTTAATATTTTAGTTTTTTTTTTCTAGATAGAAGATTAAAATATTCTGGTCTAATTATAATGAATATACACTGTAGACTGGGACATAACATCACAGAATTATACTTTTTGACCTCTGATATTAGATCCAAAGATAAATAATATGTGAACAGCAAAATTAAAGCTTTTGTGTGTTTGTTTTGTTTCAGTTTGGTTTTACTTTTAAATATTCAGGGAATCTGTAGGTTTTTCTTTGACAATGAACTCTTAAGGAATTTCAAATTTATCATAGACTTTCTGCTATTGCCACTGAAAACTGAGAGGACATTGTGCTCCCACTTTATAACATCCAAAGGCTGTGATTCACAGGACAGAAAGTAGATGAGAGAACTGGGAATTTTTGGAAGCTAAATGCTTTAAAGTTATCTAATGCTTAACTTCTGTTCTGCTAATGTGCTTTTGGATTAGTCCTTTCTCTCAAGCTTCCTGTTTGCTACCTTACTGAATAGCCCTGTCATATAAAGAACTTTGGAGATGTTGAGAGTCATGTGAGACATAAATATTATTTCAGTCGAAAGTCAGGTCTTCTTATAGGAAAAATTATATTTCCTAATGACGAAATATGGATCAAACCTTACGTTGACCAGAAGATGACTGGCTTTTGTATAACCCTAGTAACCAAAACTTGTAATGAGCGCAGTTGGCCTCTGGATGGCATGATGCCGTCACACAAAAAAGGACAAAAGTCTTTTTTCCCAATCAGTTAAAAAATGGTTTAAGGAAAAAATGCTGGGAATGAATTCTAAATTGGGTTGTCATGTTATATTTTACATGATACATAAGAATTTTCCAATAATATACAGTATTTTTTAAATTATTTCATGATTAGAAATGTTAAATATTTGTTATTTTCATGGACCAGAAAGAGTCCCTAGCCACTAGTGCTCATGGGCTCAGATTCAATCCACTTTAAATATTACTCTTCTTCTCTGTACTGTGGGCCAGCCGGATACTATATTGGACTTTCAAGCTAGTCATACATAACGTTGCAGCGTATCCAACCCAAGCAAACTAAAGCTAATACTCAGGTCTGTAGAGATAACTCATTGACAAAATGACTGGGAAATATTTTCCTTTAAGAAAGGAAACTTCTCCATAACAAGTTATCAGAAATATTAGACCCTTGAATATTTACAGTTTTGCTTTTTATATTTAGTGTTTAAATATATATTTCATCCTAGCTCTGATTTTAGGTGAATTAATGTCATATATTGCTCCAGATAAATCCAGTTTGTGCCTCTCCATGGAAGTGTGCATTTGCAAATGCAACATCAAGTGATTTAGTTAAATTTTTGTATTATATTAAGATTGCGATATGTTGCTATTCGTGATTAAATGCAGTTGTTTTGAAAGGCAGAAGACCTTCCTCTCATATCTGGCAATAAATAAATATTTTACTGCTTTTGCTATTGATGTGTTCAACTATTTTGGCTTCTAAAGATATATAAGCTTGAGGTACAGAAAAGCTGCGGGCCACTATGAAAATGAGTCAGATGCTGTAATTTTATACAAAAACATATAACTGGGATGTAAAGAACTGACAGGTTTTTAGTAGCTGTACAGTTTGTAGGCTGGATAAATCTGGATAACTATTGCTTTGCCACATAGCTCTGCCTTGTGAAACTTATTGTAAGTCATTCAAAACTGGCTCTTATTTGTGATCTAGAAATTTGGAGAGATGTGGTGTGACTACAGAGCAGACACTGTCTCTAGAGTTTCTATGGGCTATACTAGCAAGCAATACTACAAATTTGTAACTTTTATTCTAAGTATATATATACACTATATATATAATATAGGTAGTTAGTGTTTTGGTATTATTTCAGCAGCAGGCAAAGCAGTAGTGAAAGATACAATCACTGGTCAAATACATATAATTTCTGTTCCTTATGTAGGACTTCTGAAACTTGGTATAGGGAAAAATTAGAAAAGTGGGTAAAATTGACACAGTGAGATGTCTTTCTAAGTTTACAGAACTATGGAAATACAGAAGAAACTTCAGTTCTTGTTCTTCTTGTCAGGCGAGTAGTTAGTGGAGTCAGGTATCTGCCTATATTTAAATCACTCTTCCCATTTGTCCTGTTCACTTGTCTCCTTGCTCTCTATATAATTGGCTCCCCTCCCCATATCTGCTGTGAATGCAAGGGAGCTACAATATTGCAGACTGTAAGAAGCATTTATTTTCTACCAAAATTATAATTCTTCAAATAATGTTAGGAATCCTTCCACAAGAACTGTACCACGCTCACTGTTACCCACTCTGGTTATCCAAAGGCTTTTACATGTATCTCCAAGAGCAAGGTGAGTTGCTTTTCATCAGGATACGAATTTCAGCCACTTCCATGTGTCATTGTCAGCCAGCAATCACAACCTCCTATTGCTGATTCTCCTCCCTGGCCTACAATTTCCAGTGGATCAATTTATGTGCCAAACCATAATTCTATAGTTTTGGTTGATGGTATGTCAGCTTTATAAATTGTACTTAGGAGTATGTATTACTCTTGTATACCTTGTTGGTTGTGTATGTTTTCTTACAAATTAAGGCAAATGCAAGTAAACATAAATAAAGGGTTCTTTCATCCATATGAGGAAAATATGATTTTACAGTACTGTGATATAATCAGTCTTTTAATGCAGAGCACATCTTAATGTATTGAATAGATAATGCATATATATTGGTATTGAACAGTTAGATACTGAAAGATCAATTTAATATTTCTTTCTTCAAAGAGTGTATCTTCTTTTGCACATTAAATATTAAATTAATCAGAAAAATTACGGTGCTGCTGCATTTTTACTTATAATATCTACAATCTGTGCATGCCTTATAATAATTTTATTACTACCTATTAATAGATTTTGTGTTGCTCTTTAGAAAAGTCTGCCAGCCTTTTGTTTATAATAACAATGCTCTTGGTATAATTTACAAACAAGTTGAAAACATAATGTGTGGTAATATGGAACCAAACTGGACTGTCTGGTTGTACTTCTGCTCAGCAAAGCTATTACTGCACTTTTTGCCACAATCCCTCTGTAGTCAATCCTGTAGCACTGATCGTAGTCAGTTAATCAGTTCCACAATGTGACTTGGACAGGGTAAAGTGCATCTTTCTGTTCATGGGGTTCAGTGCTGGTGACCTCTAGAAGTGATTTCTTATGCCCATAATGATTGCTCAAACAAGATTGCTCCAGGTCTCTTTTGAGCACAATGCAGTTACCCTGTGTTCTAATTGTTGTCCTTATTTTGCACATCTTGTAGTTGTTGATATTTTAAAATAAATTAGTAAAGTGGCCCATTAAGCTCGACAAGTGGGCCTGTGTGAACCTCATGAGGTTCAACAAGGCCAAGTGTAGGGTCCTGAACATGGGTTGGGGCAACCCTGGTATCAGTACAGGCTGGGGGATGAAGGGATTGAGAGGAGCCCTGCTGAGAAGGACTTGGGGGTACTGGTGGATGAAAAGCTGGACATGAGCCGGCAATGTGAGCTCACAGTCCAGAAGGCCAAGCATGTCCTGGGCTTTATCCAAAGAAGCGTGGCCAGCAGGCCGAGGGAGGTGATTCTGGCCCTCTACTCCACTCTGGTGAGACCCCACCTGGAGTACTGCATCCAGCTCTGGAGTTCTCAGCACAGGAAAGATATGAACCTGTTGGAGTGGGTCCCGAGGAGGGCCACAAAAATGATCAGAGAGGTGGGACACCTCTCCTATGAAGAAAGGCTGAGAGAGTTGGAGCTCAGCCTGGAGAACTGAATGGGGAGACCTTATGGCAGCCTTTCAGTACTTAAAGGGGGCTTCTAAGAAAGATGAGGACAGACTTTTTAGCAGGACCTGTAGCGATGGGACAAGGGGTGAAGGCTTTAAAGTGAAAGAGGGTAGATTTAGATTAGATATAAGGGACAAAGTTTTCACAATGAGGGTGGTGAAACGCTGGCACAGGTTGCCCAGAGAGGTGGTATATGCCCCATCCCTGGAAACAGTCAAGGTTGGGTTGGACGGTGCTCTGAGCAACCTGATCTAGTTGCAGATGTCCCTGCTCATTGCAGGGGGGTTCGACTAAATGACCTTTAAAGGTCCCTTCCAACCCAAACTATTCTATCATTCTATGATTCTATGATCATTTCTATTTGTATTCAAGAACCTGACAGCAGAACTTTGCCTCTCTTCTTTTATGAAAGAGTTTCTTTTTTTCAGTGTCTGGGCAAAGTCACACACTGGCTCTACCATTGTGTGATATCTAAGTTGCTGTCATATTTTCAAATCACTCTTGTTGTATCTCAGAAGCCAGTATTGGCACCAGTACTTTCTAATAGCAATGAAAACATATATTCAAAATTCCAATTAGTATTAACAGTCATTTAAATAGGCTTTGAACAATCTTACAGTAAAAAAGATAATCAGTAGAAGGTCTCTTAATATGGTGAATGTGATTTGGATAATATTTATATCACAGTGTTTACATTTCTCTAAAAATAATACCAGAAGGTGAAAAAAGAATGTCATTTATCAAGGCATCAATAAAAATGTCTACCACATTCAAGGTGCAAGGTTGGAAGGTCAATTAAAAAGCATGGGAAACTCTAATAAATTAAAACAAACGAAGATTTCTAACTTGCTTGAACAGGTCAAAGTTTCCCATTAAAAAGAAGAGGAGGAACAACAAAGGAACAGGCTTTGATGTTGTGCAAAAGCATTTGCTGATGCAGACAATTTTTCACTTAAATTAATTGCCGTGAGATCAATGTTTGATACGTGGCACATGCCGATAACCTTTGTCTGTGTTATCACTGATAAGGCATTCAGCATTCATTTATTCTAAATACTCATCAGATGTGCTATTGAGGCCATTATCCTGAAACATATTTAGCAGCATTTGAAATCTTTTTTCTCTCCCAAATACAGCCTGTCTCACCACTATTTTGCAGCTGCAGAAGAATTGCCTGAATGAGTTCCTCATCACAATAACTATGAGGATCAGAAACGACCAGATGGTTCTTTCAGGCTCCTTAGGCAAATAAGATATGCCATACTAGGGATATCTAGTCTGTAACATCCATTTTACAGATAGACACAGACATTTCTGCTCTCATTCTGAGCTGGCTAGGAGCGACTTACTTTGGTTAACGTAACACCGGCAAGGTTTGGAAACTCCAGTGCTGTTCAGCCATAGCTAGATGGCTTTCAGCCACCTTGTAGCCTAGGCGCTACATGTGAACCTCGCACTCTTTAGTGAGTCCATTCTTGAAATAAATGCTCCCAAAGCACCATCCAAATCCTTCAAACCTAAGGAGCTTCACTGTGTGGGCTTGGTGGAACTAGTGAGGAATCTGACTGACAGCCTTAGAAAAATATGATGACAGCTTGTATTATCTCCTTGGAGAGGCTCAGAATTCTTCTGGATGAGGTTCTGAAGAACCTGATCCAACCATCTAGTTAGATCCAGTGTCCAAGTCGGCCTTGCTCTGAGACAGAGGACCTCCAGAGCTCTCTTTCAACCTAAATTATTCTACAACTCCATGATTAAATGCTTGTAACTTAGCAAGCTCAACCATTCTATGTTTCTGTGTGTTTCTGTGAAGCTTTCCCTAAACGTCTTTGGAGTGACCGTATGTCATGGTATAGCCCCAGCCAGCAATTAAACACCACGCAGCTGCTCGCTCACTCTCCCCTAGTGGGACAGGGGAGAGAATTGGGAAAAACTTGTGGGTTGAGATACAAACAGTTTAATAGGACAGCAAGAGAGAAGGAAACAACAATGATAACAATGATAATAATACCAACAAAGGAATGTACAAGAACAAGTGATGCCCAATACAGCGATTGCTCACCACTCGGTGATCAACAGCCCGTCCCCAAGCAGCAATTCCCGCCCCCAGCCAACTCCAGTTTATGTACTGGGCATGATGTTGTGTGGTATGGAATATCCCTTTGGCCAGTCTGGGGCAGCTGTCCTGATTGTGCCTCCTCCCAGCTTCCCGTGCACCTCCCCGCTGGCAGAGCATGGGGAGCTGAAAAGTCCTTGGCTAAGTATAAGCACTACAACTCCTTAGCCACAACTAAAACTTCAGTGTGTTACCAACCTTATTCTCATACCAACTCCAAAGCACAGCACTATACCAGCTATCGTAAGAAAAAACAACACCACCCCAGCTGAAATTAGGACACTGTATATGAAAGAAGCTATGATAATAATATTTTATCTCTGAAATATGCTATAGAAATTAGACTTCTATTAGCTATAGAAATCTGTCAAGGATCTCCTTCATTCAGTGTCTTCTGTTTGTTTTATCAGTTCAGGAGATGGGGATGAAACTACAGGTAAGTTTCTTACTGAAAGTAAGATGCAAATATGTCATGTAATCTTAGGCAGTTCTGAATGTAATTTAAACTTTTTATACTAATATGAAAGCTTCATTAAATAAATTTTTGTAAAGATATTCTTTCAATCTTTCTTCTGCAGTCTGATCTTGTTTGCCTCACTAATGTTCTGTAATTGATCTTAAAAATCCTACTTTCTTCAAATGTGGGTCTAAGTCACTGTTTCTAATTTCAGAACCACAAAACATAATCTAGGCTTAGGCTTGTCTTTCCAGTGTCTACCAATAATAAGTAATAAAGACCATAGGCAGAACAAGGAGATGTGTTTACCAAATGGTACTCTTAAAAGTACCATTAAGAAAATGTTTTGAAAAGAGTCAGCCATGAGCTTCACCTCATTGATCTCATCCCTACTGAGGGAATAAAATTTGTCAACATTCAAGACTGGACAGTCTCTGTATGGTGGTGTCTTTTTCTTCTGTCCTTCATACATGTGGCCATTTCCCACACCTGGTTAAAGTCCTCATCAGTGGACTATGTACTACGAAAGTAGTGACAACACATGATATCACTTCCTTCATGCTGTGGGCAACAGAATAGAAGATCCAGGGATCCACTGAGATGGAGATAGCAACAGCCTGTGTCTTACGGTAGGCCCGGACTGCTGTTCGGTTGGTGTTAATTGGCAACAGACATACATATGGTTATCTAAAATGCAGCACAACATATTTTTTTTCAGTTGATCTAGATCTATGCATTCCCTGTGTCTCCTGTTTTCCACACAGACTTCAGATCTAGACTCAGAGCTATAACCTTCTTTGCCATAGGTGGCTTCTAAAACTTCAATTGACCTGGGTAACGTGTATGGAACACCACGAGGTAGGCAGGAGGAAGTGTTGTTTTGTATCAAACTCATGCATTGCCAAAAGAGAAACTAACTAGCAGCAAAACAGGAAGACTATCAAAATATGTTGGGACACGGAAATTTTTAGAAAAAGGAGTCAGAGGTTATGACTCAGAGTGGCAGTTATCTGTAAAATTCCACCAGCAAAGCCTTGCTTTCGTCCTTAGGAAAGAAATCTATTCCTACATTAAGTGATAGTATGACAAGGTTTTCCAAGGAGGAGATGGAGCAGTACCGCTTCAGAGCCTTGGGCCCAGTGTCTCTCTCTTTTAAAGTCAAGGAGTGCATCTTTACCAGAGCTTTGCGATTATATTTACACTATAAACACAGACCAAATCCTGTGTAACAGAGATAAGATTATAAGACATTTAAACTAGGAGCTTAGAACATCTTAGATTCCTTAAGTAGCTTTCTTCTTTCAAACCAATGCGAACTAGTTTTGCAATAAGATAGCCTGTCCTGAAGGATTCACGCATCTTCAAAACCTTGAAGGTGTTAAAAAATGCTGAGGTGTTTTAAAATGCATGAAGTCTTTTAAGTCTCTCTAGAAAGGTGATTTTCTTAAGTCACCTAAATTTCTGAACTCGAGTCCTGGACTCACTGGTGAAAGCAAAGAGGCCTGTGTCCAGTATATCTATTCCTTTCATTTTTTGAACAAGGACATAAAGGAAAGCTGAATGCTTAATGCAGTGGTTTATTTCCAAGTGAAAGCAAAAGGTTATATCCTGAGAACTCTTGCTACGCCACTTAGTTCGTGACAAAAACCTCCTCTAAGACCCAAATTACCGTCCAACACCACAGAGGTAGTAATTGACAGCAACTTCAATTCTAAAATGTCAGTGAGCACTAAAAGAATGTATCTTGCAGGTTAGAACAGCTGGGACCTGACTTATCTACAAAGTGATTTTATAATATGGATGCACCCAAATTCATGCTCAAAGTCCGCTGAGCTCAGCCTGACATGGCAGGTGCTGGCACTCTTGGAAATGTACACTGTGGTCCTTTGATCAGCTGAGCAGCAGCAAAATGTAAGCAAACAATGCATTTAGGCAGTGTATAAATAGAAGAACACAGCTAAAACGCAGTAACAAAAAATAATAGTAACTATTTCATGACAGTAGCCCGCCAACAATCATTTTTACAATCATGTCCAGTGTAGCTCATATATAAACAACACATGTCATGAAAAAATATGCTTCTGTCCTAAACTTGACCATCTTGAATCTGCAGGCCAAATCAGCCACTGATATAAAATGAGGTAAAGACATGGTTCTGGGATGCTTTGCCAGGAAACTTTTTAGTTACGCTAAATAACATTCTTGGAGATTGGAGAAATCTGTCTCCTCTTAAAAGTGACCACTGCAAAATGAAGACATATTTTAACTTAATTTATATCAATGATTAGGAAGCTGTAGTAACATCTGAAGAACAAAAATTACTGCATCACATGGCAGTTCCTCTTTGCCTCTGTCCTAACACAGCAAATCAGCCAAAGCATCTTAAGTGAACACCTAGTGTGATGGTTAATGGCACAGGAAGGTAGGGATGACTCAATATTGAAAAATCCCTTGCCTGTTCTGCAGTTTCCACTGTTATCATATTCCTCTAAAACATTACACCTGCAGCATGCTTAGAATCTTTATCAACCAACCAGCCAAAGAAAAAAAAAGATGAAAATCCTAGTGCTCTGCCACTTGCCCCCACATTGTCACTGTTCTTCCATAGGTCTCCATGAAAGTCAAAGGGTCAAGAGGGACTTCTCCTGGGAAGGTAAATGAGTTGAAGCAAAACAAAACAACAAAAAAAAGAAAGTTTTTTGTTTGTATTTTGGAGGTTGTGGGATGGTGGTGTTCGTGTTTGTCTTTTTACTTGTTTAAAAATAAAACTTGAAGTATATTTAGTCTTTAATGGAAATATTGGTAGTGACCTGATGGAGTTTTACCTGAAGAGATCTTTGTAGACAAGATCATCTTCGTTTTTACTCAAGATGGACCATAACTGTTTCAAAGGAATTCTGTGGGTTACCCACCTTCTCCTTGCACGAATACAGGGGAAGGCCATCATAGTCATACTGTACAATTAGAGAAGAGTATCAGCTCATCACTTGACCTCACCTCAGTATTTTTTTATATTCTTCATCTGTACTTTCTGGCTATTAGGAAATATTATCCTCACATGGAAAGGAGCTGAATAATTTAGACTGGACTTTGGAATGTCTAATTCACAGATAATATTTGGTTCACAATTAAGTGAATTAGTAAATTACAAACAGAAATGTTAACATAAAATTCAGGTTGCTGAAGCTTTTGAAGATGTTTCAGATGTTTTTCAGTATGTTTCAGAAGTTTCAAGCTGGACTTACATAAATTAACTATGGGCGTTGAAATTTCTTATCACTGTATGTTCTTCTTGGTGATATAGATTGTTAACTCATAACCTGGTTACCTAGAAAAGCTATACTAACGTTGTGTTGTAAAATAGCTCATGGCATATTAGGCAAACACAGATGTTTGTGCCAGTTCTATTGTAAAAACTATCTTTTTCTCTCAGTATTGTACAAATTCTGGTACATTTCCTCACTCTGGAGGCAACTTTCATTCTGTTAGCTAGTTTGAACTGTGCCTAGGAACAAAGAACACTGTGTAAAGGTAAATATTATGAGAGTTTACTCCAGTTAACTGAGACCCACTGGAATAATATTGCTGCTTTATTTAGTCATTGCTGGGAATTGATTGTCCTTAAGGATCATGAATGGCTAAATCTCATCCTTACTCCTTTAAACATCAGCCTTTGAGTTTGTGAAAAACAATTTGTCAGAACACCTTTCTCAGAAAATGTCAATTTATCAAAATGAAATCCTGTGGTAGGAGAACACTGCTGTCAATAAATTCATACAGCTAACTGTTAAAACAATAAAAGCTGAAAAGTTTAATTTTGATATCTTCAGATTAATCCAATCCCAGTTTTTGAGTTGAAAAAACCGAGTTATCACCTGAAACTTACTTAGTCCCCCAAATTCATTAATTTAAAAGTCTTTTAAGTATTCATATAAAAAAGTAGATCTCTAGATATTATTCCCATTGTTTCAACAAATGCCTCACATAATTTATTGATGTGCTAACAATTTGCAAATTTTAAGAGAATAAAATTTATCTGCTTAATCTTTTCTCTTACATTCTTAGCTTTAATGCCTTAGATTTAAGCAAATGTCCTAAATATCTGGCAATATTAACAACTTCCCAGCTTCTTTAATCTATATAAAAAATAGTTTTATACTAAGAATGCATTAATCCACTACTTAAAAATGTCACCCGGATGAATTTTTCCCATTAAAATGCTTCAGGCATGCCTGAAAAGAAATAATTGGCAACATTAACTGCTTTCATCAAGGACAAAAATAACCTTTAATTCAAGGAAGTGAAGGCATGATCAATTTCTTCAAAAATTTGAAAGGATCACAGACATTAAAAATAAGGAAATTGGTTTTGCTATTCTTGTTTAATTTACTTGTTAAACCAAAAAGCTGTGAAATAAAATATTTCTGTTATTTTTGACTGGCTTCTTTTTGTGCATTGTAACACAATCAATGAGCAAATGTGAATTGACTTTCTGCTTCAGGTTCTACTCAAATAGAATACAAATGATTATTTAGGGCTTTGTTCTTGCAGAGTGCTCAGTTTACTTTTAAATCCCAGTAGTCACTGATAACATTTACGTATTGTATATAAAGTATACAAACATTAAATCTATGGTTCAGCTGGAATGATGGTGAGAAACATGAAAGTTTTTTTCTTGCTGGCTATAACAATGATGGATGATTTACAGGAATAGGATAGATATGCCCATGTAGACTTCTGGTTCTAGGACTGAGACTGAGAGACTCTTCTGGAATTTCACTAACTGTTCAGTTGTTGTACATATAATCAATAAATCCCCTAGTCCCTACTGAGCATAAAATTCTGTTAGGTCTTTAATGCAGTAACATGAACTCTATTTACTTTATTTTTTTCCGAACCACTTTCTGTCAAAATATATAATTTATAATGTCAATAAAGTGTTTCTTCTTATTTTTTGATGTTATTTCTTAGGACAATGGCCTCTTGCTTCTATATCAGTGTCTTCCTTTATTGTTAGGTGTTATGACTAATACCAGTGTACCTCAGTGCATCACAGTATTTTGACATGAGCTGCGTAGCTGCTGCAAGAATACAGACTGGGTTTTGATACTTTGTTTTGTTTTGATTTTTTTTAAATGATGATGTAGTATTTTTTTCTTCAGTGATTTCCACCGTCATCATTGATGAGGTGGAACTGATGAGCTGACTTCAGAACTAATGAAATAGCTCATATAGCCAGTGAGCAATTAACTCCATGATTGCCTAATCTGGAAGGAGAGCAAGAATGTTCTAATACTCTACAGCACAAGCTGCTTTCTAATGAGGTACTAATCTTTTCCTAAAAATGGTCTGTTCTACATGCTCACATACCTTTTCTTGTTTGCAAAAGGTATAAACAGCAAGAGCATTAGTTTCATTGGATCCATAATTGCTTAAAAACAATTCACTTTGTAGTGTTACTGTGAATTCAAGAGGACAGTAATAAAAAATTTATAAACATGGCATGAGTTTGGCCCTAAACCATGGAGGCCAAATGCTCCTTTGTATTCTTCTAATTAAATTTAAATAATCCCTTCCAAAAATGGCAAAAACCAGACAAAAATGAGCTGGCACAGTCTGGAAAAATAAACTTCTGAACTCTAGGGACCTGGCCATCCGTGATCATTGCATTGCATGAATGCCAGTCCCATAGCAGCCTGACAAGTGAAGGCATGAGGGAGAGGGAGCACACATGGTGGCACATGCACTGAGCAGCAGGGAGGTAAGTGTTTTTATGCAGCATATTTTCTCTGTTCTGTTGTAGGCTGACATACTGAGTTGACAGAGATGTTACTTTGGTTAGTCCTTTTCACTTTTTGCTCTTAAGAAGTAGTTTGTAAATGTTTCTTTTTCAACCCCATTTTCGTAAGTCATTTGTAACAACAATGACATCAAAACAAAAGAAATAAGGAAAACATCTGGGCCTGAATTCAAGGGTCTTAAATTAAGGGGTAAGGCAGACTTTATTTGCCTTTAAGTGTCAAGTAAAGCTCATCTAGAGCTGCTGAGGATCCAACTACCATTGCGATATTCAGCCCACCATCCAGTCAGTTTGAACATAAAGCTCCAGAATTGTGAACAAGGCTTGGCAAGCACCTTCTAAAGCAAAAGGAGCTTCCTGCTCAACCTCTCCAAAACTGAGCAGAAACAAATGTAGGAGAGATTAATACAAGCGATATCTTTGGGCAGAAGAATTTTGAGTTAAAGTGGGCATGAAGTTAGTATAGGTCCAGGAGGGAACAGGTGGACAGTGAGTACAGGTACGGTGAAGGACAACTGGGGTGGCTAGATAAAGACTAGTTATGGGGTTTGTTGTGTTTAAGAAGCATGGAAGAATGACACTGAAGGAAGTGAAGGGAAGGACAGAAGGGAAGGGGGGAATAGATTTGTTGGAAAAATTTTACCCAAATATACAGCTTTGAAGAAGTTGTGGGTATAACCTTGCAGTAGATGGGAACATTCCCTTGATAAAGAAACTCTAAGAAAAGGTTAGAGATAATCTCATTCTCCCTCCATGGAGGAGGAGACCACGGCAGCCCAAAAATAGCAGGTAATAAGAGATAAAGAGCTTGAGTAGACTACATGGTCAGTCCTTAGCAACTACGCTGTTAGAAAGTTTGCTCTTTGAAGAAGTCTCAAAATGCCAGCCAGGTGAGAACAAGCACATTGTCAGGTCATAAAATAAGTAAATGTGTGCATCACAAAAAAGAAAATAAAATAGTGCTTTTGTTGCTTAAACATTGTCTGTTGTATTCTGGACAGTAGAAGGTTTGAGCAAGACCGGTATTAAGTGTGTGGGTGTGGGTGTATGCACACACACATGATAAATATGTTGATAGAATAAAAAAAATAAATCTATGTTTAAGTATTAAGTATTAATTATTGCAAGGGACCAAAAAGACCACACAGCATGGAGGATAAGATTTTTTTGCATATGGTCATCCACTGATATTACTCTTTCTTAGGCCAAATTTCACTGGGAAAAAAGTGTGTAGGCAGTGGTGGTGTAAAGCATAAAAAGAATATCATGCCTGGTCTTCAGATTGTCTTTGCTGCAGACATGGTGAAATGGTAATAAAGAAGGGATCATAGAGGTAAATGATATGCCCTAGCAATTAAGGACTGACGCATTTGCTATTGATGTGATTTGTAGTCTTCAGTGAAAAAAAGGACATTTTTGTTCCAAATAAAAAATATAACATTTACACATATGCGTCACAGATCAGTTTAAAAGTATAATTAATTTCTGTGTGACACTTTGAATGTAATGCATTTATTATCTTTAAGAAAGAAGTTTTATGTTAAATATTTATCTAAGTCAGTTTATTTTTCCCTTTATGCTGATGTTATTGTGGAATGATTGAAGCATCTCAGTATCTGTACAGAAGAAATTCAGTATTTGAACTCATTTGTTAAGCTGAAATAACATCTAGTTCTCTATCCAGAATCCTGAAAATGTTCTGTTTAGGGGGATAGACTTAGCAAGATGACATAACCTCCAGACTTTTTTTTCCTGATGCATGAGTTTTCTGTTTGATGTTGCCAAAAAGCCAAAATGATCAAAGTGGCTCATTAGAAGTTTCATCACTACTTGGTACTGAAATAAAGTGAATTTCATTCAGTGCAAATGCAGTTGGTTTTACTGCAATTTGCAGCACCGAAGAGGTGGAGAGAGGAATAAAAGATTCCTATTTAAAGCAAACAGGCAACCTGTGGTTCTATTAAGAGATTAATCTCCTTGAGCAAAATTGCTTCCGAAACTCTGCAACATAGTGCCTTACAAATACTGCTGTCTGGCTCAGTACTGTAAGCACAGGAAACACTGAAGTAGTGTGTTCCCATACAGTGGTAAGGATTTGTGCTTCTTCATGTACACATTTATTTTCTGTCTTTGAGTGAGTGGATCAATAGAAGTTCAGTTTTAAAATGCAGAAGATTTAATGGGTTATCCAAATCTCACACTTAGGACCTGATTCAAAGACCCTTAAAATCAATACAAGGGCTGATTCTCATTGACATTAATAGGCTTCACATCATGCCCTCCAGCTCATCTTTGCAAACAAATTTTTAGGTATTAAGTCCTATAGATGTATAGTCTTTGATGATAATATTACATTCATGAATTATAACATTTTGGGGTTCACACAAGTAATTGGGTCATCATTAGAGGCTGAGATAAACTTGAATAGGCCTTTGGTACCACTTAGTAGTAAACAATATTGAAATAGTATTGTATCACTATTGTACGTTGATGGACAATTGTCTGTTAATATGATTACTAGTAGAAATAGGGTGATATTTTGTATGTATTCATGTTGCCAGTGGAAGAAGTCTGTAGACAGTCAGTCATTTTCATAAGCAGAGGACAGGCAGTATGAGAGTAGAGTGACGGAATTCCTACAAAGTTCAACCTTGTCTGTCTGAGAATTTTATGGGAGAATAGGTGGCTTAAAGCTCCATGCTATTTCAGTCTGTGGCTATACCTTTTAGCCCAGAAAAGGGTAGTTTTATGGGGTTGCTTTTTTGAGTTAACCTGCATTATCTTTGTAGGAAACTGTAGCATGAAAAGCTTTTGACAGTGTATGATTAATGTCATGGGCTGAAGAAACAAATCAAAATGTGATTTTGCCACTGCTCGTTGTGCCACATTTTAAATGAACAATGCCAAGTGTAAGAAACTATTATTTGCTTGCTGGATGAAGGTTGCAGAAGGCCACTGTGTTATCACTATTAAATTTATCAACCAGGGTTCTGCAGGTGGACATTAAGTCTGTTGTAATGTCAGCATGAAACATCCATGATCTAATTGGCTTGCCTGCAGACACTCCATGTAGCCTCAACTTGGAAATAAAGGTCAGAATTCAAAGAACAGATGGCAACTGGCTAAAGTAATTAAGTGCTGAAAATCCAATCCTTCTTTACACAGGTTGCACAGAATGTTTAATTGGAAGTTTGATTAGTGAAATCAGTAATTCAGCATTTTTTCCCTCTTTTCTGACTCTAGGAATTAATTTTCTACTAGAAATAAGATATTTATAGCATTAAATAAAGAACTGAATATGTTAAAAAATTCTCCTAATAGTATGAGAACCTTGATAAGAGTAAAGGAATAATTTTAATTTTAGAATGTTGTTTTCATTATGCAAAACATCTCTGCAGGGAATAGCAGAGATGCAAAGCAAATTATTCTTATCGTTTGTCCTCAGCATCTTGTTCTTCAGTTCAAATACAATAGATTATGGTTCTAGTTATAACCATATGGTCAGCAAAATAAACTGTCAAATTATTGAGAGAAGAGCAAAGTCAGGTTAATTTAAATCAAAACATCTGTCACCAAAATATATCTTAAAATATTGGGAAAAAGAACCATCCTAACCTGTTGCTGTGGGAAAAATAGTCTCAACCTGGATAAACTTAATTTAATTTAATTTAATTTAATTTAATATACTGACAATTAACACAACCTTTTTATTACTGATTCAGATATTGAGAAAAAACATAGTCAGTTAAACAAACACTTAGGAAACATTTTTATCCCCACTTCCCCAGGTTCATCTCCCATTGTTTTTGCTGTATTTTATATTTGATACCTCCCAAGACCTTCAGAGAGGGCCTCAGTCCCTCAGGGGTGTTTCTGCCCCAGCGCGGGTCGTCCACAGCCATGGTCCCTCAGTAGTCCCTGCTCTGGCATGGATCATGTGCTTCACAGAGTGCACCTCCAGCCACGTCCCCAGAAAGGGCTCCTTCATGTCCCCTCCATAGTTTCAAATTTATGTGACAATGGATTGTAACCATAATGTGCCATTACTAGATAATAGATAAAGAAACCGGTGCAGGTAATGTTATATTGTGCCTTTCACTATAACTTTGACAATAGCTCAGTTCCTACTTATGAGAGGTTTTCAAATAGTGTTTCTTGTAAAAAAGAATGTTGGAAGGGAAGCTTACGGCACAGTTCTGAGCAGAAGCAGAAAATTTACTCCTAATAGTCTAGCTGCTCCCATCGTGCACCCCCTGGCCTACCACTGTCCTGTGATTAATGAAATGGAAGGCACAGAGAACAGTGCAAGACAACAGTTAATGGCTAATAAAAAATGCAGACATGCAGGTTTGCCTCCATAACATCAAATGAACAAAGCTGTTCAGACTACACAAATTTGCATTAAAAGTTTCGAGGCAGATTTTGACCAGATATCCATGTATGGCTTTGTTACTGAGACAAATATGTATTTGCTACATATATTTCAGAGCAGTATATAGTCAGAATGAAACAAACCTGACTGACTCATGGAGAACTCTGCAACAGGAATACTTCAAAGTCAGATTGGTTTTGGAAGATGTAACAAAGGATAACAGATATTCTGGTGACTAATCACTTTGTGTAAAACTGTGTTAGAATTTAACAAATATGTTAGACATCATTTTTATGCTTGAGGTTTAGGCTTGAGAGAGATATAAACCTGTGTTCTGAAGTGATTTCTCTATTTGCTATGTTTGTTTCAGATTTGATACTGAATTACAAAACTAACTTAAATTTCTTTAAATTCTAAACTTCAACACAAAGGATGACCAAATAATTACTCTCTAAAAAAACCTCTGTGGATTTTCTTTATAGCTATTTCTCCATACTGAGAAAGGGTTCATGCATGGAGCAAATTCTCACCTGTTTCTTCCTTGTTTCTACTCCTGACAAGAAAGAAAAGCAGAAGAGGACAGGGGAAGGGCAGGGTGTGCATGCAGGAATTTGAAGTTGTATGTTAGTTTATACCACATGCATGGATTACTAGTTCTTTATTGTTCAAACTCAGCTGAGATTGATTCCCGAGTACCTCATGTCTAATGGGTGTTTACCCTGCTTTCTTTACACTAGTAACTATAATCATTTGATCCAATGAATTACTATGTATCAAATACAGATTCATTATAGTTCTCTCTATAGATAACTTTCTGTTTGTACCTAGTTCAAGGACATCTCAGCTGAAGTGTGGCTTCACTTATTTTAGTGTCACTTAGTTATAAAGACATAAACCACCACAGACTTACCAAAACTTTGCTGAAACCTTGGAGAACTCTGCAAAACTGACATGCTTCAAAAATACAGAGAGAAAATATGTCAGCTCATTTTATACTAAGAAGCCTATCAGTGACCTCAGATAATGCCTAAACTGTAAGCTAAAGACTTTGACAGACAATTCTTGTGGTTTGTTCACGGTTTTTGCTCTTCTTGACATAATCTTACTTACTTCTTTTGGGTGAGAAGTGAGAAGTGTTTACTCTTAGAATCTGACTGAAGCTTAGGAGTTTAAAAATACCAAAACGCCCTTCAGGGTTTTATTAAATTAGAGAAAGAAAACCTTAACAGTAACATTTTGTCTTTTCAGTCAATGAGTCAGCCTGTCTCCAGCACTTTCTGCATTGATGTACTTCACACATTTTTATTATTTGATTGTTTCTGTGCTTTCCAAAGCTGTGTTTTCTTAACAGTGAAAATAATCTATCAACCAGGATCATAAAAATCTCCCTTGGCAGCCAGAATATGAAAATCATTCTTTTAATAAAGTAAACATGAAAATCAGTCCTCAAATAAGGTTTACTCGTCTGGTGCTTAAAAGAAGCCAATGATACTAGGGAAAACCAGAGTTCAATTAGAAATAAGAAACTTTAAAATTCTCTTCAGTTCATTACATCAGTTTAATATTTTTTTGTTATATTTATTATAATCTTAGTCCTTTTAATATAATCTTATCGTGGAGCACTTGTAGGACCCATCCACAGTTCTACAAAACAAAATTAACCAGAAGGAGAAAAAATGTAAAAATATGTGAATATGGAACTGAGGAAAAACTTAGCAACTGCTATCATCTAATTCATGCGGTCCAGAATCTACTGTCAACTATCCAAGTGACATGGTAAATACGAAAACATAAAATAGGTCAGAAAGAAACAATTATTTGGTTCATCAGAAAAATTCTGAATACTGGCTCTGCTATTCACTTGTTTCACTGATTACCACCCCTTCCTCAAAGCCATCTGTCCCATAAGGTGGCAGCAACAGGTGGCAGATTTCTTCTGTGGGATACTGATCTTTGATGTAAGTTAATTTAATCTCTTTCTAAGACAGGTCATTTTCAAATTGTATAAATCAACATAGCTCCACTGAAAACAGTGGAATAATGCTGATTTGCACCATTTGCCTCTCCCCAACTTTTCTTATTTGTTTCTTTGTTTCTTTACATTGCATGTATAAGACATAAATTTTATGCACAAGAGTCATATATGTTGGAACCCAAGCATATGGAAGTAAACAGACTGTCAATGACATCTATAGGCTTTGAAATAAATCCAAGGTTAAAGGAGACAAAAATGCCATAAACATACTTTTCCATAGGAACACATGTACTGGTGTTTGGGTTTTGCTTGGTCCTGTATTAATAAAATACTTCTGAAGAAGCAATCTAGACCAAATTGTTGAAATACTGACAAAAAGTGATTACCAAATTGTCTTGCACTGTCTAGGCAAAAAAAAAAAACATGTAGAAAAGACATTAGAGAGCAGAGGAAGATACAACGCTGGGCAAAGAAAAATACCATTCATGAATAAGAGAAGTACAATGCAACAAAATAGAAAAAGAGGAAAAAGTGGGAGGAAAAGTCATTATCTTTGTGAAAAATCATAATTTTCAACTAAGAACACTGTTTGGGTAGATGAGGTCACCACTGAAGGAATGAATCAGAATTGTGGTGGACTGTTCAGACGATAAAAGGAGTTAGAAGAGAGCAGTTCCTCCATGCAAAGCAGAAGTTTTCTAACATTTGCTTTCATCCTGAAATATCTGGGAATGATGTTGCAGCATGAGAAATGCTCATCTGGGATCTTGATGACAATAGCAGGATGGAGCATCAGACAACACAGACATTACTTTTGGTGCAACTTTAGGCAATATATTGCACTTAGATTTCTATGCAATCCTTCCAGTTCCTTTTTTTCTTTTTTTCCTCTTGATGGCTATTAACATTTCCATAAAACACTCATTTTAGGGAAGGAAAATATTCAATCTGAATTTTGATGAGTTTTGTATAGGAACAGATTCCTGTTTACTATTCATACTAAATGATACAGGATTACACCTGATCATAGAATGCAATGAGGTATCTTCTCTTCCCCAGACCGAGCTCCCGCTCACGCACGCGGCTGTCCCAGTGTCTGGCTGCAGGGAGGGCCCGAGCCTGTCGCTCATGCCAGAGACCAGCGGAGACACCACCTGCGTGTGGTGTGACCGGGTGAGCGACTGCTCAGCCTGGGGCAGAGCTGAGAGAGGCTGCGGAGAGGCTGAGGAGCATCAGGGACTGTGAGAGGGAGATGGATCGGTGCAGCCACACCCGGCCGTCCCTGGGGCAGAGGCAGCTGGTGGGGGCTCCACAAGCAGCAGGGGATCCCCTGCCCTCTTGCTGCCGGGCAGAAGGAGGGGACCTAAGAGATGAGGGAGAATGGAAACAAGTCCCTGTTTGGGGCAGCAGACGAATCCCCTCCCGGCCTCCCTCACCATCCCAGCTGCCCTTACACAACAGATATAGGGCTCTGGATCTTGAGGACCAGGAACATGAAGACCCTGATGGAAGTCCATCTAGGGGGTTGCCCAGGGTGCGTCAGCCAGTCCCACACATCAAGACGTCCTCTGTTAAGAGAAAAAGGAGGGTAACTTCCATAGGTAACTCTCCCTTCTGAGGGGAAACAGAAGGCCCAATATGCCAACCAGCCCCAACCCACAGGGAAGTCTGCTGCCTCCCTGGGGCCCAGGTGAGAGATGTCACCAGGAAACTCCCTGGTCTGGTTCGGCCCACTAACTACTTCCTGCTGTTGGTCATACAGGTTGGCAACGATGAGGTTGCGCTAAGAAGACCAAAAGTGATTAAAAGGGACTTCAGAGCGCTGGGGCAACTGATCTATGGAGCAGGAGCACGGGCAGTGTTTTTGTCAATCCCTTCAGTGGCAGGGAGGAACGCTGAAAGGAACAGGAAAGCACATCTGATCAACACATGGCTGAGGGGCTGGTGCCGTCGTCAGAATATTGGGCTTTTTGACCCTGGGGCGGTTTATGCAGCAGCAGGCCTGCTGGCAGCAGATGAAGTGCAAATGTCTCCAAGGGGGCAAAAGCATTCTCACTTATGAGCTGGCAGGTGTCATCAAGAGGGCTTTAAACTAGATTCGAAGGGGGAAAGGGATAAAACCAGGCTCACTAGAGATGACCCTGGGGGTGCCATGCTGCTGCTGGGGGCAAAATCGATAGCCCAGCTCAAGTGCATCTACACCAATGCACGCAGCATGGGCAGCAAACAGGAGGAGCTGGAAGCCATTGTGCAGCGGGACAGCTATGACGTAGTTGCCATCACAGAAACATGATGGGATGACTCACATGACTGGAGTGCTGCAGTGGATGGCTATAAGCTCTTCAGAAGGGATAGGCATGGAAGAAGAGGTGGTGGGGTGGCTCTGTATGTTAGGGAGTGTTTGGATTGTATAGAAATCAACGATTGTGAAGACCAAGTCAAGTGCTTATGGGTAAGAATGAGGGGGAAGGCCAACGAGGCAGACATCCTGCTGGGAGTCTGTTATAGACCACCTAACGAGGATGAAGAGACAGACGAAACATTCTACAGGTGACTGGCAGAAGTTTCACAATCGCTAGCCCTTGTTCTTGTATGGGACTTCAATGTACCGGCCATCTGCTGGAAGTATAACACAGCAGAGAGGAAACAGTCTAGGAGGTTCCTGGAGTGTGTGGAGGATAACTTCCTGACACAGCTGGTGAGTGAGCTCACCAGGGGAGGTGCCCCGCTTGACCTGCTGTTTGCAAAGGAGAGAAGGACTGATGGGAGATGTGGTGGTCAGAGGCCGTATTGGGCTTTGCAACCATGACATAATAGAATTCTCAGTTCTTGGTGAAGTGAGGAGGAAGGTCAGCAATACCACTACCATGGACTTCCGGAGGGCAGAATTTGGCCTGTACAGGTCACTGGCTGAGAGAGTACCTTGGGAGACCGTCCTGAAGGGCAAAAGGGACCAGGAAGACTGAACAGTCTTCAAGAAGGAAATCTTAAAGGTGCAGGAGCAGGCAGTCCCAGATGAGCTGGCAGGGAAGACTACCGGCCCTGAAGAGAGATTTTGCTGGGACTCAGGGAAAAGAGGAGAGTTTATCACCTCTGGAAGAAGGGGAAGGTGACTCAAGAAGAGTACAAGGATCTTGCTGGGTCAAGCAGAGACAAAATTAGAAAGCCGAAAGCCCAGCTAGAATTCCATCTGGCCACAGTCATAAAGCATAAGAAAAAATGCTTTTACAAATATATTAACAACAAAAAGAGAGGCAAGGAGAATCTCCATCCCTTACTGGATATGGCAGGGAACATTGTCACCAAGGATGAGGACAAGACTGAGGTACTTAATGCCTTCTTTGCCTCAGTCTTTAATAGCCAGTCCAGGTATTCGCAGGGTATTCAGCCCCCTGAACTGGAAGATGGGGATGGAGAGCACAATAAACTCCTCATAATCCAGCAGGAAACAGTTAAAGATGTTGTAAGCCACCTGGACACCCACAAGTCTATGGGCCCTGATGGGATCCCCCCAAGAGTACTGAGGGAGCTGGTGGAGGAACTTGCCAAGCCACTCTCCATCATTTATCAGCAGTCCTGGTTAACAGGGGAGGTCCCAGAAGACTGGAGGCTTGCTAATGTGATGCCCATCTACAAGAAAGGCAGGAAGGAGGATCCTGGGAACTACAGGCCTGTCAGCCTGACCTCTGTACCAGGGAAGATCATGGAGTGGTTTGTCTTGAGGGTGCTCACAGGGCATGTGCAGGACAACCAAGGGATCAGGCCCAGCCAGCACGGCTTCATGAAAAGCAGGTCCTGCTTGACCAACCTCATCTCCTTCTATGACCAGGTGAACCATCTAGTGGATGAGGGAAAGGCTGTGGACCTTGTCTCCCTGGACTTTAGTAAAGCCTTTGACAGCGTCTCCCACAGCATTCTCCTGGAGAAACTGGATGCTCCTGGCTTAGAGAGGTTTATTCTTCACTGGGTAAAGAACTGGCTGGATGGCCAAGCCCAGAGAGTTGTGGTGAATGGCGGCCGGTCACAAGCGGTGTTCCCCAGGGCTCGGTTCTGGGGCCGGTCTTGTTCAGTACCTTTATCGATGACCTGGATGAGGGAATCACGTGCTCCCTCAGTAAGTTTGCAGATGACACCGAGTTGGGTGGGAGTGTTGATCTGCTGGAGGGTAGGAGGGCTCTGCAGAGGGATCTGGACAGGCTGGATCAATGGGCTGAGGTCAATTGTATGAGGTTTAATAAGGCCAAGTGCCGGGTCCTGCACTTGGGTCACAACAACCCCATGCAACGCTACAGGCTTGGGCAGGAGTGGCTGGAGAGCTGCCTGGCGGAAAAGGACCTCGAGGTGCTGGTTGACAGACGACTGAATATGAGCCAACAGTATGCCCAGGTGGCCAAGAAGGCCAAGAGCATCCTGGCCTGTATCAGAAACAGTGTGGCCAGCAGGAGTAGGGAAGTGATTGTGCCCCGGCACTGGTGAGGCCGCACCTCGAACACTGTGTTCAGTTTTGGGCCCCTCTCTACAAGAAGGATGGCTGAGGTGCTGGAGCGTGTCCAGAGAAGGGCAACAAAGCTGGTGAGGGGTCTGGAGCACAAGTCTTCTGAGGAGCGGCTGAGGGAACTGGGGTTCTTTAGTCTGGAGAAGAGGAGGCTGCGGGGAGACTTTATTGCTCTCTATAACTACCTGAAAGGGGGTTGTGGCGAGGTGGGTGTTCTTCTCCCAAGTAACTAGTGATAGGATGAGAAGAAATGTCCTCAAGGTGCGCCAGCGGAGGTTTAGATTGGATATTAGGAGAATTTTTTTTTCCTGAGAGAGTAGTCAAACATTGGAACAGGCTGCCGAGGGAGGTGGTGGAGTCACCACCACTGGAAATATTCAAAAAATTTGTGGATGTTGCACTTTGGGACATGGTTTAGGGGACATGGTAGTGTTGAGTTAACGGTTGGACTTGATTGTCTTGAAGGTCCTTTCCAACCTTAAGGATTATGTGATTCTGTGATTCTAGGGGGTTTTGATGACCTTTTGATGGAAGATACTTATTTTTTTCAGAGTGTATAAACACTTCAGATTTCTGTCTAGATATCACATACAATTTCTACAAAATATTCTTTGTCTTGAACTTTGTCATGGACTGGAGGCACTCTTACCTTTAATGATTTATGAACTGATGGGATTGTTTCCTTAAATGTTCTGTTGTCTGCACCTATAAATAATATAAATACTGCTTTGTCTTGGACTTTTTAGTGACTTCCAAATGCTGCTGTGAAATAACCCTTATATCACAAGAAGCTTACACTGTAACTTGGCTCCTGTGATTTGCTCTCCGTTTCTGAAGAGCTCCAAACTCTCTGCAGATCACAGGCAAAGAAATCATACAACAGAGAGAAACTCATTGTGGGCTCAGATGCATTGCAACCAGCTCCCCAGCAGGAGCTTCCTGCACACAGTTCCTGTTATGCTTCCATGGAGATATCAGGACCGATTTTCCAAACTGGTGGCTGCCTGACGACCCTTATATAAACCACAGTTTGATTCAGGAAAGTTTAAGGCCAAAACTCTGTATTCAAGGTTGTCTAGGAAAGGAAATTAGGCACACAGTGACTAACCCTGTCCCTGCACCGCTGCAGGTAGACTGACCAGCACGTGGTCTGAGAGCAGGGAAGTAAGAGCAGATGCAATTCAGAGTGCATTTATGTACCACAAAGAAGTCCAGTTATTTAACAGTGGAAAGTATATTAAGTACCTTTCAAAAGTTATTTTGCAATATGAAGAAGCCTAAAATGGTTATGAAAGAGTATTTTTGTTTTTACCTTTTAACCTTGTGTGAATTTCTTTTTCTATGCAACTGCTACATTACATAAATGTTAAAAAGATGGATGGCGGAGATCCAGAAAAACAGATCTTTGCATAGAGCAATTGTTGTTCTATTGCTAAGGTAGAAAATCAATAGTGCAAAAAATCTGCTTTGTTCTTGAATCACTATAAGAGATTTGGTTCCAGATGGGTACATAAAAATATTACTTACTTCAGCATGTATATAAAAGAAAGAAAAAAACAACCAGATAAACAAGCAAGCTCTTTAAAATATGTTCATTTTAAAATATTTTATTCATCTTATACATCATGCAGATCAAATCTAATCCATGAAACACTGCTTCATTTTCCATCAGAAAACTCTGCCCATGTAGTAATGGCATATAATTTGGTATTTATGTTTTGAAGCACTATCCCTTATACACTCTAAAATTTAATATGATTTAGTAGGGACACAGAGAAAGTTATGCTTAACTTTTGCCAGTGTTTCTATTAAATATCATCTTTGATAAATATGTCAGTAGACAGAGGGACAGAGAATATAATAAAAAGGTAGACTGCTGGAAAACAGAAACTTGATTTTAAAATCATGAGTTTGTATCAAAATTGTTAAAAATGTTTAACAATTTTTATTACCTCAGTTACTTCATGACTGATTTGAAACACTTTACTGGATTTGAATTGTCACAAGTTATTTAGCTGATCTTTAACAAACAAGCTGGTATACTGTCTTAAACTAGGAACTCTACTGAGATGAGCAACATTTCCATTCACTGTCAGAAGATTTGACATGATGGAGAAGTTTCAGAATTGGAAAAAAAGCCTAAATGTTCAACTGCTTGTGAACATTTTACACTTAAAAATGCTTTTAATCCTGGATGATTTATCCATAAAATTTACTTCTAGTAGAAACACTATTTTTCATGAAAGTCAGCAATCTAACAAACAAAAGTCAAAGAGCAAACAGCAAAATACATTAGGAAGGGAAATTATAGTTACAATCCTTACAGTGAATAGAATACCCTAGGACTTTTATTCTTAATTTTATCTATGATCTGACCTAGTTTTTGTTTATGTCAATGGAAATAATTTGTCTTTTATTCAAAATGTACTTTTTGTATGTTGAATTGTACTTGTACTTTGAGAAGGCAGTATTTGGACTTCTACCTAATGAATTGACAAGTAGATGTTTATCTGATGAAAAAGAAATAATCTAGATAATTTTAGAAACTTAGAGGTACTTCAATTAATACTCCTAGGTGAAGCCAGTGTCCTAGCAACAGTTTCAGAAAAAGAATCTGTTTCGTTATGATAATTCTTTTCTTCTAATGCAAGTAGTGAATTCACCGCATTCAACCACTCTATAGAATATATGTAATATTGTAACAGAGGAGACATAATTCCTAATCTGTCTGTATGGGGTTTGCATGGCAAGGTTTTGTTAGCAAGGGCATTGCAGGGTGGCTTCTGTGAGAAGCTTCTAGAAGCTTCTCCTATGTCTGATAGAGCCAACACCAGCTGGCTCCAAGACAGACCTGCCGCTGGCCAAAGGTGAGTCCGTCAGTGGTGGTAGTAGTGCCTCTGTGGTAAGATATTTAAAAAGGGGGGAAAAAACCCTCTGTAACTGCATCCAGAGAGAGGAGTGAGAACATGTGAAAGGAATAGCTCTGCAGACACCCTTCAGTTAAGAAGGAGGGGCAGGAGGTGCTCCAGGTGCCAGAGCAGAGATCCCTCTGCAGCCCCTGGTGAAGACCCTGGTGAGGCCGGCTGTCCCCCTGCAGCCCATGGAGCTCCACGCTGGAGCAGGTGGATGCCCACAGGAGGCCGTGACCCTGTGGGAAGCCCACGCTGGAGCAGGGTCCTGGCAGGACCTGTGGCCCTGTGGAGAGAGGAGCCCAGGTTGGAGCAGGGTTTCTGGCAGAACCTGTGACCCCAGGCTGGAGCAGTTTGTTCCTGAAGCACTGCACCCTGTGGAAGGGATCCAGGCTGAAGCAGTTCCTGAAGAACTGTAGCTTGTAGGAAGGACTTACGTTGGAGAAGTTCATGGAATACTGTCTTCTGTGGGAGGGACCACACTGAACCATGGTAAGAGTGTGAGGAGCCCTCCCCCTGAGGCGGAAGGAGCGGCAGAAACAATGTGTGATGAATTGACTGAAACCCCCATTCCCCATCCCCCTGCACTGCTCAGGGGGAGGAGGTAGAGAAAATTGGGTGTAAAGTTGAGCCTGGGAAAAAGGGAGGGATGGGGGGAAGATGTTTTTAAGATTTAGTTTTATTTCTCAATATGCTTTTACTTCCCTAAGTTGAGTCTGATTTGGCCATGATGGCAATTGCTGAGTGATGTCTCACAGTCCTTATCTCAACCCACAAGCCTTTCGTTATATTTTATCTCCCCTGTCCAGCTGAGGAAGGGAGTGATAGAGTGGCTTTGGTGGGCACCTGGTGTCCAGCCAGAGTCAACCCACCCACTGTCTGAAGAAGTTAAATGCTATAAAATATGGTACTTCCTGTTGCAACAGTAATAAATGTAGAAATGCACACCATGGCCTAGCAAATCAAATCCTCTGCACTGGCAGGTAAACATGTAGGTAAATTCCCTTGGAATTCACAAAACCTTATTCCACATTCTTGAGCCAAAGTCCTCCCTAATGTTTTCAAACATATGTAAGATTTGTGGTGAAAGACCAAAAACCACAACTGTAACATACATCAAGGGGATACCAAGCTGAATCATCAGTGTCCTAGGTTTCTTCCCACAGATGATCCAATAAGCAGACCACATGTAAAAGAGAAGGAAAACTTACATGGAAGGTTCTCCTTTCCCCACTTGTATCCAAATTCTAAGTCAAGCAAGGCAAACAAGAATGGTAGATGACGTTGCCTTTTCTTTACAAACAGCAACAGTCATAGCCATTTGGCAAAAAAAACCCCAAGCATATAGAACCTATACAGAGAAGTACTGGCTACTTTGGGAACAAAAGGTTTGTTTCTTGCAGTCTCTGCAGTCCTCCCAGTCGAGAGCCTGCAGACTCTGCCCATTTTTGTATTGATTGTCAGTGATTAATTTTGCTTTCTCCGTACTCTGCAATGCCTTTAAACAGTCAGGGAATGGCACATGGTTGTGAATGAATGTTACTTCAATGAAAGAGTCAGGTGGAGCATGCCAGATATCTTGATCCAGAAGAATGTCATGTACAACTACAACAATTTCAAGCTACAGTTATAAACCGAACTTGGCACAGCATAAAATATCTCTTGGGGTGGGCAAGAAAGAAATGGAGGTCAAGCTTCCCCACAGTTTCAGTGTTAATCTGCAGTTTGAGAGCTAGGCTGGCTGTCTCTGACCTAGAGGGGGTGGAATTCCATGTGCTGGTGTCGAGACTTAAAAAATATATTGTGGCAGCCTCTTTGCATTTCTCCACATCCTTTAGGACACTGTCATATCCCTTTCCAAATACTGCACCAAGGTAAGGATTAGGCAAAATCTGGTCATAGCTTGTATCTACCTGTGTCATTGCTGGTTTTCATCTTGTCAGCTTCTGTATGCTTTTTAAAATATTTAATTTATTGTAATTTTTTTTTTCCAGGGAAAATTCATATATTCTAGGAATCTGAATGTGCTGATTCGGTAGGTTGGGTGTGTTTGGTGGTGGGTTTTTTTGTGGGTTTTTGTTTGTTTTGGGTTTTTTTTGGTTTTGTTTTGATTTGCTTTGTGGTGGTAGATACCCCATCCCTGGAAACATTCAAGGTCAGGTTGGATGGAGCTTGGGGCAACCTGCTCTAGTTGAAGGTGTCCCTGCTCATTGCAGGGGTGCTGGACTAGATGACCTTTAAAGGTCCCTTCCAACCCAAACTTTTCTATGATTCTATGATAATCAGCCCAAGAAATGATCTTCCTACTTGTACTATATAATATATCTTTCACACTTCATGTGATTTAGTATACAGCAATGGCAATTATGGTTAGGTTTCCGTTCAGACTTCACATTACAACTTCCAAGGGGAAAAAAGGTTATTGTCCAATTGAGAAGTCAGGAGAAACTAGAAATGTGACATTTTATTGTGTGTGTTTTGGTCATCGCTTGCTTCTCACAAAAATCCGTTACACCATTTTCAAAAGATATTTGTACAGAAATCAATATTCTTGTACATAATACTTTACTGTGTCTTAAAGCCTAGCATTTGCAAATGCTGCAGTCAAGAATAAGAGAAAAAGCCAGCCTTAGTGAGGATAAACAACCACACATGCAGAAAGGAGGACAAATACCATGGGGAGGAGACGATGGGCGAACACAGGGGCTCATATGAAGGAAGGGAAAGACCAAGGAAAGGGCTGTGAGAGCCTTCCTCAGACATCAGAGCAGCTGGAGGAAGGAATGTTTATAAAGGAAGGGAAAGTCTCTCCCCTCAAACATACATATCTTCCCACAGTTTATGAATCCCACTTACTTCTTCCTGAAATTCTAAATGCTCAATGAGGCACTGCAGATTCCTCAGAGACACCTCAGATGCTCCTGTTCTCTTATGCCCCATCCCTCTGACCTCTCCATTGCTGGCAAATCCAGCCTACTTTAATATTAAGTCATCTGGTACATGGATGTAGAACAGGATTGGGCATGAGAAGGTTACAAAAGGCATAAAATGGGGACTGTGAGTAACACAGAATGAAGTCACATGAATCAATACCATGTTTGACAAATAAGGAATGACATGTCTCTGAAAATACTGTCAGCAATTATGTCTGAAACACAGGCACAGCCAAGAAAATTATAAGATAAATGCCCTTAGAAAATGAAACAATAGCAAGATATTTTTGTCTGATACTGAGAGGCAGAAAAATGTTTTTGATAGAGAGATGCAAACTCTGTAACTTTGTGAATAGTTAAAATATCCTGTAATTAAAGATAAATTTTAAATTCTCAATTAAATTTTTAATTAAAAGACAGAGATTTAACCCATATATCAGGCATCTGAGTTAAAGAGGGCAGCTGATATATCCATAAAAGGGATTGAAAATTGGGAATCAATAATTCAGCACCAATAATCAGAATAAAATTGAAGGAATTCAGACCACAGGACAAAGGCAGACCAAATGATAATGCAGAGGAAAAAGTGTAGAAATTGGAATACTTATTTCCCCATGCTGAAAATACAACAGGAAGATCTAAAAAGAGATTCAGTACATACAAAGATGGGGGATGCAGAAATTCCCAGCGAAGAGGAAAATTCTGTGGCATGTTTATAATAGCTCTCATTACTCTCAAGGTACATGTCCTAGAAAAGTAAGCTGCCATTCATTCAATTGTCATAATTACCACTGGGTGCGTGCAGGCTGTCGGTAAGAAAGACATGATACAAGAGTTGTTATCACTTACTTCATGTAGCAATTCACACACCGCAGTACCACCAACTGCTGAGTAGAAAGACAATTTTAATTGCTGTACAAGGCCAGAATATTCTCAGTGTGAGGGAAAAAGAAAAACAACAATTCAGGTTTGTAATGTGGTGCCTTGGAAGACAATTCAGGTGTGAATGATACAATGCCAGCAGCTTCTGAGACCATTCTTACAGTGAAAAAGGGATGAATTTCTGCAGTCTCTGGAATGCCTAATCACCTAATCACCATTAGGATCACAAGGCACATGCACTCGGACATGCAGATATAAGCCATTGGAAGGAAGATGGAACTGCCAAGTGCATCCAGGTGAATGCGACACTTGATTCAGAGAGTTCATCACATCATCTGTGATGTTAGATACAGGTGAGGAAAGCCATGAATGCTTGCAGGTCCATCAAGTCAAACATTTCTACATAGGAGAAAGACACCATTATGGAAAACGACTTACAGTACATTATTGCAAGCGAAGAACCGAAAATAATAAACTACAGAAGTCATATTTTGAATAATGTTTCCTTGAAACAACAAAGACAAGTGTCATTGGAAGTTGTACCGTTTTACAAGAAATTACATAAACTGCAAGTAAAAGTCAAGATTCTGTTTAATAATTTTGCAAACTTAGGTTATGATGAATATATTCACCATATCTGAAGAAGCATGCTGGTCACTAAGGTGTGCAATGATTCTTGAGAAATTTATGTCCAATTATGTATGAGTAATGAAAAACATTCAACAACAGATGGAGACTGTAATATCATGACATTTCAGCTGATCTTGGAAAAACCTTTTCCCTTCAACTTCAAAAACTACTAGGGCTGTGGTAGTGGCCCAAGACCAGCATATTGAAGATCTATGACCTATGACCTGATTACTTAGGCAGTAGGTGACACACAGACTTAAACTTTGGGTCCTGGATATCAGGACATATTTGTACAAAAAAAATAGAAAAACAGGCTTTTTGTAACAAAACATGTTAACAACCAATGAGGAACTTGGAAGCTGACACATAGATTGCAGTAGTGAATATTTTGAAGAAATACATAAAATAGGCTACTGTCTACATGGATAGAAAAGTATTTGAAATTTCAAATTTCATAACATCTCATAATACAGAGCTCAGTTTCCCTAGTGTGAGGTTCAGTCATGCTAATAACTAGCAGATTGTGTATAAAACACTAACAACTGTTTCAACCACTTTTTATATTGACTGTAAATTGATGTAAGAAAGGGACATATCTTCTTGAAATGTATTATTCTTGTGATCTTTGAGTATCTAATACTGCTTTGAGACCAAGGTCAGAGAAAGAAGTTGTTGCTTTAGGAGGGCTTCACGTCTACCTAATACTGGTGTTGAAATGAGAGCAGTTAGGCCACCCCTGGAATCCATAGGAGGGACTAGTGTGAACACTACCAGCCAGTTTTTTCCAGGCAAAGAAAACACTATGACAAAAATACTTGAAACTTTTCCACCTCTTTACATGATCGTAGAGAAATATGACCCAAGGAAACTGCAAGGCTTCATTATTTATGTAGGTTAAGCAGAGAGTGAAAATTAATGGTTGAAAAGTCTCCAAGTATCTTACTTCAAACAGTGTGGGTAATTAACTTAGAAAAGGAGTAAGTCGTTCATCTTTCAAACATTTTGCCCAGCATCTTTCTTCATTCTTGACAAAGAATCAGTTGACAGACACACATGACTTGGATCTTCATTGCAAATATTTAATGTTGATATCTTTTGCAGATATGTATTTTCTAAGGAAGCAGCTCAAGATTTTTTTTTAGTATACATATGTATGTGTTTCTGTAACTGGAGTGATGATCTCTCTCTTTCTGTTAGAGAAAATAAAGTTTCAGGAATCAGGCATGAGGAATGGGTATTTTCAGAGCAATAAATAACACTACATAAGACCTCAGAAATAATTGTTCAGTGAGCCAGGATGAACATATAACCTGCTGTGGGTTCTAGCTGCTGTTATAACTATGAAAAGGTCTCTCAGTTCTGTTACTGAAGGAGAAAGGGAAGACAAGGTACATATATTTCTGGACTGGGCTCTCTTTCTAATGAGAATCTAAAACTTTCATAACTGTGACTAATAAGCAGCCCCATTTGTATATTAATAACTTTTATTTCTCAGAAGAAAATATAATTCTTCGTGGAAGACTTGCCATTTTGAAAATTCACAACAGACTTTTCTAACTATAGTCCAGTTGACTTACATTGGAATGGGTAACATAAATGACATTGAAATGCATAACTTGCTCCTTAGCAAGGAAAAATAATCAGATCACATCTTCAGACTGCATGTAGAATAACCTCATTTAAAATTCACTGAGTTATTTTGGAAAACTTACAGATTTTAATATTTGCACAAATGGTGGCAAGTTTTCCTCAAAAAATGTTCATCATTATTCAAAATAATTGAGCATTTTACTATTTAACTTATTTTGCAGCACAGAAACCAATTTCAGAAGAATGTTTTCCAGAGTATTTGTGGGTTGTGATCAGGGAAATAATTGCCATAGAAAGGAGTTAGTTTAGAATTAAACCTTGAAAATAATCAATTTGATCTGCTGAGTAACTTCACGTGGTCAGATAATTGACTGCAATATTCGTAGTGAAGAAAATGCTCCAATCTTGCTGAAACGGTTATTGCACATTGGGAGCTCCAAATCATAACCTCAGACTCCAAAGTGATGGATGCCACTTCCGTTGCTCCATAACGCCGCATATCATGCTGCTTATACACCCATAATGAGGTGTTAGTACTTCAGGAAGTACTTCTCTCCTCAGAGCTGGAATTAAAGCGATAAAATAGCCTCTGGGGAGCAAGAAGTAACTGGAGATATACAGACCTACTGAGTACTTTTAGGACTAAAATCTCAGGAGCCAGCAAAAAGGAACAGAATGACACGGGTAATATCTATGCAGAAAGAGCTTCCAAAAGCATTATACTTATTAATTATAGTGCATCCCAAGGATTTATCTTTTTTATAGGCACAAATCATCAATTTACTTACATTGATGGCATGTTTTGTGTTTGTTGTTTTCCCAACCTCATTAATTATCTCATTTACTTAAAGGTGACTTAGATGCAACAGCAATTGAATATGAATGTAATTTGTTAACAACATTCATTCACATCCCTTCCTTTCAAGAGGATTAAGCCATAATTTGACACCATGAGCGAGCTCTTCTCACAGTCTGTGAAGGCTGTCCTGTGAAGCATCGGCTTTTAAACAGGATCTGCTTGTTTTGTAGTCTGGGTGGGATTACTGGATTTAGGTTCATTCCTAAAGCTAGCACTCTTACTTTGGTAGTATCATAGATTTGAAAGGGAGGACATTTTAATTTTGAAAAGATTTGTATCATCTTCTTCTCTAATCTATGCAACATCTCTTATAAGTGATTTATTTTCCCTTTTTTATCATAACTGCACAGACAGTTATGCTTTTTTTCAAGTCTCCATTGTGTCTTCCAGGAATATTCCTTTACCCTTGCTTTGTACACTTACACTTTTACCTTCACTTCTTTGGTCACACAAAGAGTGTGCTTTTGACTAAATCATCTTCTGATGATTTCTGCTCTATATCTAAGCCTTTCTGTTGAACTGAAATAGCAGGCACAATCTAAAAAATAAACCAAAAAACCAAACATTTTTTTCTGTGTCTTTTTTGGAAATCTTGACTTTTTTCTTTTCTATTAACTTCTACCTTGATAGTTGGTTACATATTTTATTAGCTTCTTCTCCCTTTTTCGCCTGTCTTTAACATGTTCCTTATTGTTCTTCATTTTATCTAATATGAAGGTTTCATCTAGGACTGATATGTACTTTCCAACCATGATGTCTCCCATGTACTTACATCTTCAGCCTCAGTCAGAAGCCTCAAACCAGTCTCTAAAACACTTTTCTTGTTTTCTCTTGATCCCTTTCAATGCTTTTCAATTAACTAACAAATTCATTTTCCTTCCTATATAAGATTTACATTGTTAGTTTCTTACTTAGTTTCTCTATACTCTTTGCTGTTCACTCAAATTCAGTCTTGCATTGTTTCTAGAATACCTGTTTCTGGGGTTTTTTTAATCATTATTTTATTTTCAATGCTCCTTCAAGACTTCTTAGCAAGCAAAGCAAAATTTAATGATAAGAGTTAAACAAGTTTGCTTGAACTAGCAAAATTCAGACTTTCATTGAGCAAAACACCTCCCTTAAACAATAAAGAGAATCAGGGTTAACAAAGTTCCCCAAGCCAAGTAACAAGTGGCCTGAATGCCACTGCTCTCTCTCAGCACCATCACATACCTACCTGTGTCCTTTTGCCAGTCCTAAATACATGACCTTTGGCCTTGCCAAGACAATATATTTCTCTTGTCTGAGGGAATGAAGGGAGAGTATAGCTGACTTCCATCTCCCAATTCATTGCTGGAATGATGTATTACCAGAATTTCCTCTCTGTTTCTCAGCCTGAAGCTGTCTTATGACCTCTGCCTGAGGCAAGGGACCTGTCCAATCTGTTATCTGAGCTTCCTGGGCAGGGTAGCAGCAGGGGGGGACAGTTCTGCCATCAGTGCTGAATTGGTGCAAGTTGCGTTCAGATTCACAGCACTTGATTTGATACATTTGAACTTTTCAATCATTTACTTCGTAGGTATCTAACTTGCTTTTGCTAAACCAGCTTCCTCCCACCAATTCCCATGAAACAATCATTTCATATAACCCCATCATTACTATACCAAAATTAATGTCCTCATGTTCAAACATCTTCATGTTTTCTCATACTCTCTTTATTCCAAAATCATGTCATGATTTTTATGTTGCATTTCTACATATTCCTCTGAGTATCCTTTGCCTTCTCTTTTAAACTATTTTCTACCAAGTGATCTTTTTTTCTTCTTCTCCTTACCAAGAAGATCCTCAATAGTAATTTTACTAAGTTCAATCATCCCTTGTGTATTTGGGATGATAGCCCAGATGACTTACCTACTGCACACAAACAGCACTTTCTTTTTTTTTTTCCCTGAAACTGATTTTATAATGAAGAGAAGGGTGATAATTGATTATGTCTCTGTGTGCTTTCACTGTAGTTCTCTGTATCAGCATTAGAACCACAATGAAAATCTAGTTTATATACTATTAATCTTTCTAATGAGACATTCATTAGTATTCCAAAGTCATTATCCAA
This sequence comes from Phaethon aethereus, assembly GCF_964289735.1. Taxonomy (NCBI): domain Eukaryota; kingdom Metazoa; phylum Chordata; class Aves; order Phaethontiformes; family Phaethontidae; genus Phaethon; species Phaethon aethereus. The sequence goes on along the minus strand of NC_138582.1, from coordinate 63,375,939 downwards.
CACTTTAACCGTTTTGACTTCAATTAGATTTATAACCACAGAAAGCCTGTGGCATCCTATACCTTTCATAGTCAATCTTCATCTCAGATTGCATAGCAAATGGGAAACAAGATGACACTACAGTCTGTAATACCACTGATATAAGAAATAGCATACTGAATTCTAAAGTACTGAAATTGTGTTTTAATTAAGATAAAACATTAATAACTTCCTCTTCTTGGATTTGATAGTGTTAAAACATAAATTTCATTGCTGTCCTTGACAAATGAAATATAATGGGTTTCCTCGTAGACCAATTAGTATTTAACAACAATTAAATTAAAAAGATATGTAATGATAGGATGAAAACATTTGTCACAGGTAATTCATGGGAGATAATTATATATGCCAGTCTGAACATCCTGAGGAAAATTCCCAGCTCCTCTCTCTCTCACTCAAACATATTTTAATGTCAGCCAAATGCTTATTTTGTTAGTGATTGGCATAATTTCACAAATTCCATATCATCCACAAAGATTGCAGACACAGCAGAGGGGCACACATTTTTTGTAAAAGTTCAGCTGTTTTCCACAGAATAGACAGATCATTAGGCAGGGTAAGAAATCCCATTCTGTTGTGTTTTGTTTTTTTTTTTCTCCTGAGATAATTAATCACGTAACATTTTTATTTATCACATGTACCCCATTTGGTGATGCCAAAACACAACTACAGAAAACACCCATCTAAAACCAGAACAGTTCTGGTGTGATGTTACTGTAGCTATTATATACAGAAACTTTTTTCTTGTTAATATACATGAAAAATAGAAATGTTTAATGAAAAAGAAGGTCATTTGTAAGACAAATGAGATCCTGTGTCTGCTAATTACTCTGGGCAGGTTATGTATGTGTCTATTTGACAGGAATAAAAGTCAGGTCACTGTGGAGAGCTCTTGAAATTCCACCCATTTTTCATTTGCATTGGATGTCTACTAGACATTTATAGGATTGAATTGATAAACTTTCACTTCCTTCTTGTTCACATCACAGCTCATAATGACATTTACAGTAGCTAAAAGGTCACTTGATTTCTCTTCATGCTTTAGAGAGAAAAAAATAGAATTATTAGGGAATGTATTTCCATACATGAGAAAGTAAGAACTGTCTAGAATATAAATAACAAATAAACTCCTCCAGTGACCTTTTGGTGATATCTTCCATGCATTATTCTAAAATTATTTTAATTATATTTTTAACAGTCCTGTAGTCTTGGGTCCAAGATGAAAAACTAGTGAAAATTACAACAATTTTATGTATTCATAAATTGAGTCACTATTAAACTAATTGGCCACTGGGCACCAAAATCTGACTTTTACTATTTTATACCAAAAGTTTTCATTGCCTTCAATGTTCTTTCTATTTATGCTGCCCTTTCTTTATTCTTAATTCAATAAGGATTTGTATGAGAGCTCCAAAGAATGTTTTTAGGAATTACAAGAACAATTTGCATGCAACAGCATGAATGCATAACCTTAAAAGTCGTTATCCCTCAAAAAAACCAAGCTGAAATAGTCTGTTAATAACAAATGTAATAATGACAGGTTGTGGTTCTGTAAGGTATGAGTGAAATTTTATGAATGCTAAGGAGTATGTTTTAAAGTACCACTCTCTGCTGCTGGTAGCCATATATCTAACAAACCATCCTAAACTGTATATTCAAGAGAAAATAGCTCACTTCTACTAAGCTAAGCATTTGTCAAGTTTGCTTTCAAGTATAGTCAGATCAAATTGCTACTTGCCTGATGAAAACACAACGCAATAAATTACTGATAAGTTTGTCTTGTTGTACCCTATAGGATATTTCTGTAACATATAATGACTGTGCATTGTGATATGGGTATAAGGCATCATTAGATCATCAGTCCTTTCTGTGTCCAAATGTCACATTTAGATATTATAACTATACAAATCAAGGAAAAAAGTTCTTATAAATGCCCCCAAACACCTGCATTATCTATTTTAACAGTAACTGTAAAGATTAAATTCTATTACAGGTCAATTAAGAACCAGTACGCATATGTTCATAGAAGCATATTTCATTAAGTACAGTCATTAAAAAATGTTATAACATGCCCAGCAATATCATTCATTTCTTTTGTTTAAGACAGAAGCATCAGAAGTCTCAAACTAATGCTAAATTCCAATATTTTCTTGCTTCTAGAAAAGTTCTGATTTTCTATTGCAGATAAACAGAGATGACATTCGAAGGAGAGGGTATGTTCAGATGGCAACAAATCAAGCACAAGGAATGCTACTTTGCTAAAGGGTACTGCTTTTAGTGAGAAAAAAATCCAAGTTCAAACCTTTTAAGAGCAGATAACAGCACAGGCAAACATTCAACAATGGTAAAGATAACTCTGTTGTAGTCACTGCAGTAGTATAAACTGTGGTGACATAAAGAGACTGAGGCATAAAACGTGCATTAGACTACTAAGTCCACCAAACGGAAGTAATTTTCATGTTCTCTTTCTCCAGCATTTATGGCACCTTGCCAATCCTCTCAGATCCCCCAGGGATATCAGCCACTGATCAAAACATTTATTATATAATTTGTTTTTCCATATATGTATGCATATACAATATACAACACCACCATGGTGTTGGCATGGTGGTGTTGGGTTGATGGTTGGACTTGATGATCTTAAAGGTCTTTTCCAACCTTAATAATTCTATGATTCTGTGATTCTGTATATATGTATGGATGGATATTCTTCTCTCTGTTTGAAACAAGGATGTGTGAAAGTGTAAAGGTCAAACGTACTTGCTCTGGGAATTCATGGTTTCCTAGAAGCTGGGCTCTAAAATGGGCATTATTGCAACCAATTCATTGATTGGTGCA